>NC_040916.2:51637206-52274924 GCF_004126475.2 Phyllostomus discolor | reverse complement strand
CCGTCTCTTCTCCAAATATGTAACATTTCACAGAGAATTACTAGTGTTGAAGCAGTTCATTACTGTTCATTCTTAGAGAAATGCAGTTTTTACCCAAAATTCATACTTGTTCTTACAAGTTAGTTCACATGAAAACTGGAGCAATTGCAGCATTTCTGTAAATCACTGTTACACAACTGTGAAAACTAAACGCATTCCTGTAAAAACAACACATTTCCACTTGAACTGAAAGAGATACATGTAGAAATGTTATGAACTACTACAAAATGTTGAAGTAACCGTGTGTTCTCCAAATATGTAACATTTCACAGAGAATTACTAGTGTTGAAGCAGTTCATTACTGTTCATTCTTAGAGAAATGCAGTTTTTACCCAAAATTCATACTTGTTCTTACAAGTTTGTTCACATGAAAACTGGAGCAAATGCAGCATTTCTGGAAATCACTGTTACACAACAGTGAAAACTGAACGCATTCCTGTAAAAACAACACATTTCCACTTGAACTGAAAGAGATACATGTAGAAATGTTATGAACTACTACAAAATGCTGAAGTAACCGTGGGTTCTCCAAATATGTAACATTTCACAGAGAATTACTAGTGTTGAAGCAGTTCATTACTGTTCATTCTTAGAGAAATGCAGTTTTTACCCAAAATTCATACTTGTTCTTACAAGTTACTTAATATGAAAACTGGTGCAAATGCAGCATTTCAGTAAATCACTGTTACACAACTGTGAAAACTAAACGCATTCCTGTAAAAACAACACATTTCCACTTGAACTGAAAGAGGTACATGTAGAAATGTTATGAACTACTACAAAATGCTGAAGTAACCGTGTGTTCTCCAAATATGTAACATTTCACAGAGAATTACTAGTGTTGAAGCAGTTCATTACTGTTCATTCTTAGAGAAATGCAGTTTTTACCCAAAATTCATACTTGTTCTTACAAGTTTGTTCACATGAAAACTGGAGCAAATGCAGCATTTCTGTAAATCACTGTTACACAACTGTGAAAACTGAACGCATTCCTGTAAAAACAACACATTTCCACTTGAACTGAAAGAGATACATGTAGAAATGTTATGAACTACTACAAAATGTTGAAGTAACCGTGTGTTCTCCAAATATGTAACATTTCACAGAGAATTACTAGTGTTGAAGCAGTTCATTACTGTTCATTCTTAGAGAAATGCAGTTTTTACCCAAAATTCATACTTGTTCTTACAAGTTACTTAATATGAAAACTGGTGCAAATGCAGCATTTCAGTAAATCACTGTTACACAACTATGAAAACTAAACGCATTCCTGTAAAAACAACACATTTCCAGTTGAACTGAAAGAGGTACATGTAGAAATGTTATGAACTACTACAAAATGCTGAAGTAACCGTGGGTTCTCCAAATATGTAACATTTCACAGAGAATTACTAGTGTTGAAGCAGTTCATTACTGTTCATTCTTAGAGAAATGCAGTTTTTACCCAAAATTCATACTTGTTCTTACAAGTTTGTTCACATGAAAACTGGAGCAAATACAGCATTTCTGGAAATCACTGTTACACAACTGTGAAAACTGAACGCATTCTTCTAAAAACAACACATTTCCACTTGAACTGAAAGAGATACATGTAGAAATGTTATGAACTACTACAAAATGTTGAAGTAACCGTGTGTTCTCCAAATATGTAACATTTCACAGAGAATTACTAGTGTTGAAGCAGTTCATTACTGTTCATTCTTAGAGAAATGCAGTTTTCACCCAAAATTCATACTTGTTCTTACAAGTTTGTTCACAAGAAAACTGGAGCAAATGCAGCATTTCTGTAAATCAGTGATATGCAACTATGAAAACTGAATGCATTAGTGTAAAAACAACACATTTCCACTTGAACTGAAAGAGATACATGTAGAAATGTTATGAACTACTACAAAATGTTGAAGTAACCGTGTGTTCTCCAAATATGTAACATTTCACAGAGAATTACTAGTGTTGAAGCAGTTCATTACTGTTCATTCTTAGAGAAATGCAGTTTTTACCCAAAATTCATACTTGTTCTTACAAGTTACTTCACATGAAAAATGGGAGCAAATGCAGCATTTCAGTAAATCACTGTTACACAACTGTGAAAACTGAACGCATTCCTGTAAAAACAACACATTTCCACTTGAACTGAAAGAGATACATGTAGAAATGTTATGAACTACTACAAAATGTTGAAGTAACCGTGTGTTCTCCAAATATGTAACATTTCACAGAGAATTACTAGTGTTGAAGCAGTTCATTACTGTTCATTCTTAGAGAAATGCAGTTTTTACCCAAAATTCATACTTGTTCTTACAAGTTACTTCACATGAAAACTGGAGCAAATGCAGCATTTCAGTAAATCACTGTTACACAACTGTGAAAACTGAACGCATTCCTGTAAAAACAACACATTTCCACTTGAACTGAAAGAGGTACATGTAGAAATGTTATGAACTACTACAAAATGCTGAAGTAACCGTGTGTTCTCCAAATATGTAACATTTCACAGAGAATTACTAGTGTTGAAGCAGTTCATTACTGTTCATTCTTAGAGAAATGCAGTTTTTACCCAAAATTCATACTTGTTCTTACAAGTTTGTTCACATGAAAACTGGAGCAATTGCAGCATTTCTGTAAATCACTGTTACACAACTGTGAAAACTGAACTGCATTCCTCTAAAAACAACACATTTCCACTTGAACTGAAAGAGATACATGTAGAAATGTTATGAACTACTACAAAATGTTGAAGTAACCGTGTGTTCTCCAAATATGTAACATTTCACAGAGAATTACTAGTGTTGAAGCAGTTCATTACTGTTCATTCTTAGAGAAATGCAGTTTTTACCCAAAATTCATACTTGTTCTTACAAGTTTGTTCACATGAAAACTGGAGCAAATGCAGCATTTCTGTAAATCACTGTTACACAACTGTGAAAACTGAACGCATTCCTGTAAAAACAACACATTTCCACTTGAACTGAAAGAGATACATGTAGAAATGTTATGAACTACTACAAAATGTTGAAGTCACCGTGCATTCTCAAAATATGTTACATTTCACAAAGAATTTCTAATGCTGATGCTGTCCATTACTGTTTATTCTTAGAGAAATGCAGTTTTTACCCGAAATTCATACTTGGTGTTAGAAGTTAGTTCACATGAAACCTGCAGCAAATGCAACATCTGTGAATCACTGCTACAACTGTTAAAACTGAACACATTACTGTAGAAACCACATGTTTCAACTTCTACTGAAAGACATACTTCTAGTAATGTTATGAACTACCTCAAAATTTTGAAATGACCATGTGTTCTCCAAATATGTAACATTTCACAGAGAATCACTAGTGTTGAAGCAGTTCATTACTGTTCATTCTTAGAGAAATACAGTTTTTACCCCAAATTCATACTTGGTCTTAGAAGTTAGTTCACATGAAAACTACTGCAAATGTAGCATTTCTGTACATCATTGCTACCGAAGTGTTAAAACTGAACACATCCCTGTAGAAAGCACATATTTCTACTTCTACTGAGACAGATAGATAGAGTAAGGTTATGAACTCTGTGCAACATGTTCATTTAAACCTCTTTTGTTCAAGGGAGTCACATTTCAGTGTAAATTACTAGTGTTTCAAGAGTTCATTACTGTTCTTCTGAGAGAAATGCACTTTTCTATACAAAATGGACATTTAGATTCTTACTCTCATACGTTTTCACAAAAGTGTCTTCTGCTAGTTTCTACTTATAGTTACACAAAAGTCTTAACTCCCCTGGTCTTTTTACGTGAAACAATACATTGCAGCATTTGTACTTTTGAGTTTCTTTACACTTATGATTTCATGATTTATGCTTTTTTCTTCCAATTGTAAGCCAGGCTTCATACTGGAATCCATTTCCTTATGAAACATACCGCAAAAGTCCAATTTCAGAGCAACATCTCTACTGATGTTTTAAAACAGTGTGTATTCCTGAATATGACATGAAATTTCAACTTCTACTCAAGGAAATACAAAGAGTAATGTTATCAACTCTCTGCAACATGTTCAATTCAACCTGTTTTATTCAGGGGAGTCACATTTCAGTGTGAATTACTAGTGTTTCAGGAGTTTATTTCTGTTCGTTCTGAGAGAAATGCACCTTTCTACAGAAAATGGACATTTAGATTCATAATCATATTTGTTTTCACAAAAAAGTCTTCTGCTAGTCTCTACTGACAGGTACACAAATGTCTAACTCCCCTATACTTTTTACGTGAAACAATACATTGCAGCATTGGCACATTTGAGTTCCTTTCTACTTGATGATTTCAATAAGTTATGCTCTGTTCTTTCAATTGTAACACAAACTTCATGCTAGAAGCTCTTTCCTTATGAAACTTTCTACAAAAAGTTCAATTTCAGAGCAACATCTCTACTGATTTGTTAAAACACTATGTATTACTGAATATGACACAGATTTCAACTTCTACTCAAGGAAATACAAAGAGTAGTGTCATGAACTCTGTGCAACATGTTCAATTCAACCTGTTTTGTTCAGGGGAGTTATCTTTCAGGGCGAATTACTAGTGTTTCAAGAGTTCATTACTGTTCATTCTGAGAGAAATGCACTTTTTTACTTAAAATGCACATTTAGATTCATACTCTCATACGTTTTCACCAAAGTGTCTTCTGCTAGTCTCTACTTATAGGTACACATATGTCTTAACACCCCTGTACTTTTTACGTGAAACAATACATTGCAGCATTTCTACATTTGAGTTCCTTTCTACTTAACGATTTCAATCAGTTATGCTCTGTTCTTTCAATTGTAATGTATACTTCATACTAGAAGCTATTTCCTTACGAAACTTACTACAAAAGTGCAATTTCAGAGCAACATCTCTACTGATGTGTTAAAACAGTATGTATTACTGAATAGGACAGAGATTTCAACTTCTACTCAAGGAAATACAAAGAGTAATGTTATGAACTCTGTGCAACATGTTCAATTCAACTTGTTTTGTTCAGGGGAGTCACATTTCCGTGGGAATTACAATTGTTTCAAGAGTTCATTACTGTTCGTTCTGAGAGAAATGGACTTTTTTACAGAAAATGGACATTTACATTCATACTCACCTCCATATTCACAAAAGTGTCTTCTGCTAATCTGTACTACTAAGTGCACAAATGTCTTACTTTCCCTGTACTTTTTACGTGAATCAATATATTCCTGCATTTGTACATTTGAGTTTCTTTCTACTTAACGATTTCAATGAGTTATGCTCTGTTCTTTCAATTGTAATGTATACTTCATACTAGAAGCTATTTCCTTATGAAACTTACTACAAAAGTGCAATTTCAGAGCAACATCTCTACTGATGTGTTAAAACAGTATGTATTACTGAATAGGACAGAGATTTCAACTTCTACTCAAGGAAATACAAAGAGTAATGTTATGAACTCTGTGCAACATGTTCAATTCAACCTGTTTTGTTCAGGGGAGTCACATTTCAGTGGGAATTACTAGTGTTTCAAGAGTTCATTACTGTTCATTGTGACAGAAATGCAGTATTTTACAGAAAATGCACATTTACATCCATACTCACATTCCTATTCACAAAAGTGTCTTCTGCCAGTCTGTACTGCTAAGCACACAAATGTGTAACTCCCCTGTAATTTTTACATGAAACAATACATTACAGCATTTGTACATTAGAGTTCCTTTCTACTTAACGATTTCAATGAGTTATGCTCTGTTCTTGCTATTGTAACACAAACTTTATGCTACAAGCTATTTCTGTATGGAAGTTACTACAGAAGTGGTATTTCAGAGCAACATCACTACTGAAGTGTTAAATGACTGTATTACTGAAGATACAGACATTTCAACTTCTATTGAAGGAAATACACAGAGTAATGTTGTAAACTCTGTGCAACATGTTTATTTAAACCAGTTTTGTTCAAGGGAGTCACAGTTCACTGTGAATACCTACTGTTTCAAGATTTCATTACTGTTCATTGTGAGAGAAATGAACTTTTTTACATAAAAGGGACATTTACATTCATACTTTGTTTCATATTCACAAAACCGTCTTCTGCCAATCTGTACTACTCAGTACACAAATGTCTTAACTCCCCTGTACTTTTTATGAGACAATACATTGCAGCATTTGTACATTAGAGTTCCTTTCTACTTAACGAATTCAATGAGTTATGCTCTGTTCTTGCGATTGTAGCACTGTCTTGATACTAGAAGCTATTTCTTCATGAAAGTTACTTCAAAAGTGACCTTTCAGAGCAACATTACTACAGAGGTATTAAACCAGTATGTATTACTATAGATGCAAGGCATTTCAATTTCTACTGGAGGAAACACAAAGAGTATGTTAGAAACTCTGTGCAACATGTTTATTTAAACCAGTTTTATTCAAGTGAGTCACATTTCAGTGAGAATTACTACTGTTGATAGAGTTCATGAATGTTTATTCTGAGAGAAATTTACTTTTCCAAAGAGAATGGATGTTCAGTTTCATATTCACAAAACCGTCTTCTGCCAGTCTGTACTATTCAGTACACACGTCTTAACTCCCCTGTAGTTTCTACATGAAACAATATATTGCAGCTTTTGTTCATTAAAGTTTCTTTCCACATAACAATTTCAATGAGTTATGCTCTGTTCTTGCAATTGTAACACAAACTTCATACTAGAAGCTATTTCTTTATGAAAATTACTACAAAAGTGGTACTTCAGAGCAACATTACTACAGAAATTTTAAAACAGTATGTATTACTTAAGATGCCAGACATTTCAACTTCAGCTGAAAGAAATACAAACAGTAATATTAGAAACTGTTTTCTTTCAAGGGAGTCACATTTCAGTGTGAATTACTAGTGTTGAAAGATTTCCTTACTGTTCATTGTGGGATAAATGCACTTTTTACAGAAAAGGGATGGTTAGATTCAGACTCATTTTCATATTCACAAAACCACCTTCTTCCAGTCTTTCCTACTCAGTACATAAATGTCTTAAATTCCCTGTACTTTTTACTTAAAGTGTACATTGCAGCATTTGTACATTAGAGTTTCTTTCTACTTAACGGATTCAATGAGTTATGCCTCTGTTCTTTCAATTGTAACACAAATTTTGATACTAGAAGCTATTTCTTTATGAAAATTATTTCAAAAGTGGCAAATCAGAGCAACATTAGTACAGATGTGTTCAAACAGTATGTATCACTGGATACGACAGCTATTTCAACTTCTACTGAAAGAAATTCCTAAAATAAGGTTATTCTCTCTTAGCAAGATGTTTAATTTAACCTGTTTTGTTCAAGACAGTGGCATTTCAGAGTGATTTATTACCATGGAAAGAGTTCATTACTGTTCATTCTGAGAGAAATGTACTTTTTACAGAAAACGAATGGTTAGAATCGAACTGTTTCACATTCACAAAACCATTGTCTCCCAATCAGATTGTCAACCATACACAGATGTCTTAACTTCCCTATACTTTTTACTTGAAAGAATACTTTGGAGGGTTTGTACCTCAGATTTCCTTTGTACTTAAGGAATTCAATGAGTTAGGCCACTGTTTACACAATTGTAACAGAATCTTGATTTTAAAAGCTATTTCTGCATGAAAATTACTACAAAAGTTGCATTTCAGATCAAAATCAGCACAGTATGTGTTACTGGAGAGGCCTTGCATTTCAACTTCTACTGAAAGAAATAGTTTGAATTATGTTATAAACTCTGTACAAGATATTAACTAAAACTGTTTTGTTCAAGAGAGTCGCATTTCAGCGTGATTTAGTAGCGTTCAAAGGGTTAACTACTTTTCATTGTGTGAGAAATGCACTTTTTATAAAAAATGGACGACGGTCTTATTCATGCAAAGTTTCATAGTCACAAAACCGTCATCTCCCAGACAGATACTACATCCCTACACAGATGTCTTAACTTCCCTGTACTTTTTACATGAAAGAATACTTTGGAAGAGTTTGTATCTTAGAGTTTCTTTCTCTTTAAGGAATTCAATGAGTTAGGACTCTAATCACCCTGTTGTAACAGAAACTTGATCTTGGAAGCTATTTCTGTATGAAAATTGCTACAAAAGTGGCACTTCTGAGCAACATTACTACATAAGTGTATAAATATTATGTATTACTTAAAAGGCTGTGGGGGGGCTCCGCCTGCAGGCGCAGCCCCCCCCCCACCGCACCCCCACTGCCACAATGAGTATAAGTCTACCAAGACATCATCTACTTGGGTAGGAAAGTTGGCCCATCTCTCAAAGGAGAAGGGCAAAGAGCCTTTTCCTCAGTGGGCTTTTATTGGGTTCATTTACACAAGAATTCAGGTAAAGCTCATTAATCATTGCCAGGCATTAAGGATCAAACAATGGGTAACAAAGAACTCTGAGGGCCTATTTTGAGTCAGGGTCAGATAGCAAAAGAGCTGTAAAACTTTGAGGAACAAACTTACTTCTTGTTTGGACCCTCATCATTTAATCGAGGGCATTCTGAACAAAGCAGGTTTCACAGGATTTTACATATTCTTTCTTAGGCCTGATTGCCTGGGGAACCCACCCTGTCCAGCCCAGGGCTGCACCACCTGTCATTGTTTCAGGCTTAGGGGGAGCAAGGGAAGTAAGGCAGCCAAGAGATTAGGAGATTTCTCACAGACAATGAGGACTCAGGCTCTGTCAAAAGCCGAGGGGCAAGGGTCCATCACCCCCTTTTGCTGTAGCCCCCCAAAGTCCTTCCTTGGAGGCCTCTCACGTGATTGTGCCTGTCTTCGATTGTTCCCCCTTTGGGGAATCTTACCAGTCATTGGCTAATTGACCAAGCATTGGGGGCCACTTATGGATGAAGTAAAAGGAGCAGAAGCAGCACTCCTGCCACAAAGATAAGCTTTTGCCTCCTTGGTGGCTTAAGGTCGCATTTCACTCCCTCGGCCTTAGCCTTGGCTGGGTTACAGCTTCTGAAACCAGGTAGGGTGGCTCCCAACAAGACGCCATACATCTCAACTTGTACTGAAAGAAATACATAGGGTAATGTTATAAACTATGTACAAGATGTTAATTAAACCTATTCTGTTCAAGACAGTGGCATTTCAGTGTGATTTATTAGCATGGAAAGAGTTCGTTACTGTTCATTCTGAGAAAAATGTAGTTTTTACAAAAAATGAATGGTTAGAATCATACTCAGTTTCAAATTCACAAAACCATTGTCTCCCAATCAGATACTACATGGTACACAGATGTCTTAACTTCCCTATACTTTTTACATGAAAGAATACTTTGTAGCATTTTGTACCTTACTGTTTCTTTCTAATTAAGGAATTAAATGAGTTAGGCCTCTGTTTACGCACTTGTAACAGAAATTTGATTTTAGAAGCTATTTCTGTATGAAAATTACTACAAAAGTGGCATTTCAGAGCCATATTACTAAAGAAGTGTTAACAAAGGATATATTACTGGAGACGCCATACATTTCAACTTCTACTTAAAGAAATACATTTAGTAATATTATAAACTCTGTAGAAGATGTTTAATTAAACCTTCTTGATTCAAGGGACTTGCATTTCAGTGTGATTTAGTGGCGTTGAAGGGTTCATTACTGTTCATTGAGAGAAATGCACATTTTACAGAAAATACACGGTCAGATTCATATTCAGTTTCATATTGACAAAACCATCTTCTGTTCATATGTATTACATCATACAAAGATGTACTAACTTCCCTAGACTTTTTAAAGAATACATTGCAGGATTGGAAGAATTAATATCATCAAAATGTCCATACTACCCAAAGCAATTTACACATTCATGCAATACCTATTAAAGTACCAATGGCATATTTCACAGACATAGAACAAACACTTCAACAATTTATATGGAACCATAAACGACCCTGAATAGCTGCTGCAATTTTGAGAAAGAAGAGTAAAGTAGGAGGGATCACAGTACCTGACACTAAACTATACTACAAGGCCACTGTAATCAAAACTGCCTGGTACTGGCATAAAAACAAGCACATGGACCAATGGAACAGAACAGAGAGCCCAGAAATACACCCAAGCCTCTACGGTCAATTAATATTTGACAAAGGAAGCAGCAACATAAAATGGAATAAAAATAGCCTTTTCAACAAATGGTGTTGGGAGAACTGGACAGCCACGTGCAAAAAAATGAAACTCGAGCACCAACTTACACCATATACAAAAATAGATTCAAGGTGGATAAAACACTTAAATATAAAGCGTGACATCATTAAAGTCCTAGAAGAGAACGTAGGTAGGAAAATCTCAGATATTTCACGCAGAAACTTTTTTACTGACTTGTCTCCTAGAGCAAGGGACATAAAGGAAAGAATAAACAAATGGGACCTCATCAAAATTAAAAGCTTTTGCACAGCTAAGGAAAACAGTATCAAAATAAAAAGAGAACCAACTGTATGGGAAAACATTTGCCAATGATACCTCAGACAAGGGTTTAATCTCCAAAATATATAAAGAACTTACAATACTGCACTCTAAGTAGACAAGTAACCCAATTAAAAAATGGGAAAAGACTTGAACAGACACTTCTCCAAGGAGGACATACAGAAAATCCAAAGACACATGAAACGATGTTCAATATCGCTAGCCATCAGAGAGATGCAGATTAAAACCACAATGAGATACCACTTCACAGCAGTCAGAATGTCCATCATAAACAAAGCAACAAACAACAAGTGTTGGAGGGGCTGTGGAGAAAGGGGGTCCCTAGTGCACTGTTGGTGGGACTGCAGACTGGTACAACCACTATGGAAAGCGGTATGGAACTTCCTCAGAAAACTAAAAATGGATCTGCCTTTTGACCCTGCAATTCCACTGCTGGGACTCTGTCCTAAGAATACTAAAACACCAATTCAAAAGAACCTATGCATCCCAATGTTCATAGCAGCACAATTTACAATAGCTAGGTGCTGGAAGCAACCAAGATGCCCATCAGTAAATGAATGGATCAAAAAACTATGGTACATTTACACAATGGAATTCCATGCAGCAGAAAGAAAGAAGGAGTTCCTACCCTATGCAACAGCATGGATGGAGCTGGAAAGCATTATGCTAAGCAAAACAAGCCAGGCAGTGAAAAACAAATACCACATGATATCACCTTTAACAAGAATCTAAACAACAACACAAAACAAAACAAAAAAAACACTAGCAAAATATAACCAAAGACACTGAAATAGGGGATAGTCTGACAGTGACCAGAGGGGGAGAGAAGAGGGAATTTCAGGGGGGAATGGGTAGGGTTTACAGGAACAAATTTGGAGGACACATGGACAAAAACTAGGGGTGGGGTGTAATGGGGGGAGGGGGGAGGGTTGTGTGGGTGGGCTGGAATGGGAGTAGGGGGGAGAAAACTGTACTTGAACAATGATTAAAATTAAAATAATAATAATAATAATAATAATAAAGAAAAAAAAGAAAGAATACATTGCAGCATTTTGTAGCTTCCAGTTTCTTTCTACTTCAGGAATTCAATGAGTTAAGACTTTGTTCACGCAGTAGTAACAGAAACTTGATATTAGAAGCTATTTCTTTTTCTTTTTTTTTTTAATCATTGGTCAAATACAGTTTTCTCCTTTTTACTCCCAATCCAGTCCCCCCTCCCACCCCTCCCCACTTCCCTCCCATTACCACCCTCCCCTTAGTTTATGACCATCTGTCCTTTAAGTTTGTTCCTGTGAACCTTTCCCACTGCCCCCTTAAATCCCCTCTACTCTCCCCTGTGGTCACTGTCAGCCTGTCCTCTATTTCAGTGTCTTTGGTTACATTTTGTTTGTTTCTTTGTTTTGTTATTTAGGTTCTTGTTAAAGGTGAGATCATATGGTATTCGTCTTTCACTGCCTGGCTTGTTTCGCTTAGCATAATGGTTTCCAGCTCCATCCAAGCTGTTGAGAAGAGTAGGAGCTCCTTCTTTCTTTCTGCTGCATAGAATTCCATTGTGTAAATGTACCATAGTTTTTTGATCCATTCATTTACTGATGAGCATCTTGGTTGCTTCCAGCACCTAGCTATTGTAAATTGTGCTGCTATGAACATTGGGATGCATAGGTTCTTTTGAATTGGTGTTTTAGTATTCTTAGGATAGAGTCCCAGCAGTGGAATTGCAGGGTCAAAAGGCAGATCCATTTTTAGTTTTCTGAGGAAGTTCCATACCGCTTTCCATAGTGGTTGTACCAGTCTGCAGTCCCACCAGCAGTGTACTAGGGATCCCTTTTCTCCACAACCTCTCCAACACTTGTTGTTTGTTGCTTTGTTTATGATGGTCATTCTGTGTGGTGTGAAGTGGTATCTCATTGTGGTTTTAATTTGCATCTCTCTGATAGCTAGCGATATTGAACATCGTTTCATGTGTCTTTGGATTTTCTGTATGTCCTCCTTGGAGAAGTGTCTGTTCAAGTCTTTTGCCCACTTTTTCATTGGATTCCTTGTCTTCTTAGAGTGCAGTATTGTAAGTTCTTTATATATTTTGGAGATTAAACCCTTGTCTGAGGTATCATTGGCAAATATATTTTCCCATACTGTTGGCTCTCTTTTTATTTTGATACTGTTTTCTTTGGCTGTGCAGAAGAGGCTTTTAATTTCGATGAGGTCCTATTTGTTTATTCTTTCCTTTATGTCCCTTGCTCTAGGAGACAAGTCAGTAAAAAAGTTTCTGCATGAAATATCTGAGATTTTCCTACCTACATTCTCCTCTAGGACTTTAATGCTGTCACGTTTTATATTTAAGTGTTTTATCCACCTTGAATCTATTTTTGTATATGGTGTAAGTTGGTGCTCGAGTTTCATTTTTTTGCACATGGCTGTCCAGTTCTCCCAACACCATTTGTTGAAGAGGCTATTTTTACTCCATTTTATGTTGCTGCCTCCTTTGTCAAATATTAATTGGCCATAGAGACTTGGGTGTATTTCTGGGCTCTCTGTTCTGTTCCATTGGTCCATGTGCCTGTTTTTATGCCAGTACCAGGCAGTTTTGATTACAGTGGCCTTGTAGTATAGTTTAGTGTCAGGTACTGTGATCCCTCCTACTTTACTCTTCTTTCTCAAAATTGCAGCAGCTATTCAGGGTCGTTTGTGATTCCATATACATTGTTGAAGTGTTTGTTCTATGTCTGTGAAATATGCCATTGGTACTTTAATAGGAATTCCATTGAGTGTGTAAATTGCTTTGGATAGTATGGACATTTTGATGATATTAATTCTTCCAATCCACGAACACGGTATATGTTTCTATTTGTTTGTGTCTTCCTTGATTTCGTTCCTCAGTGTTATATAGTTTTCTGAATACAGGTCTTTTACTTCTTTGGTTAGGTTTATTCCTAGATATTTTATTTTTCTTTTTGCTCTTTCAAATGGAATTTTTTCCTTGATTTCTGATTCTGCTGTTTCATTGTTGGTGTACAGAAATGTCTTTGATTTCTCGATATTGACTTTGTATCCCGCTGTTTTGCCAAATTCAGTTATTAGGTCAAGCAGTTTTTTGGTAGAGTCTATAGGATTTTCTATGTATACTATCTGTCATCTGCAAACAGTGACAGTTTTGTTTCCTCCTTTCTGATTTGGATGCCTTTTATTTCTTTTTCTTGTCTGATCGCTGTGGCTAAAACTTCCAGTACTGTATTGAATGGAAGTGGTGAAAATGGACAGCCTTGCCTTGTTCCTGATCTTAGTGGAAAAGATTTTAATTTTTGCCCATTGAGTATGATGTTGGCTGTAGGTCTCTCATATATGGCGTTAATTATGTTGAGGAATGCTCCCTCTATTCCCACTTTGCCGAGTGTTTTTATCATGAATGGGTGCTGTACCTTGTCAAATGCTTTTTCTGCATCAATTGATATAATCATGTGGTTTTTGTCTTTGCTTTTGTTTATGTGATGTATTACATTTACTGACTTGTGAATATTGAACCATCCTTGCATCCCTGGAATGAATCCCACTTGGTCATGGTGTATGATCTTTTTAATGTATTGTTGGATGCGGTTTGCCGGTATTTTGTTGAGGATTTTAGCGTCAATATTCATCAGTGATATTGGCCTGAAGTTTTCTTTCTTTGTTGTGTCTTTATCTGGTTTTGGAATTAGGATGACGTTGGCCTCATAAAAAGAGTTTGGGAGTCTTCTGTCTCCTTGGATTTTTTGGAATAGTCTGTGAAGGATAGGGGTTAGCTCTTCCTTAAATGCTTTGTAGAATTCTCCTGTGAAACCATCTGGTCCAGGGCTTTTGTGTGTTGGGAGTTTTTTGATTACTGCTTCAATTTCTTTTGTTGTTATTGGTCTGTTCAGGCTTTCTGCTTCTTTTTCATTGAGTTGTGGACGATTGTATTTTTCTAGAAATTTGTTCATTTCACCTAGGTTTTCAAATTTCTTGGCGTACAGTTCTTTGTAGTAATTTCTTACAATCCTTTGTATTTCTGTGGTATCAGTTGTAATCTCTCCTCTTTCATTTCTCATTGTGTTTATTTGGATCCTTCCTTCTCTTTTTCTTGTGAGTCTGCTTAAAGGCTTGTCGATTTTGTTTATTTTTCCAAAGAACCAGCTCTTGGATTCATTGATCCTTAGAATTGTGCTTTTATTGTCTATGCCATTTAATTCTACTCTGATCTTGGTTATTTCCTTCCTTCTGCTTGCTCTGGGCTGCCTTTGTTGTTGTTCCTCGAGTTCTTGTAGACATAGGGTTAGGTTGTTTGTTTGAAATGTTTCTAACCTTTTTAGGTGGGCCTGTATAGCTATGAACTTCCCTCTCAGGATTTCCTTGGCTGTGTCCCATAAGTTTTGGGTTGTTGTGAGTTCGTTTTCATTTGTTTCCAGAAACCTTTTGATTTCTTCCCTAATATCATTTTTGACCCATTCATTGTTTAATAGCATGCTATTTAATCTCCATGATTTTTAGTGTTTTTGGTTTTTTTTTCTTTGGGGTTGGTTTCTAGCTTCAGTCCCTTGTGGTCTGAGAAAATGCCTGGTATGATTTCAATTTTCTTGAAATTCTTGAGGCTTGTTTTGTGTCCTATCATGTGGTCTATCATTGAGAATGTTCCGTGTACATTTGAAAAGAATGTATATTTAGCTTCTTTTGGATGGAGGGCTCTGTATATATCAGTAAAGTCCATTTCATCAAGGGTATCGTTCAATGCCACAATATCTTTGTTGATATTTTGTTTAGAAGATCTGTCCATTTTTGATAGTGGGGTGTTAAAATCTCCCATTATAATTGTGTTGTTGTCCATATCTTTCTTGAAGTCCTCTAAGATTTTCTTTATGTATTTCTGTGCTCCTATGTTAGGTGCATATATATTTACAATATTTATGTCTTCTTGATGGATTCTTCCCTTGAGTATTATGAAGTGACCTTCTGGGTTTCTCTTTATGGACCTTTTTTGGAATTATTTTGTCTGATATGAGTATTGCTACCGCGGCTTTTTTTTCCTGTCCATTTGCTTGGAAGATTTGTTTCCAGCCCTTCACTTTCAGCCTGTGTAGGTCTTTTATCCTGAGGTGGGTCTCTTGTAGACAGCAGATATGTGGGTCATTTTTTTCTTATCCATTCAGCTATTCTGTGTCTTTTGATTGGAGCATTTAATCCATTTATGTTTAAGGTTATTATTGATAGGTACTTATTCATTGTCTTTTATGTATGTGTGTTCCTCTCTCTCTCTCTCTCTCTCTCTCTCTCTCTCTCTCTGTCTTTTCCTTCCCTTCCTTAAAGCAGTCCCTTTAGGATCTCTTGCAGAGCTGGTTTGGTGGAGGTGTATTCTTTTAGACTTCTTTTGTCTGGGAAGCTTCTTATTTGGCCTTCTACCTTGATCGAGGGCCTTGCTGGATATAGTAGCCTTTGTTGCAGACCTCTGGTTCTCATTGCCTGGAGTGTTTCTCGCCATTCTCTTCTGGCTTGGAGTGTTTCCATTGAGAAGTCAACTGTTAGCCTTATTGGGACTCCCTTGTGTGTTACTTCCTGTTTCTCCCTTGCTGCCTTTAAGATTCTCTCTTTGTCTTGAAATTTTGCCATTTTAATTATGATGTGTCTTGAGGTGGGCCTCTTTGGGTTCCTCTTGATTGGGACTCTCTGTGTTTCCTGGATTCGTGTGACTTTTTCTCTCATCAAATTAGGGGAGTTCTCCTTCATTACTTGTTCAACTAGGTTTTCGATCCCTTGCTCTTCTTCTTCTCCTTCTGGTATCCCTATTATACAGATATTATTATGTTTCATATTGTCTTGCATTTCTCTTAATCCCTCTTCATTCTTTCTGAGCCTCTTTTCCTTTTCTTGCTCTTTCTGGATGTTGTTTTTTCCTTTGTCCTCCAGCTCACTAATCTGATCTTCTGCTTCATCAATCCTGCTTTTCATTCCTTCTACTGTGTTCTTCAGTTCAGAAATTGTATTCTTCATTTCCTCTTGACCTTTGTTGAGAGTTTCTATTTCCTTTTTCATGTTTATATAGTTTGCAGTGAGATTGATGTAGTTTCCCTCTAATTTCTGAAAACTCAATGTGAGTTCATTGAACTTCCTGGTAATCATTGTTTTGAATTCACTATCTGATAGTTGAGTTGCCTCTATTTCATTTAACACTTTTCCTGAGGCTTCCTCATTTCCCTTCAATTGGGGGTTGTTTCTTTGTTTTCTCATTGTTGGTGGGATTCTTCTTGTTAGCCTCTGTTTCTTAAATTGATCTGTTCTGATTCCCTGTAATTATGGTGTGAACTTCTGTGGTAGAATATTTGTGAGATTCAGTGGTGCAATCTCCTTCGTGTATCCTGGTGTTCACAGCTTCCCCCTACTCGCCTGGTTTTTCCATGATCACAATAATTTTTGATGTCCTGCTTTCAAAAGTGGTTCAGTAACCTAGTACACTTGCTCTGTTTCTCCACTGATCCGTGAGTTTCCCTCCTCTTCACAGAAGCTGAGAAAAAGGCTGCCTAGAGTAAAACCACCATCTTCCCATCCCCTAGAAGCTATTTCTGTATGAAAATTACTACAAAAGTGGCTTTTCCAAGCAACATTAACACAGAAGTGTTAAAACAGTATGCATTACTAGAGAGGCCATATATTTCAACTTCTACTGAAAGAAATAAAAAGAGTAATGTTATAAACTCTGTACAAGATATTTAATGAAACCCCTTTTGTTCTAGAGAGTTGCATTTCAGCATGATTTAGTAGCGTTAAAAAAGTTCATTACTGTTCATTCTGGAGAAATGCACTTTTTACAGAAAATGGATGTTTACATTCATACGCAGTTTCATATTCACAAAATCGTCTTGTGCCGGTCTGTGCTACACCATACACAAATGTCTTAACTACCCTATAAGTTTACATGACAGAATACTTTGCAGCATTTTATACCTTAGAGTTTCTTTCTACTAAAGGAGGACAATGGGTAAGGCTTCTCCTCATGCAATAGTAACAGAAAGCTGATCTTAGAAACTATTTCTTTATGAAAATTACTACCAAATTGGTATTTTAGAGCAACATTACTATAGAACTGTTAAATCGCCATGTATTACTGGGGACAGCATACATTTCAACTTCTACAGAAAGAAATACATGGAGTAATGTTATATACTCTGTACAAGATATTTTATTACACATGTTTTGTTCAAGAAAGTTGCATTTCACCTTGATTTAGTAGTGTTGACAGAGTTCGTTGCTGTTCATTCTGACAAAAGTGCGCTTTTTACAAAAAATGGACCATTAGATTGATCCTCATTTTCATATTCACAAAACAGTGTTCTGCCATTCTGTACTTTACCATTCTCAGATGTATTAACTCCCCTATACTATTAACATGAAAGAATACTTTCGAACATCTTTTACCTTAGACTTTCATTGTACTTCAGGAATTTAATGAGTTAGGCTCTATTCCAGCAATTGTAAAAGAAAGTTAACCTTAGAAGGTGTTTGTTTATGAAAATCACTAAAAATTGGCATTTCAGAACAACATTACTACAGAAGTGTTAAAACAGTACACATTACTTGAGATACCAGACATTTGAACTTCTACTGAAAGAAATACATAGAGTAATGTTATGATATCTGTGCAACATGTTTAATTAAACCTGTCTTGTTCAAGGGAGTCACATTTCAGTGTGAATTACTAATGTTGAAAGATGTCTTTACTGTTCATTCTGAGACAAATGTACTTTTTACAGAAAATGGATGTTTAGATTCATACTCAGTTTCACATTCACAAAACCATCTTCTACCAGTTTGTACTACTCAGTACACAACTGTCTTAACTTCCCTATACTTTTTACATGAAAGAATACTTTGCAGCATTTTGTTCTGTAGAGTTTCTTTCTACTTCAGGAATTCAATAAGTTATGGCTTTGTTCAAGCAATTGTAAAAGAAAGTTAATCTCAGAAGTTAATTCTTTATGAAAGTCAGTACTAAAGTGGAATATTGGAGCACACTACTACAGAACAGTTAAAACAGTATGTATTACTGGAGACACCATACATTTCAACTTCTACTGAAAGAAATATATTTAGTAATGTTATGAACTCTGTAAAAGATGTTTCATTAAACCTGTTTCATTCAAGAGATGTGAATTTCAGAGTTATTTAGTAGCATTGAAAGAGTTCATTACTGTTCATTCTGAGAGAAATGCACTGTATACAAAAAATGGACGTTTAGATTCATACTCTATTTCATATTTACAAAACTGTCGTCTCTTACTCAGATATTACACTGAACAAAGATGTCTTAACTTCTCTATTCTTCTTACATGAAAGAATATTTTGGAGCATTTTGTACCTTAGAGTTTCTTTCTACTCAAGGAAGACATTCAGTAAGACCTTAGTTCACGCAATAGTAACAGAAAGTTGGTCTTAATGTTATTTCTTTATGAAAATCACTACCAAAGTGGCATTTTAGAACAACATTACTATAGAAGTGTTAAAACAGTATGTATTACTGGGGACACCATACATTTCAACTTCCACTGAAGGAAATAGATCAAGTAATGTTATAAACTCTATACAAGATGTTTCATTAAACCTGTTTTGTTCAAGAGGGTCGCATTTCACCTTGATTTAGTGGCTTTGAAAGAGTCCATTACTGTTCATTCTGACAAAAATGCACTTTTTAAAGAAAATAGACAGTTAGATTCATATTCAGTTTCATACTCACAAAACGGTCTTCTGCCAGTATGTACTCTACCGTACACAGATGTCTTAACTTCCCTATACTTTTTACATGAAAGAATACTTTGCAGCGCTTTTTACCTTAGATTTTCATTGTACTTCAGGAATTCAATGAGTTAGGTCTCTGTTCATGTAACTGCAAAAAAAAAAAGTTAATCTTAGAAGGTGTTTGATTAGAAAAATTACTACAAAAGTGGCATTCAGACCAACATTGCTACAGCAGTGCTAAACCAGGATGTATTACTGCAGAGAGCATACATATCAACTTCTACTGAAAGAAATGCATTGAGTAATGTTATAAACTTCATAAAAGATGGTTAATTAAACCTGTTTTGTTCAAAGAAGTCACATTGCAACGTGATTTAGTCATGCTGAAACAGTTCATTACTGTTCCTTCTAAGAGAAATGCAGTTTTAACAGAAAATGGACAGTTAGATTCATACTCAGTGTCGTATTCACAAAACCATCTTCTGCCAGTCTGTATTACACCGAACACAGATTTGTGCACTTCCCTATACTTTTTACAGGAAAGAATACTTTGCACATTTTGTACCTTATAGCTGCTTTCTACTTAAGGAACTTAATGAGTTATGCCCCCATTTACACAATTGTAACTGATAGTTGGTCTTAGAATCTATTTCTGTACCAGATTACTACAAAAGTGGCATTGGAGGCCAGCCTTACTACACAAGTGTTAAAAACAGTAGGTATTACTGCAGACACCATACATTTCAACTTCTACTGAAAGAAATACATTGAGTATTGTCATAAACTCTATACAAGATGTTTAATTAAACCTATTTTGTTCAAGAGAGTCACATTTCAGCATGATTAATAGCGTTGAAATGGTTCACCACTATTCATTTTGAGACAAATGCACTTTTTACCATAAATGGACGGTTAGATTCATACTGAGTTTCATATTCACAAAACCGACATCTGCCAATCAGATACTAAACTGTACACAGATGTGTGAACTTCCCTATACTGTTTATATGAAAGAATACTTTGCAGCATTTTCTCCATTACAGTTTCTTTCTACATAATAAATTCAATGAGTTAGGCCTCTGTTCATGCAATTGTAACTAAAAGTTGATCTTAGAATATATTTCTGTTTGGAAATTACTACAAAAGTGACATTTCAAACCAACACTGCTACAGAAGTGTTAAAACAGTATGTATTACTGGAGACACCATATATTTCAACTTCTACTGAAAGAAATACATTAAGTAATGTTATAAACTCTGTACAAGATTTTAAATAAACCGGTTTTGTCCAAGAGAGTCGCATTTCAGTATGATTTAGTAGCGTTGAAAGGGTTGATTATTATTCATTCTGAGAAACACGCACTTTTTACAGAAAATGAATGGTTAGATTAAGTCAGTTTCATATTGACAAAACCATATTCTGCCAATCTGTACTAAACCATACACAAATGTCTTAACTTCTCTATACTTTTTACATGAAAGAATACTTTGCAGAATTTTGTACATTAGAGTTTCTTTCTTCTTAAGGAATTCAGTGAGTTAGTCCTCCATTCATGGAATTGTAACAGAAAGATGATCTTAGAAGCTCTTTCCCTGTCAAAATTACCACAAAGGAGGCATTTCAGAGCAATACATCCACAGAAGTGTTAAAACAGTGTGTATTACTGGAGACATCATTCATTTCACTTCTACCAAAGAGGTACATTGACTAAGCTCTATAAAAACTGAAGAAGTTACTTACTTAAACCTGTTTTTTTTCAAACCCTAACCCTAACCTTAAACCTAACCCTAACCCTAACCATAACCATAACCTTATCCTGTTTACAGAAAATGGACAGTTTGATTCATACTCAGTTTCACATTCACAAAACTATCTTTACCAAGGCAGATGCTGTTCCGTACACAAATATCTTTACTTCCATATTCTTTTAACAGGAAAGTGTACTTTGAATCCATCCGTAATGAAGATGTGTATTCTACTTAATCATTACTTAGTGTTAGGCATCTGGTTAATCAATGTTACGGAAAATTTATCTTAGTTGCTCTTTCACTATCAAAATTACCACAAAAGTGGGATTTCAGAGCAGTACCTCTACAGAAGTGTTAAAACAGTATGTATTACTGGAGACACCATACATTTCACTTCTACTGAAAGGAGCACTTTGACTGAGCTCTATAAACACTGAAGAAGTTACTTTCTTAAACCTGTTTTTTTCTAAAGAGTGTCATTTCCAAGTGACTTGAATGTGTTGCATAGGTCATTACCGTTCAATCACAGAGAAATGCACTTGTTTACAGAAATTAGACCCTTAGATTTATACTCAGTTTCATATTTATGTGAAAATGATTTGACCTTCTGTAGGTCAGGTACTACACAGTACACTCATGTCTTATATTCAGTTTTCTTTTCTTATTTTAATTACTGTTGCAATACAATTTTCTATATTTTACTCCCATCCCAGCCCACCAGACCTCACCTCCTCCCTTCCATTTCCACCCACCCCTAGTTTTTAACTCTGTGTTCTTTATACATGTTCTTGTAAACCCTTCCCCATTTCCCCTGAAATTCCCTCTCCTCTCCCCTCTGAACACTGTCAGTCTGTTCTCTATTTCAGTGTCTTTGGTTATGTTTTGCTTGTTTCTTTGTTTTGTTGTTTAGTTTCCTGTTAAAGGTGAGATCATATGGTATTTGTCTTTCACTGCCTGGCTTATTTCGCTTAGCATAATACTTTCCAGCTCCATCCAAGCTGTTGCAAAGGGTAAGAGCTCCTTCTTTCTTTCTGCTGCATAGAATTCTATCCTGTAAATGTACCATAGTATTTTTATCCATTCATTTACTGATGGGCATCTAGGTTGTTTCCCACACTTGGCTCTTGTAAATTGTGCTGCTATGAACTTTGGGGTGCATAGGTTCTTTTGGATTGGTGTTTCAGGGTTCTTAAAATATAGTCCCAGCAGTGGAATTGCAGGGTCAAAAGGCAGATCCATTTTTAGTTTTCTGAGGAAGTTCCATGCTGCCTTCCATATTGGTTGTACCAGTCTGCAGTCTGACCAATAGTGCACTAGGGTCCCCTAATCTCCACAACCCCTCCAACTCTTGTTGTTTGTTGCTTTGTTTATGATGGCCATTCTCACAGGTGTGAAGTGGTATCACATTGTGGTTTTAATTTGCAGCTCTCTGACAGCTAGCAATATTGAGCATCTTTTCACGTGTCTCTGGATCCTCTGTATGTCCTCCTTGGAGAAGTGTCTGTTCAAGTCCTTTGCCCACTTTTTAATTGGGTTGTTTGTCTTCTTAGAGTGGAGTTGTGTAAGTTCTTTATATATTTTGGAGATTAAACCCTCGTCTGAGGTATCATTGGCAAATATGTTTTCCCATATGTATGAGAACATATGTTCTCTTTTTAGTTTGATACTGTTTTCTTTGTCCATGCAGAAGCTTTTTATTTTGATGAGATAGCATTTGTTTATTCTTTCCTTTAGGTCCCTTGCTCTGAGGGACATATCAGTAAAAATAATGCTGCATGAAATATCTGAGATTTTCCTACGTTCATTCTCCTCCAAGACTTTAATGGTGTCACACTTTATATTTAAGTCATTTATCCACCTTGAATTTATTTTTGTATAAGGTGTAAGTTGGTCCTCTAGTTTCATTTTTTTGCACAAAGCTGTCCAGTTCTCCCAACACCATTTGTTAAACAGGCTAGTGTTACCCCAGTTTCTGTCACTGCACCCTTTTTCAAATATTAATTGACCATAGAGACTTGGGTGTATTTCTGAGCTCTCTGTTCTGTTCCATTGGTCCATGTGCCTGTTTTTATGCCAGTACCAGGCTGTTTTGATTACAGTGGCCTTGTAGTATAGATTAGTGTCAGGTATTGTGATCCCTTCTACTTTACTCTTCTTTCTCAAAATTGCAGCAGCTATTCAGGGTCGTTTATGATTCCATATAAATTGTTGAAGTGTTTGTTCTATGTCTGTGAAATATGCCATTGGTACTTTAATAGGTATTGCATTGAATGTGTAAATTGCTTTGGGTAGTATGGACATTTTGATGATATTAATTCTTCCAATCCACGAACATGGTATATGTTTCCATTTGTCTGTGTCTTCCTTGATTTCTTTCCTCAGTGTTATGTAGTTTTCTGAATACAGGTCTTTTACCTCTTTGGTTAAGTTTATTCCTAGGTATTTTATTTTATTTACCTTTTTTTTTTTTTTGCTATTTCAAATGTGATTTTTCTCTTGATTTCTGCTTCTGCTGTTTCATTGTTGGTGTACAGAAATGCCTTTGATTTCTTGATATTGACTTTGTGTCCCGCTGTTTTGCCAAATTCATTTAGTAGGTCAAGCAGATTTTTGGTGGAGTCTGTAGGATTTTCTATGTATACTATCATGTCATCTGCAAACAGTGACAGTTTTGTTTCCTCCTTTCTGATTTGGATGCCTTTTATTTCTTCTTCTTGTCTGATTGCTATGGCTAAAACTTCCAGTACTATATTGCATAGAAGTGGTGAAAGTGGACATCCTTGTCTTATTCCTGATCTTAGTGGAAAAGATTTTAATTTTTGCCCATTGAGTATGATGTTGGCTGTAGGTCTCTCATATATGGCCTTTATTATATTGAGGAATGCTCCCTCTATTCCCACTTTGCCGAGTGTTTTTATCATGAATTGGTGCTGTACCTTATCAAATGCTTTTTCTGCATCAATTGATATAATCATGTGGTTTTTGTCTTTGCTTTTGTTTATGTGATGTATTACATTTACTGATTTGCGAATATTGTACCATCCTTGCATCCCTGGGATGAATCCCACTTGGTCATGGTGTATAATCTTTTTAACGGATTGTTGGATGCGGTTTGCCACTATTTTGTTGAGGATTTTAGCGTCAATGTTCATCAGTGATATTGGCCTGAAGTTTTCTTTCTTTGTTGTGTCTTTATCTGGTTTTGGAATTAGAATGATTTTAGCCTCATAAAAAGAGTTTGGGAGTCTTCCGTCTTCTTGGATCTTTTGGAATAGTCTGTGAAGGATAGGTGTTAGTTCTTCCTTAAATGCTTTGTAGAATTCTCCTGTGAAACCACCTGGTCCAGGGCTTTTGTGTGTTGGGAGTTTTTTGATTACTGCTTCAATTTCTTTTGTTGTTATTGGTCTGTTCAGACTTTCTGCTTCTTTTTCATTGAGTTTTGGAAGATTCCATTTTTCTAGAAATTTATCCATTTCACCTAGGTTTTCAAATTTCTTGGCGTACACTTCTTTGTAGTAATTTCTTACAATCCTTTGTATTTCTGTGGTATCAGTTGTAATCTCTCCTCTTTCATTTCTCATTGTGTTTATCTGGGTCTTCTCTCTTTTTTTCTTGATGAGCCTGCTTAAAGGCTTGTCAATTTTGTTTATCTTTTCAAACAACCAGCTCTTGGATTCATTGATCCTTAGAATTGTGCTTTTATTGTCTATGCCATTTAATTCTGCTTTGATCTTGGTTCTTTCCTTCCTTCTTCATGCTCTGGGCTGTCTTTGTTGTTGTTCCTCGAGTTCTTGTAGATGTAGAGTTAGGTTATTTGTTTGAAATGTTTCTAACTTTTTTAGGTAGACCTGTATCACTATGAACTTCCCTCTCAGGACTTCCTTGGCTGTGTCCCATGAGTTTTGGGTTGTTGTGAGTTCATTTTCATTTGCTCCCAGAAACTTTTTGATTTCTTCCCTTATTTCATTTTTGACCCATTCATTGTTTAATAGCATGCCATTTAATCTTCATGATTTTGAGTGTTTCAGGTTTCTTTCCTTGGGGTTGGGTTCTAGTTTTACTCCCTTGTGGATGGAGAAAATGCTTGGTATGATTGCAATTTTCTTGAATTTCTTGAGGCTTGATTTGTGTCCATTCATGTAATCTATCTTTGAAAATGTTCCATGCACGTCTGAAAAGAATGTGTATTTTGCTTCTTTGGAATGAAGGGCTCTATATATATATCAGTCAAGTCCATTTCATCTAGGGCATTGTTCAATGACACAATATCTTCGTTGATATTTTGTTTAGAAGATCTGTCCATTTTTGACAGTGGGGTGGTAAAATTTGCTACTATAATTGTGTTGTTGTCAATATCTTTCTTGAAGTCCTCTAAGATATTTTTTTAAATGAATTTGGGTGCTCCTGTGTTGGGTGCATATATAATTACAATATTTATGTCTTCTTGGTGGATTCTTCCCTTTAGTATTATGAAGTGATCTTCTGGGTCTGTTCTTATGGCCCTTTTTTTAAAGTCTATTTTGTCTGATATGATTATTGCTGCCCTGGCTTTTTTTTTCCTGTCCATTTGCTTGGAAGATTTGTTTCCAGCCCTTCACTTTCAGTTTGTGTAGGTCTTTTGTTCTGAGGTGGGTTCTTGAAGGCAGCATATGTGTGGGTCATGCTTTCTTATCCCTTCAGCTATTCTATGATTGGTCTTTTGATTGGAACATTTAACCATTTACATTTAAGGTTATTATTCATAGGTACTTATTCATTGCCATTTTCATACCCATGTTCCTCTCTCTCTCTCTCCCCCCCCCCCTTTCTTCCTTTCCTTAAAGCAGTCCCTTTAGCATCTCTTGCAGAGCAGGTTTAGTGGAGGTATATTCTTTTAGACTTCTTTTGTCTGGGAAGCTCCTTATTTGTCCTTGTATCTTGATTGAGAGCCCTGCTGGGTAAAGTAGCCTTGGTTGCAGACCTCTGGTTCTCATTACTTGGAATATTTCTTGCCATTCTCTTCTGGCTTGGAGTGTTTCTCCTGAGAAGCATGCTGCTAATTTCACTGGGGCTCCCTTGTATGTTACTTCCTGTTTCTCCCTTGCTGTCTTTAATGTTCTCTCTTTGTCTTGAAATTTTGCCATTTTAATTATGATGTGTCTTGAGGTGGGCCTCTTTGGGTTCCTCTTGATTGGGACTCTCTGTGTTTCTGTATTTGTGTGACTTTTTCTCTCATCAAATTAGGGAAGTTTTCCATCATTACTTTTTCAAATAGGTTTTCTCTCCCTTGCTCTTCTTCTCCTTCTGGTATCCCTATATTAATGATATTATTGTGTTTCATATTATCTTGCATTTCTCTTCAACCCTCTTCATTCTTTTTCAACCTCTTTTCCTTCTCTTGCTCTTTCTTGGTGTTTTCTTCTACTTTGTCATTGAGTTTGCTGATCCGATCTTCTGTTTCATCAATCCTGTTTTTCATTCCATCTACTTTGTGTTTCTTCAGTTCAGAAATTGTAGTCTTCATTTCCTCTTGGCCCTTGTTGATAGTTTCTATTTCCTTTTTCATGTTGTTATAGTTTGCAGTGAGTTCATTGTAGCTTCCCTGTAGTTTCTGGTAGCTCATTGTGAGCTCATTGAGCTTCCTGACAATTATTGCTTTGAACTCAATATCTCATAGCTGAGTTGCCTGTATTTCATTTAGCATTCTTTCTGAGGCTTCTTCCTTCCGTTTCACTTGGGGATTGTTTCTTTGTCTTTCCATTGTTTGTGAGGCTCTTCTTGTTAGCCTCAGCTTCTTAAATTGATCTGTTCTGGCTCCCTGAGTTTATGGTGTGAATTTCTGTGGTAGAATACCAGTGAGTTTCAGTAGTGCAGTTTCTGTTATCTCCTGAGTGCACTGGTCTTGAGCTGTCATTTAAGTTGGCTCTGTGTTTGTCTTTGGGTTTTGATTGTTGTTGGGTCTTTCTTTGGTGTGTCTTTCCCACAAGCTGGTTATATGAGGGGCATTCTGTCCACCACCTCTTGTATTTTGTTGTGCTGATGATGGCAGGTTGTGTTGAAGCTGGTTCTTCCACGTGTGTAAGGTTTTGTGGATTCTCTCTTGCTCTTGTTCAGTTGTTTGTACTGGGTAGTGTCTCCACTGTTTACTTGTATTTCCAGATAGGTCCTGGATTGAGGTTTATGTGGTTTCCACTCCCTCCTTCACCTTCTTCTGTTTTTATCTGTTGGTGGTTCCTTTATTGTTGGACTTCCTCTTCCAGTGGGTATCCTGGTGTTGACCATTTCCACCTACTCTTTTTTGTGATCAGTTGGAGGGGCAAGGCAAAATGGTTTAAGGCAGCCAAAGAGTATTCTATGATATTTACAGTAGCAGCCAGTAGAGAAGAGATAGGAGATCTTTTGGCTATGTTTAGTGTTAACCGTGATCTTCCACCAAAGTAGCTGATTTTTAGAAAGAATGGAAAGAAGACTCTTGTTTTGGAAGAGAGTATTGTGAGTTGTATCTAGAAAGCAGGGAAGTTGTGGGAGGTCAGATTCTGAGGTAAAGTGGCAGTAAAGGCTAGTAAATAGGTGTAGTGTGTGAGAGAGTAGAGTTAACCCCTACAGTAATAAGAGTTCAAGAGACTGTGAAGTGGGCTAAGATCTGGGAGGGGTGTTGTGAAGTATTTGCAATTGTGTGGAACAGCTATTATTTACAATAATATTAGAGCAACAGTCATATGAAAGAATCTATGAGATCTGGATAACAAGAATAGGGAGCATAGAACCTTGAGTAGTGTATTAATGGGACACAGGTGAGGTGAAGGACAGTAAATTAGCAATACACTATGAAAGAGATATCAGGGGAAACCTGTCAAGTGATAGAATATAACCAGCCTAGCAAAGCAGACCAGGCAGAAAGAAGAGGAATACAAAAATACTATTTAAAACAGGTGTAATGATAATGGAAAAATAATAATAATACAAATGTGCAATAACTTGCAGGTTCTCTGTAATAGCAGAGTGAAATTTGTCTCACTGTCACAGCTGTTGTGATGCCCCTTCTTTGGGTTAAACTCTGGTCTTTTTACAGTTCCAGGTTTTTGTCTCACTTGTAGGTATTTTAAAAAAAGACAGACAAGGGAAGGAAGAAGAGAAAAAATGGAGGAAAGTAGGAAGGAATAAAACAAGAAAGCAGGAGAGAGACTAAAAGGAAATTGAAAGAGAATAAAAATAATAAAAAAATAAAAAATAAGAATTGTTAGAAAAATAGAGTAACATTAAAAAGCCTCTTGTTGTCAAAGTGGCCAAACCGGTTTTTCTGGTCTTGCTGGCTACTGGCAGGCTGAGGGGTGATTGGTATGGCATTCTTCCTTCTCAGTCTGCACTCAGTCAGCCACGTGCACTGTCTGGGGAGCTCTTGTGGCACCTCTCCTCTGTGCCCTGGGTGTGGGAACCAGGCATTTCCTCAGGGTTACTGCTGTGGGCTGGGCTGCAGGGTGCACTCTCGAGCATGGGCTCGGCCAGGCTGCCTCACCGTTCCAGTGCTATGGGGGTGCGCAGGGTCTTCTGCACAAGCACAACCTTCTGTGAAACCCCAGGTTCACTGCCTGGCTGTGTGGCAGGGAGGACAGAGCAATTGCTGTAGGAGAATTTCCCAAACAGTGTCTGTCTTTTCACTACTTCCTCTGGAGAAATTCCACCTACTCAATCCTGCACTCCATACAATGGCCTGGCTTCTCCAGCAGCTTAACTCTCCAGCCAGACCAGTGACCGTGGGGTTCAGGGCCCATTGTGCAACCCAACCCCACCAGTGTTCACAGACTCTGAGGGTGCTTACAGCCCTTGTGTGTTTGCTAGCAACTGGGTCCCTCCCGGTGCCGCTCAGACCTTGTTTGGATGGGGAGGCAGCAGTTGTCCCGGCTCTCTCCCAAGGACTCTGTGGCAAACCCAGCAGATGGCACTGGGCCTGTGGCTGCAGCAACCCCAGGACCCTGCACTGGTCCCTGGGACCCTACCATCTTGCAGTAGTCCTCTCACTGTCTGCTTTTTTTTTCATTCCATCCCAATTCTTCCTCCCTTATTTTCATATAGGTTGAGGTATGTTGCTTCCTTGCACTTTTACTCTGTAGATATGCCAGGATTTTCTCCCATGTGTAGGGGGAAAAGGAATCTGCTCCCTCCTACCTCGATGCCATTTTCCTTCCCCTTCAGTTTCTTTTTACATGATAAATATTTTAGAGCAAACTGTACTGCTGTGTTTTACTCTACTTAAAGAAAACATTGAGGTAGGCGTCTGTTCACTCACTTGTAACAGAAAGTTGATCTGAGAATCTCTTTTGCTATAAAAATTGCCACAAAACTGGCATTTCAGAGAAATACATCCACAGAAGTATTAAAAAAGTATGTATTCCTGGAGACATCATTCATTGCAACTTCTACTGAAAGGAGTACATTGAGTAATGTTATAAACACTGTACAAGTTGTTTTCTTAAGCCTGTGTTGTTCAAAAGTGTCTCATTTCTGAGTGATTTGTAAGCATTGAAACAGTTAATTACTGTTAAATAAGAGAGTGATGCACTTGGTCACAGAAAATGGACTGTTAGATTCATACTCAGTTTCATATTTGCAAAACCATTCTCTCCAGGTCAAGTACTACACAGTACATGCAGGTTTTATCTTCAGTTTTCTCTTTACATGAAAAAATAATTTAGAGCAAACTGTACTGCTGTGTTTTACTCTACTTAAAGAAAACACTGAGGTAGGCCTTTGTTCACTCAATGTAATGGAAAGTTTATCTTAGAAGCTCTTTCACTAACAAAATTCCTACAAAAGTGGCATTCAGAGAAATACATCCACAGAAGTATTTTAAAAAGTATGTATTACTGGAGACACCATTCATTTCAAATATGACTGAAAGTAGTACTTTGACACAGCTCTATAAACACTGAAGAAATTACTTTCTTAAACCTGTTTTTTTTTTTTTAAAGAGTGTCATTTCCAAGTGACTTGGATGGATTGAAATAGGTCATTTCCATTCAATCAGAGAGAAATGCACTTATTTACAGAAATTAAACTCTTACATTCATACTCACTTTCATATTCACAAAACCATTCTCTCCAGGTCAAGTACTACACAGTACATGCATGTCTTATCTTCAGTTTTCTTTTTACATGAAAAATACCTTAGGGCAAGCTGTACTTCCATGTTTTACTCTACTTAAAGAAGACATTGAGGTAGGCCTCTGTTAACTCAATTATAATAGAGAGTTGATCTTACAAGCTCTTTCACTATCAAAATTACTACAAAAGTAGCTTTTCAGAGCAATAAATCCACAGATGTGCTAGAAGAGTATATATTATTGGAGACACCATTCATTTCAACTTCTACTTAAAGGGGTACATTGAGTAATGTTATAGACACTGCACAAGTAGTTTTCTTAAACCTGTTTTGTTCCAAAATCTTATTTTCAAGTGATTTGTAAGCAAGGAACAGTTCATTATAGTGCAATATGAGAAAAATGCACTTGGATACAGAAAATAAACTGTTAGATTCATATTCAGTTTCACATTCACAAAACCATCTCCTTCAAGACAGATACTGCTCCATACACACATGTCTTCACTATCCTATTCTTTTCACAGGAAAGAGTACTTTGGATGTATTAAAGACATTTATTCTATTTAAACATAACATAGTGTTAGCCATGTTGGTCAATCAATGTTACAGAAAATTTATCTCAGTTGCTCTTTCCCTATCAAAATTACCAGAAAAGTGGCATTTCAGAGCAGTACTTCTACAGAAGTGTTAAAACAGTGTGTGTTACTGAAGGCACCATTCATTTCAACTACAACAAAAAAGGAGTACATTGAGTAATGTTCTAAACACTGTACAAGTTTTTTTCTCAAAGCTGTTTTGTTCAAAAGTGTATCATTTCTGAGTGATTTGTAAGCTATGAAATAGTTTATTACTGTTCACTATTAGAGAAATGCACTTGGTTATAGAAAATGGACTGTTAGATTGATACTCTGTGTCACATTCACAAAACCGTGTTTTCCCAGTCAGATACTGCTCCATACACTCATGTCTTAATTTCCCTATTTGTTTTACAGGGAAGAGTACTTTGGGTGAATCTGTACTAAAGATGTTTATTGTACTTAAACATGACTTAGTATTATATGTCTGTGCTCTAAATTGTAACACAAAGTTGTTCTTAGAAGCTCTTTTTTAACAAATTACCACAAAGCAGGCATATCAGAGCAATACTTCTACACAAGTGTTAAAACAATATGTATTACTGGAGACACCATTCATTTCACTTCTACTGAAAGGAGTACCTCAACTCAGCACTATAAACACTGAAAAAGATACTTTCTTAAACCTATTTTTTGTAACCATAACCCTAATCCTAACACTAACCCTAATCCTATCCTTAACCCTAACGCTTAACCTAACCCTATCCTGGTTACAGAAAATGAACTGTTAGAGTCATACTCAGTATTTTTTTAAGATTTTATTTATTTATTTTTAGAGAGGGAAGGGAGGGAGAAAGAAAGAGAGAGAGACATCAATGTGCGGTTGCTGGGGGTCATGGCTTGCAACCCAGGCATATGCCCTGACTGGGAATAGAACCTGCAACACTTTGGTTCACAGCCCACGCTCAATCCACTGAGCTATGTCAGCCAGGGCAGAGTCATACTCAGTTTTACATTCATAAAACTGTCTTCTCCAAGGCATATACTGCTCTATACACAAATGTCTTAACTTCCCATTCTTTTCACAAGGAAGTATACTTTGGATGAATTTGTACTAAAGATATTTATTCTACTTAAGCATCACTTAGTGTTAGGCTTCTGGTCAATCAATGTTACAGAAAAGTCCCTTAGTTGCTCTTTCCCTATCAAAATTACCACAAAAGTGGCATTTTGTAGAAGTACTTCTACAGAAGTGTTAAAACAGTATGTATTACTGAAAACACCATTCATTTCAACTACTACTGAAAGGAGTACATTAAGTAATGCTTTAAACACTGTAGAACATGTTTTCTTAAGCCAGTTTTGTTCAAGAAAACCCATTTTCAAGTGATTTAAAATGCTGAAACGGTTCATTACTGTACAATCTGAGGGACAGGCAATTTATTACAGAAATGGACTCTTAGATTCATGCTCAGTTTCACATTCACAAAACTGTCTTCTCCCAGTCAGTATAACACCGTAGAAACATATCTTATCTTCCCTATTGTTTTTACATGAAACAATACTTTGGAAGATTCTATACTGCAGACTTTATTCTACATAAAGAAGACAATGAGTTAGACCTCTGTTCTCTCAATTGTAACAGAAAGTTGATCTTAGAAGCTATCGCTGTATCAAAATTACTTCAAAAGCGGCATTTCAGAGCAACACTACTACAGAAATGTTAAAATGGCATGTATTACTGGACACACCATTCATTTTAATTTCTACTGAAAGGAGTGCATTGAGTAATGTCATAAACAATGTACAAGATGTTTTCTTAAACCTGTTTTGTTCAAGAGAGTCTCATTACCAAATGATTTAGAAACTTTGAAAGAGGTCATTACTGTTCATTGTGAGGGAAATGTACTTTGTTACAGAAAATAGGTTGTTAGATTCATACTCAGTTTCACATTCATAAAACCGTCTTCTCTCAGATAATACACTGTACACACATGTCTTAATTTCCTTATACTTTTTACATGAATGAGTACTTTGAAGGATTCTATACTGCAGAGTTTATTCCATTAAAAGAGGACAAGGAGTTAGACCACTGTTTATTCAATTGTAACAGAAAGTTGATCTTAGATGCTATTTCTCAACAAAATTCCCACAAAAGTGGCATTTCACATCAACATTACCACAAAGTGTCAAATCAGTATGTATTACTGAAGACACCTTCATTTCAAAATCTACTGAAAGGAGTACATTGAGTAATGACATAAAACACTGCACAGGATGATTTCTTCAACCTGTTTTGTTCAAGAGATTCCCATTTCTGAGTGATTTAGAAGCATTGAAACAATACATTACTGTACAATCTGAGAGAAGGCAATTTATTAGAGAAAATTGACTGTTAGATTCATACTCAATTTCACATTCACAAATCCATCTTCTCCCAGTCAGATACTATACCATACAGAGATATCTTAACGTCCTTATTCTTTTTACATGAAAGAATATTTTGGAGGATTCTATACTGCAGAGTTTATTCTACATAAAAAGAGAATGACTTAGACCTCTCTTCATCAATTGTAACAGAAAGCTGGTCTTAGAAGCTATTGCTATATCAAGATTATAACAAAAGTAGCATTTCAGGTTAACATTACTACAGAAGGGATAAAACAGTATGAATTACTGCAGACCCCATTCATTTCAACTTCTACTGAAAGGGGACATTGAGTAATGTTGTAAACACTGTACAAGATGTTTTCTTAAACCTGTTTTGTTGAACAGAGTCCCACTTCCGAGTGACTTAAAAACATGAAATTGGTTCATTACTGTACAATCTGAGGGAAATGCAATTTATTACAGAAAATGAACTGGTGCATTCTTACTCAGTTTATATTCACAACACCATCCTCTCCCAGTTAGATACTACACCGTAGAAACATATCTTATCTTGCCTATTCTTTTTCTGTGAGAAAATACTTTGGAGGATTATATACAAATAAGACAATGGGTTAGACCTCTGTTTACTCAATTGTAACAGAAAGTTGATCTTAGCAGCTACTGCTGTACCAAAATTACTACAAAAGTGGCATTTCAGAGCAATGCTACTACAAATGTTAAAACAGCAGGTCTTACTGGAAACACAATTCATTTAAATTATTACTGAAAAGAGTGCATTGAGTAATGTTATAAACAATGTACAAGATGCTTTCTTAAACCTGTTTTGTTCAAAAGAGTCTCATTTCTGAGTGATTTAAAACCATTAAAAGAGGTCATTACTGTTCAATGTGAATGAAATGCACTTTGTTACAGAAAATGGACTGTTAGATTCAAACTGAGTTTCACATTCACAAATTGGTCTTCTGCCAGTTACATACTTCACGGTACACACATGTCTTAACTTCTCTATACTTTTTACACTAAAGAGTACTTTGAAGGATTCTATAGTTCTGAGTTTATTCCATTAAAGAATACAATGACTTAGAACTCTGTGCCATCAATTGTAACAGAAAGTTGATCTTAGTAGCTATTTCTCTATCAAAATTGACACAAAAGTGGCATTTCTACAGCAACATTACTACAGAAGTGTTAAAACAGTATGTATTACTGAAAACACCATTCATTTCAAGTTGTACTCCAAGGAGTACATTGAATAATAGTATAAACACTGTACAAGATGTTTTCTTAAACCTATTTTGTTCAAGAGAGTCTGATTTCTGAGTTATTTAGAAGCATTGAACCAGTTCATTACTGTACATCTGAGGGAAAGGCACTTTATTACAGAAAATGGATTGTAAGATCCATGCTCAGTTACACATTCACAAAACCACCTTCTCCCAGTCAGATACTACACCATACACACATGCCTTATCCTCCCTGTTCTATTTACATGAAAGAATACTTTGACATGTTCTATACTACAGAGTTTATTCTACTTAAAGAAGACAAAGAGTTAGACCTCTGTTCACTCAATTTAACAAAAAGTTGATCTTAGCAGCTATGTCTTTATCAAAATTACTACAAAAGTGGTCTTTCAGATCAACACTACTACCGAGGTGTTAAAAAAAAGTATGTATTACTGCAGACACCATTCATTTCAACTTCTACTGAAAGGAGCACATTGGGTAATGTCATGAACAATGTACAAGTTGTTTCCTTAAACCTGTTTTGTTCAAGAGAGTCCCATATCCAAGTGATTTAGAAGCATTGAAACAGTTCATTACTGTTCAATCTGAGAGAAATGCACTTTGTTACAGAAAATGGACTGTTAGATAGATTCATGCTCAGTTTCACATTTACCAAACTGTCCTCTCTCAGTCACATACTACACTTACACACATCTTAACTTTCTGATTCTTTTTACATGAGTGAATACTTGTAGAATTCTATACTGCAGAGTTTATTCTACATAAGGAAGACAATGAGATAGTTCTCTGTTCATTCAATTGTAACAGCATGTTGATCTCAGAAGCTATTTATCAAAATCTCAACAGTGGCATTTCAGAGGAACACTACTACAGAAGTGTTAAAACAATATATATTACTAGAGACACCATTCATTTCAACTTGTACTGAAAAGTGTACATAAGTAATGTTATAAAAACTGTACAACACATTTTCTTAAACCTGTTTTGTTCAAGAGAGTCTCATTTTCCAGTGATTTACAACCGTTGAAATTGTTCATTATTGTTCAATCCCATTGAAATGCACTTTGTTACAGAAAATGGACTTTTCGATCCATACTCATTTTCACATTCACAAAACTATCTTCTCACAGTCAGATACTACACCCTATGCAAATGTCTTATCTTCCCTATTCTTTTTATATAAAAGAATACTTTGGAGGTTCCATATGTCAGAGTTCATTCCACTTAAAGAAAACAATGAGTTAGACCTCTGTTCACTGAACTGTAACAGCAAGTTGATCTTACCATCTATTTCTTTATCCAAATAACCACAACAGTGGCATTTCAAGGCAACACTATTACAGAAGGGTTAAAACTGTGTATTGCTGGAGACACCATTCATTTCAACTTCTATTAAAAGGAGTACATTCAGTAATGTTATAAAAACTGTACAAAATGTTTTCTTAAACCTGTTTTTTTTTCAAGAGAGTCTCATTTTCCAGTGATTTACAAGCATTGAAATTGTTCATTATTGTTCAATCTGAGAGAAATGCACTTTGTTACAGAAGATGTACTGTTCGATTCAAACACAGTTTCATATTCACTAACTGTCTTCTCCCAGTCAGATACTATACCGTACATGCATGTCTTATCTTCCCCATTCTTTTTATGTGAATGAATGCTTTGGAAGATTCTATACTGCCAACTTTATTCTACTTAAAGAAGACAATGAGTTAGACCTCTGCTCTCTCTATTGTAACAGAAAGTTGATCTTAGCAGCTCTGTCTTTATCAAAATTTCTACCAAAGTGGCATTTCAAAGCAACACTACTACAGTAGTGTTACAACACTTTATATTACTGGAGACACCATTCATTTCAAATTTCTGCTAAAAAGAGTACTTTGAGTAATACTATAAACACTGTACAAGATGATTTCTTAAATACGTTTTTTTCTTTTTTTATATTTTAATCATTGTTCAACTACAGTTTTCTCCCTTTTACTCCCAATCCAGCCCACCAACCCAGACCTCCCCACTTCCCTCCCATTACCACCCTCAACCTAGTTTTGGTCCATGTGTCCTTTAAATTTGTGCCTGTAAACCCTTCTCCCCTTAAATTCCCTCTTCTCTCCCCTCTGAACACTGTCAGTCTTTTCTCTATTTCAGTGTCTTTGGTTATGTTTTGCTTCTTTCTTTGTTTTGTTGTTTAGGTTCCTGTTAAAGGTGAGATCATATGGTATTTGTCTTTCACTGCCTGGCTTATTTCACTTAGCATAATGCTATCCAGCTCCATCCAAGCTGTTGCAAAGGGTAGGAGTTCCTTCCTTCTTTCTGTTTCATAGAATTCCATTGTGTAAATGTACCATAGTTTCTTGATCCATTCATTTACTGATGGGCATCTAGGTTGCTTCCAGCACCTAGCTATAGTAAATTGTGCTGCTATGAACTTTGGGGTGCATAGGTTCTTTTGGATTGGTGTTTCAGGGTTCTTAAAATATAGTCCCAGCAGTGGAATTGCAGGGTCAATAGGCAGATCCATTTTTAGCTTTCTGACGAAGTTCCATACTGCCTTCCATATTAGTTGTATCAGTCTGCAGTCCCACCAACAGTGCACTAGGGACCCCTTTTCTCCACAACCTCTCCAACTCTTGTTGTTTGTTGCTTTGTTTATGACAGCCATTCTGTCTGGTGTGAAGTGGTATCTCATTGTGGTTTTAATTTGCATCTCTCTGATAGCTACTGATATTGAACATCGTTTCATGTGTCTTTGGATTTTCTGTATGTCCTCCTTGGAGAAGTGCCTGTTCAAGTCCTTTGCCCACTTTTTAATTGGGTTGCTTGTCTTCTTAGAGTGGAGTTGTGTAAGTTCTTTATATATTTTGGAGATTAAACCCTTGTCTGAGGTATCATTGGTAAATATGTTTCCCCATACAGTTGGCTTTCTTTTAAATTTGATACTGTTTTCTTTAGCTGTGCAGAAGCTTTTAATTTTGATGAGGTCCCATTTGTTTATTCTTTCCTTTATGTCCCTTGCTAGGGGACAGGTCAGTAAAAAAGTTTCTGCATGAAATATCTGAGATTTTCCTACCTACGTGATCCTCTAGGACTTTAATGGTGTCACGTTTTATATTTAAGTCTTTATCCACATTGAATTTATTTTTGTATATGGTGTAAGTTGGTCCTCAAGTTTCATTTTTTTTTGCACGTGGCTGTCCAGTTCTCCCAATACCATTTGTTGAAGAGGCTACTTTTACTCCATTTTATGTTGCCTCCTTTGTCAAATATTAATTGACCATAGAGACCTGGGTGTATTTCTGGGCTCTCTGTTCTGTTCCATTGATCCATGTGCCTGTTTTTATGCCAGTACCAGGCTGTTTTGACTACAGTGGCCTTGTAGTATAGTTTAGTGTCAGGCATTGTGATCCCTTCTACTTTACTCTTCTTTCTCAAAATTGCAGCAGCTATTCAGGGTCGTTTATGATTCCATATACATTTTTGAAGTGTTTGTTCTATGTCTGTGAAATATGCCATTGGTACTTTAATAGGAATCGCATTGAATGTGTAAATTGCTTTGGGTAGTATGGACATTTTGATGATATTAATTCTTCCAATCCATGAACACAGCATATGTTTCCATTTGTTTGTGTCTTCCTTGATTTCTTTCCTCAGTGTAATGTAGTTTTCTGAATACAGGTCTTTTACCTCTTTGGTTAGGTTTATTCCTAGGTATTTTATTTTATTTACTTTTTTTTTTTTTTTTGCTATTTCAAATGAGATTTTTCTCTTGATTTCGGCTTCTGCTGTTTCATTGTTGGTGCACAGAAATGCCTTTGATTTCTCGATATTGACTTTGTATCCCGCTGTTTTGCCAAATTCATTTATTAGGCTGAGCAGTTTTTTGGCTGAGTCTATAGGATTTTCTATGTACACTATCATGTCATCTGCAAACAGTGACAGTTTTGTTTCCTCCTTTCTGATTTGGATGCCTTTTATTTCTTCTTGTTGTCTGATCACTGTGGCTAAAACTTCCAGTACTGTATTGAATAGAAGTGGTGAAAGTGGACATCCTTGTCTTGTTCCTGATCTTAGTGGAAAAGATTTTAGTTTTTGCCCATTGAGTATGATGTTGGCTGGAGGTCTCTCATATATGGCCTTTATTATGTTGAAGAATGCTCCTTCTATTCCCACTTTGCTGAGTGTTTTTATCATAAAAGGGTGCTGTACCTTATCAAATGCTTTTTCTGCATCTATTGATATGATCATGTGGTTTTTGTCTTTGCTTTTGTTTATGTGATGTATTGCATTTACTGATTTGTGAATATTGTACCATCCTTGCATCCCTGGAATGAATCCCACTTGGTCATGGTGTATGATCTTTTTAATGTATTGTTGGATGCAGTTTGCCGGTATTATGGTGAGGATTTTAGCGTCAATGTTCATCAGTGATACTGGCCTGAAGTTTTCTTTCTTTGTTGTGTCTTTATTTGGTTTTGGAATTAGGATGATGTTGGCCTCATAAAAAGAGTTTGGGAGTCTTCTGTCTCCTTGGATTTTTTGGAATAGTCTGAGAAGGATAGGGGTTAGCTCTTCCTTAAATGCTTTGTAGAATTCTCCTGTGAAACCATCTGGTCCAGAGCTTTTGTGTGTTGGGAGTTTTTTGATTACTGCTTCAATTTCTTTTGCTGGTATTGATTTGTTCAGACTTTCTGCTTCTTTTTCATTGAGTTTTGGAAGATTCCACTTTTCTAGAGATTTATCCATTTCACCTAGGTTTTCAAATTTCTTGGCATACAGCTCTTTGTAGTAATTTGTTACAATCCTTTGTATTTCTGTGGTATCAGTTGTAATCTCTCCTCTTTCATTTCTCATTGTGTTTATTTGGTTCTTCTCTCTTTTTTTCTTGATGAGTCTGCTTAAAGGCTTGCTGATTTTGTTTATCTTTTCAAACAACCAGCTCTTGGATTCATTGATCCTTAGAATTGTGCTTATTGCATATGTCATTTACTTCTGCTCTGATCTTGGTTATATCCTTCCTTCTTCTTGCTCTGGGCTGTCTTTGTTGTTGTTCCTTCAGTTCTTGTAGACATAGGGTTATGTTGTTTGTTTGAAATGTTTCTATCTTTTTTAGGTAGGCCTTTAATGCTATGAACTTCCCTCTCAGGACTGCCTTGGCTGTGTCCCATAAGTTTCTGGTTCTTGTGAGTTCGTTTTCATTTGTTTCCAGAAACCTTTTGATTTCTTCCCTAATTTTATTCTTGACCCATTCATTGTTTAATAGCATGCTATTTAATCTCCATGACTTTGAGCGTATTGGGTTTTTTTCCTTGGGGTTGGTTCCTAGCTTCAGTCCCTTATAATCTGAGAAAATGTTTGGTGTGATTTCAATTTTCTTGAAATTGTTGAGGCTTGTTTTGTGTCCTATCATGTGGTCTGTCTTTGAAAATGTTCCATGTACATTTGAAAAGAATGTGTATTGAGCTTCTTTTGGATGGAGGGCTCTGTATATATCAGTAAAGTCCATTTAGCCCTGGCTGGCATAGCTCAGTGGAATGAGCGCGAGCTGCCAACAAAAGTGTTGCAGGTTCAATTCCCAGCCAGGGTACATGCCTGGGTTGCAGGCCATAACCCCCAGCAACCGCACATTGATGTTTCTCTCTCTCTCTCTATCTCCCTCCGTTGCTTCTATATAAAAAATAATAATAAATAATAAAAAAGCAAGAAAATTATTAAATAAAAAATCCATTTCATCTAGGGTATTGTTCAGTACCACAATATCTTTGTTGATATTTTGTTTGGAAGATCTGTCCATTTTTGATAGTGTGGTGTTAAAATCCCCCACTATAATTATGTTGCTGTCCATATCTTTCTTGAAGTCGTCTAAGATTTTCTTTATGTATTTGGGTGCTACTATGTTAGGTGCATATATATTTACAATATTTATGTCTTCTTGATGGATTCTTCCCTCGAGTATTATGAAGTGACCTTCTGGGTCTGTTGTTATGACCCTTTTTTTGAAGTCTATTTTGTCTGATATGAGTATTGCTACCCCGGCTTTTTTTTCCTGTCCATTTGCTTGGAAGATTTGTTTCCAGCCCTTCACTTTCAGCCTGTGTAGGTCTTTTATCCTGTGGTGGGTATCTTGTAGGGAGCGCATGTGTGGGTCATGTTTTCTTATCCATTCAGCTATTCTATGTCTTTTGATTGGAGCATTAAATCTATTTATGTTTAAGGTTATTATTGATAGGTACTTATTCATTGTCTTTTATGTACGTGTGTTCCTCTCTCTCTCTCTTCCTTCCTTCCTTTCCTTAAAGCAGTCCCTTTAGAATCCCTTGCAGAGCTGGTTTGGTGGAGGTGTATTCTTTTAGACTTCTTTTGTCTGGGAAGCTTCTTATTTGGCCTTCTATCTTGATTGAGAGCTTTGCTGAGTAAAGTAGCCTTGGTTGCAGACCTCTGGTTCTCATTACTTGGAATATTTCTTGCCATTCTCTTCTGGCTTGGAGTGTTTCCATTGAGAAGTCAGCTGTTAGCCTTATTGGGGCTCCCTTGTGTGTTACTTCCTGTTTCTCCATTGCTGCCTTTAAGATTCTCTCTTTGTCTTGAAGTTTTACCATTTTAATTATGATGTGTCTTGAAGTGGGCCTCTTTGGTTCCCTCTTGATTGGGACTCTCCGTGTTTCCTGGATTTGTGTGACTTTTTCTCTCATCAAATTAGGGAAGTTTTCCATCATTACTTTTTCAAATAGGTTTTCTCTCCCTTGCTCTTCTTCTTCTCCTGGTATCCCTATTATATGAATATTATTATGTTTCATATTGTCTTGCATTTCTCTTAATCCCTCTTCATTCTTTCTGAGCCTCTTTTCCTTTTCTTGCTCTTTCTGGGTGTTCTTTTCTACTTTGTCCTCTAGCTTGCTAATCTGGTCTTCTGCTTCATCGATCCTGCTTTTCATTCCTTCCACTGTGTTCCTCAGTTCAGAAATGGCATTCTTCATTTCCTCTTGACCCTGCTGATAGTTTCTATTTCCTTTTTCATGTTTATATAGTTTGCACTGAGATCATTGTAGATTCCCTCTAGTTTCTGGTAGCTCATTGCGAGTTCATTGAACTTCCTGATAATCATTGTTTTGAACTCAATATGTGATAGTTGAGTTGCCTCTATTTCATTTAGCATTTTTTCTGAGGCTTCCTTGTTTCCCTTCATTTGGGCATTGTTTCTTTGTTTTCTCATTGTTGGTGGGATTCTTCTTGTTAGCCTCTGTTTCTTAAATTGATCTGTTCTGGTTCCCTGTGATTATGGTGTAAATTTCTGTGGTAGAATACCTGTGAGATTAAGTGTTGCAGTCTCCTTCGTGTATCCTGGTGTTCACAACTTCCCCTACTCTTTTTTGTGATCAGTTGGAGGAGTAAGGCAAAATGGTTTAAGACAGCAAGACAGTATTCTATGATATTTACATTAGCAGCCAGTAGAGAAGAGATGGGAGATCCTTTGGCTACTTACAGTGTTAACCGTGATCCTCCACCCCACTAGCCAGTTTTCAGAAAGTATGGAAAGAAGGTAAGGCTCTTATTGGGGATGAAAGGATTATTAGTTGGATCTAGAAAGCTGTGAGGCTGTGGGAGGTTAGATTCTGATGTTGGGATGGAATAAAGATTAGTAAATAGGAGTAGTGTATAAAAGAATAGAGACAACCCCCACAGTAATAGAGTTCAGGAAATTTGTGATGTAGGCTGAGATCAGTTAGGGGTGTTGAGTAGTATTTACAATTGCATGAACTAGGTCTTATTTACAGTAATATTAAAGCAACAATCTTGTGGCAGAATCTATGAGATCTAGATAACAAGAATAAGGAATATAGAACCTTGAGAGGTGTACTAATGGAACACAGATGAAGGACAGTAAATTATCAACACACTATGACTGAGATAACAGGAGGAACCTATCAAATGACAGTATAACCAGCCAAGCAAAGAAGATTATACAGAAAAAAAAAGAATAGCAAAATACTATTAAAATAAAAAATGCCAGAAAAGTGAGAAAAAGATAATACAAATTTGCAGTAACTTGCAAGCTTAAAAAAGGGAAAAAAAGCAGAAGATGGAGTGCAGGAGAGATAAATTTGGAGTGGAAGGAAAAATACTAAGATGAATGGAAGAGAAACATAAGGGATTGAGAGATATAAAAATAGTAAGAATTGAAAAATAAAAAGTCACTTAAAACAGAAGATAAAATCAATCAACCAACAACAGCAAAAAAAAGAAAAAGAAAAACACACACACACACACCCCAAAAAAAAACCCACCTCTTGTTGGTTTCTAACTGGCCAGACCAGTTTTCTGGTCTTGCTGGCTTCAACAGGTTGATGGGCGTTTGAAATGCTTATCACTCTTCCCAGTCAAAACTCAGTAAGCCTCTCAGGTACTGTCCCCAGGGCCAGCAGGGTGCTCTTCCCTAAGCCAATCTGACTTTCCCCTACAGGACCCTGGGCACTTCCAAGCATGCACTCCAGAGCTCACTGCCACAGTATCCTGGGCTCCAGGTACCCGCAGAGCTCCTGCGTCTTTTCTGAGTTCACGATGCAAGCTCCAGGGTTCACAAGGAGATGTGCCCTTCCCCCAAATTTCACCATGGGGGTGCTATGTTATCGGAGAGCACCCGCATATTTTCTGGATTCATGGTGCAAGCCATGGGGATCGTAAAGGGGCGTGCACATCCACCAATTTTTCAGTTTCAGACTCTAGGAACCCTCTAAGCACCACGTCCCTTCCTGGTTCACAGCGCGAGAGTCAGGATTCCCGAAGGGGTGTGCGCTTCCACAGTTCACCACTGCAGGCTCGAGAAACCCAAGAACGCTCATGCCCTTTCCTTGTTCAGGGCTGCGAGGTATGGGTTTTCCACCGATCCACACTCCCACCAGGCTGGGGGTGCAGGCGCACATCCAGGCTGCCCCAGTCATGCTGGCTGGAGGTACTCACTTGTCCCAGGGCTATGGGTGGGTGCTCGCAGCCCCTGCACAATTGTCTCCCAGTCCAACTCCCCTCTCTGTGCCTTCAAGCCACAAGGTCTTCCCTGGTGTTGCTCAACCCCCATTGTCCGGGCAGAGAGCAATGACTCCACTCTCCCGAGTGCCCTGAGGCAGACCCGGGAGCACCGGGCCTGGGGGCTGCAACCCCCCTGGTCTCCACGCTGATCCCTGGGTCCCTGTTGTCCTGAAGCAGTCTCCTTATCGTCTGGTTTTTCAATGTCCGCTATAATTTTTGATGTCTTGTTTTCAAAAATGTTTTGGTAACCTAGGCCACTTGCTCTGTTCCTCCGCCGATCCGCAAGTTTCTCTTCCCTGCACAGAAGAATCACGCTCCCTCAAGCAAAGCTGCCATCTTTGAACCTCCTAGACATGTTTTTTTTTTTTTTAAGAGAGTCTCATTTCCAAGTGATTTAGAAGCAGTGGTAATAGTTTGTTACTGTTCAGTCTGACAGAAATGCACTTTGCTACAGAAAATGGACTGTTAGATTCATGCTCAGTTTCACATTTACAAAATCATCTTCTCCCAATCAGATACTACACTGTCCACATATGTCTCATCTTTCCTATTCTTTTTACATGAAAGAATACTTTGAAGATTCTATACTTCAAAGTTTATTCTACTTAAAGAACACAATGAGTTAGACCTTTTTTCATTCAATTGTACCAGAGTTGATCTCAGAAGCTATTACTTTATCAAAATCACCACAAGAGTGGCATTTCAGAGCAACACTACTACAGAAGTCTTAAAACAGTATGTATTACTGGAGACACCATTCATTTCAACTTGTACTGAAAGGTGTACATGAGTAATGTCGTAAACACAGTATAAGACATTTTCTTAAACCTGTTTTGTTCAAGAGGGTCTCATTTCACAGTGATTTAGAAGCTTTAACTTGCTTCATTATTGTTCAATCCCAGAGAAATGCACTTTGTAACAGAAAGTGGTGTGTTCAATTCATACTCATTTTCACATTCACAAAACTATCTTCTCACAGTTAGATACTACACCCTATGCAAATGTCTTATCTTCTCTATTCTTTTTATATGAAAGAATACTTTGGAGGGTTCCATATGTCAGAGTTTATTCCACCTAAAGAAGACAATGAGTTAGACCTCTGTTCACTCAATTGTAACAGAAAGTTGATCTTAGAATCTATTTCTTTATCAAAATCACCATAACAGTGGCATTTCAAAGCAACACTACTACAGAAGTGTTAAAACAGTATGTGTTACTGGAGACACCATAAATTTCAAGTTGTACTGAAAGGAGTACATGAGTAATGTTAAAAGCACTGTACAAGATGTTTCCTTAAACTTGTTTTGTTCCAGAGAGTCTGATTTCTGACTAATTTAGAAACCTTGAAACTGTTCATTACTGTTCAATTTGAGAGAAATGCACTTTGTTACAGAAAATGGACTGTTACACTCATACTCAGTTCCACATTCACAGAACTGTCTTATCCCAGTCAGATACTACACCATACACACATGTCTTATCTTACCTGTTCTTTTTACATGAAAGGATACTTTGAAGGGCTCTATACTATGAAGTTTATTCTACTTAAAGAAGACAATGAGTTAGACTTCTGTTTACTCAATTGTAACAGAAAGTTGATCTTAGCAGCTATGTCTTTATGAAAATTACTACCAAAGTGTTATTTCAGAGCAACACTACCAACAAAGTGTTAAAAAAGTATGTATTACTGCAGACACCATTCATTTCAACTTCTACTGAAAGGAGTACATTGAGTAATGTCATAAACAGTGTACAAGTTGTTTCCTTAAACCTGTTTTGTTCAAGAGAGTCACATTTCCTAGTGATTTAAAAGTGTTGAAACAGTTCATTAGTGTTCAATCTGAGAGAAGGGCACTTTCTTACAGAAAAAGGACTGTTAGATTCATTCTCAGTTGCATATACAGGCAACCGTCTTCTCCCAGTCAGAGACTACACCATACACACATGTCTTATCTTCCCTATTCTTTTTACACAAAAGAATGCCTTGGATGATTCTGTACTGCAGAGTTTATTCTACCTAAAGAAGAAAATGTGTTAGACCTCTGTTCACTCAATTGTAATATATTATTGATCTTAGAAGCTATTTCTTTATTAAAATAACCACAAAAGTGGCAGTTCAAAGCAACACTACTACAGAAGTGTTAAAATAGTATGTATTACTGGAGACACCATTCATTTCAACTTCTACTGAAAACAGTACATTGAGTAATGTTATAAACACTGTACAAGATGTTTCCTTAAATCTTTTTTTTTTTTTCAAGAGAGCCTCATTTCTGAGTGATTTAGAAGAGTTGAAACAATTCATTTCTGTTTAACCTGATAGAAATGGTCTTCTCAGATACTTACAGTCTATCACACTTTATAGCATCATTTATACACAAAATTGCAGGTGTGATTAAGCCATTCCAGCTGTTTTTTGCAACTTATCACCTAACAAATCTAGACCCCTCAGGTCAGAATCCTTGACATGACTTATTTTTATGAATTCCCACATCACAGGGCATTTTTCACCAGGTCACAATCTAACAATGCTGCTAGAATATGATTGATTACATTCAGTTGCCATGTCTGCAGGTCTGCCAAAAATATCTAACTTGTCACCTGATAAGGAATATTTGTTTGTGCTGTCAAAATGTAGTGCTATGTAGTTCGGTGTAAACAACATGTTGTTTAACTTACAGTTCTGCAACCTGAAATTTTGAGATCAGGTCATGGGCTTTGTTGTTTTCTCCTGAGGACCCTTTCCCTGTCTTTCAGATGAGTATGTTCAAACTTCTAGTTCCCCGGCGTTTCCTCTATACTTCTCTGTGACCTGACCATTTGGTAAAGGCTCCACTTTTATTGGATTAGGAGCCACCCAAATTAACTCACTTAACATTATTCCCCTAATAACTGTCAATCTAAACACAGGCACACTATGAAGCAAAGCACCTTTAGAGATTAAATTGTGATTTTGGAAAACACATTTGAGCTCTTAATGCATGCTCCTGCTTTTCTGAAGAGACTTATACAGAAATGAGGGTGCAAGTAGAAAGATAAGTGTAATATATTCATGTGTTTCCCAGCTACATCCAAAGTTGAATGAAAAATTCTGCCCCCTTGACATCAGTAGTCTCTGATGGTGGTTGCTTTTTGAATCAAGTCTCACTTGAAATTTATAATTGTTTCAAATCCAATTCTCATAGTGTCGATTTTCCAATGCTATCACAGTTGTCATTGATGTGCACTATGTTTTACAAATATTTTGTGGCAGATCTTGGCCGTTTACCAGTGATGTGGATTTTTTTACAAGTCATGTGATCAGATACTATCCTGGGGAAGGGCTCTATTTCTCCCTTAAATCTCCAAGTATTTGTCTATCTACTAAATCTGAAATTTCTACAATGAAGATATAAACCTTGATTAAATAAAAACAACAATAAGTGCCTTTTTTAAAAAATCAAGTGGATTCCATTAATTTATGTGTTTCTTGTACAGTGTCTTTAAATTGTGGAGGCATAAAATTCTCCAGAACTTGTCACTTCATGGCAGGTGAAGCCAAGTCTCAGTAGCTCAGAGGGAATGTGGTGTTGCCAGACTTTTGGCGGTTGTCAATGCTGGTCTGAAGGATCTTGAGAACCATTGGACGTATTCAAGGCTGTGTATTCCCATCTGTACATTTGGGTTATTTGTTGTGGAGTCACTGGGAAAATGCTATTTATATAGACTATTCATACTTAGAAAAAAAGGAGGTCTCTTGCTCCTAAGCTAAAAAAATGCTTTGAAAAGAATGACCATCTAATTCCACTTCATCAACTATCTCATGATAGTTCATTTAAAGGTCAAGAATTGTTTCAGTTTTGGCACCCTGTCTTTATACATGTGTCCCTGAAGAATTCTGAGCTCCTGTATGAGTTCCACATTGTCATTCTTTTAGTGGTGTTTGGTGATGTTGTTTACATTGTGTCCCTTTGTGTTTAACTAAATATGAAGATGACATACGATTGTCATTTTCAGGATCTTTTAGAATGTATAATACAGAGTATTTTCATAATGTCCATGGTAGCACCCTACCCCTTTTCAAAATGATGACTGACCTGTTCATTTTTCTGGTATTTAGTACAGTACAACATATCCTAGACCGGCTTTTTACTATGTGAGCATTGGACACGTCCTTGGTACCATGTGACTCTTCCGAACACTAGGTTGTGTCCTGGGTATATCCCTTATCTCCCTGAGGCTCAATTTGTTTACATACAAAGTGGGTATTAGAAAGCAAACTGTTTTGGTAGGATCAACTGGATCAGGTATGGCAAGTGCTTACCTATTACCCGGTCTTGCAGTATATACTGCTGGACCTGCTGTGAGCTTTCATCTAAATAAATTTCAGTCACCCATGAAAAGTTATCTGCCTTCTTCCTCACTGGCTTGTAGACCTTGTCAGTTTGACAAAGAGGTAGAATGCAATTTTTAAAGAATTTGAGATGGTTTCCACCTGGTTTTGATTTTTGTCCTTTCTATGGCCAGATTAAAGATCTTTCAGGGAAGTAGATAAGCATCATGCCCACTGAGAAAACTGGTACTATTTTCAATGAGGTTCACTGATTCAAATATATTTGGTACATCTGGTGTGTTGTTACTGTCAGGGCCACACAGTTTCATGAGATTTGGTCAGATGGAAGAATATTCATGAAGCCATTGGGATGTCTGACATGACTTTATCCAAGAGAGGGAGAAGCACACCCAATTCAAGTTGTATGTCCCCCTGATTGTCACATGTCTTCTTTGAATGGCACCTCAGCATGGAACCCATTGTGGCCCTCTGCCTGTCTCTCATCACCCAGCATGTCATCCAGAGGGATTCTCTACATCCTTAAACACTAGATTATAGACAAAGCTGGCAAGGTGCTATGCAACAGAGCTTCATACTATGCATGTGAGCCCACTCAAGGCTATGGGAACAGTTTATTGGACCCAGTCTCAAGGCTATGAGAACAATAATTTTCAGGCCCATTCTCAAGGTAATGGGAAACTGCTTCCCTTAGTTGCCCAGATACCTGGGTGAAGAAGCCAGACTACCTCCCTTCGTGATACAACTGGCCCAAGTTACAACACAAGGAGACTTAAGCATGTTCAACATCAGTTGGAAAGCAGGAAATATAGGCAGGAATGAAGTCAGTTGGAAGGCAAAAAGTGGTGGGTGGATCTAGAATTATCTGTAAAGCAGGGAACGGTGGGTGCTAACTTCTATTGGAAGGCAAGCAGATGTGGGTAAGAGAGAAGCAGGGCTGGCATTAGTTGAAAATGTAGAAGAGGTTGTCGAGGTTGGTATCAGTTTAAGCTTATTTTTTAATATGATGTAAGAGAGTATCCAGTTTTTGTTGAATATGTATATTTTGCTTAGCCAGCATGAGCTATTGAAAAGTCTGTCAACTCAGTAGTGTATATCTTTACCTTCTCTGTCATACATTGGTTGTTCATGTAAGAGGGTTTAATCCTGGGCACTCTACACTGTTCCAATGTTTTAAGTGTCTGTTTTGTGTTGATACCTTTCTGTTTTGATTATTTTAGCTTTATAGTATTGTTGAACATGGAGAGTGACATCTATAACTTTGTTCTTTCTTCTCTAAATTTATTTCCTTATTTAAGGTATTTGTTGTTCCATATACATTTTAAGATTTTCATTTCTGAGGAGACTGTGCATGGTAGTTTGATAGGATCTCAGTTGAACCAATTAATTGCTTTGGGAGATATCATAATGATAAGAGTTCGATATTTCCAGTGTAAAGGAATTGTTTATTCTTCCATTTTTGTGTGTGTGTTAATCTCAATTTCTTTTTTCAATGTTCTATAATCCTGAGAGTACAGGTCTTTCACCTCTTCGTTGATGTTGATTCAGAAGTAATTAATTATTTCTCTTTCATGCAGTCGTCAATGGGATTATTTTCTTTGCCTTTTCTTCCTGTTTTTATTATTGTATACCAATGTGACAGATTTCTGTACATTTGCATTTTGTTTCTTAATGAATCATTTTACTAATTCAATTAACTGTGTTGAATTCTTTAAGAAATTTTATATAGAGTACCATATCCTCTGCAAATAGTAACAGTTTTCATTATTTTTTCATTTAGAGGTGTTTTATTTATTTTCCCCTCTGATTGCTAGTGTAATTGTTCCAATCCTATTTCAAATAATAGTAATGAAAGTGCACATTCTTCACTTGTTTTTGATTTTCAAGAGAATGCTTTCATTATTTCATAATTGAGCATATAGTTTGTCATGAGGTGGTTACATACACTCTTTGTCAAGCTGAGGTAATTTCCTTCTAGAAGCCTTCTTTGAAATATTTTTTATCAGTAATGCATATAGTATTCTATTTCTTTTTCTGTATTTCTTGAATATTCATATGATTTTTTTGAAGTGGTGAATCACATCAATTGTTTCCTGGATGCTGAGTCATTCTTGCATCGCTGGTATAATTAACACTTGATCAGGGTGTATACTCTTTACTATATCCTTCAATTTGGTTTTACACTATGCTGTCAAGAATTTGTATGTACATTTACCAAAAATATAGGCCTGTAAGTATCTCCCTCCCTCTCTCTCTCTCTGCAGTTTCTTGCATTAGTTCTGGTATCAAAGTAATGCTGGCCTCATAACATAAATTTGTAACTGAATTTCATAATTTGTTGATTGATTAATTAATTAATTAATTAAGATTAATTGAGAAAGATATGTACTAATCATTGTTTTCATATTTGTTAGAATTCCCCTGTAAATCTCTCTGGGCCTAGGACTTTCTTTTTGGGTGTTTTAGTTTAGTGATTCAAATGTATTGCTAATAATTGGTTTGTTCAGATAGTATGATTTCTCATGATTTAGCCTTCAGAGGGAATATGATTTAAAATGCTTTCATTTACTAGATGGTCAAATGTGTTGTATGTAATTGTTGATGGTATTCTTTAAAATTTCTTTGTGTATTTGTAATGTTGATTGTTGTTTCTTTTTTTCTGTTTTTATTTCTTTTTGTTCTCTCTTTACAGCTTGGTGGGTCTTATTAGAAGCTTTTCAAACTTATTTACCATTTCAAAGAAAGAGCCATCAATTTTATTAGTCTTGATAGTTTTTCTCCACTTTCTTTATTATGGCACTGATCTTTGTTTTATTTTTATTTCAACTTACATTTTTGGTTATTCTTTTTTAATGTATTTAGAAATTCAAATGATTTTATTGAACTTTTTCTGCTCTTTGGTTAGAACTGTATAGTTATAGTCTCCTCTTATAAGAGCTTTTCATAAATGCAGATTTTCTAAGACCATATTTGCATTTATATTTGTCTCAGTGTAGTTGTGGGGTTTCTGTTTCTTCTTTTTTTTTTAAAGATTTTATTTATTTATTTTTTTAGACTGGGGGAAGGGAGGGAGAAAGAGAGGGAGAAAAACATTGATAGGTGGTTGCCTTCCACGTGCCCCCTACTGGGGACCTGGCCTGCATCCTAGGCATGTATCCTGATTAGGAATTGCACCAGCAACACTTTGATTCACAGCCTGGCACTAAATCCACAGAGCCACACCAGCCGATTCCGTTTGTTTTAATTTTTGATTTCTTGAGTGTTTGGTAGTATGTTGATTAATTTCCAAATGTATTGCTTGTTTGTTTTCATTCCTATATTTGAATTCCAGTTTCTTACCATTGTGGTCAGAAATTATGGTTAACATGGTCTTGGCTGCTGTGGCTCAGTGGATTGAGTACTGGCCTATGAATGAAAGGGTAACCAGTTCAATTCCTTGTCAGGGCATATGCCTGGGTTGCAGGCCAGGTCCTCAGCCTCCCTCACTTTCCCCTTTTTTTTGCATTCTCTCTAGAAAAAAAATGAATAAAATATTTTTTAAAAGGCAAAAGAAAACATAATTAATATAACTTTAAACTTTTAAATTTATTGAGAGTTGCTTGTTCTCCTACTACAAGATCTGTCTTGGAAAATTTTCCATGTGAATTAGAGAAAAAAATATGTGCCCTGCAGTTTTAATGCAATGGTCTATAAATATCTATCAAGGATACTGGTTTTGCAGTTCATCTAATTTTATTTTTTTAATTTTCTAAAACACAGGGTTTTAAAATAAGATTATTCTTATTTATTGATCTCATGCTACATTTCATTCTCAAAAGGAACCCTTGAAATAAGTGCTTTTTCACCTCAGCATTACAGATGAGGAAAGTAAAAGGCCTTTTAGCTACTTTAAATTCACAAAACCATTAATAGCATTTCTAATTTTTATACATGTACTGATTGTTGCCCCAGCCATCCATATCTCATAATAATATAGTAAGGAAGTTTTAAAAAATTAGTAAGATGGATGGAAGAGAGAATTACTTGGCTCTAGCAAGGGGCTCTTAGCAATGTTTTTACACCTGGCTCTTTGGGTCTGAAATTCACAGAGTCTAGCCACAGGTTGTCTATACAGCACAGGATGAAGATGATACAATTGATCATGCAAAAGCATAAGAAAAAGGCCAGCAGTTGAAGTGTAAAAAAAAAGTGGCAATGAGTTTAGAAAGGGGTTGGACCAAAAGCAGGGTACTTCCAGGCCCTTCTCACCCATAATGCCATTCTTTCCTCCCCAGGGTATGTAGTGTAAAAATGGGAGGCACTTTATCTGCAGTCAAAGATCACTAACATCTATCTATTGTCTTATGATCCTTCACTCAAGTGCACATTTAAAAAATGCCTACAGATACAAAGAATGCTAAGAAAACACCACATATACCATATGTGGAGAAAACATCAAGTGATGCATAGTTTGACTGCCTGATCCTCTGACCAAAAGTAAAGATCAATTATTGTGTCTGGTTTTTTTTTCACTGAGTTATGATAAGTGTTTCAGGGTGGGCCTATTTCAATGAGGCACATAAGATATAGAGTTGAATGAGTGAACTGCATCCAAAATGATACCAAGTATATGAGTAGGCCTGCAGATTTACTGCTGCCCCGAGAATCAATAAACAGCCACACCAAACCCTAAAACCTGGACTAGTTAAATGGCATCTGAAACTCCTTGACAGTCTGCTTTTCAGGTGATTTTTTCAAACTTTGGAAGGCCATGGTCAAGTGAAGATGGAGACAGAAGGCCTTTTGTGAGTGAGTGGAAATTTTATGAAGATCAACAAGCACAGTAGGTACAGCAATTATTCAGCAAAACCAAGCACCAGGTGAACACCAGCCATGGGTGATCCAATATATCCATCCAAATTTACATAAAATATATTTTCTAACAACTTTTACAGAAGCAAACTGAGACTCAGAAAAATAAGGGATTAGCCCTAAAACACAACCCAAAATGGGTAGAGTCACCTTGTGACATGGAGTTGGCCAGTGCTCACCTAGTGAAAAACTGGCCTAGAATATTTTGGGTGCTGTTGAGTGTCAGAAAGGAAAAAAGGTAATTAGTTATGGCAGAGCTCCACCTGCAGGGCCCCTCCTGGCCACCAAGATGAGAAACAGTCTACCAAGACATGATCTGCTTGGGGAGGAAAGGTGGCAGATCTCTCAAAAGAGAAGGGCCAAGAGCCTGTTCCTCAATGGGCTTTTATTGGGTTCAATTTGCACAGGAATACAGGTAAAGCTCATCAATCATTGTCAGGCAGTAATGATCAAACAATAGATAACATTCAATGAACTATGAGGGCTTATTCTGAGTCAGGGTCAGTTAGCTAAAGGGCCATAAAGCTTTGTGGAAACAAACTCATTCTATGCTTCAACCCCTATCATTTAAATTGAGGGTATTAGCAAAGCAGGTTTCACAGGATTTTATGCATTATTTCTTAGGCCTGATCACCCCAGGGAACCCGCCCTTTCCAGCATAGGGCCACACCCACCTTCGGCATTGTTTCAGACTTAAGTCAGGTAGGGGAAGTAAGGCAGCAAAGAGATTGGGGACTTCTTACGGACAGAATGAGGAATCAGGCTATGTCAGAACGGGGGCAAAGGGGCCCCAGCAAGGGTCCATCACCCACTTATTCTATAGCTCCCGAAGTCCTTCCCTGAGGTCCCCTCCACAACCTGTGCCTATACGAGGTTTTCCCTCCCTTGAGCCAAGCAGGATGAAGTAAAAGGAGTAAGAGGTGGTGCACCTACCAGGGAGATAAGCTTTGTCTCTTTAGTGGTTTGTGGTCCCAAGTTCTCTTTACTCAGCCTTCGCCATCAGGGGTATAGCTTCTGAAACCAGGCAGGGTGGTTCCCATCAATTAGTCATGTAAACGATGATCCTGCATGTGAAGTTTAGTACCATGGACACTATGGGCACTTCAAGCACTATGACTTCTGGAGATCCCTCAAGTTGCAAGCCTCATCCAGGGACAAACTGATGTCATCCTCACAATAAATCATTCAAAATGGACATAATGCCAGCCACATTACACATAAAAAGCAGAAAAATAAACTTCCAGAGGTCACCCAGGAACACTCAGCACTTCAGAGATATTTTTGCAGGGACAAGGGTGCACAAGATGAAAAAACTCTCAGCTATAAATGTATACTTTGAGTTAAATAATGAGGAAAATTATTCAATTATTGTTTTCAAAGCATTTAATTAGCTGAGGAAAAACTGGCCCCCATTTATGGGTAGTCTGTATTAGAAGTATTGTCTCAGTGAGTCTGAAACCAACAACCTGATTCTAGAAATAAGAATGGGAGACAACTGTACTTGAAAAACAATAAAAAATGAATAAAATACAATTGAATGACAGTCAAAATAAAAAATAAATGAATGCATAAAAAAAAAGCTTAGAGATTATTAAAAAGAAAAGAAAGGCCTTAAGATTTCAAATTGTCCCTCAAAGGCTTACAGGAAAGAACTACAAACCCCCTAGAGTCTGGAAGAACCACATTTGGTTTAAGCTCTGAACCTTCACCTACCTGTGAAATGGAGGGAAATAACTGCAGAATGACTTTCCTTCCCAATCTGGAGATAGTGTGCAGAAAAAACACACACAATGAGAAACTTCTTGATCTCAAATGAAGATACTGATTGCTTTTTGGTTTACTCAAAATTGAATTTAGATACTCCTATATGAGATTTCAAATTTCTAAAAGTGGCCAATACTTAATGATTTCAGAAATAGCACATTCCAGCAAAGAATCTATATGATGACTGAGAATGGAAGAAATCTGTTTTGCTGGCAAACCAGTATCCAGGAGCCTCAAAGTATCACAAAAACAAGTGCTCATGAATGACCAATGGAGAAACACATTTGAGGACTGGAACACAAGTGTGGTTTCCATTTAAAAGAATGATAAATTCACAGTCAGGCTGTTTGCAATACAGTAGCTAAAATCAGAGAGAGAGAGATAATGACAATGTGGCAGCTACTACCCATTCAGTTTGGAATCAGACTATAGTTACCATGTATATGCCTATCTTTCTATGCACAGCCACATTTCTGAGTGAATTTATTGAGACAATGTGTTGTATGATCCCAGCCTTCCTATATACAACCATCCTTTACATGACCACCTATCTGCTCACTTATCTGGCATAACACCAAACAACACATTCTGGACCTGTTTTTCAAGAAAGTGGGCACTAGGTCACCCCTTTGACTCAAGGTTACTCTGCCAACCTCTAGTTTGTGTCATGGGAGTATCCCATCATTGGTATGAGACACAATTTCCATCTCTGAAAAAAGGGTGGTATAAAATAAACCTTGGGTAATTTTAGGTGGATTAAATGGATCAGTCATGGCAGGTTTCTACCTGATGCCTCTTCCTGCACAATATGCAGCATTCCCATCTGTGGTTGTTGTATTTCATGAATTTCAAGTTTCCGTAAAAATCACTTATCTTTTTTCTCACTGACCTGTGGCCACTGTGAGGTTTAAAAAGTGCATGAAAAGCAACCTTCAAAAAGCTTGTGATGCCATTTATGGGGTCCTGGTTTGTGGTTTTATGTAGCCAGATTAGGCATTCATGCAGGCTGCAAAAATACCAAGGCACACTCAGATTTTTCCTATGATTTTCTATACACATCATTTAGAAAACTATATATTAACACCATACACCTGCTGATGCAGACACATTCTGAAACAACTTGCAACACTAGTGAAGCATGCAGAAAAAAATTTGTTAACTTCAGTTTTGGTAGAAGGGTCAGACAATTGTAGAAAACATTACTTGAAATCTCTTTGCCATATGTTACTTATGCTATTTTCACAGCCTTTGTTGCATCTGGTGGAATTTTTCAAATGGGGACTAAAAGGATGGGGAGGAAGATGGCATCAGGGTAGGAAGGAGCAGATTCCACTTTCTCCTACACACGGGAGAAAATCCTAGCAGATCTATGGAGTAAAAGAGCAAACAACCCACAGTACCTCAACATATGAAAACAAGAGACCGAAAATTGTAGCAGAACCAAAAAACCAGACAGTAAGGAGGGTGCTTCAGGACAATAAGGTCCCAGGGACCAGTGGGGTCCAGGGGGGTTGCAGCCCCAGGCCCGGCGCCTGCTGCCCGGTTTGCCACAGAGTCCTTGGGAAAGAGCCACGGCAACTGCTCCCTCCCCAGCCAAAGAAGGTTGGAGCAGCACCAGGAGAAACCCGGTTGCTAGCAAACAACGGATTTGCTGTGAACACCCTCAGAGTCTGTGGACATCCAGCAGAGTTGAGAGTTGCGTGATGGGCCCTGCCCCCCATAGGCACTGTTCTGGCTAGAGAAATGGGCTGTGGTAGAGGCCAGGCCATTGTATACAGCGGCAGGCTTGAGTAGGAGGAATTTCTCAAAAAGAAAAAGTGAAAAGACAGACACTGTTTGGGGAATTCTCCTACAGCAATCACCCCAAGCTCCCTGCCACACAGCCGGGCAGCGATCCTGACGTTGCACAGAAGGTTGTGCTTGTGCAGAAGACCCTGCGCACCCCCATAGCACTGGGAACGGTGAGGCAGCCTGGCTGAGCACACGCTCGAGAGTGCACCCCCACAGCCTAGCCCACATCAGTAACCCTGGGCAAAGGCTTGGATCCCACACCCAAGGAGCAAGCAGGGGAGAGGTGTGAGGATAGCTCCTGGACAGCAGCAAGCATGGCTGACGGCAGGCTGGGAAGAGCCATACCAATCACCCCTCAGCCTGCTGTAGCCAGCAAGACCAGAAAAACCAGTTTGGCCACTTTGAAATCAAGAGGCTTTTTAATTTTATTCTTTTATTTTTTTTAATAATTTTTAATTTTTAAAATTTTCATAATTTTTTCTCTTTCAATGTCTTTTTTTCCCTCCTTTCTTATTTTATTCCTTCTTCCTTTCTTTCCTCCAATTTTACCTCTTTTTCCTTCCTTCATCTGCCATTTTTTTAATACCTAAAAGTGAGACCAAAAAAACACACAAAAAAACCTGGAACTGTGAAAAGACCAGAACTGGACCCAAAGAAGGGCATCACAACAGCTGTGACAGTGAGACAAATTTGACTTGGCTATTACAGAGAACCTGCAAGTTATTGCATATTTGTATTATCATTTTTATATCTTTTATTTTAATAGTATTTTTGTATTCCTCTTCTTTTTGCATAGTCTGCTTTCCTAGGCTGACTATATTGTATCACCTGACAGGTTTCCCCTAATATCTCTTTCATAGTGTATTGCTAATTTACTGTCCTTGACTTCACTTGTATCCCATTAACACACTATTCAAGGCCCTATACTCCCTATTCTTGTTATCCAGATCTCATAGATTCTTTCATATGACTCTTTCATATTGCTCTAATATTATTGTAAATAATAGCTGTTCCACACAATTGCAAATACTTCACAACACCCCTCCCAGATCTTAGCCCACTTCACAGTCTCTTGAACTCTATTACTGTAGTGGTTAACTCTATTCTCTCACACACTACACCTATTTACTAGCCTTTACTGCCACTTTACCTCAGAATCTGACCTCCCACAACTTCCCTGCTTTCTAGATACAACTCACAATACTTTCTTCCAAAACAAGAGTCTTATCTTCTTTCCATTCTTTCTAAAAATCAGCTACTTTGGTGGAAGATCACGGTTAACACTAAACATAGCCAAAAGATCTCCTATCTCTTCTCTACTGGCTGCTACTGTAAATATCATAGAATACTCTTTGGCTGCCTTAAACCATTTTGCCTTGCCCCTCCAACTGATCACAAAAAAGAGTAGGTGGAAATGGTCAACACCAGGATACCCACTGGAAGAGGAAGTCCAACAATAAAGGAACCACCAACAGATAAAAACAGAAGAAGGTGAAGGAGGGAGTGGAAACCACATAAACCTCAATCCAGGACTTGTATTTCCTATCTGGAAATACAAGTAAACAGTGGAGCACTACCCAGTACAAATGTAGGAGGGTGCAGCCAAAGGGTCCCCAAATAGAGACTTGGAATGGGGTTCAGAACTCAAGGTGTCCAGGAAATATTAGAAAAATATATAGAATGTCCTCACCCCCTACCCCAGGGGAAGGGACAAATGGAGCAGGGTCATTGAGAGCTGTTTCCCATAGCAACAGCCTTGCAGCTACCCTCTGGCGTGGTCTTTTAACATATCTATGGCCTTTGGCTGGTTACATAGATATGTTAAATAGCTCTGGCCAAGCTCTAAGCCAGGGAAATGGAAGTAACTTTCCCTAGTTATGGAGCCTGGGAGGCAACTCCCCCTGGTTACCGCGCCTGTACCTGCATGAGAACTTGGAAATGATTGGTTCCATGACAAGGGTCCGCACCTGCCCAGACCCACAATGGCAGTCCAGTAAAGCTGGAAGGCTTTGAGAGTTCTGGCATGTGAGGCCGAGTGTGGGAGGAGTCGGAAATGGGGCTGCAGGAGAAGATTGGCTCCGGATTTAAAACCCAGACTTGGCAGCCATTGAAGAGAACCATGCAGCTGTGGCAGTGCAGGGAGGACCGCAGCCACTGAGGAGAGAGAACCATGTGGCTTTAGCAGAGTGGGGACTCCCGCAGCCGTGCACCGCCTGCAGTTCCTCTACCACCCGGCTCCGAGCCCCAGCCGGCTCTGCAGCCACGGCCTCTAGAAGGGGCCACCAGTAAGTGACTCGGAAGCACCAGGTCACTGCTCGGCCACCGCAGCCACCACCAGGCCTCCGCAAGCTGTGCCCGTGCTCTCGCTGCTCTCGGACTCAGCTAACCTTGCAGCCACCTGCTCTGGCCAGGACACAATGAGCTCCGTGCTAGCCCTCTCGGTGCTGCTGCTGCTGCTGCTGCCACCGCCGCTGCCACTGTCAGTCTCCCACAAAGGGGGATCCCCCCCGCCCCTGCAGCCATGGTAAGAATCACCACGCGGCTTTAGCTGGAGATCCTGGCAACACAACCAATGGTGCTAAGAACTAAGGAAGGCCTGCCAGCTGAGCACAAATTACTAGGAGAAATCGAGAGCTGCCTAAGCCACAGACTTCTATTTCTTCTCCTGAGATACGGCACCCCAGACTAGGCAAAGGGGGGAAGGAAGGACTGTGCGTGTTTGTGGGTGTTTCAAGGGACTTTGGGATTTTAACAAAGACATTAAGTCATTACTTTTAGTCTGTATAACTTGAATAAATAATTCTTTTCTTTTTCACCAATCTCTAGAATGGAGAGCTATAATTCTCTGGCTTAGGGAAAGGTGAACCTAGTACAGGGGGACCCCAGGAGAAACGGGTGTCAATTCAGTAGCATTGTGGGACCCTCTTCCCTGGTGGCCAATTGGGGAGGATTATGGGAAACCACATGCGCAGTAGCTTTAAAGTAATGCAATTACTTGTATGTACTCAGTAAAAGCCCACCAAAACTAGCCAAAAAGGATCTGCCCTATAAGAATAAAGTCCCTGCAGCCCATGAGGTCAGTCTCTGCTTTGAGTTGGCCTGCTCCCATGTTCTCTTCTATGAACTCTGGGTGTTTGGTTCAATTTCTTGTCCCGATCACTAAGAACCTGGTTACTGTGCCCACCTGTGACACAAACAACTGAACAACAGCAAGAGAGAATCCACAAAACCTTATACACATGGAAGAACCAGCTTCAACACAACCTGCCCTCACCAGCACAACAAAATACAAGAGGTAGTGAGCAGAGTGACCCTCATATAACCAGCTGGTGGGAAGTACCCACCAAAGAAAGACCCAACAACAATCAAAACCCAAAGACAAACACAGAGCCAACTTAAATGACAGCCCAAGACCAGTGAGCATGGGAGATTAAGGAGACTGCATCACTGAATCTCACAGGTATTCTACCACAGAAGTTCACACCATAAAACTAGGGAGGCAGAACAGATCAATTTAAGAAGCTGAAATGAACAAGAAGTCTCACAAATAATGTGAGGACAAAGAAACAATCCCCAAGTGAAAGGAAAGGAGGAAGCCTCAGAAAGAATGCTAAATGAAATACAGGCAACTCAACTATCAGATATTGAATTCAAAGCAATAATTGTCAGGAAGCTCAATGAGCTCATAATGAGCAACCAGAAACTACAGGGAAGCTACAATGAACTCACTGCAAACTATATCAACATGACAAAGGAAATAGAAACTATAAACAATGGCCACAGGAAAATGAAGAGTACAATTTATTAACTGAAGAACACAGTAGAAGGAATCAAAAGAAGGATTGATGAAGCAAAAGATCAGATCAGTGAGCTAGAGGACAACGTAGAAAAAAAACACCCAGAAAGAACAAAAAAAGGAAAAGAGGCTCATAAAGAATGAAGAGGGATTAAGAGACATGCAAGACAATATGAAATGTAATATCCTTAAAATAGGGATATCAGAAGGAGAAGAAGAAGAGCAAGGGATGGAAAACCTATTTTAAAAAGTAATGATGGAAAACTTCCTTAAATTGATGAGAGAAAAAGTCACACAAATCCAGGAAACACAGAGAGTCCCAAACAAGAGGAACTCAAAGAGGCCCACTTCAAGATACATCATGAATAAGATGGGAAAAATTCCAGTACAAAGAGAGAATCTTAAAGGCAGCAAGGGAGAAACAGGAAGTAACATACAAGGGAACCCTGATAAGACTGGCACTGCCTTCTCAATGGAAAGGCTCCAAGCCAGAGGAAAAGAATGGCAAGAAATATTCCAAGTAATGAGAACCAGAGGCCTGCAACCAAGGCTACTTTACCCAGCAAGACTCTCAATCAAGATAGAAGGCTAAATAGGGAGGTTCCCACACAAAGGAAGTCTAAAAGAATACACCTCCATCAAACCAGCTCTGCAAGAGATGGTAAAGGGACTGCTATAAGGAAAGGAAGGAAAAGAGAGAGAAAGAGAGATACATGGGTACAAAAATGGCAATGAATAAGCATCTATCAATAATAACCCTAAACATAAATGGATTAAGTGCCCCAATCAAAAGACATAGAATAGCTGAATGGATAAGAAAGCATGACCCACACATATGCTGCCTACAAGAGACCCACCTCAGAACAAAAGATCTACACAAACTGAAAGTGAAGGGCTTGAAACAAATTTTCCAAGCAATCAGACAGGGGAAAAGCCAGGGTAGCAATACACATACCAGACAAAATAGACTTTAATTGGGCCATAAAGAGAGACCCACAAGGTCACTCCATAACACTCAAGGGAAGAATCCACCAAGAAGACATAAACATTTTAAATATGTATGCACCCAACACAGGAGCACCCAAATACATAAAGAAAATCTTGGAGGACTTCAAGAAAGATATTGGCAGCAATACAATTATAGTAAATAATTTGAATACCTCACTGTCAAAAATGGACAGATCTTCCAAACAAAATATCAACAAAGATATTGTGGCATTGAACAATGCCCTAGATGAAATGGACTTGACTGATATATAGAGAGCCTTTCATCCCAAATAAGCTAAATATACATTCTTTTCAAATGCATATGGAACATTTTCAAAGATAGACCACATGATAGGACACAAAGCAAGCCTCAACAAATTCAAGAAAATTGAAATTATACCAAGCATTTTCTCTGACCACAAATGACTGAAACTAGAAACCAACCCCAAGGGAAAAAAAAAAAAACGAAACACTCAAAATCATGGAGATTGAATAGCATGCTATAAAACAATGAATGGGTCAAGAATGAGATTAGCGAAGACATCAAAAAGTTCCTGGAAATAAATGAAAATGAACTCTCAACAACCCAAAACGTATGGGACATAGCAAAAGCAGTCCTGAGAGGGAAGTTCATAGCATTATAGGCCTACCTAAAAAAGATAGAAACATTTCAAACAAACAATCTAACCCTATACCTACAAGAACTTGAGGAACAAAGCAAAGACAGAGCAGAGCAAGTAGAAGGAAGGAAAGAACCAAGATCAGAGCTGAATTAAATGACATAGAAACAAAAAGCACAATTCTAAGGATCAATGAATCTAGGAGCTGGTTCTTTGAAAAGATAAACAAAATTGACAAGCCTTTAAGCAGACTCATCAAGGAAGAAAGAGACAGGACCCAAATAAACACAATCAGAAATGAAAGAGGAGAGATTACAACTGATACCATAGAAATACAAAGGATTGTAAGAAATTACTATGAAGAACTGTATTTGAAAACCCAGGTGAAATGGACAAATTTCTAGAGAAATGTAATCTTCCAAAACTCAATGAAGAAGAAGCAGAAAGCCTGAACAGACCAATAACAGCAGATGAAATTGAAGCCATAACCAAAAATCTCCCGACACACAAAAGCCCTGGACTGGATGGTTTCACAGGAGAATTCTACAAAACATTTAAGGAAAAGCTAACCCCCATCCTTCACAGACTATCTCAAAAAGTCCAAGAAGACAGAAGACTCCCAAACTCATTTTATGAGGCCAGCATCATCCTAACCCCAAAACCAGATAAAGCACAACAAACAAAGAAAACTTGAGGCTAATATCACTGATGAACATAGATGAATATCACATGATGAACATAGATGCTAACTTTTCTCAGAAAACTAAAAATGGAACTGCCTTCTGACCCTGCAATCCCACTGCTGAAATTGTACTCTAAGAACACTGAAACACCAATTCAAAAGAACCAATGCACCCCAAAGTTCATAGCAGCACAATTCATAAAGCCAAGTGCTCAAAGGAAACTAAGTGCCCATCAGTAAATGAATGGATCAAAAAAACATGGTATATTTACATGATGCAATACTACACAGCAGAAAGAAATAAGGAGCTCCTACCCTTTGCAAAAGTGTGGATGGAACCAGGGAGAATAATGCTAAGTGAAGTCATCCTGGTGGTGAAAGACAAATACCATATGATTTCACCTGTGAGTGGAACCTAATCAACAAACAAGCAAAATATAACCAGAGTCATTGAAATTAAGAACAATGTGACAGTAACCAGAGGGGAGGTGTGATGGCATAATAGGAAGAAAAAGGAAGAAGGTTTTTCAGGAACATATATAAAGGACAAATGTACAAAACCAAAAGGGGGTAGAATTGAGGGTTGGATGCGGGCATCTTTGGGCTGAGGGGAATGTTGGAAGGAAAATGGAGACAACTGTACTTATACAACAATAAAAAAAGAAAAACAAAAGAAAAAAAGAGATTTTGTACAGATAGATTTACAGGGGAATTGTAACAAATATTTCAAAAATACAGTACATATACTTCTCAACTAATCCATAAATTGATGAAGTTCACTTACAAATTTATTTTATGAGGCCAGCATTACTTTGATACCCAAAATAAGGGTATCAAATAATAAAGAGAGGGAGAGGGAGCCTTACAGGACTATATTCTTGATAAATGTATACACTGAAATTCTCAAAAAATTATACGAGACCAAATGGAATGATATATCAAAATAATTATACATCCTGATCAAGTGTGAATTCTACCAGTGATGTAAGAATGGCTCAAAATCCAGGAAACAGTTGATGTTATTCACCACATCAAAGTAATCATATGAATATTCAAGAGATACAGAAAAAGAAATAGAATACTATATGCATTTCTGATAAAAAAGTATTTCCAAGAACACTTACAGAAGGATAAAATCTCAGCTTGACAAAGAGTATATATGTGAAACTCAAAACTAAGTATATACTCAATTGTGAAATAGATACAGTGTCCTCTCTAAAATGAAAAACATGAGGAATGTCTACTTTAATTACTATCATTTGAAATAGATTGGAATCATTAAACTGGCAATCAGGGGAAGAATAAATAAAATACATCTAAATGAAAAAGAATTGAAACTGTCACTATTTGCAGGTGATATGATACTCTATATAGAATGTCTTAAAGAATTCAAGCAAGTTGAATTAATAAGTAATTCAGTAAAAACAAAATGAAAACTGTACAAAAATCTGTCACATTCATATACAAAAATAAAGACAGGAAGAAGAGGTAAAGAAAGTAATCTCTGACAATTGCATGAAAAATAAATAAATGCCACTGAATTGACATCAACAAAGAGGTGAAAGATCTGCACTCTCAAGATTGTAGGACATTGAAGAAATTGAAAATAACACCAAAAAATGGAAAGACAAACCATTCCTATACATTGGAAAGATTAAATTGTTATAATTACAATATCTCCCACAGCAGTTAATTGGTTCAGCTGAAATCCTATCAAACTGCTACACATATTCTTCTCAGAAATGAAAATCTTAAAATGTATATGGAACAACAAATACCTTAAATAAGCAAATAAGTTTAGAGAAGAAAGAGCAAAGTTATAGATATGACTCCCCATGATCTCAAACTATACTATAAAGCTACAATAATCAAAACAGAAAGGTATCAACACAAAACAGACACTTAAAACATTGGAACAGTATAGAGTGCCTAGGATTAAACCCTCTTACATGAACAACTAATGAATGACAGAGAAGGTAAAGATATACACTACACAGTTGACAGACTTTTCAGCAGCTCATCCTGGCAAAACAAAATATACATATTCAACAAACACAGGACACACTCTTACATCATATTCAAAAATAAACTTAAACGAATACCAACTTCAACCACCTCTCCACATTTTCAACTGATGCCAGCCCTGCTTCTCTCTTACCCACATCTCCCTGCCTTCCAGTAGAAGTTAGCAACCCACTATTCCCTGCTTCACAGATAATTCTAGATCCACCGACCACGTTTTGCCTGCCAACTGACTCCATTCCTGCTTATGTTCCCTGCTTCCCAATGGATCTCAGGCATGCTTAAGGAGAAGCATGCCAGGTGTGAGGTAAATGGAAGCACACTGGCTCTTCAAAGAGGTATGTAAAAAGCTAAGGGAAGCAGTTTCTTATAACCTTGAGAACAGGCCTTAAAAGTATTGTTCTTGTAGCCTTGAGACTAGATCAGATAAACTATTCCCATAGCTTGAGTGGGCTCACATGCATAATATGAAGCTCAGTTGCATAAATCTCTTGGCACCTTGCTGGCTTTGTCTATAATCTAGTAGTTAAGTATGTAGTGGATCCCTCAGGGTGCCACACTGGCTGACAAGAGACATGCAGTGGTTCACACTGGGTGCCATGCTGGGTTGCTGCACAAAGGGGACAGGTGACGTGCAGTGGGACACGCAGATTGCAGTGCATGTGTTTTGCCCACCCTTGAATAATGGCATGTCAGACATCCCAACAGCTCCATGAGTATACTTCCATCTGTCAGAATTTCATGAACCTGTCTGGCCTTGAATGGTCACAACACACCAAATGTATCATATATAACTGGATGAGTGAACTTCATACAAAAGAGTACAGGTATCTCAGTGAGTGTTCTACTTCTCTACTGCCCTGATAGATCTTTAATCTGGCCAAAAAGGTCAAAAGTTAAGGCCAGATGAAAACCATCTCATATTCCTTGAAAAATTGCATTCTACCTCTTTTTCAAACTCACAGGACCCACGAGCCAGTGAGAAAGAAGGCAGAAAGCTTTTCATGGGCAAGTGAAATTTTATTTAGCTAAAAACTCATGGAAGGTCCAGCAGCATATACTTCAAGACCAGGTAATGGGATAGCACTTGCCATGGCTGATCCAGTTGATTCTACCAAAATAATACAAGGTTTGCTTTCTAACACCCACTTTGTATGTACCACCCACACACAAACACCCACTTTTTCTGTAACACCCACTCAGTTTATTTAAGCAAACTGAGCCTCAGAGACATAAGGGATATTCCCAGGACACAACCTGGTGTTGGGAAGAGTCACATGGTAGCAAGGTGCTCACATAGTAAAAAGCTGGTCTAGAATATGTTGTACTGTATTAAATACCAGACAAATAAAAATTTTTTGACAGGGGTAGGCTGCTACCAAGGACATTATGAAAATACTGTTATGCATTCTATAGAATCCTCAAGGTGACAATCAGATGTCACCTTCATATTTAGTTAAACGCAAAGGGACATAATGTGAACATCACCAAAAAACACAGAAAGAATGACAATGTGGAGCTCCTGCAGGAACTCAGAGTTCTTCAGGGACACATATATCAAGACACAGTGCCCTAACTAAAACAATTTCTGATCTTTAAATGCACTATCATTACATAGTTAATCAAGAGGAATTATATGATTATTCTTCTCAAGGTATTTTTTAAATTAAGAACAAGAGACTGAATAATCTGTATAAAGGGCATTTTTCCAGTGACTCCACAACAAATAACTCAAATGCACAGATGGGAAAACACAGACTTAAATATTTCAAATGGCTCTCAGGATCCTTCAGGACAGCATGAGAACTGCCAAAAGACTGGCAACACCATATTCCCTCTGAGCTACTGAGCCTTGGCCTCCCCTAACATGAAAGGACAACTTCTGGAGAATTCTATGCCTCCACCATTTAAAGACAGTGTATAGGAAACACACATGATAGTAATCCACTTGATTCTTTTAAAAAGGCACTGATTTTTTTATTTAATGGAGTTTTGATGCCTTAATTGTAGACATTTCAGACTGAGTAAAGACACAAATATTTGGAGATTTAAAGAAGATATATAGCCTTTGCCTGGAACAGTATCTGACCACATGACTTGTAAAATAAAAAATCCATTATCACTGGTAAATGGCTGACATCTGACACAAAATATTGGTAAAATATATAGTGCACATCAAAGACAACTGTGATAGCGTTGGACAACTTGACACCATGAGGATTGAGTCCGAAACAATTATAAATTTCAAATGAGTCTTGATTCAAAAAGAAACCACCATCAGACACTGCTGGTAGCAATATCACTGGGAAAGAATTTTTGGTTCAAATTTGGCTGTAGCTATGAAACACATGAATATATTATATATTCATATCTTTCTACCTGCAGCCTCATTTCTGTGTCTCTTCAGCAAAACTGTGGCATTTGTTAAGAGCTCAAATGTGTTTTCCAAATTCACAGTTTGAAGTCTAAAGGCCCATTACTTCACAGCATGCCTGTATTTGGACTGATAGTTTTAAGGCAATAATGTTAAGGGAGTTAATTTTGAGGGGGGTCCTAATCCAATAAAAGTGGAGTCTTTACCAAATGGTCAGGTCACAGAGAAGCATAGAGGAAACACCTGGGAACTAGAAGTTTAAACATACTCACCTGCAAGACAGGGAAAGGGTCCTCAGGAGAAGACAATCCAGTCCACAAACTGATCTCAAAATTTGAGGTTCCAGAAGTATAAGTTAAAAAGTATTTTGTTTACACCCACCGACATAGCACTACATTTTGACAGCACAAGCAAACTAATATTCCTTATCAGGAGACAATTTAGATATTTTTGGCAGACCTGCAGACATGGCAACTAAATGTAATCAAGTCACGATCTACTGGCATTGTTAGATTGTGACCCTGTGAAAAATGCTCTCCCTTGTGGAAATTTATGAAAAGAAGTGAGGTCGCAGCTTCTGACTTTGCGGCTCTAGGTTTGTTATGGACCAAGTTGCAGAAAACTGCGGCAATAACTTAATCACATCTACCATTTTGTGTATATTTGTATAAATGATGCTATTAAGTGATAGTGGGTATGTGTCTGAGAAGGACAGAAAGGACAATGGTGCTGTGGACAAACACCTTAGGAAGAGAGTTCCATGAAAACTGTAGCCAAATGCAAGATGTTTATGGCTTCCTGTGAAGTAAAACAACACACCATTTTCTCTAATATTTCCATAAATATGTGAAAACTGACTTTCTACACTTTCATTTAGCAGCTGATGGTGAAGAGAATGGAGGCTCAGATTTCACTGGGAGTGGGACAGTGTGACACCTAGTGTGAGACTCTGGGAGTGTCCCAATGACTGCATAGACTGGAGTCTGGGATATGGGCTGGCCCTTGTCATCTTAAGATTTGAGCTGTACAGACTTTCTGTGCCCACAGTCACTTCTGACAGTTTTTTGACTGTTGTTGTTTTGGTGTACCTGCCTCTGTCTAAGACCACAGAGAGTTTATACATGTCTAACTGCTCCACCATAAGTTTCTGTGTGGAGTTTTGTAACAACGTTGTGTGGTATTCAGTCACATAACTTCAGGGGGCTGCCTGGGCATTGCCACAGAATGGACCACTAGAAACTGTTAAAATTTATTCTTATCAGGTACAGAGAAAAAACTACATATACCTTCAACATTAAAACAAGCCAAAGGACACCTCAGTAGCTCAGGATTAGAGGAATGTAGAGTAACTGGTTCTCCACCACTCCCTTCTTATTCTGCAAGCCATGATCCTAGGTACACAACTGACAGATCCAGCTGGATTCCAATACCTAACAAATTGCTTCTGACCAGAAAACTCACCTACTTCTCTTGACATTTTCCCCACAAAACAACACACACAAAAAAAGGTAATGGCTGCAATGCTGCCCATGTGGGATCACAGTAACAGCCCAAGATACCTGAGAATATTCACAGCCAAATGAGCAAACTTGTTAGAGGGGAAGATAGATTCAGTATTTATAGTTAGGGAAAGAATTTTATTATGGCCTTTCCCAAAAGACACATCCAAAGAAAGTGTGGACACAGCTGGCAAACATTTTGATCTCTCAACCTTCTTCAGTAAAGTAAACTTGATAGGCATCTGTTTCTAAAATGTTGGCAAGTACCAGATTTCTTCTGTTTTGTTCTCTCAATGAGGAAGTGAGCTGACTTTTTAAAAGTTGCATTAACTGGGTGCTTTTTTCCAATTAAACTTCCCTAAAAGGTTCTCAGGGCACTTGACTTGTCACCCATAACCCCTCAATTAATATTCAAATGCATTAGGTACAGTATTTACACAGATTCCTAGGGAGGTAACAAGGGTCCCAGGTTTCAGAAGAAAGAGCTGAGTACAAACACTTGTTTGTGATCACATTAGTGCCATTGTGTTTCTTTGGAGTCTCAAGTGACCCAACTGGCTAACTGGGGATGAGAACTGGAAGTAGTTTCTAGAGACATTGTCACAGGTGTATGACATACAAACAAAAATACTGAGGTCTGTTGTTACATGTGTTTGGTGGAAAACCTCAGACATGGCAAAATTTCCAAAAAAAGTAAAATGTAGCTGAAAATACTAATTAAACCAGGTCTGAGATTCATCAATATGATTTTGGAAACATCATACTATTCTGGGCAAGATCTTTTGGTAGTCATCTTTATGGGTTTAGTGTTAAGAAAACATCTAAATGTTATTACTTCTGCCATGTAACTTTCCATGGACTCCTGTTATACTTCGAATAGACCTTGTGCTCATATCGACCTATGTGATGTGCAGCCTGCATAAGGTTTCGCATGATGCTGTCTGCCAATATAAATATTTCATGTCACCACAAAGTGGTTTTTTAACTTGCTTCTTCACAATAAAGCCAAAGTGATGTGACATCACATACATGTTCCAAGTAAAAATTATGTCATCCTGGCCAAGTGGCTCAGTCAGTTGCAACATTGACCAATATGTTGCTGGTTTAGTCCCCAGTCAGGGCACCTAACTAGGTTTTGGGTTCAATCCATGACAAGGAAGGGTATACAAAAAGCAAGTGATCAAAGTTTCTCTCTCACATCGATGTTTTCTGTCTATCTGATTCTCTTCCTTCCTCTCTGAAAATTAAATAAAATATATCTTCTCGTGAAGATTTTTTAAATTATTTTTGAAATGTTGTTTTTTACTTATTTACTTCTTTGAATATTATACTTCTGTTTCTCTACCTTTGTTTCAACCTCTCTCTTTATTTTTCTAAGTATCTCTCTCTTTATTTCTCTCTCTTTTATATATCATTAGGGGGTTAGTGTACTATAGGCATGTATTCAGTTGTAGACAAATGTTACCAAATGCCCTACCATGCAGAAGGTATCACCTAAAACACAAGTGATCTGGCCTAAAATGTCAATGGTTAACACATGACAGGAGCTCCAACCCTGGTGCACATGAAGCATTACTCTGTGTTATTTTTTTCAGATTCTTTATATGTGGTGTGTGGTTGGAAGCACTGAAGGCTGTTGGTGTGGCCTCTGTTGGATCACATGTGTATTCTTTATGACTTATATGCTAAAAAACTCTGAGGTGCTAAACTTTGTCATGTTACTTCTGGCCAGTGCATGAAGGAGATATGAGTTTCAGAAGAATGGAAATGTTCAGAGCAGGACCTGGGGACACGTAACCTGACAGACAGTGGGTGTCCCAGTTGTAAAGCTGCAAAATCATCTTAGGAGGTGTCACTTGAGCAAGGTGGCAAACACAGGTGTTCTTACACACTCCTGTTCTCGGGTTCTGAGCTGTTGAAGGAAAACGAGCTGAGTGAAAGATAATTATATGGAGAGGGTGAGCACTGAAAATGAGGAGCAAAACTAACATAAATTAAAAAACAAGGAGAGTTAACCATGTCTGACATCAATTGGGAAGCAGGGAATATAGGCAGGAATGGAGATGGTCAGAAGGCAAAGAGAGATGGTGGTCTAGAATTTTCTATGAGGCTGGAATAGGTGAGGTGCTGACTTCAATGGGAAGGCAGGGAGAGGTAGGTAAGAGGGAAGCAGGGCTGGTGTCACTTGAAAATATGGAAGAGGTGGGTAGAACTGTTATCAGTTTAAATTTATTTTTGTGTATGATGTAAGAATGTAGACAAGTTTTATTGCATGCATACATTTTGCTTTATTAAGACCAGTTTCAGAAAAGTCTGTCAACTCTTTCATGTATATTTTTACCTTCTCTCTCATAGACCACTTGTTCATGTAAGGGGGTTTAATTCTGAATTCTATGTACTCTTCATTTATTTAGAGGTCTGTTTTGTGCCGATATATTTCTGTTTGGATACTTTATTATAATATTAAATTATTATTATACTTTGTATATTTATGTTATATGTAATTATCTATACATAAATTATGTGTATAATTTACATTATATGTTTATTAAAGTATTATTATACTTTTATAGAACAGTTTGAGAACATGGAGCATGATATCTCCAATATCATTTTTTCCTCTCCAAATATATTTGGCTATTTAAAGTATTTGTGGTTCCATTTCCTTTGCCAGAATGGGGAAGTTCTCCTTTATTATTTGTTCAAATAACTCTTCCACTTGTTGCTCTTCTTCTCCTTCTAGTACCCGTATAATTTGGATGTTGGAGTATTTAAAGATGTCCTGGAGGTTCCTAAGCCTCTCCTCATGTTTTTGAATTTTTGTTTCTTCATTCTTTTCTAATTGGCTGTTTCTTTCTTCCTTCTGGTCCACTCCATCGATATGACTCCCAGTTTCCTTCCCATCACTATTGGTTCCCTGTATATTTTCCTTTATTTCACTTAGTGTAGCCTTCATTTTTCATCTAATTTGTGACCAAATTCAACCAATTCTGTGAGCATCCTAATCACCAGTGTTTTGAACTGTGTAACTGATAGGTTGGCCATCTCTTTGTTGCTTAGTTCTATTTTTTCTGGAGCTTTGATCTGTTCTTTGGTCCATGCCATTTTTTTTGTCTCAACATGCCTGTTATGTAGACTTCCAGGAAATCCAGGAAGCTTAGAGAGTCCCAAAGAAGTTGGACCCAAGGAGGAACACACCAAGGCACATCATAATTACCTTAGCCAAGGTTAAAGATAAGGAGAGAATCTTAAAAGCAGCAAGATAAAAGGAGACAGTTACCTACAAAGAAGTTCCCATTAGATTGTCAGCTGATTTCTCAAAAGAGACCTTGCAGGCAAAAGGGGGCTGGAAAGAAGTATTCCAAGTCATGAAGGGCCCTACATCCAAGACTACTGTATCCAGCAAAGCTTTCATTTAGAATGGAAGGGCAGATAAAGTGCTTCTCAGATGAGGTCAAGTTAAAGGAGTTCATCATCACCAAGCCCTTATTTTATGAAATGTGAAAGGGACTTATCTAAGAAAAAGAAGATCAAAAACATGTACAGTAAAATGACACCAAACTCACAATTATTAACAACCACACCTAAAACAAAATCAAATGCAAACTAAGCAAACAACTGGAACAGGAACAGACCCACAGAAATGGAGATCACATGGAGGGTTAGCAGCAGGGGAGTGGGAGAAGGAGAGGGGGGAAAAGATACAGAGAGTAAGTAGCATGGATGGTAGGTAGAAAATAGACAGGGGGAGGGTAAGAATAGTATGGGAAATGTGGAAGCCAAAGAACTTATAAGTATGACATGTGGACATGAACTAAAGGAGGGGAATGTGGTGGGAGGGGGTGTGCAGGGTGCAGGGGAGTAAAGGGGGAAAATTGGACAACTGTAATAGCATAGTCAATAAAATGTATTTTTAAAAAAATAAATAGAAAATAAATCACCAACAAAAAATAAAGTATTTGTGGTTTCATACAAATTTTAAGTTTTTTTTTTCTTCTGAGAAGTAGTTTGATAAGGATTGACTTGAACTAATAGCTTTGGGAAGTAGTGTAATGATAAAAATTTAATCTCCCCATTGCATAGGAAAAATTTATCCTTCCATTTTTTTGTGTTCTTTTCACTTTCTCTCTTCAATGTTCTTTAATTTTGAGAGCCCAGGTGATAGGGGACTTGGGAGTTGGAAATTTTAGTTTAAGTAATAGCGAATAAGCTTAGTAATCAATGCATGGAAAAGCTTTCATTCCAGGAACTGAAGGTATGACCCACCCTAACTCCGGGAGACCATAAGCAGTTCCACCTTTGTTCCTCAGAGGACTGCAAGCAACTCAAGATGATATCTGAGCCATTGTACTCCAGGGTGAGATGACCACCTCCCAAGACACAGCTTAAGACCACTGCCTAAGACAATAATGCTGAACTCGTTTTTAATCCAATTAACTTTTCCCTGAATTTCAAACCCCCTCACCACATCTTGTTTATTCCCTGCTATAAAAACCTTGGCCTTGAAAGAAAAGACAGGATGGTCTGGTAAAGTGTGAACCTGCCATCTTCTCAGATCACTGACTATCTGAATAAAGTGCTCATACAGGTTCAATCCCTGTCTCTGCTTACCAGGCTTGGTAGTGACAGGTAGCCCAAACTCCTGTGTCTTTTCCAGTTTCACAGGTACTTCACCTCTTTGTTTATTCCAATTCATAGGCATTTCTTTCTTTTCCATGCAATTATAAATGGGATTATTTTCTTTACCTCTTCTTTCATTGTTTATTACTGCCATGAATGTGACAGATTTCTGTACATTCAGTTTGTATTTTGTTTCTTAATGAATTATTTTATTAATTCTATTAATTTTGTTGAATTCTTTAAGAAATTGTGAATGAAGGACTGAAGATGATGGCGAGGTAGGTGGGAGAAGATTCCACTTTCTCCTACACTTGGATGAAAAACCTACCCAATCTATGGAAGAATAGAACAAACAGCCAACAGAACCCCAGCATACATGAAGATATGAGACCAAAAATTATAAAGGACATTGAAAAACTAGACAATAAGGAAAGTACTTCAAGACAATAAGGTCCCTGGGATCAGCATGGGGACCAAGGTGGCTGCAGCCCCAGGCCCTGCACCCACCGGGTCTGCCACAGGGTTCTTGGGAGAGAGCTGGGTCAACCACTCCCTCCCTTGCCAAACAAGGTTTGAGCATCACCAGGAGAGACTTGTTTGCTTCAAGTTGAAAAAAGGGGAATAAGGACTAAGTGGAAAACACAGGGGCTGTGAGCACACACAGAGTCTGTGGACATACACAGAGTCTGTGGACATGGGCTAGGGGAAGTTGACAGTTGGGCCATGATGGGCCCTGACCCAGATAGTCCCCAGTGTGGTTGGAGAATTGGGCTGTGTGAGAGGCCAGTCCTCTGTATGTAGAGGAAGGCTTGAGCAGGAGAAATTTCTCAAAAAAAAAAAAGTGAAAAAAGAGACATTCCGCAGCTGTTTGGAAAATTCTCCTGTAGCACCTATTCCAGCCTCCTCCCCACCCAGCCTCACAGCACTCCCCAGGTGGCATGGGAGGCCCTACACACACTCCTGTAGCCCTGGGAAAAGTGGGACCCAAGCCTGAGGGACAAGAGGCAGCCTGGCCAAGCACTAATGCCCACAGCCTCAAGAAGAGTGCACACTGCCAAGGGCCCCTGAGCCCACACCCAAGGCCCTGGAGAGATACACTCAGCGCTCATGCTGGTATCCCTGGGGAGACTGCACACCCAAACCTGTGAGGCCTGCATGACTAGAGGCTGCTGGGGAGCTGGGCTGGAGCCAACCTGAGTACCAATCAGAAAGGGAGAAAAGCTAAACCAATCATCCCTCAGCCTGCTGCAGCCAAGAAGACCAGCAAAACTGGTTTGGCCAGTTTGAAGCCAGCAACAGGCTTTTTTTTTTAAGTAGTTTTTTTTTTATTTTTATTATTTTTATTTTTTAACTCCTTTTTCCTCTCTTTCCCTCTATCTTATTTTATTCCTTCTTCCTTTCTCTCCCATTTTACCTCTTCTTCCTTACTTTCTCCTTTTCTTTTTTAAATTCACACAAGTGAGAAAAAAACTTGGAACTGTGAAAAGACCAGAGTTGGACCCAAAGAGGGGAATCCCAACAGCTGAGACAGTGAGTCAAACTTCACTTTGCCACTACAGAGAACTTGCAAGTTATTGCATATTTGTTATTATTTTACATTATTTTTACATCTTTTATTTTAACAGTATTTTTTATATCTCTTCTTTCTGTTTAGTATTCTTTGCTTGGTTTATTAAATTGAATTAACTGGTTTCCCTTGATCTCTCTTTCATAGTGTATTGTTAATTTACTGTCTTTCACTTCACTTGTGTTCCATTAGCACAATACTCTAGGCCCTATACTTCCTATTCTTGTTATCCAGATCACATAGATTCTGTCATATGATTGTTGCTCCATTACTATTGTAAATAATTGCTGTTCCATACAATTCTAAATACTACACAGAACCCCTCCCAGACCTTAGCCCAGTTCACAGTTTCCTGAACTCTATTACTCTTGTGATTAACTCTATTCTCTCACATACTATACCTATTTTCTATCATTTACTCCCACAATCAGATTACCCTCATAATCTGACCTCCAACAAGCTCACTGCTTTCTAGATCCAACTCACAGTCCTTCTCTACCTAACAAGAGTATTATCTTCTTTCCACTGCTTCTACAAAGTAGCTGGTTGGGTGAAATATCATGGTTAACACTATATATATCCAAAGAATCTCGTATCTCTTCTCTATGGGCTGGTACTGTAAATATCATAGAATACACCCCTGCTGTCTTAAACCATTTTGCCTTCCCCCTCCAACTGATCACAAAAAAGAGTAGGTGGAAGCTATGAACACCAGGATACCTGCTGGAAGAGGAAACCCACCAACAAAGGAAACATAAACAGATAACGACAGAAGAAGGTGAAGGAGGGAGTGGAAGCCACACTAAATGAACCCAGGGCCTATCTGGAAATACAACTAAATAGTAGAGAAATTACCCAGAACAAACAACTGAATAAGAGCAAGAAAGAATCCTCAAAATCTTGTACACCCGAGAGAACCAGTTTCAAAACAACCTGCCCACACTTGCACAACAGAATACAAGAGATGGTGGACAGAGTGACCCTTGGCTAACCAGCTCATAAAAAGAACCCACCAAAGAAAGATCCAGCAATCAAAACCCAAAAACAAACACAAAGCCAACTTAAATGATAGCCCAAGACCAGTGAGCTTGAGAGATCAAGGAGACTGCACTTGTTCTACCATACAAGTTCACACCATAAAGCTGGGGAATCAGAACAGATCAATTTAAGAAGCAGAGACTAACAAGAAGAGCCTCACAAACAATGAGAATCCCCAAATGAAAGGAAAAGAGGAAGTCTCAGAAAGCATGCTAAATGAAATAGAGGCAACTCAACTATCAGATACTGAGTTCAAAGCAATGGTTATCAGGAAATTCAATGAACTCACAGAGAATTACCAGTGACTACAGAGAAACTACAAGGAAGTCACTGCAAACTATATCAACATAAAAAAGGAAATAGAAACTATCAATAAGAGCCAAGAGGAAATGAAGAATACAATTTTTGAACTGAAGAACACGGTAGAAGCAATCAAAAGCAGGCTCGATGAAGCAGAGGATTGGATCAGTGAGCTGGAGGACAAGGTAGAAAAAAACACCCAGAAAGAACAAGAAAAGGAAAAGAGGCTCAGAAAGAATTAAGAGAGGTTAAAGGAAATGCAGGACAACATGAACATAATAATATCTGCATAATGGGGATACCAGAAGGAGAAGAAGAAGAGCGAGGCATAGAAAACCTATTTTAAAAAGTAATGATGGAAAACTTCCCTAATTTGATGAGAGAAAAAGTCACACAAATCCAGGAAACACAGAGAGTCCCAATCAAGAGGGACCCAAAGAGGCCCACTTCAAGACACATCATAATTAAAGTGGCAAAATTCCAAGATAAAGAGAGAATCTTAAAGGCAGCAAGGGAAAAACAGGAAGTAACATACAAGGGAGCCCTGATAAGACTAGCAGCTGCCTTCTCAATGGAAACACTCCAAGCCAGAAAGGAATGGCAAGAAATATTCCAAGTAATGAGAACCAGAGGCCTGCAATGAAGACTACTTCATCCAGCAAGGCTCTCAGTTAAAATGAAAGGCCAAATAAGGAGCTTCCCAGGCAAAAGAAGCCTCAAAGAATATACCTCCTTCAAACCAGCTCCGCAAGAGAAGCTCAAGAGTTTGCTTTAAGAACAAGAAGAAAACAGTGAAAGAGAGGAACACAGATATGAAAAAATGACAATGAATAAGTACCTATCAATAATAACCTTAAATGTAAATGGATTAAATACACCAATCAAAGGACACCAAATAGTGAAATGGATAAGGAAACATGACCTACACATATGCTGCCTATAGGACACCCACCTCAGAACAAAAGACCTAAACAGACTGAAAGTGAAGGGCTCGAAACAAATATTCCAAGCAAATGGACAGGGAAAATAAACCAGAGTAGCAATACTCATATCGGACAAAATAGACTTCAAAAAAAGAGCCATAAAAAGAGACCCAGAAGGTCACTTCATAATACTCAAGGGAAGAATTCATCAAGAAGACATAAATATTATAAATATATATGCACCCAAATACATAAAGAAAATCTTGACTTCCAGCCAAGATGGAGGCATAGGTAGACACACTGTGCCTCCTCGCACAACCAAGGTAGGGACAACAATAATTTAGAAACAGAATAACAACCAGAACTGACAGAAAATTGAACTGTATCAAAGTCAGACACCCAAGGAGTTAAAATAGACACATTCATCCAGACCGGTAGGAGGGGCGGAGTCGGGCAGCCAGGCACGGGTTTCGGCACAGAGAGCATTGGGATCAGGTGCATAAGGCAACCGGGGCTTGCAAGACCACAGCAGGCGGACCCTGGGTGCGCAAGTGGCAGCCAGCAGACCCTGGCCAGGGGTGGAAACTGGCAGACCCAGAGAGGCAGCGACTGTGAAGCAAGGCACTGCGTGCAGCCCAGGATCCCAGCCCTGGGAAATAGAGCCTTGGGGCACTGACTGAAAACACCTGTAGAGGTTGAGGTGCAGGGAGAGACTCCCAGCCTCACAGGAGAGGTCCTTGGAAAGTCCCATGGGGTGCACAAGCCCACCCACACAGGAATTGGCCCCAGGGAGGCCCAGTTTGCTTGGGGGAAGCAGCAGAAGGAACTGAAGTCCGAGGAAGAGCGGAGCAAGCACCATTGCTCCATCTCAGACCCTGCTCTCACATATAGCATCACAACCCAGCAACTGGGGTGCCCCACCCTGGTGAACAACTAAGGCTCCAGCCCTCAATGTAACAGACAGACCAGACCAAAGGAAAAAAAAAGATGGCTCAAACAGAAGAACAAATTAAAGCTTCACAACCAATACTTTTAAGTGACTGAGAGATAGCCAACCTATCAGATGCACAGTTCAAAGCACCGGTGATCAGGATGCTCACAGAATTGGTTGATTTTGGTTGCAAATTAGATGAAAAACTGAAGGCCACAATAAGTAAAATGAAGAAAAATGCACAGGGAACCAACAGTGATGGAATGAAAGCTGGGTCTCACATCAATGGAGTGGACCAGAAGGAAGAAAAAAAAAAACATACAACCAGAAAAGAATGAAGAAACAAGAATTCAAAAAAAAATGAGGAGAGGCTTAGGAACCTCCAGGACATCTTTAAACATTCCAACATCTGAATTATAGGGGTACCAGAAGGAGAAGAGGAAGAGCAACAAGTGGAAAAGTTATTTGAACAAATAATAAAGGAGAACTTCCCCAATCTGGCAAAGAAAATAGACTTCCAGGAGGTCCAGGAAGCTCAGAGAGTCCCAAAGAAGTTGGACCCAAGAAGGAACACACCAAGACACATCATAATTACATTACCCAAGATTAAAGAGAAGGAGAGAATCCTAGAAGCAGCAAGAGACAAGGAGACAGTAACCTACAAAGGAGTTCCCATCAGACTGTCAGCTGATTTCTCAAAAGAGACCTTGCAGGCAAGAAGAGGCTGGAAAGAAGTGTTCCAAGTCATGAAAGACAAGAACCTACATCCCAGATTGCTCTATCCAGCAAAGCTTTCATTTAAAATGGAAGGGTAGGTAAAGTGCTTCTCAGATAAGGTCAAGTTAAAGGAGTTCATCATCACCAAGCCCTTATTTTATGAAATGTGAAAGGGACTTATCTAAGAAAAAGAAGATCAAAAACATGTATGGTAAAATGACAGAAAACTCACAATTATTAACAACCACACCTAAAACAAAACAAAACAAAAAAACTAAGCAAACAACTGGAACAGGAACAAAACCACAGAAATGGAGATTACATGGAGGACTGGCAACAGGGGAGTGGGAAGAGGAGAGAGTGGAAAAGGTATGGAGAATAAGTAGCATAGATGATAGGTAGAAAATAGACAGGGGGAGGGCAAGAATAGTATGGGAAATGTAGAAGCTAAAAAACTTATGACACATAGACATGAACTACAGGGGGGAATGTGGGTGGGACAGGGTGTGCAGGTTGTAGGGGAATGTAGGGGGGTAATGGGACAACTGTAATAGCATAATGAATAAAATATATTTAAAAAAGAAAATCTTGGAGGACTTCAAGAAAGATATTCACAGCAACACAATCATAGTAGGAGATTTTAACACCCCACTATCAAAATGAATAGATCTTCCAAACAAATTATCAACAAAGATATTATGGCATTGAAAGATGCCCTAGATCAAATGAACTTAACTGATATATATAGTCTTTCATTCCAAAGAAGCTAAATACACATTTTTTTTCAAATGCACATGGAACATTTTCCAAGATAGACCACATGATAGGACACAAAACATGCCTCAAAAAATTCAGGAAAATTTAAATCATACCAAGCATTTTCTCCATCCACAAGGGGGTGAAACTAGAAACCAACCTCAAGGAAAAAAACCCCAAACACTCAAACTCATGGAGATTGAGTAGCATGCTGTTAAACAATGCATGGGCCAATAATGAGATTAGGGAAGAAATCAAAATATTCCTGGAAACAAACAAAAATGAAGTCACAACAACCCAAAACTTATGAGACACAGCAAAGGCACTCTTGAGAGGGAAGTTTATAGTGATACAGGCCTGCCTAAAAAAGATAGAAACATTTCAAATAAACAACTTAACCCTACACCTACAAGAACTTGAAGAACAACAAAGACAACCCAGGGCAAGTAAAAGGAAGGAAATAATCAAGAGCAGAGCAGAAATAAATGACGTAGAGAATAAAAGCACACTTCTAAGGCTCAATGAATTCAAGAGCTGGTTGTTTGAAAAGATAAACAAAATCAACAAGCCTTTAGGCAGGCTCATCAAGAAAAAGAGAGAGGACCCAAATAAACACAATCAGAAATGAAAGAGGAGAGATTACAACAGATACCATAGAAATACAAAGGATTGTAAGAAATTACTATGAAGAACTGTATGCCAAGAAATTTAAAAACCTAGGTGAAATGAACCAATTTCTAGAAAAATATAATCTTCCAAAACTCAATGAAGGAGCAGAAAGCCTGAACAGACAATGGCAGCTGATGAAAATGAAACAGTAATCAAAAGCTCCCGAAACACAGAAGCCCTGGATCGGATGGTTTCACAGGAGAATTTTACAAAGAACTTAGGGGAGAACTAATCCTTATCATCCACAGATTATTCCCAAAAATTCAAGAAGATGGAAGACTCCCAAATTCTTTTTATGAAGCCAGTATCATCCTAATCCCAAAACCAGATAAAGATACAACAAAGTAAGAAAACTTCAGGCCATTATCACTGATGAACATAGATACTAAAATCCTCAACAAAATATTGGCAAACCGCATCCAGCAATATGTTCAAAAGATTATACACCATGATCAAGTGGGATTCATCCCAGGGGTGCAAGGATGGTATAATATTCATAAATCAATAAATATAATACACCACACTAAAAAATGAAAGACAAAAATCACACGATCATATCAATAGATGTGAAAAAAGCATTTGTTAAAGTACAGTACCCATTTGTGATAAAAACACTCTACACAGAGGGAGTAGAGGGAGCATTCCTCAACATAATAAAGGCCATATATGAGAAACATACAGCCAACATCATACTCAGTGGACAAAAACTTAAACCTTTCCCATTAAGACTGGGAACAAGACAAGGATGCCTGCTTTCACCACTCCTATTCAACATAGTACTGGAAGTCCTAGCCACAGCAATCAGACAAGGTTACACCCACAGGAGGTCCTAGAGTGACAGCTCACTTCCCCTATTGAAAAAAAATCTCTCTGGGTACCACTGCCTCTCCGAGCCCCTGCTGCCTCCCTTTGATCAATCTGTGAGGTGCCCTGAGTAGGAGCAAATCATACCCACAGTCTTCCCTCTCCACTGGCCTGGCAGGTAAACATGTGATGTTCCCATGCTCTCAAGGTCTCTGCACAGATGCTCGGTTCCTTTTTTGAGAAAAGTCCCCATGTGTGCCACCTACCACTCCTAACAAGTGCCAAGCTTTCCACACAGTCTCTCTGACCAGTCCAGAGTCTATCTGGGTCACAGCCAGTCTCCACCCAGCTCCAGGTACCACCTGACTCCCCAATTTCTCTGGTACTGTCCCAGCCCACAGTCACCGCCCTAGCCTGTGTGTCACTTACTGCCTTTTTATCCCCCCAGCACCTTTACTTGTCCAGGCCTCTCCTGGTGTGGGTCTGGAACTTCTCAGCTCTGGGAAGGGAGGGAGCAACTAGGTTGCTATCACTGACCTGACTCTCTTCCAATGCTCCCGTGGTTCTCCTCCGAAAAGCCTGGAGACCTTCCCATTGACCTGCAAAATCTTACCACCCGTTTTTAAGCATCCTCTGCACACTTTGGTTTTGAAACTTCGTATCAGCTGGGATTCTGTTGGCTGTTCACTCTGTTCTTTGGAAAATCAGCTATGTGTCCCAGCTGGGTGTGGGAGCAAGTAGGTTCTGCTCCCACATATATTGCCACCACCTTCCTCAGATTCTTAAGATATATTCCCAGAAGAAGGATCTCTGGGTCAAAGGGCAGTTACATTTTTAATTTTTTGAGGAATCTCCATACTGTTTTTCATAGTGGCTGTGCCAATCTGCATTCCCACCAACAGTGCACTAGGGTTCCCTTTTCTCCACATCCTCACTAGCTCTTGTTGTTTGATGAAATATTGATGGTAGCCATTCTGGCAGGTGTGAGGTGATATCTCATTGTGGTTTTTATTTAACGTTCACCCAAAGATATGTTTATTGATTTTAGAAAGAGAGGAAGGGGTGAAAGACAGAGTAAGAGAAACATAGATGTGAGTGAGAAACATTGATCAATTACCTCCCAATATCAGGCACACAGCCTAGGTATGTGCCCTGACCAAACCCTGAAATTTTTGGTTTTGGGGCACTCCAACCAATAGAGCCACCTGGCCAGGGCTTTCATTGTGGTCTTAATTTGCATGTATCTCATGATTAGCAATACTGAGCATTTTTTCATAGGTCTCTTGACCATCTGTATGTTCTCTTCAGAGAAGTGTCTATTGAGATTCTTGACCCTTTTTTTAAAATTGGATTGTTTGTCTTCCTGGTGTTGAGTTGTACAAGCTCTTTATATATTTTTTAAATTAAACCTTTATTCGATGTGTCATTGGCAAATATGTTCTCCCATACACTGGGTTCCCTTTTCATTTTGTAGATGGTTTCTTTCGCTGTGCAGGAGCTTTTTAATTTGATGTAGTCCCATTTGTTTATTTTTTCCTTTATTTTTCTTGCCCTAGGAGACATATTGGCAAAAATATTGCTTCGAGAGATGTCTGAGATTTTACTGCCTATGTTTTCTTCTAGGATTTTTCTGGGCTTGCAGCTTACTTTTAAATGTTTTATCCATTTTGAGTTTTTTCTCTTGTATATGCTATAAGTTGGTGGCCTTTCTTTTCTCTCTCCCTTCCTTCCTTCCTTCCTTCCTTCCTGCCTTCCTTCCTTCCTTTCTTTCTTTCTTTTTTCTTTCTTTCTTTTTTGCATGTACGTGTACAATTTTCGAAACACCATTTATTGAAGAGACTGTCTTTACTCCATTGTATGCTCTTGCCTCCTCTGTCAAATATTAATTGATCACATAGGTATGGGTTTATTTCTGGGCTCTGTTCCATTCCATTGATCTATATGCCTGTTCTTATGCCAGTAACAGGTTGTTTTCAATTACGATGGCCTTGTAGTATAGTTTGATATCAGGTATTACAATCCCTCTTACTTTGTTCTCCTTTCTCAAGATTGTTGATGCTATTCTGGTTCTTTTTTTGTTGTATATAACTTTTTGGAATATTTGTCTAGAACTGTGAAATATGCCATTGGTATTTTAATAGGAATTGCATTGAATCTATAGATTGCTTTGGGTAGTATGAACATTTTATTGATGTTAATTCTTCCATCCACGAGCATGGTATATGCTTCCGCTTATTTGTATTGGGTTGGCCAAAGAGTTTGGTTGGTTTCTTTCATAAGATGGCTCCAGTAGCACTTAGTTGTCTTTAACTTCATTCCAAACAATGTTGTTAGATTTTATTTTGACAGCTATCATATCAGTGTGCATTTTCTAAAAAACAACAATATTGGTGAACTTTTGTGTACCCATTTAATATTGAAGATAGAAGGAAATAATCAACATTATTGGCATATTATGCTTTATTATTTCAAGAAAGGTAAAAATGCAACTGAAATGCAATAAAACATTTGTACAGTGTATGGAGAAGGTGCTATAACTGACCAAACATGTCAAAAGTGGTTTGTGAAATGTCATGGTGGAGATTTCTCATTGGACAATGCTCCGTGGTCAGGTACACTAGTTGAAGTCAATAGCAATCAAATCAAGACATTAATTGAGAACAATTAATGTTATACAACACAGGAGATAGCTGATCTACTCAAAATATTCAAGCCAATAAAGTTATTGGTGAACATGAAAACTGTGTCTTTTATTTTACGGAAAAAAAACATATAGTCTTTTTGGTCAGCCCAATATCTTCCTCACTTTCTTTCTTCAATATCCTATAGTTTTCCAAGTACCTTTTGCCTCCTCAGTTAAATTTATTCCTAGGTACCTTTTGTTGTTGTTGTTGTTGTTGTTGTTGTTGTAAATTGGATTGTTGTCTTAGTTTCCTTTTCTGATGATTTGTTATTGATGTATAGAAATACTACAGATTTCTGAATGTTGCTTTTGTATCCTGCTACTTTGTCAAATTCATTTATTAGCTCATATAGCTTTTTGGTGGGGTCTTCAGAGTTTTCTATGTACAGTATCATGTCTTCTGGGACTAATGACAGTTTTACTTCCTCTTTTCCAATTTGGATTCCTTTTTTGTCTGATTGCTATGGCTAGGACTTCCAGTATTATGTTGAATAAAAGTGGTGAAAGTGAACCTACATTCTTGTCTTGTCTTGTTCCTGTTAGTCTTTGCCCATTGAGTGTGATTCTGGCAATGGGTTTATCATATGTGGCCTTTATTATGTTGAGGTATGCTCCCTCTATTCCCACTTTGTTGAGTTTTTTAATTATAAATGGGTGCTGGACTTTATCAAATGTTTTTTCTGCATCTATTGATGTGATCATGTGGTTTTTATATTTTGTTTTGTTTATGTGGTGCATCACATGCATTGATTTGATTTGTAAATATTATAACAATCTTCCATCCCCGGAATGAATCCCACTTGATCATAGTGTATGATCTTTTTAATGTAATGCTGGATCTAGTTTGCTAATATTTTGTTGAGGATTTTAGCATCTATGTTCACCAGGGATATTGCCTATAATTTTCTTTCTTTTTAGTATCTTTATCTGGTTTTGGAACTAGGATAATGATGGTTTCCCAAAATGAGCATGGGAGTTATCCCAACTCTTAAATTTTTTGGATTAGTGTAAGAGGCATAGGTATTAGTTCTTACCTGAATGTTTGGAAAAATTCACCTGTGAACCCATCTGGTCCAGGAGTTGTTTGGGTTTTTTTTTATTGGGAGTTTTTTTTTAATTACCACTTCAATTTCACTGGTTGTAATCTGTCTATTCAGATTTTCTGCCTTTTCTTGATTCAGTTTTGGAAAATTATATATTCTAGGAATTTATCCATTTCATCTAGATTGTTCAATTTGTTGGCATTTTCTTACAATCCTTTGTATTTCTTCAGTGTCAGTTGTTACTTATCCTCTTTCATTTCTGATTTTATTTATTTGGTTCCTCTTTCTTCTTGAGTCTAAAGGTTTGTAAATCTTGTTTATCTTTTTAAGGAACCAGCTCTTGGTTTCATTGACCTTTTGCATTGTTTTTTAGACTCTGTTTTCTTTATTTTTGCCCTGATCTTCATTATTTTCTTTCTTCTACTCCGGGCTTTGTTTATTTATTTATTTATTTTTTTTTTTTGTAGTTCCTGTAAGTGAGAAGCTAGATTGTTTGAGTTTTTTCTTGTTTCCTGAGGTAATTCTACAATGCTATGCTATCCTTCTTAGGACTGCTTATGCTGTGTCTATAGATTTGGAGTTGTTGTGTTCTCATTTTCATTTGTTTCAAGTTAACTTTTGACTTCTTCCTTGATCTATCCTTAACCCAGTCATTGTTCAGTAACATTGTTATTTGGCTGCCATGACTTTGTGTATCTTTCAGTTTGTTTCCTGTGGCTGATTTCTAGTTTCATAGCATTATGGCCAGAGAATATGCTTGATATGATTTCAATCTTCTTAAATTTATTGAGATTTCTTTTGTGTTCTAACATGGTCTATCCTAGAAAAAAGTTCCATGTGCACTTGAAAAGAATGTATATTTTGTTGCTTTGGAGTGAAATGCTCTGAAAATATTGATTAAATCCATCTGATTGAATATGTCATTGAAGGCCACCGTTTCCTCATTGACTTTCTGTCTGGAAGATGTATCCATTGATTTCAACAGGGTGTTAATCCTTTATGTTCTTTTTTTAAAAGAATTTCTCTAAATATAACTGCTTGTTACTTTTCCATTTAAACTTTAGAATTATATTGTCCAGTTTGAATTTTTAAAAAAAATCCTTTTTTTATATTTTAATGAAAACTATGTTAAATTCAGATAGCAAGTTAAAGAGAGATGCTATGCTATCTTTATGGCATTGAGTTTCCTATCCAAGAACATGGTTTATCCTCATTGATGGGAAGGTGCCCTAATGCAGTAGTTCCCAATCTTGAGCATTTATTCAAGTCATCTGAAGAGCTTAATTCACAGATTGTTGGGCCCACCCCAGTTCTTCTGAGTTTCTGAGACCTTCGATCTACTAACACTTGAGAATTTGCATTTCTCACAATTTTCCAGATGATGCTACTGTTTGTCTTACCACCACACTTTGAGAATAACTGGCTAGTGTGTTGATCATCTTTGAGTTGGTTACTAGTGGGATATAAAAGAGAGACCAAAGCATATTTACAAACCAAAATAAAAAGTAGGACTGGTAAATGATCCCTAGGGAGAGGAGGCAGATGACTGGTATGAGGAGTTAAAATGGAATGTCAGTGTTGTAGAGAAGTCTATGGACCTGTGCTAAACTTGGCTCCCACTCACCAACTTAACTTACACCTCCCATCCCAACCATGTAAAGAGATTTACTGGAAACAAATGTAAGGCAAACAACTTCAGGCATTGGGGGTAGAGCAAAATTCTTCAGTGAATCAATAACAAACTCAATAGTAGGTAGTTTTGTCCATGTGTCCTTTATAGTAGTTCCTGAGAAAACCATGGCGGAGGATGGAAGCAAGGCAGGGAGGTGGGTTTGGCTGGGATGGCGGGGGAGTGGTGGGGAGAAAATGCAGACAACTGTAATTGAACAACAATCGAGTAATTTTTAAAAAGATTTTATTTATTTATTTTTAGAGATGGAAAAGAGGGAGAAAGAGAGAGAGAGAAACATCAATGTGCAGTTGCTGGGGGCCATGGCCTGCAACCCAGGCATGTACCCTGACTGGGAATCGAACCTGTGATGCTTTGGTTCACAGCCTGAGCTCAATCTACTGAGCTACACCAGCCAGAGCAACAATCGAGTAATTAAAAAAAAATAAAATAAATAATTTTTTTAGAAAACTAAAAATAAAAAATAACGAACTCAATACACATGGGCACAGTTCCACAGAAGCCACCTGTACCCAACCAGTCAGCCCCTGACAAACCCCATGCTTCCACTCCAAGTACTTGTCCTTGCTCTGCTCTCTTCCCCTTCCCTTTGCTCTTCCACATCCCTCCTCTGCCTATGCAGCTTCTTTTCCAGGGCCTTCTCCTCTTTTTTTGTTTTGGGACCTTCATAACAAGTTGTATTTTATGGACCCTTGTAGCTGATGAATGTTTCAAAACCTAAAAAGCAAATACATGGAGCACCTCAGGGACAACATTTTCGTAGCTGAAGTTCCTTCAAAACTTTATACAGAAGTTCTCACAGAGGTGAAGAGAATAAATGTGCTTCCTTCTGGTTCTGTCTTATGGCATTGTAAGTGGAGGCAGTCTGGCTTCCTCACCCAGGTGTCTGGGTAACTAAGGGAAGCAGTGTTCCCATAGCCATAGAGGGCACTAATAACCAGTGTTATCACAGCCTTGAGACTGGGTCCAATAAACTATTCCCATAACATGAAGTAGGCTCGCATGAGCAGAATTATGTTATGTTATATACTGTTCTGGCAGTTTTCTGGCTTTGTTCCCCTCTAGTACTTACACAGATAGGGACTTCCTGCTAGGGCCATGATGAGAGACACACAGAAGGGGACAGGTGCCACGATGGGTGCCATGCTGGGGAGCAAGGGCTGTGACATGTACTACACAGAGATATGCAGATACACGCAACTAGCAGCATGTGTGGCTCACCCACCCATGAATTAAGGTGTGCCAGACATCCCAACTGCTCCGTGAATATTATTCCACCTATGCAAATACCATGGACCTGGCTGGACTTGAACATTCAAAACACAGACATCTTGATGGAGCAGAGTAGGGGCAAGATTAATGGGGCAATTCAATTAAAAAAGAAAAAGGTGGGGGTGGGGGAGGTGGGGAGAGTAAGCACACCCAGCGTGGGCCCCATGACCCTTAGACAAAGAGTCTCATGCTCTACCAGCAGAGCAAGCCAGGCTCCCTATGAACTGACTAAGCTAGCCAGACTCTCTATGAACCTAACCATAGCTTTCATGTTAACAGATTATATGCTAATCCAGTTACTAGTTAGTCTGAAAGAAATTTCAGGGTTCTGAATTTTGTGGACCCAACAGAAACCAAGGATAGAAGAACCCGAAGCTTAGAGAGTGATGGATGCTATGAAAGGTCAGGTGGGCTTGCCAGGAACACAGGAATCACAGGTCCTGAAAACTCAGAATAACTGCAAATTCCCTTTTGACCTGGTCACTTTGAGAATCCTTTTTCTGGGACCCATGTTTCTGAGGATGAGAGGAGCAGAGAGCCACAGGGACTAGTGCTCTGGGACCTTGGGGCTACAGTCCTTGGCTTCCTTCTTTTGGGCCTGAAATCCTTTTCTCCCGTAATCTTGACAATGGGTTTATGGAGGAAAGTCAGGGAGGAGGGTGCCTTACATGTCAGTGAGAAAATAGGTTTAATTCACTATTTATCTGAGGCACAAGTTTACTTTTAAATACTAAAATTTTCTGTGGCCTGAGTAAAAGACCATATTCATAACATGCAAATGTCCTGCCAAGATTTAAACCAGGATGGAATTTGGAGTCAAGGAGATTTCATTCACCTCTCCTAAGCTTTCCTTTCTCCAAACTCTGGAAGAAGAGCTGAAAAGCATTATGCTAAGCAAAATAAGCCAGGCAGTGAAAGACAAATACCATATGATCTCACCTTTAACAGGAACCTAAACAACAAAACAAAGAAACAAGCAAAATATAGTCAAAGACACTGAAATAGAGGACAGGCGGACAGTGACCAGAGGGGAGAGGAGAGGGAATTTCAGGGGAAATGGGAAGGGTTTACAGGAACAAGTATAAGGACACATGGACAAAAAACTAGGGGGGTGGAAATAGGAGGGAAGTGGGGAGGGATGGCTGGGTGGGCTGGACAGAAAAATGTACTTGAATAATGATTAAAATAAAAGAAGAAGAAGAAGAAGAAGAGGAAGAGGAAGGGGAAGGGGAAGGGGAAGAAGAAGAAGAGCTGAGTTCCAGTGAAGTATTCTCTGCTCCGCTCAGCTGAGACCAGAAGAAACTCCCTCTGCAGCCAGTGTCACCAGGCAGAGGATGTGCATCCCTCCCTGAAGCTCTGGCCACACCTGGATGGGCGAACCCTGGAGTGATCTGAATGGGAGAAATTTATTCACTCCATTAATTTGCTGCAGTTCTGCGATACTACTTCACGCAAATTATAACCTTTTTTCACTTTTAAAAAGTTAAATAACCCTGGCTGGTGGACTCAGTGGATTGTGTGCCACCTGCGACCAAAAGGTGGCGGGTTGGATTCCCAGTTGGGATATATGCCTGGGTTGTGGGCCAGGTCCCCGATTGCCAGCGCGCCAGAGGCAACTTATCAATGTTTTCTCTCACACATCAAGTTTCTTTTCTCCCTCCTATCCTCATTCTCTCTAAAAAGTAAATAAAATCTTTAAAAATTAAATTAAAAAATTAAAATAAAACATGAATAAGTTCGTCTGCCAAAACCAGCTACGATTATATGCTGTGGCTCTGATTCCAACCGAGGGCGCTGCTGTGGCAGGGGGAGTACTAACTCCTACGGTCCGGGTGTGCCACCTGCAAAGTAACAGATTGTCTTTGGACTTAATGCCTTTTGAGATGGAAAACAACCCTTCGCTGCTATTCTGCTTACCTAGCTCAGGTGATCTGCTGAAGTCAGAATCCAAAAAAATCGTTTCCACTCCGCAACTTTCAAGCCTGACAACCGAACCTGGTTTTGAGCCCCTGAATCCCCAGGTGCTGACGCCAGCATCCATCCCCTCTACTGGGTGACGAGACAAAGGTCCTGACTTGAAAGTGGCAGCTGCAGCCCAGGGAAGGCATCCCTACTCACCCCTCCTCCTATTACTTCTCTCCTACCTCTAAAAAAAAATAAAAATAAATAAAAGCCACCCCCACCCAAGGGTGCAAGAGACAGCCCTGGAGGAGTTTCCTATTTACATCACCAGCGTGGAAACTGAAAATGAAGTTTGTGTTCCCAGAATGGTGGGTAGGAACACAAGGGGAGCTGGAGAGCTGCGGAAGGGGGTGAGAACACCTCCGCTTTACTTTTTTTGATGCTTCCCTAACCGCTGCAAATGACTTCATGTGTGCTCTCTTCGGAAGGGGCGCTTGGATTGCCAACTCTGTAACGAGGAAAAACAAATCTGACCAGCCTCTATTTCAGAACTTTCCCTAACCCTTCACCACCCAAACTTCACTCCCTGCCCTGCTATTCTCCTTACCGCCCCCCACCCCCCACCCCCCCCCACACCGCAACAAGGACAGGATTGGCTCCACGGTGTAGCTACAAAACACCTGGAAATTTGCTTGCTAGGTCTCAGCGAAGACTCACTCAGAGCCTCGGGATTCAAAGAACCAAAGAACGCCCCCCCCCCCTTTTTTTCTTTATCACTGAGGAAAATAAAGGATTAAAGGATCATGGTTTGACTGGGAATCGAAGCCGGGTCAACTGCTTGTAAGGCATCTTATGCTCAGCATTATATCACCAACACAACACCTAAGGTGTGGGCCTGTTTTCTCACGAAGATTACCATGTCAGGTTGTGATCCCACAATTTACTATTTGAGGCTTATACTAAGAGATTGTTTCAACACAGAGCAGAAGGAAGAAGAGGAAAAAGCTCTCTAGAATTTCTCCTACAATCATATTGAATTCTGATAGTTTTTATTGCTTCACAGATTTGTAAAGAAAATTGATTTTAGTTCATCTATAGTCATTTGAAGGGGGCCTCTGAAATTCATAGATGAGTTAAAGTTGTATGTTGTGAGTTATCTCTGTACACATGTGGTTACACACTTGAGAGCGTTTCCTTAGGGCAAATGCATAAAGGTAAAGTTGCAGTCAAAAACATATGCACATTTTAAAGCTTTTGATACGTATTGACAAATTGCTGGGTGGACAGAGATCACCAATTTTCATACATGGGTCAATTGTATGTCATCGTTTTTTTCATCTTTAGAAAACATGGGATAAAAATATAAAGTCTCATTTTAATGTGCATTTATTCTATTGCAATTGAGGTTGATCATATTTTACAAACTTACCAGTTATTTGTTCATTTTGAGACTTGCTAAGTCATACGCTTTGTCTATTTTTTCTACTGGGTATTTATATTATTTATATTACTGATTTATACCAATTTGTCATTTCCCTTTTAATTATTTCAGGATTTTTAGATTGGCAGATGTTTTCTGTTTTATGTAGTCTAGTCTGTCAGTTTTATCCTATATTATTTCAGTCTTTATTTTTATTTTGGAAAAGTCTTCTCCAGTCCAATATTGATAATTACCCACTAATATATATTTTCCTAGCTTTTAATTGTTCAGTTCTTGCATTTAATTCTTTAATCCATTTAATAGATGGTATGAGGTAGTAATTCACTTCTATGAATTTATCCTAAGTAAATATCTAAGGATATACACACAAATGTATCTATACAAATGTTCATCAAACTGTTATTTGTAACACCAAAAAAAAAAAAAAATGTGGGGGACTTGTGGGGGAACTAAAACACCAGGAATATGATTAATTAATGAAAACCCATGAGTTTATTTTTTAAATTATATATACATCGTGCATTGCTACTGAAAGTGTAAATTGTAGCATTTGAATTCCTGGACATTTATTCCACACCTGTGCAAAATGACATATGTACAAGATTATTTATGGCAACACTGTTTATATTAGCAAAGGATTAGAAATAACCTAAGTATCAATCAATAGAAAGTAGGTTTGATTAATTATGGAATATCAATACAATGGAATCCTATGTACAAGGGTTGGAGAAAACCTTCATGTCTAATCTGAAACTATTTCTAAAATGTATTGTTACAGGAAGAGGAAACGTGCAGAAGGCATGTATAGATTGCTGTCATTTGTACAAGAAGAGGAACATTATTTAAATATGTGCATATTGTATGCATATACTTTAGTTTGCATAAAATATTTATGACATTATAATTATAAAACTTAACATTGGTTTTCTTATTAAGGGCAAACTAGATGACAGAGGTGAAAAATTAGGTTTATCAGTTATGCACTTGTGCATATTTGAATCATTTTTTAAAGATTTTATTTATTTATTTTTAGAGAGAAGGAAAGAGAAGGAGAAAGAGAGGGAGAAAAACATTGATGTGTGGTGGGACCTGGCCTGCAACCCAGGCATGTGCCCCTACTAGGAACCAAACCAGTGACCCTTTGGTTCACATGCCTGCACTCAACCTACTGAGCTATACCAGTTGGGATGCATATTTGAATCTTAAACCATGTAAATATATTACCTTTTCAAAAATTAAATAAATTGAAAGAAAATATGTTGCTGAAGAATATTTCCATTGGAAAGTGTTGAGAATATATTAACTTTAAAAATACCTGGTAATAAAATAGTATGCATAGCATGATTTCATTTTGTTTCAAAACCAGATAGGTTACCCTTGGGTGTTAGAATTGTGAACAATTTTTATGTATTTTTCTACATTTTCTGTATTTCAGCTTTGGCAGTGGTGGGAATGGAAGAAGTGATTAGAAGAAACATCATCATAAGAATAAGTGGTTAGGAATAAGAAAGCTGTTCCCTGTCTGGGAATTGAATCCAGGCCATGGTGGTGAGAACACCAAATCCTAACCACTAGACTACCGGGAACAGTGAAAATGCTCTCTGATAGAGAATATATACTTCTAATATAATGTGTGTGTTATGATGTAATATGTTGCATATATTATTTTAAGTACTTAGGTTTTTAGATATTTTTAAACTGTTTTCTCCACAACAAAACTACTTCTTCCTCCTAATTCTCTTTTGAACTAAAAAACCATGAGAAACCTGCCAAGCTTCACTCCTACAGCTGAGGGAGGATTGACAACAGTCCCCAAAAGCAGAGATAAAATTTCGGAGAAAAGCAAGAGACTGAGAAAGAAAGCTCACAGCTTCCATGATTGCAGTGCTTCCCTGAATTGTGATCAGTAGAAAAGTAAAGGTCTCCAGTTAGGGTATTGCCAATTGACCAGGAACTTTTCCTAGAGGTATATAAGGGGTTGCCATGTAAGTAACCCTAGGAGCTCAAGATGCTACAGAAGCTTTTTTTTTAATTATATTTTATTGATTATGCTATTACAGTTTGTCCTGATTTTACTCCTTTTGTCCCCCCTCCACTGAGCATCCCAACTCCTGCAAGCAATCCCCCACCATTGTTCATGTCCATGGGTCATGCATGTAAGTTCTTGACTACGCCATTTCCTATACAGTACTTTACATCCCATGGCTATTCTGTAACTACATATTTGTACTTCTGTGTTGCCACCCTTCAAGGCCAGGCAGGTTCATGGTATTTGTGCAGATGGAAAAATATTTTTTTAATATATTTTATTGATGATGCTATTACAGTTGTCCCATTTCCCCCCTTCTCTCCCCTCCACCCTGTACCCCCCTCCCACCCACATTTCCCCCTTTAGTTCATGTCCATGTGTCATACTTATGAGTTCTTAGTTTCTACATTTCCCATACTATTCTTGCCCTCCCCCTATCTATTTTCACCTACATTCTATGCTACTTATTCTCTATACCTTTCCCCTCTCTCCTCCTCCCACCCCCCTGCTGCTAACCCTCCATGTGCCCACCATTTCTGTGGTTCTGTTCCTGTTCTAATTGTTTACCTTAGTTTCTTTGGTTTTGCTTTAGGTGTGGTTGTTGATATTTGTGAGTTTGCTGTCCTTTTACTATACATGTCTTTTCTTTATCTTCTTTTCTTAGATAAGTCCCTTTAGCATTTCATAAAATAAGGGCTTGGTGATGATGAACTCCTTTAACTTGACCTTATCTGAGAAGCACTTGATCTGCCCTTCCATTCTAAATGAAAAGCTTTGCTGGATAGAGCAATCTGGGTTGTAGGTCCTTGTCTTTCATGACTTGGAATATTTCTTTCCAGCCCCTTCTTGCCTGTAAGGTCTCTTTGGAGAAATCAGCTGACAGTCTGATGGGAACTCCTTTGTAGGTGACTGTCCCCTTACCTCTTGCTGCTTCTAGGATTCTCTCCTTCGTTTTTACCTTGGCTAATGTAATTATGATGTGCCTTGGTGTGTTTCTTCTTGGGTCCACTTCTTGGGGCCCTCTGAGCTTCTTGGATTTCTTGGAAGACTGTTCCCTTTGCCAGATTGGGGAAGTTCTCCTTTATTATTTGTTCAAATACATGTTCAATCTGTTGCTTTTCCCCTTCCGATTCTGGTACCCCTATAATTCGGATATTGGAACGTTTAAAGGTGTCTTGGATGCTCTTAATCTTTTCCTCAATTTTTTGAATTCTTATTTCATCATGCTTTCCTGCTTGGTTGATTCTATCTCCTTCTGGTCCACTGTATTGTTTTGAGACTCATATTCCTTCCTTTCACTATTGGCTCTCCTCCGCGTGTCTTCCTGCATCTGTTTTTATGGTAATCTGCATTCTTTCATCTAAATTTCGTCCAAAATCCACCAGTTCCGTGAGCTTTCTGATCACCAGTGTTTTGAACTGCGCATCTGATAGATTGGCTAGTTCTTGGTCGCTCAAAAGGATGAGTCCAGGGGACTGATCTGCTCTGTTGAAAACATAGTTTTTTGGGGGGTTTTTTTTTCCCCCTGTCTCTCCTTTTTTTTTTTTCCGGTCTGGTTGCTCTTGTTACGGTGGGGGGCGGAGCCTTAGGTGCTCACTGGGGGCTGGGCACCCCAGTCGCTAGATTGTGACGTTATATGTGGGGGCGGGGTGGGCGGGGGAAAACAATGGCGGTAGTTCCGTTCCCCTGGACTCAGACCCTTGTCTGGGCTTCCGGACCACGAGTTCTGCCCGGGTCCACAATCGCTACCCCTCTGGGTCTGCCAGCCGCAGCTTGCGTACTCAGGGATCACCGCTGCCTTCTTGCGCGCCGGTATGGCTTTTGCGCCGATTTCGCGCCAAAACCTTCCCCCGACCTCCTTGCGCCGCCGACCTGAGCCAGCCCCGCGCCCGCCGGCGTCTCCTCCTACCAGTCCGGATGAACGCGTCTATTCAACTTCTTGGCTGCCTGAGTTCCATTCAGATAAATCCTCTGCCGGATCTGGGTGTTATTCTGATAGTAAATTATTGTTGTAAATTATTGGTTTTCTAATCTTGGTTGTGCGAGGAGGCACGGTGCGTCCACCTATTCCTCCATCTTGCCGGAAGTCAGATGGAAAAATATTCACGGAGCTATTGGGATGTCTGGCATGCCTTATTCATGGGTGGGAAAGCCACGCATGCTGCAAGTTGTGTGTCTATCTGCATGTTCTCATGTCATGGCCCCTGCTCCCCAGCATGGCACCCATCATGGCACCTCTCCTCTTGCGTGTCTCTCATCAGCCCCCCAGCATAGATGTCAGTCCAGGTAGCATTCCACAAGGGATATTCACTGTTCCTCTGATTCTGAAGTCAAGTCCAATTTGAGACAGAAACAAGAGAGACACACTATGGGAGCCCAGCTGACATGCTCAGGGGGAGTTCAGTGCAGACCCAACATGCTGATTGGTCAGCCACTAAGGCATAGGTATGAACCCAGCCCACTAAGGTGTTACCTCACATTCTAAGGGCAAAAAGACAGAGCAATTATAGGCACCAGTAAAGGCAAGTCATGACCCCCTGGCAATATACTAGCAAGCTTCTGGTCAGCCAATAAGGCAGTGACTGGCAGAGGTGTCTTCCTGGGCATGAACACCAGACCTTTCACACCTCAACTGGGGCTCAGCATCTACTTGCAATAACAGGGGAGAATTCATAATGGGCTATAGGGAAATCACAAAGATGCCATGAAGAAGCATTTCATGGTCTGCTGACCTTTAAGACTGGGGGCCATGTCCCAATCATCCAAGGCACTATTTGTAAGTTTCTCTCCACCCCTTGACTCCAAGGGGCAACAAGAGCCACCCAATGCGTGTGAGAGGCTTTATTCCTGAGACCACATCCAAGTGGCTGTTTGCCCTTGCTCCAGGCTCTCCGAAGCAGGCAAGAGAATAATCCCGTTTTCCCTGGTTTCAGCAAAGCACCCTTAGTCTGTACCTGCAGCTGAATTGGAGCAGCAGTCCAGTGGAGCAACGCTTCCATCGGAGCTGGGCCCCCCTCCAACTCTTCTCATTTAAAGTTTGGAGGACAGTCCATAAGTGTTTTGTCCAACCCCTCGGCATAGGAGTGGCAGCTGCAGCTCACAGGCACCGCTTTAAGAGACCATTGTGACCATTCAAGTCATTCCAGCAGCTTGGAGATGATAGGCCACATGGAATTCCCAGTCAATCTACAAGTCCGAAGCCCACTATTGTACCAAGGCCCCAGTAAAATGCATCCCCTGATTACTTTCAATGATTAGAGGTCGCCAGTAAGCAGTACATACCTGCTCCAGCACAGCGATTACTGCTTCTGATCTGGGTGTTGTGCAGAATATGCAGCTATAAGTCCTGTGGCTGTAAAAGACCTGTAATAGTATGCTTATATCCCTTTGAACTAGGCAGAAGCCCAATTACATCCACCTGACACTAGGTCAGCAGTACCTGTCCCTGCACTACCTGTCCAGAAGTTCCCACAGGCTTTGGGGATGCTCTCGAGAACAGATAACAGAGGTCTCAAAACTTCTTGTACCTCTGCTAAGGTGACAGGTAACCCCCAAGTTTGATAGTGGACCTCATTGTCTTCTGCCCAGCATGTAAGAGGCAATGGTGTAGCCACTGGGCTACTTCCTTCCTGAGGGACTGGCAAGTACCATTTCTAGCCACTGCATCTCGGGTAGAGTATCAGCTTCATCATTCCCAGGAGAGGCAAGAGGTGCATGTTTCAGCAACATAATATACAGTGATTTGTTTCTGGTGGTCTAATTCCCATAAGTCTTGCCACAAAGCCTGTCCCCACAATGGTCCGTGCATAACCATCTATGTACTTATTTGTATGCAGGTAGAAGATCCATATGTAGCCCCCAGTACACCACCCCACTGTCTATGCAAACAGTCAGAGACAGGGCTTCATTTACTACTGTCCAAACAGAGTGGAGTTTAGCCCATTGACTGCTTTGCCCCATACTTGTGTCAAACCAGATCGCCTCTGTTTCTGGTTGGACTGCCACAGCAGTCCACACAGCAGGCTGGACCTGGCTGGACCCATCAGTGTACGTGCATCTGAGGGAATGGGTGCCTGCCCCTCCTGGAAGGAGCTAGTTTCTACCTCCTCTAGAGACAGGAGCAGTAGATTTCTCATCTACATAAATACCTGGACTAACACTTCCTGTAGTTCAACCCACAAAGGGTTAGTGGACAAAAGTATTCCTTTGTTGCAGATAAGCCCCCCACTTAGCCATCATGGGTATGAGCCTGTCCCACAATGAGGCTTGGCCATCCAGTCCCAGATGCACCCTGCAATAGGATAGGTGGTCCTAACTGTGACAGGGGCAGTTCCTGTTATGGCCTCTGTGGCCAACAGGCAGCATATACAGCATCCAACTGTTTTTCAATGAAGGAGTACCCTACCTCTGCTCCCTTCCATAGTTGAGACCAGAAACCCAAGGGTTGATGAAGCTGTTCCGATCGCTGCCAAAACCCCATCCAAAGCCTCCCTGTGTCACAACGCACATTTAGCTCACAGGATCTAACAGGATATTTCCTCCCTCGTCTTGGGAGGTTGGCACAGCCACAAGGCCCTTTAGACACACAGGAAGGGCCTTTTTAGGTCACACCCCCAGGGTTTGGACAGATAATTTAGGCTTGCACCAGATGTGGTGTGCGGGCACCAGGAGCTGCACTAGTGCAGCACTTGCTGCTGGCGCTGCCACTACATCCCCTCAGGGCCGCCGTTTTACAACTCTAGTGACTGCCGTTCTGTGGCTCCAGGTGCTGCTGTCATCTTCCGGGATCTCTCTGACAGGCGCTGAGGTCACCTGCCACCGCCACCACCATGGCTCTCTGGCCTGCTCCCTATCAGTGAGCTTTCTGGGTGCCAGCACCTGCTTCCCTATTTCATGCCAGCTCTAACCTGCTTTCTCACAGCCTCCTGAGTCATACCACCATCTCTAACAGCTCCACAGTCTCCCCTCCTCCTGGAACACTGCTGCAAAGCTCAGCTCCTAGCTCTCAGCCTTGACCCACAGACAGAACAGCCCACACTGGTCGCCAGCAGGGGTCCTGCCTCTTTGATCAGTGTGCTGGGAACAGAGCTTTCTGGGTGCTGGCGCTGCTGCTGCCAGAGATCCCAGCCTGGCTGGCCCTCTGGCTGGTCACTCTCAGCAATTCTGTTCCGTGTCTGTGTGGGGCAGGGGAGGGAAGGGGATTCCCAGACCCAAACTTCCCCAGGAGCCATAGGCTGCTGCCCTCAGGGAACTCCAATCCTTTTCCCCTCATCCTTTTCCCCTGAATCACTCACTATGAGAGGGTAGGGGAATTGCAGCAGCTCGGCTGCTCAGAGGCTTTTACCAGGGCACAGACTTAAGCCTTCAAGGCTTTGTTTCTCTGCCTTAGTGTTCTCATAACTGCACAGCATCGGGAAGTGCAGCTCCTCTGCTTCTGTCTTCAGGCTCCTGCTCCTTCTCAGGGTTCTTGGAACTTTACTGTCTCAAAGCATAGTCTCAGCTTACAAAGCTGAAAGAAACACCCAGCCCATGGCTCACATGGGCACTGGGCTTTGCTAGGGTCTTCCCCACCACCCATGGGGCTTTCTCCACTGTGTCAGGTGTGCCACTAGCATAGGGACAGTCGTGGGGTGGGAGGCCAAGCTTCCAGGAGCCCAGCCACCAAATGCTACCTGCCAGTTATCAGCCACTCCAAGCCTCCTTCTGGGTGCTGGGCTCCATAGCATTCTGTGACACATCCTGCCAACTACACCAATTGTGCTGCCACCCTTCAAGGCCAGGCAGGTTCATGGTATTCATACAGATGGAAAAATATGCACAGAGCCATTGGGATGTCTGGCATGCCCTTGTTCATGGTTGGGCAAGCCACTCACACTGCAAACTGCATGTCTATCTTCATGTCTGATGTCTTGGCCCCTGCTCCCCAGCATGGCACCCACCGTGGCAACTGTCCCATTGTGTGTCTCTCATCATCATCACCCCCATCAGGGAGTCCCCACCTGTTTAAGTACTACAGGGAAGTAAAGCCAGAAAACTGCCAGAACATTATGTAACATAACATAATTCTGCACATGTGAGCTCGCTTCATGTTATGGAAACAGTTTATCAGACCCAGCCTCAAGGATATGAGAATACTAGTTATCAGACCCCTCCAGGGCTATGGGAACACTTGCTTCCCTTAGCTACCCAGACACCTGAGTGAGGAAGACAGACTGCCACCACTTACCCTACAACTTCTTAATCACCTCACCTCTTCACCCATTCCCCCATACCCTTTTCTGTAGGGAAACCATGAAAATGGTCTCTGTGTCCATGATTCTGTCTCTGTTCTTGTTTGCTTAGTTTGTTTTTCAGATTCAACTGTTGATAGATTTACTTTTTGCCATTTTATTGTTCATAGTTTTGATCCTCTTTCTTAAATAAGTTCCTTTAACATTTCATATAATAATGGTTTGGTAATGATGAACTCCTTTAGTTTTTTCTTGTCTGGGAAGCTCTTTATCTATCTTTCCATTCTAAATGATAGCTTTGCTGGGTAGAGCAATATTGGCTGTAGGTCCCTGCTTTTCATGACTTTGAATATTCTTGCCAATCCCTTCTAGCCTGCAAAGTTTCTTTTGAGAAATCAGCTGACAGTTTTATAGGAACTGCACTGTAGATAACTACTGCTTTTCTCTTGCTCCTTTTAAGATTCTCTCTTATCTTTAACCTTTGGCATTTTAATTATAATGTGTCTTGGAGTGGGCCTCTTTGCATCCACCTTGTTAGAGATTCTCTGTATTTCCTGAACTTGCATGTTTATTTCCTTCACCAAACTAGAAAAGTTCTATTTCATTATTTTTTTCAAATAGGTTTCCAATTTCTTGCTCTTTCTCTTCTCTTTCTGGCAGCCCTGTGATGCAAATGTTGTACCTATTGAAGTTGTCCCAGAGGCCACTTATACTATTCTTAGTTTTTGGACTCTTTTTTTCTTGTTGCTCTACAAAGTTGTTTTTTGCTCCCTTATTTTCCATCATTGATCTGATTTTCAGCTTCATCTACTCTACTGTGGTTTTTCTATAAATTATTACTTCAATAGTGTACCCTTCGTTTCTGATTGGATCTTTTTTATGCTATTGAGGTGTCCTCACTAAGTTCTTTGAGTACCATTACAACTGGTGTTTTTAACTCTTCATCTGATAGGTTGCTTCTCTCCCATTTTGTTTAGCTCTTTTTCTGAAGTTTTGATCTGTTCTTTCATTTGGACTAAAATGTTTTTTGTTCCCTTGTTTTGGCAGCCTCCCTGTGTTTGATTCTATGTATTAGGTAGAGTTATTTGCTTTGACTCTGTGTCTTGAGAGTGTGGCCTAATAGAGTAGTGTCCTGTAGGGTCCAGTGGCACAGCCTCCCCATCACCCAATCTGGGTACTTGAGGTGCACCCTTCCTGTGAGCTGAATACACCCTCCTCTTACAGTTGAGACTTAGTTGCTGTTGTTGAGGTGCACCCTTCTGTGAGCAATACACCCTCCTCTTACAGGAGACTTAGTTGCTGTTGAAAGAGCAATGGAAGGGATTTACACAGGCCAGTCAGCTGCAAGGATTGGCTGTCACCACTTATCAACAACCTCGGCCCTCCATGCAGCATTAGCTGTGCAGGGCAGAGTGGTAGTGCTCTGATGTGGTCTGTAGGTGTCCACTGTGTGTGTGGACCATGGGGTGTCCTGGGTGGTGTGGGCCAAGGTCAGCGCTGACCTGTGTTTTGCCTGGGGCCATCCTGCCTGAGCTATAAAGCAATCTGAGACGACTGCTACTTGCTGTACTTGGAGATTCCCAGGTGAAGACAAGCTGTGAATCTAATCTGTCTGCTGGTAGTGCCTGGCCTAGGACTCACTGAGGCCAGCTGTTGCTTGTTTGGGAGGATTTAGGAAGTTGTGAACATGAGCCAAGACCAGTCTTCATATGTAAAAGCAGTTTGGGTGGGCCCATAAGTCGGGTCCAATAGAGTCTTTAGGGATCTCCAAGGCAGGTCAAGCAGTATTAGCCAGGTTGATGGAGTCTCAGATATGGTACCGGTTTACTGGCTCTGTGGAGGGAAGGTTTAGCAAAAGGACAATGGCCTCTGTTCACCTCGATGCCAGACACTTCAGTTCTCCCAATATGTACTGGTACCTTTCAAGCTGGTACCCCAGCGCTGGAGCTCCAAGGGAGTGAATCTGAGTAGGTGAGTCCATGTGTGGGTTCTTTAAGAGAAACTGCTTGGGGTTCCAGAAGTTTCTTCCACCAACTCAATCCCCACTGGTTTTTGCAGCCAGAAGTTGTGCAGACTATCTTCCTAGAACTGGAAACCAGTGCTGAGTGGCCTGGTATTGGTCTAGGACTCCTTACTCATCTTCTGTATCTTCAGGAGATATCTCTCCCAAATTTTTATCTACAAACCATGGGTGAGAGACCAGCCATTTCAGCATTTGTGCCCCTCTTACCAGTCTAGATGGGTGATGCAGACACCGGCCCGAAGTGCCCACGTCATTATGGATGATATGAGGCATTCACATGGACTACCAAGCCCAGTGGAGGAAAAGGGACAGCATGGCTTTTCTCTCAAGGGGAGCAAAAGCCCTGCTGCCTCTGCCATGACAGGCCTTTATTGGGTTACTTGACACATTAAATGATGGTCCTCATTTACTATGCACAGGTTCCAGTTAGGTGGTTACCTTTTACAGAAAACAAAGGAGCCACTGCTGCTAATCACATCACAGAAGAAGAATATTTGCAAATGAAAAGGCAAAAGTGGTTGAACCAGTTACACTTATCCTTGGAAGGTTTAGCATAGATTTGAGGAAGTTACCTTGCAGTAAATGTCCTCAATTCAGGGTGAGGGAGGTTTTTAGCAAGAGCAAGACTTAAAGCAGCCTAGGTACATTGCAGGCCTGATTCCCAATGGGAGAACCTATCTGTGGGCGTGGGTTCTGTGCATCTCTGAGTGGGACCTGGGTCCATGCCATGCAGAATGGTCCCCTACAGACGGATCTGTTTTCTTTAATTCCATAGTTGTCAGACTTCCATTCACCTTGATTTCTGATAATGTTACAGAACAACAAGGGGGCCTGGGATGATATTACTATTACTGAAAGAATCCCCCAGGTCTGTTATGTCCGCCGTCTATAGGAAAGATGTCCTCAATGTCAGAGGTTTGCAAAAAGGTAACGTTTATTTAATGCTGTACAAACTTAAAGTAGTGACCTAATGTCTTCATCAAAAATCCTAAAGTCCCTTAAAACACCCACAAACAGACACAGTCCTTCCTTCCCCCTTTGCCTAGTCCAAAGTACCGTATCTCAGGAAGGGAAATAGAAGTCCATGGCTCAGGCAGTCCTCTGGTTATTCCCAGTTAGTACTCCGTCTTGACTGGGAGACCTCTCTGGGTTCCTGGCACCCTCAGCTATGTCACCAGGATCTCTGCTAAAACCAGGTGGTGGTTCCCCCTACTAAAGCTGCGGGGGTCCCCACTCTGGGAAAAGCATGTGGTCCTCTCTCCCAGGAGCCACAGGAGTCCCCACTCAGCCAAAACCATGTGCTTCTCTCCACAGAGCTGGGGGCAGGGGGAGGGTCGCCGCTCTGCCAAAGCTGAGTGGCAATTTCTGCTAAAGCCACATGGTGATTCTCTCGCAGGGCTGCAGGAGTCCTCACTCTGCTAAAGATGCATGGTTCTCTCCCTCAGCCCAGTGGCTGCCGTGTCTCAGTTTAAATCCCCACGCCAATTTTCCTCTGCAGCCCCATTTCCGACTCCTCCCACACTCAGCACATTTGCCCTCAGTCTGCGGTCCTTTCCAGCTTTTCTGGTCGCCATGATGGGTCTGGGCAAGTGTGACCCCATGTCATGGAGCCAGTCTTCTCCAAGTTCCCACGCAGGTGCTGTAACTCGGAAGACCTCCCCACCAGTCCCATCTTGGGTGGGAAAGTCCCTTTCCATCCCCTGGCCTAGGGTGGCCATAGCTATTTAGCATATCTAAGTGACCAGCCAAAGGCTATAGGTATGTTAAATGACCATGCCATGGATTAGCTGCAAAGCTGCTCTGCATGTTCCTGCTCTGTTCTGTGTGCCCCTTCCCCCAACTTATACCTGTGGGGGAGGGGCGTGAACACATTTTTAAAATCTCCTGGATACCTTGAGTTCTGGACCCCATTTCAAATGCCCATTTGGGGTCCCCCCTCTTGGCTGCAACCTGTAAACAATAGGTCTGAGTGATGATTGTTCTATATTTTAGTTGTAATTTTGATTTGGTTGTGTGAAGAAGCCAAGCCATGTCTCTCAACATCACCGTTGTGACCAGAAATTCCAGCAGCATTTTTTTTATTATTTAAAGATTTTATTTATTTACTTTTTAGATAGTGGGGAAGTAGAGAGAAAGAGAGAGTAACAGCATTGTGCGAGAGAGATACATTGATCAGTAGCCTCTAACATGCCCCAGCTGAGGACCCCTGGCCCTCAACCCAGGCATGTGCCCTGACCAGTAACCAAACCAGTGACTCTTTGACTCATAGGCCAACACTCAATCCAATGAGCCACAGCAGTCAGGGCACCAGCAGGTTTTATTATTTCCTGTGAATTTAGACCAAACTCTGTTGGCAAAAGCGAATATTACAGATAAGTCAAAATCATTCATTCAAAGGGTGATTGGTGGTCAGCAGGATCTGAGCATAGCTCACTGTTGGGAGACTAAAAGAAGGACAGGGTTTTGGAGCTTTACATTTTTTAAATAAGAAGGAAGAGAGGAAGTGAGGAAAAAGAAAAAATTAGGGTGAATGTAGGCATGTTATCTAGAGACTGAAGAAGAAACATTAAATCCAAATCCATCATTGTATGCAAATTAACTTTATTCAAGAGAAATAAAAGCAAGTGTAGCAAAATGTTAACAATGATTCTAAGAGAAGAGTAATGGAGTATTCATTATTCATTTTTTCAACTTTTCTGTAGGTTTGAAATTTTTTTTAAAAAGTTGAGCCCTGGCAGGTGTGGCTCAGTTGGCTGGAGCATCACCCAGTAGATCAGATTCCTGGTCAGGGCATATACCTGATAGTGGGTTGAACTGAGGATCATGTGAGAAGTCAATCGATGTTTTTCCCTCCCTCTCTCTCTAAAAATCAATGGAAAGAAAAAAGTCCTCAGGTGAGAATAGAAAACAAAATAAAATAAAAAGTTGGGAAAAACAAAACTAAAATGATCAAAGCCTCCACTCAGACCTTTACTTGATCATATGGCTGCAGTGTGAATAACTCTCCATACTTGAATTCAGACAGAAGTTTTCAAAAGCAACTCCCCATATTAACATCAGAAAATACTTCTGATAGTAGATAAAAAAGAAAATTCAAAACTTGAATCATTAACAATATGTACATATCAGCAAGACCTGATTTTTAAAAAATGCACAGTAAGATATGGGATGGGGTCTTGCAGGTGGGGTGGGGTGCTTTTAAAGTATCAATGCTCTACCCACTGAGCCACACCAGCCAGGGTTTTAACTCAAATTCTTATCTTGTTCCAGACTACATTTCATCATCTTGTTGTAAAACAGATAATGTGACAGGAGGCATTTTATTAAAGCTGAGGCAGTTTCCAAGAGTTATTTATTTCTATAAGCACCAGGGACCCTCTTATAAAGCAGATAGTGACCAGAGGCACTTTGGTGTTTATAGGCTTTTTCTTTGTCATTGTGGACCCCCTCCTCATCCCCTTTCTAGACCTGGGGGTGAGTACACAGTTTCAAAGGCTTTCTTTCCCAGATAGTGAACACAATACATACCAAATTTTAAGGGCTCCCCTCTTCCAGTGCTAACATGGTGTTTCTTATGATATTGGAACATCACTGGCAATATTACTGAACCAGGCTTAGGACTGCTGAGTTAGTGGGTGAGACCCTCCTCCTCCATACTTTGGCTTACTATCTATCCTATCTAAAAGAAGAGGTCAAGGAGTCTGTCTGTGGGTGTCCCAGAAAAGTCTACAGAAAGGTGAGCCACAAGGTCTGCAAAGAAGGCTGCTATGAGGTCAGGAGGTCTGCCTGGAAGTCCTCTTGGAAAAGATGGCTGCAAAGTTGGCAGTCCATCAGGGACCTGCCTAGCCACCCAGACTCATAAAAAATGCCTAAAGCTGAACTGTGACTGGGAATGCTAAGCTTCAGACTTCTGCTTTTTACACAGACGGTACCTCTAAGTGACAAGTTCTGAAACTGGCCTAGTTTGGCAAAGGGAGACTGGACTATTTGTTTTGGGATGTTTTTAAAAGAAGCAGTACCTAACAGCAGAAATATGCCATTATTCTAAATCTATGTAACCTTTAAATAAACAACCCCTTTCCTTTTTCATCAAACTCTTACCATGGGAGTCACACATCTTGTCAGTGAGCAGTCAAACACCACAGCTGTTCCAGAACACAATTGGCGGGGTTCTATAACAGCAATGGTGACCGTGAAGGGATGTTGATAATTGCCCATGGCAGATTGATCCCCTCAGGAGGGGGAGAGTGGAACTGGAGTTTTCCCAGTCACTGAGAATTTCTCTACGTGCTTTTCAAGGGCATTGGCCGCCTAAACATGCCTGGCAGGTGGAGAGGAATGGGTCTGGGAAGGGGACAAGCTCTGAGAAGTGAGATTGCTTGACTGAAAATTTGCTTGTGAGCACTGTTTGGAAAATGGAGTTGTAGATGCTACTTTTGTTTATGTGCTCCCAGATTGCCTGGGTTTTTCTGATTATAGCTCTTTGTAGATATGAGCAGCACAATAAGGGCAGTTCTATGTTGGCCCCTAGAGGAAGTCCACTGGGTAAAGTTTTGGAGGATTGGAACATTTACTGCCATTATCCAATGTCTAAGGAAGTATTGGTTTATTATTGTAATACTGTTTGTTCTATGTATGTTTTGGGTTGTGGGAAAAGGTAGCCCATGAATCATCCTGAGTTGCTGTATCATTATAAAATTGGAACAGTATAGCCAACATTTAGACACACGGAATGGCATCCATTATGTCGATGCATTTATGTCATTGTATAGTAAGGTTTTGTCAGGGACAAAGAATTGCTTGATGGTACAGAGAAGGGAAGTGGCCTCAAAACCTCTCCCTAATGGTAAGACACAGGAAGAAAGGGAGAATGAAGAGATAAACCTCACCAGTGTTCTGAACCCAAGGACCCTGGGTTGGTGACAGGAGGAGCTTCCTCACCACCACCCTCTTTGCAAGCTACCACAAGTGAAGTAGAAACCACAAAGCAAATAGCTCCACCCCTACATGACATGGGAAGAGTCTCCCCACCAAAGACCCATCAGGATACCCAATATGGCCAGGGAGCCTCCCAATTTGAAGCAAGCCAGTTCCCTTTGAGACAATATCTCATACACAAAATAATCAGCAAGGCAGCCTGCTGGCTACTATTGGGCCCGTACTCCATTCTCCAGTTCAGACTCACTAAATTGGAAAAATTCCAACCCCTCATATAGGAATGATCCTCAAAGAATGGCAAATCTTATTGCCTCCATTTTTGCCACTCATCATCTAAACAGGGCAAATGTACAGGCTCTCCTAAATATCCTGATAACTGTGAATAAGAGATGGCTGGTTATCAATAGAGCTAATAAAGAGACCCAATGTCTCTACCAAGAGAATCCAAATGGGGCCCTCAATCCAGCTCAAACAAGTCCCTGACAAAGCCTAACTAGAAACAAATGGTAAGGGCCTCACCTTCCTGCAACATTACAGAAAGTATATACTGAAAGAGCTTAAGAAGGGGGTGCCCAATAAAAAAGACTAAAAACGGCCCTTCATCAAAAGACAAGTAAGTATCCTTCTGAGTTTTTAGAGAGAATCTATCAGCCTATAGGAAGCACATTGATGTTAATCCACAGACTCCAGAAAATGTGTGAATGGTAAACACGACTTTTAATGGGCAAAGTGCCCCAACATCAAAAGAAAACTTAAAAAAAAAAAAAAAAAAAAGAAAGAAAACTTCAGTGTTTAGATGTGCCACTGGGAATGAATCACGCTCAGCTGGTGAACATAGCGTTTAAAGCTTACAATTCCCAGAAAGAAGGAAAATAAAACAGGCCATAGTGTTCTTAAAAGCAGGATGGGAAGGCCAAAGGAAGAAGCAGGACCCTAAAAAGGAAGAAGGAAAGGCCCATTAGACATCAACCAATGTGCCCATTGCAAGGAGAAGGGCCATTGAAGGAATAAGTGCCTGAAATTCAAAAAGGAAAACAGAAATAAAAACCCTCACCTAGAAATGGTGAAAAGGGGTGTGAATCTAATAATGAATAAAAAGGCCCAGGGGCTCCTTTGGACATCTCCTGACCTATTATTATTTCCCCACAGGATCCCCAGGTACAGTTGACTGTGAGAAACAAGCCAATTGATTTCTTTGTAAATACAGAAGCTACGTACTCATTGTTGAACACAAAATTAACCAAAGAAAGTTCAAATGCTGTGATGGTTATTGAAGTGACTGGACAGTCACAAACAGACATTCATTCAACCTCAGAAATGCCAGTTTGAGAATTAAAAGCTTAAGCATAGTTTTTCTACATGCCAGATTGCCCCCATTCAATTGCTGGGCCAAAATTTACTTTGTGAATCATATGCATAAATGACCTTTCCTCCCAAGAAACAGCAATTATTGTGAAGGTCCAGCTGAAACATACCCTCCAGCTACAGGCATGCCTGACGTGTCCAGAAGGTCCTGAAGGTGAACTCTTCCCAGCTAGGATCCATGAACACGTGATCAGACTGTTTGGGCTGATGGAACTCCAGGCAAAGAGGTTAATGTGCAACCCATAAAAATTAATCTAAAAAAGGGACACAGGTCACATGAAAGAAGCAGTACTCCCTCAAAAAAGGCTTTCAAGGGAATTCAGTCAGCATTGCAAAAGTTCTTAAAATCAGAGCTAATTCAGCCAATCCAGTTACCCTACAACACCCCATTTTGCCAGTCAAAAAGTTTCACCCTGGGCCCTGGCTGGTATAGCTCGTGGTGGATTGAGTGTCGGCCTGCAAACCAGAGGATCATCAGTTCAATTCCCAGTCAGGACACATGCCTGGGTTGCAGGCTGAGTCCCCAGTAGAGGGCCCACAGAGGCAACCACACATTGCTGTTTCTCTCCCTCTTTCTTCCTCCCTTCCTCTCTTTCTAAAATAAATAAATATTTTTTAAAAAGCCTCACTTTTTTTTTAAAGCCTCACTTTTATAACAAATATCATTTTGTACAAAGTCTGAGGGCCATAATTGACATTGTTCTGGATATTCATTTCACAGTGCCCAATCCTTACATTCTGTAGATAGCAAATGGTTTTCAGACCTAGACTTAAAGGATGCCTTTTTCTGCATCTTAATAAATGAACAGGCTCAGCTACTATTTGACTTTAAATGGCAGAACCCAAAAACTAAAGCCATGCTCCAAATACTACTGAACTGTGCTGACACAAGGATTTAAGAACTCCCCAACTGTATTTGGGGAAGTGTTGACAAAAAACTTAAGAAATGTTCAGTTGAAATCAGGAATTCTTTTGCAATACATAAATGGCATATTAATAGCTGGCAACACTGACAAGGACTGTTTACTCAACACCATCACAGTCCTAAATCATTTGGCAAAAAAGGAACATAAGGTGTCACCTTACAAGGCCCAGATTTGCAAACGGTAAGTGGCATACATAAAATTTCAACTGAAACAGTGTACCAAAGGCTTTAACGGCAAATAAAAAGCAAGCCATTGCTACATTAAAAACCCCAGAAAACCAAAGGCAGCTTCATGAGTTCTTAGGAATTACAGGGTTCTGCCGAATTTGAATCCCAAACTTGACTTTTAGAAAAACCACTGTACAATTCCTTGAAAAGGACTGGACTCTAAAGCTCAAACAGACAGAGATTGTCAGGTAGCATTTAATACATTAAAGAAAAAGCTAGTTCTGCTGCCCTGCACTGGAATTGCCCATTTACAGAAGCCTTTCAAATTGTACATTCATGAAAAGTCAGGGAACTAGACTGGGGGTACTAACCAAATTCTGGGAAATATTCTCTGACCCATAGCTTATCTCTCAAAGAAGTTAAATCATATGACAAAGGAGTGGCCACCATGTCTTTGATCAGTAGCACCTACCTGTGACATCTTACAGGAAGCTGAGTTTACTTTAAGACACCCTCTACAGTATGCTACTGCACCAGGTCCTGACTCTATTAAAATAAAAAGAAGGGTATTGGCTGACTGCAGGGTGTATAGGGAAATACCAGGCCATTCTGCTTGACAACCCAAATGTTACCTTGCAAACTACCACAACCCTGAACCTGGCCATATACCCCCAGATATGGAGGGAGACTCAGTCCTCCAACATGATTGCTGGGAAATCATTAACTGAGTTTATTCTAGCAGACAGATCTGCTAAGCCAGCTATTGGCAGCACCAGGCTGAGAGTTAATGTAGATGGGAGAAGCTTCATAGACAATGGCCAGCAACAAGTTGGGGACATGATATTACCATAGACAAGGTAATAGAGTCCCAAGCCCTTGCACTGGGAACCTCAGCACAAAGACCAGACTAATAGCCCTCATAAAAGCCTTAATACTGTCCCTCCAAAAGAAGGTTAACACAGACTCCAAATATACCTTCATGGTATTCCATGCCCATGAAGTAATATGGAGGAAAAAAGGACTTAACCTCAGGGAACAAAAATGTTAAGCATGAAAAATAAATTTTACAATTGTTAAAGGCAGTGAATCTACTGGAGCAGGTTGCCCAGGACACCAAAGGAATGGTTCCCAAACAAGCAATCAAGGGAAACCAAACTTCTAATAAAGCAACAAGACAGGCAGCAAAAAAGCCACAATACCTGGGAGCTTTGATCACATTTGGACCTGTCAAATTTAAACATAATTACACAAAATGTGATGAGGAATGAGCTATGAATAGAGATTCACTAACACTAATCCCAATTCTATGTGAAAAATCAGCAGCCAGGGTATAATCTTATTCCCTAAGGCTCTAGTATATCCTATCCTCAAACACCTACAAAAGGGACTCATCATGTAAGGAATGCTTTAATGGACTGTATTAGGGCACACCTGAAAGGCCCTTATTTACAAAGGATGGTTCAAAAAATCACCCAAGTCTGTCAACTATGTGCCAAAAACAATCCTAACACAAAGCATGCCCCAATGAAAAAGGAAGTTGTGTCCATTTAAGGACAGGTGGACTTCACACAAATGCCTAAAACCAGGAAAAATCTCAAATATTTGTTAGTTTTTATGGACAGTTTTTCTCAATGGGTAAAAGCATATCCCACTAGAACTAAAAAGGCAACTAAGGTGGCAAAACTCTTACTTAAAGAAACAATTCCTAGGTTTGGAGTTCCTTACAACATTCAAAGTGGCAATGGACACCCATCATTAACTTCAAAAATATCTCAAAATGATGGACAGGCACAGCAAATACAATAGAAATTGCATACACCTTGAAGGCCTCAATCTATGGAAAGTCCTAAAAAAAAAAAAGAATCACACAATTAAAAAGACCCTGGCAAAAATATGCCAGGAAACGCATCTGAAATGAGACCATGCACTCCCCATTGCTTTGTTCCGAATTAGGGTGGCATCTAGAAGTGGGCTTAAGTTAAGCCCTTTTCAAATAGTTTATAGGAAACACCTCAAATCTCTAATTTAAGAAGATTTCCTTTAAATTTCAAACACAAGGTAAGAATTAAGCAATATGTATAATTTTAGGGCAAACATTAACCATTTTTGCACAAATTTGCTCATTGTAGGTTCACCTACCGATGCAATGAGCCCCTGTACCCATGCCAAGCAGAGGACCAAGTCTTACTAATACTCAAGACCCTAAACAACAGCTAGCCAAATGATGGGTTGGTCCCTGTGATATCCTGCTGACAACACATTCTTCTCTAAAGCTAATGGGAATCAAGCCCTAAATCCACCACACACGAATAAAACAAGCACTGCCTAAAACAGCCACAAACCCTGCTGCTGTGGTAAATGCTGAAAGGGAAAACTGGACCTACACTCTTGAAGAAGATTTGAAGTTCCTCTTCTGGAAAAGGACAGTGAACCCCAACACAGGGCAAAAAGAATCTGATAAATTGCATAATGTCATTCAAGCAAAAGCTTTGCAACTAAATGTCTTCTGAAAAGACAGTCTCACAGACTCAAAAACTAACCTGCAAGTTATAGTGTACATTAACATGTGTGTTCTCACTTCTGTTCTAATAGGGTATAAGCCTATGACCTCATTACCTGGTTGGTTGTTTACACAATATAGGCCTCACTTAAGAAGCCCATCTGCATCACCACCACCTAAGACTCAATGGTTTGACTAAACTAAGTAGTTGGGTCAGTAAAATATGGAGCATCTATGGGCTTCACTTTATTTTTTAATATATTTATTTATTATGCTATTATAGTTGTCCCAATTTCCCCCCTTTGCCCCTCCTCCACAAAGTATTCCCTATTCCTTCCAGCAATACCCTTTTAGTTCATGTCCATTGGTTATGTATATAAGTTCTTCAGCTTTTCCATTTCCTATACTATTCTTAACATCCCCCTATTTTGTACCTACCAATTTTTACTTCTCAATCCCTTCACCTTTTCTCCCATCTCCCCCCACCCCCTTCCAACTGATAACCCTCCAAATGATCTCCATATCTATGATTCTCTTTCTTTTGTGTTTGTTTGCTTAGTTTGTTTTTCAGATTCAATTGTTGATAGTTCTGAATTTATTGCCACTTGAATGTTTTGATCTTTTTCTTAAATAAGTCCCTTTAACATTTCATATAATAATGGCTTGGGATGATGAACTCCTTTAGCTTTATCTTATCTGGGAAGCACTTTATCTGCCCTTGCATTCTAAATGATAGCTTTGCTGGATAGAGTAATCTAGTTTGTAATCCTTGCTTTTCATCACTTTGAATACTCCTTGGCTACAAAGTTTCTTTTGAGAAATCAGCTGACAGTTTTAGGGAACTCCCCTATAGGTAACTAACTGCTTTTCATTTGCTATTTGAAGATTCTCTCTTCATCTTTAACCTTTGGTATTTTAATTATGATGTGTCTTGGTGTGATCCTTTTTGGATCCATCTTATCTGAAAGTCTCTATACTTTTTGGACTTGCATGTCTATTTCCTTCACCAAACCAGGGAAGTTTTCTTTCACTATTTTTTCACATAAGTTTTCAATTTCTTGCTCTTTCTCTTCTCCATCTGGCACCCCTATGATTCAAATGTTGATATATTTGAATATGTCCCAGAGGCTCCTTAGCCTATCCTCATTTTTTATTCTTTTTGCTTCTTGCTGTTCTGATTGAATTTTTTTTTCTTCCTTATGTTCCAAATCATTGATGTGATTCTCAGCTTCAGCCCCTCCACTGTTGGTTCCCTGAAAATTTTTCTTTATTTCACTTAGTGTAAACTTCACTTCTGCCTGGGTCTTTTTTGTGTTGTTGAAGTACCCAATGAGTTTCTTGAGCATCCCAATAACCAAAGTTTTGAATTCTGCATCTGACAGATTGCTTTTCTCCATTTCATCTAGTTCTTTTTCTAGAGTTTTGTTCTGTTCTTTTATTTAGGCCATATTTCTTTGTCACCTCATTTTTCCAGCCTCCCTTTGTATTAGCCTGCCCAGCTTCTGTAACTCCCTGTTTTAGTAGCATCGTCTGTTATAGAAAAGTACATTGGTAAGCAGGCTGGGCAGGGCCTTAAGTAGTTGCCAGGGCAGGGCAATCCATGTCACCACTCTGTGGCTCTGTGTGGGGGAGGACTGAGAGAGGGCTTAGATGCCACTACCTCACCTCTGGAGTTTTGTCTGGGAGGAAGCTATCTACCAGCACTCTCCCTGATGCCAGTCACTTCAATTTCCTATATGACTCTGGTGCCCTTTCACCTATTGCCCTGCTGCTGAAGCTCAGAGGTAGTGAGTAGCCTAAGTTCTAAGTCTGTTGTGGCTTTTAAAAGGAGACTCCTGAGAATACTGCAGTTTCTTCTACCACCTCAACCCCCACTGGCTTTAATAGCCAAGAAGTTATGGGGGCTTATCTTCCTAGTGCTGGAGCCCTAGGCTGGGTGCTCTGGTGTAGGGCTGGGACCTCTCACTCCCAAGGTACCCCTCCTGAGTCTTATCCACCACACATACGTGTAGACCCGTCCATTCTTCATTCTGCACCTCACCACATATCCACACCTGTCTCACCTCTCTTCATGTCTCTGTGACTCTCCACCTCTCCATGCATCTCTGTGTCTCTACCTATCTGGTAGAATGTGACTTCTTGAATTCCTTGGTTGTCGGACTTCCATACAGTTCAATTTTCCAATGATTTTGGGTGATATTTGTTTTGTAGTCTAGTTGTAATTTTTGCTATGGTTGTGGGAGGAGGTGAGCCACACTTACCTACTCCTCCATCTTAACTGGAAGGCTCTGGGCTTTACTTTAAAACTGGTTTCCTTTTCTGCCTTAATGGCTTAGATGAAAAGGGCCCAAAGGAGTTAAAAGCGGGGAAGAATCATAGAATATGCCCCTCAACCCAAACTAAATATAATGGGCAAAAGGGTTTTGGACAGGTGTGACATGCCTTGCACACCTTCCTTCAAAGACACTCCTTTCCTAGTGTGGGACGTTGCAGAACTGGTCCATTCCTTTGTCTTTCAATGGTTATGGTTTTAACTATACCTTCTAACCCTTTTTCCAAATTTGTTGCCTCCAAATACAACAAGAATGCCAACTTCACAAGCAGTGCCAACTTTTGACATTGAGCGTGTCACCTCTAGGACAGCCCACTGACCTGGACTCTGCAAGGTCCTTTCCCTCATATGAAGGCTGCCCTCCACTTTAGACCCTCATTCTGTTGGAAGCTCTGGGCCCAGGGGCAGGTAGAACTATGACCATGGCCAAAAGATTACAAGAACTTCACACATTGCTCTGGACCCAGGGATAGGTAGAACTATGACCATGGCCAAAAGATTACAAGAACCTCACACATTGCCTCTGTAAGTTACATAGGGTCCAAAACGGTAGAAGCAGGGATTGTATGAGGTGCAGAGCATGAGTTCCCTGATAATAGGGGAACAGACCCACAATCCTGCTTACTGGGGGAAGGAAAGAGTGGAAGGTACAGCATTAAGATGCATTACATAACAAAGGCAAGTAAACAGCCTGTGCCTTCCTCAGGTAAGAAGGCTGCAGCTGCCTGGGGCAAACTGTGTGTGTGACTGTTGAGAAGTGGCAGTGACTCATGACATGGTGAGGGGTGGGGGGTGGCATGTGGAGGAAATGCCCTACCCAGATGCCTTGCGCTTCACTAGAAACTCTTGTCCTGATTAAAGATGGCAGCCAAAAAAATGTCGAAGACATTGGGAAGATGATAAAAATGGTGGACACTAACACACCATAGGAAAAGCCAAATATTAAATCATGTAGGAAGTTCCAAGCCAACATTTAAATTACAGTGGCTGCCACAAGGTCAGTAGAGGTCAGGAGGTCTGTCTGTGGGTCTGCCAGGAAAGTCAGCCATAAGGTCTACAAAAATGTCTCCAAAGAAGTTCAGGAGGTCTGCCTGGAAAAGATGGTGGCAAAAGCTGGCAGTGCTGCAGGGACCTGCCTAGCCACCAGACTCATAAAACATGCCTGAAGCTGAACTGTGACTGGGAATACTTAAGCTGCAGACTTCTGCTTTCTAAAAGATGGTACGTCTAAGTGACATACTCTGAAACTGGCCTGATTGGCAAAAGGAGGCTGGACTATTGTTTTGGGGTGTTTTAAATACCCCAAATGGCAAAAATCTGCCATTAATCTAAATCTGTGTAACCTTTAAATAAATAACTCCTTTCCTTTTCCACTAAACTCTTTCCTTGGAAGTCATGCTTCTTGGCAGCAAGCAATAGAGCCTCACAGCTATCCCAAACGCCTTTGGTGGGATTTTGTAGCAAACATATTGTTCCTCCAGTCATCCAATCTCCAACTTCCTATAGGTTTAAATGCCAGAAATTAGGCAGAAGAGTAACTAAATGCTAGACATTTATTTTCACAAAAAAAAAATAAATAACCCTGTGGTCACGTGTCACTAAGAAGACTAACAAAACCCACTTATACTCAATCTCTGTTTCCACTGGATAGCTACCTGTATCTCAAGGCTATAAACAAGTAACCTTCATATAGCAACATCTTTGGATTGTACCCAGGGTGGGTAATAAAATGTATTTCTCTATGTCACAGAAGAAATCAGCCTATACCTTATATTCTGGTCAAATCCATTTTTTTACTGTTGTTCAAGTACAATTGTCTCCATTTTCACCCCACCATGTCCCCCCTGCCCCCCCCCACCCCCACCTCCCTCTGTAGAACCTACCCACCTTTGGCTTTGTCCATGTGTCCTTCATACCATGTTCCTTGATGCCCCCCTCTTCCCATTATTGGTCAGTCCATTTTTATTGGTTATTCTGCCACCTACTGGTGATTTTCACTAACAAATGAGAACCTATGAAGGAGCCTGTGATCTGGGAGCCAACCACATTTCAACATCAAAGAACCAGAAGAAATCTCATCATTCCAGACAGAATGAAGCCTTCTCCTCTTCCTGGCACCACACACATAAAAATGGATAAGGGAGGACTGCGATTCATTCCCTTCATTCCACATTCTATTTTCTTTTTTCCTTGATTCAAACATTTACAGATTATGTGCCAGACTAGGTATTAAAGATACAAAAATATACTTCAAAGAACTCACAGTCTAGTGGAAAACCAAATACACAAGTAAATAAAAGAGAATGGATCAAGGAAGAATGAGTAGATGTACTTATCACTACTCCATCTGCTAATACAATGACCCTGGACTCTGCATATAAAACAAACAGGGGCCCTGGATGGTGTGGCTCAGTTGGTTGTAGCATCATCCTGTAAAGTGAAAGGTTGCAGGTTCAGTTCCAGTCAGGGTGCATATGGGAGCCATCTGATAGATTTTTCTCTCACACATGGATGTTTCTCTTCCTCTCCCTCCCTTATCGTCTCTCTAAAATCAATAAGCATATCAGCAGATGAAGATTTTAAAAAAACATAAGGGAGTCTGAAAGAGACAAAGAGGAAGACCAGCTAGGGACTTCAGAACACAAGGAACCACACAATGATGATTTCCTGGGTTTCCTTTTTGTCTCATGTATCCCAGACTTGGAGCTGAAGAAGCCAGCAACTTGGAATGCCAATGGGTACAGAAAATAAAAACCCTGTTCTCTCCAGCCAGAGGACCAGGAAATAGACAGTCAAGCAAAATAGAAATGTTTAAATAGTAACCATTCTAACCCAAGCAAATCCCATAGAAAGAACTGTGACATACCCCTACTCACACCAACAAAGGCTGAATGGGGGTGCTAGACTTCCATTCTCATAAGGCCTGTAAAGAGGTGTCCTTCCCTTTCACTTCTGGCTTGCTATCTGAGGAGACTTAGGAGTCAGTACTTTTACCAAAACCCAGTGATAACAAGGCCACCCCCATCCTCCAGTCAGTGGAGGCCATGTAGGAAGCTGGAACTCCTACCCTGACCAGCAGTAATGAGGAGCCCCTCACCTCAAGTGTAAATGGAGGCCAAGTGGGAAACCTGGACTCCTACACCTACCCAGCTATCAAGGCACCAAAACACACTTTCTCTGTATGAGTATTATCAGAGAAAGCCAACTAAAACAAGAAGTTTAAATATGATACAGAACCCCAAAAGTCCAGATTTTGGTTTAAAAGCACTCATCACACCAAGAATGAGGAAGATCCCAAACTAATGAAACAGACAACCCCAGATAACAGATATTAAAATTATCTTACAGCTTCTAGTCAGGATGGCAGCATAGGCAGACATGGTTTGACTCTTTGCACAACCACATCAAGATTACAACTAAATATAGAACAACCAACACTCAGAACTGTCAGAAATCAAAGTGAGTGAAAGTCTGACAATTGTGAATTAAAGAAACCACATCCATCCAGACTGGTAGAGGGATGCAAATACCAAAGGGGCTGGTCCCTCACTCATGTGGATAAAAATTAGGGAGGATAAAAATTAGGGGAGAGCTATCTTGAGAGCAAGGAGTCCCAAACCCACACCAGGCCCACCAGCCAGAGTGCCAGTGCCACAAAGGCAAGTCCCCACAACTTCTGGCTGCAAAAACCACCAGGGATTGAGTCAATGAAAGAAACTGCTGGAGCACTTCTGGTCAAGATGGTGGCATAGGCAGACATGGCTCACCTCTTCACACAACCATATCAAAATTACAAACTAAAATATGGAACAACCATCACTCAGGAATGAAAGAAATCAAGCTGAATGGAAATCTGACAACTATGTAAATAAAGAAACTACATCCAGCCAGACTGGTAGGAGGGGTGTAGACATGAAACAGGCTGGTCCCACACCCACATGGATATAATTCAGGAGGGATATCTCGAGAGTGAGGGGTCCAGGCCCATATCAGACACCCCACATCAGGATTCCAGTGCCAGGAAGATAAGTCTCCAAAACTTTGGCTGCAAAAACCAGTAGGGGTTGAGTCAGCGGCAGAAACTGTTGAGCCAAAGCTATTCCTCTTAAAGAGCCCACACACACACACACACACACACAAAAAAGAGCCCACACACAGACTCACCTACTCAGACTTACTTCCTCTGAGCCCTAGCACCAGAGTGGCAGCTTGAAAGGTACAAGTGGTATACTGGGATAAAGTGAAGTGTCTGGAATCAAGGAGAACAGAAGCCATTGTCCTTTTGCTAACCCTTCCCTCCAAAGAGCCAGTAAACCGGTACCATATCTGAGACTCCATCAACCTGGCTAATACTGCTTGACCTGCCTTGGAGATCCCTAAAGACTCTATTGGACCCGACTTATGGGCCCACCCAAACTGCTTTTACATATGAAGACTGGTCTTGGCTCATGTTCACAACTTCCTAAATCCTCCCAAACAAGCAACAGCTGGCCTCAGTGAGTCCTAGGCCAGGCACTACCAGCAGACAGATTAGATTCACAGCTTGTCTTCACCTGGGAATCTCCAAGTACAGCAAGTAGCAGTCGTCTCAGATTGCTTTATAGCTCAGGCAGGATGGCCCCAGGCAAAACACAGGTCAGCGCTGACCTTGGCCCACACCACCCAGGACACCCCATGGTCCACACACACAGTGGACACCTACAGACCACATCAGAGCACTACCACTCTGCCCCTGCACAGCTAATGCTGCATGGAGGGCCGAGGTTGTTGATAAGTGGTGACAGCCAATCCTTGCAGCTGACTGGCCTGTGTAAATCCCTCCCATTGCTCTGCCAATAGCAACCAAGGCTAAACTATAACAGGAGGGTGTATTCAGTCCAAACAAAGAGTACACCTCGCATACCCAGCTTGGATGATAGGAAGGCTGTGCCACTGGACCCTATAGGATACCTACTAAATTAGGCCACTGGTGTAAAGTGCATGCTGTCAAACTCACAGGGCTCTCAGGTCATTTATGCAAAAGAGAACATTGTTGAGAATAGGGGCCCAGACCCTTCAGACCTGGGGAAGGGGTGAAATAGTTGCTGGCTCCAGTTTTCTCTTGTGAGACCAGAAAGCCCCTGAAAGTTTGCAGGGCAAGGGACAAGGGAGCAGTGAGAAGGGCATGGGAGTCACTTCACTGTCCCCTTCTTCCCCTCTCATGTTCACAGGCGCAGGAAGGGAATGGCCTTGGTGATTGCCCATGTCAGTCTAAAACTAACTTGGTTGAAACAGAAATCCACCTCCTGAGAAGAAGGTAGAGCTGATGGCTCAGGTCACTAGAAGAAGGAGACAACTTCAGGTGTGACTGCAATGGAATTATTCTAAGTTTATTTGTAAGAATGGTAAAAATTAGAATTTAAGTTAACATGCACATTAAGAATTCTAGGATAACCACTAAAAGGTAGAAATAGTATATGCTAATCGAGAAGAAGAAAAAATTGGATGAGGCAGGAGAGAGAATAAAACTGAGAACTGAGGTGAATGAAAGATACAGAGTAAGGTGGTAGAATTAAACCCAAGCCAAAAGGCAATCAAATGAATGCAACATGACAAAATTCAAATGGAATTTATAGTACGTGGATTATACTTCAATAAAACTAATATTTTTTTTTAAAAAGAAGGCTGAAAACTCTACCAAATTTGGCAGAGGGACTCAAGAAGCTGAATAAACCCCAAAGAGGATAAACTCAAATAAATGCATGCCAAGGCACATCATCATCAAATTGCTAAAAGCTAAAAACAAAGAAAAAATATTGAAAGCAGTGAAAAATGACACAATTTGAATGATAGCAGATTTTTCATTAGAAACCATGGAAGCCTGGAAAAGTGACACAAAATTTTTCAAGTGCTGAAAGAAAAGACTGTCAATCCAGATTCCTATCCAGCAAAATTATCCTTCAAGAATGAAGGAAATACAACTCAACAACAAAAAGACAAACAATTCAATTTGAAATGAGCAAATTATGTGAATAGAATTTCTCCAAAGGAGATATTCAAATGACCAGCAAGCACGTAAAAGGATAGCTATAATTTTTTAAATTGAAAATAACAAATATTGGTAAGGATGAGGAGAAAATGTTGCAGCTTCTACGCAAACAGTTTGGTGGTTCCTCAATAAGTGAAACATACAATTAAACAGAATGTGGACTTCCAGCCAAGATGGAGGCATAGGTAGATACACTGTGCCTCCTCACGCAACCAAAAGAAGGACAACAATAAATGTAAAAACAAAAAACAACCAGAACTGCCAGAAAATCAATCTGTATAGAAGTCCAACAACCAAGGAGTTAAAGAAGAAACATTCTTCCAGACTGGTAGGAGGGGCAGAGATGGGCCGCTGGGGAGAAGAGAATGTATAGCAAGGCAGCGGCTAGAGGACAAGGTGGGTGAGCTGGCACTGGCAGACTGGACAGTCCCACATCCACGTGTGGATAAACCATGAGGAACAACTGGGGAGTGAGACAGACCACACAACCCAGGGTTCCAGCATGGGAAAAGAAAGCCTCAGACCCTCTGGCTGTAAAATCCTCTGGGGATTGCAACAGTGGGAGAAACCCCAGCCTCATAGGAGAGTTCACTGAAGAGACCCACAGGGTATTAGAATGTACACAAGCCCACACACTTTGGAATCAGAATGAGAAGGGCATGATTTGCTTGTGGGACGCAGGGGAAATGACTGAAAGCCTGCTGAGAGCTGAGCAAGTGGCATTGTTCCATCTCTGACAGCTCCCCAACATACAATGCCACAACGAGTAATGTGGGGTTGCCCTGCCCTGGCAAATACCTAAGGCTCTGCCCCTTACAACATGACAGGTTTAATCACTAAGACAAAAAAATATGGCCAAATGAAAGAACAGATCAAAGCCCCAAAAATAGAACTAAGCGATGAAGAAATAGCCAACCTATGAGATACACAGTTCAAAACACTGGTAATCAGGATGCTCACAGAAATCGTTGAGTATGGTTGCAAAATAGAAGAAGAAGAAGAGGCCATGCAGAGTGAAATAAAGCAAAATATACAGGGAAACAACAGTGAAGGGAAGGCAACCAGGACTCAAATCAATGCTTTGGAGTAGAAGGAGGGAAGAAACATCATCAGAGCAGAATGGAAAAAACAAGAATTCAAAAAAGTGAGGTGAGGGTTAGGAACCTCCAGAACATCTTTAAACATGCAACATCTGAATTATAGGGGTATCAGAAGGAGAAGAGGAAGGCAACAAGTGGAAAAGTTATTTGAACAAATAATAAAGAACTTCCCCAATCTGGCCAAAGGAAATAGACTTCCAGGAAGTCCAGGAAGCTCAGAGAGTCCCAAAGAAGTTGGACCCAAGGAGGAACACACCAAGGCACATCATAATTACATTATCCAAGACTAAAGAGAAGGAGAGAATCCTAGAAGCAGCAAGAGATAAGGGGACAGTAACCTACAAAGGAGTTCCCATCAGACTGTCAGCTGATTTCTCAAAAGAGACCTTGCGGCAAGAAGAGGGCTGGAAAGAAGTATTCCAAGTCATGAAAGGCAAGGACCTACATCCCAGATTGCTCTATCCAGCAAGGCTTTCATTTAGAATGGAAGGGTAGGTAAAGTGCTTCTCAGATAAGGTCAAGTTAAAAGGAGTTCATCATCACCAAGGCCCTTATTTATGAAATGTGAAAGGGACTTATCTAAGAAAAAGAAGATCAAGAACATAGATAGTAAAATGACAGAAAGCTCACAATTATTAACAACCATGCCTAAACAAAAACAAAAACAAACTAAGCAAACAAAACTGGAACAGGAACAGACCCACATAATGGAGATCACATGGAGGGATAGCAACAGGGGGAGGGGGAGGAGGAGAGAGAGGGAAAAGGTACAGAGATACATAGCATAAATGGTAGGTAGAAAATAGACAGAGGGGGGGTTAAGAATAGTATAGGAAATGAAGAAGCCAAAGAACTTATATGTATGAACCCATGGACATGAACTAAAGGGGGAGAATTTGGGTGGGAGGGGCTGTGGCAGAGTGGAGGGGAATAAATGGGGGGAAATGGTACAACTATAATAGCATAATCAATAAAATATATTTTTAAAAAAAGAAAATGGACGTGGTAGTGGGATAGACAGCTGCAAGGATCTGAGCTGGTAGACTGAAGCAAACCCTCATCCTAAACAACTTGAGCTCAAATTTCTTCTCTGAACAGCTGGCTTTTTTCAGTCCTTCTGAAATACTCTGCAAAGATGGGGGAAGGGCTGTGAACTACCTCTGCTATGGACCTTATTTAAAATCAGCTACTCCCTAGATATGTTCTGTAGAAACGAAATGTAATATTCAGTATAGCAGAGATGAAGGGGGTAAACAACAGGTATACAATTGCCCACCCTGATTTTTAAAGGCTGGAGGCTATTACTGAGCATGCTGGAGGTCTGCTTGGAATAGGCAGTGACTAGACTCATATAAACTGGAACTGGATATCTAATTTGCCTGTCATATTTCTGCCCGCCCCCTCCTACTTGGCACCCTAGACTCCACATTATTTCTAATCCTCCTACCCTCCCCACTCCCACACCCTACCCCCACCAAAGCTCCTGGAATTTTGGACTTAGCTATTTTTAAAACAGTCAACTCAGTAGCCACCTCCCTCCCCCGCTCAGCTGTCCAGTGCTCTGGCCAGCCATATACTCCCCTTCCCCCCACACCAGAACTTCTCTGGCTTGCTGACCTCACTGAGATTGCTGCGGGTCTGAGTACCTGGGGGAGACATGGAGAAAGAGACGGGGGATCCCCTGGCCGGAGCTGACCAACAGAGTAGGCAGTCATGGCTGGAGAACTGGATATCAGAGTAATGTTTGACCTCTGGAAACAGTAAGTCAAAATGAAATTGCAATTCCTTTAATAAGCCTTTGGATTGAAGTTAGACTTTGGTCTAACTTGGATATCTCTGGTCCAAAAGCTAAGATCTCTTCCATGCTAAAGTGCCCCAATCTCCATTTCTCCTGTCTGATTTCTTTCTGGCCTCGGGCCCCTGGCCATCTGAAGTTTAATTCCCAAGTTCTCCTCTGACAGTTTTAGCTCTCTCCTCGCCTTGTTCGCTCAAGATTTCTGAGAAAGCCTCCTTCTTTAGGAGGAGTTTCCTGAATCCCCTAATCTGTTTAGTTTCACATGATTACTCCCTGCTTAGCAGTGCCCCTCACATTGGGCTTCCAACGATGGTGGCCACTCATCATCATAAACAGTTTCTCCCCACAACTCATCTATTCTCCCTTCTGCATGACTCTTCCCTGAATTAAATCCTTACCCCAAGAGAGGAAAGTCCCTTCCCAAGCCCTCTACTCACCAAAAGATGGAGAACTTCTGAATTTGCAAAGGGAAGATTAAAGGAAAAAGTGATTCTTCAATCAGGTTTGGAAATATTCAAGAACTATTGACTCATAACAAGCAAATATTGATTTCCATGCTTAGGTTGCACTCCATTATTTGATGAGAGAGAAGGATTATAACTGCAGCTCCCTAGGATAGAACAAAGAAACTGATTCCCTTTTCATTTGAATACTAAGGGGCTGGGTATTCTACCATTACTTCTTCTTGCTGAGAATTCTGACACAAAGAAAAAAAATCAATGACCCCTGGAGGATGTTCCCTCCTGATGGGGAGAAGCAAATAAAAGGTATGTTTCTGAAGTGTTTTTCAGATCCTAATTCTATTAGGGAGCCTACTGGAATGACTGGGATCTGATCTGTCCCCACGATTCATCCTTTTTGGACATTTCTGCTATTTGGTTGCTCAGAATGGAACAACACAGTGGACTCTGCCCACCAAGTCCACTCAGTGTTCCTTCCACCCCCCACCTAGAGGTATTGCATAAGGGACCAAAAAGTGGTCACAAGAGCAGGGCACAGAGGTTTAACAGCCACACGTATAGTTTGAGAAGCCCCATTCTCCCCAAACTCTAGTCTGCTTATCCTTCTCTTGATCTTTCCAGATTCTCTTCACATCATCCTGAACAATCTTCAACTTTTCTCTTTCCCCACACCCAGCCAAATTTCTTTTTTCAGTCTCTTACAGGACGGCCAGTCAAAATTCACTAGGTAGGACAGCCATCAGCTGGAAAGAACTGGAGCCTGGGGGAACCTGGCTGGATAGGTATGGGGGATCCAAGCCAGTCCCCTACTCCCCGGTTCCCCCATAGCAGTCCCCCAACTCTAAGCACTCTTACTCTCCTGCTGCTCCTCTGTGGATATGGTAAGGAAGGGCTAGGGAAGGGTTTGGGGAATCTAGAGGGCAGGCTGCTATCTAGGGGTGGGCATGTGCATACATGAATGAAAAGAGATGGGTGCTGAGGGGTCATTTGCCCCACTCTCAAACAGGTATATTTTATTTCCCATTCAACTTGGGGAAGGGCACTGGGAAAGACCTCTATGAACAGGGAGAAGAGGCCTAGCGTGCTTAAACTGTTTAGCAAAACTAAGTGAGGACAGGACTAGGGAGCTGCGGGCTGGGGACTTGGGGAGGCCATCAGTCATTTTAGGACTGGCTGAAATACCCTGACGAGATTTGGGAGGGCCTACTCCGATTGAGCGGGAATCCGGGGATCATCTTACAGTCCTCTCCCTTATGTTCTCAGCTCATTCTCAGTGCAAGATCCTACGCTGCAATGCTGAGTATGTATCGTCCACCTTGAGCCTTAAAAGTGGGGGTTCACCAGGAGCACTCCGAGGAGACCAGGATGGAGGGGTGGACTCCAGAGGTCTCTGTCGAGCCCTCCGCTCTTACGCACTATGCACTCGGCGCACGGCCCGCACCTGCCGCGGGGACCTCGCCTTCCATTCTGCAGTGCACGGCATAGAGGACCTGATGATTCAACACAACTGTTCCCGCCAGGGCCCCACGGCCCCTCCCCCGCCCCGGGGCCCAGCCCTTCCCGGCGAGGGCCCCATCCGCTCCTCAGGTCCCTCCCTTCCAGGCGGGAGCCCGGCCCACTCCTCCAGTCCTGCAGCCCCGGACCCCTGTGACTATGAAGGTCGGTTTTCCCGGCTGCACGGTCGTCCCCCAGGCTTCTTACACTGTGCCTCCTTCGGGGACCCCCATGTGCGCAGCTTCCACCACCACTTTCACACGTGCCGTGTCCAAGGAGCTTGGCCCCTGCTGGATAATGACTTCCTTTTTGTCCAGGCCACCAGCTCGCCCGTGGCTTCGGGGGCCAACGCCACCACCACCCGGAAGGTCAGGACTCAATTGCTCCTCCAGATTCTCATGGTCACTTCACGGTACCACTCCCAACCTATTCCCACTATTCCTCAGCGATGGAATTCCCAACCCCACTCCCTTTTTTCTTCAACCACTCCCTTATCTGGAATCACTCTCTCCTACCAAATTATTTGCTCTGGTAAATCACTTTCCCTTGGTGAGAATATCACTCCAAGTCAGAAAACACTGAAAAGAAAGTTGGGGAAAAGAGAGCTGAGGAGCCCTGGGATAAGGAGTTACAGAAGGGAAACTTTCCTTTCTCCTATGGCAGTAGCTGAGATTGAGGCCAAAAACTAGTGAAAGGGGTTGATCGGGAGGAGGCAATATTGAAAGATAATGAGAAGGGATGGAGGAGTGAGAGCCATGCTAAGCCTTGCATCTCTGCTGGGATCAGATCCCTAACTATGTAAGAGGTCTGACTGGGAGAAGGGGGAAGGATGCCCTGAGCCCAAAATGAACTGCTTTCCTTCTTGCCCTCACAGCTCACCATTATATTTAAAAATATGCAGGAATGCATTGATCAGAAGGTCTACCAGGCTGAGGTGGACAATCTTCCTGCAGCCTTTGAAGATGGTTCTATCAATGGAGGTACCCGACCTGGGGGCTCAAGTTTGTCCATTCGAACTGCTGAACCTGGGAGCCATGTGGAGATTCAAGCTGCCTATATTGGTACAACAATAATTATTCGGCAGACAGCTGGGCAGCTCTCCTTCTCCATCAAGGTAGCAGAGGATGTGGCCAGAGCCTTCTCAGCTGAGCAGGACTTACAGCTCTGTGTTGGAGGGTGCCCCCCAAGTCAGCGACTCTCTCACTCAGAGTGCAATCATCGGGGAGCTATAACCATTGATACTGCCAGACAGCTGTGCAAGGAAGGGCTGCCAGTCGAAGATGCTTATTTTCATTCCTGTGTCTTTGATGTTTTAATCTCTGGTGACCCCAACTTTACTGTGGCAGCTCATGCTGCTCTGGAGGATGCTCGAGCTTTCTTGCCAGACTTAGAAAAGTTGCATCTCTTCCCCTCAGATGCTGGGGTTCCACTTTCCTCAGCAACCCTTCCAGCCCCACTCCTTTCTGGGCTCTTTTTTCTGTGGCTTTGCATTCAATAACTAGGCCAGCAAGCCCTTGATTGGTTTGAAAATGATTTGGGCATACAGATTGGCAGGGAAGAACATGAAGAACCACTGAAGGAAACAGTGGGAACTGGGAGACACATGAAATAGTGGCATTTATCCAGAATCAGATACGGGTGCAGTCCAAAGCTGAAATGATCATAGACTAAGGATTCTGGACCAGGTTTCTGCATTCAAGACCTCTTTAAGGACTCTTCATTAGTTTCCCCAATCCCGTTTATAGTAAGTGGGTTGTTTCAGTCCATCTACTCCTGAGATCACCCCTACAAGCTTAGAGGTTATAGTGGTCCTGGTGATCAATAGAAAACTGAAGGATTGGGACTTTTAAGAGGACAGAACTGAAAGAGGAAGACATGATCATTACCCATAAACTCGATGGTTTTCTAATCATTTTCTCTTGGAAGGTGGAAAGGAGAAAAAATGATTAGGGAAAAAAGTCTATTGTATGAATATGAATGTGAGTAAGATGTGTTCTGCTTTTTTGGCTCAGAAATGAAGTAGGGGTTTGTCTGAATCTTAAGTGAAAGTAATCTCTGCCTTTGGAGAATGGCACAAATAGTAAAGAAACTATCATACCCACCCTTAACTAAACTGCTATTAAAGCTATGAATTCTTCACTCCTTTGGTTTTCTATCTTCAGTCTCTTCACAGATGCTTAAAAATGAGTACAACAACATAGTCACTCCACTGAAAGGGGCTCAGAACCATCAGACATTATTTTGCCCTCAGGAAGTTTATAGGCTATTTGGGAAACAAAACTGATTCACATGAAGGAGTGATGAGTGTGTAATTATTCACTATATTCTATGGTACTGAGAATTCTGATCAAAAGATGTTTGGAGAGAACTCAAGTAATAATAAGTAATAAGAAGTAATAGAGAAAATAGGATTTCAAGTGATCTTTGAAGATTTGAATTAATAAGGACCACCTTCTAGGTAATGACAACCAGCTGGAGTTATGTATAGATTCACGATTTTGTGAGGAAACCAGCAAAACTCAAATGAATTAGACAAGAGGTAATGGGATAGAAGGGGAATGGCTGAGGCCAGATTTTGAAGCACCTCAAAAGTTGAGCCAAGGAGTTTAAATTCAATTAACAGCTAACATTTATCGAAAGCTTAAAACCTGTCAGGCAATATTCTAAACATTTTTAAATTTTTAATTCATTTACCCCTCACAACTACCAAAGGAAGTTAATATCCTCATTGCTCTTTTTATATAAGGAAACTGAGGTACAGGAAGATTAAACAATTTTCCCACAGTCATACAGCTAATAAATGGTAGAGCCAGAAACTGAACCCAAGCAGCTTGGCTCTAGAGCCTTAATTCTTAACCACTATAGTATATATTGTCAAGGAAACAGAGCCATTAAAATTTTTGGTTATGGAGCTGGGCAGAAAAGGAGAGCTGAGGTGGTGGCTGCTACCACAAAAGCTACTTTCTCCTTCTATCATATGAAACCCAAAAGGAAGAGCTGGGGAGAGGGAGAGAAGCCCAAAGTTGAAGGAATCTAGTTTGTAGAAGAAAAGACTTGAGAATAGTTTTTCTAGTCCAGAATGTTCTAACGTAACAGTGCTGCTCTGAACAAAAACTACTTAGGAGTTAACTTTTATATTCAGTATTTCCCCATTTTTTTCTGGTCTCAGTCTCCTCCTTCAGCTATTCTATTATCTAGGGCCTGTTTCTAATCTAATCATATATTGACACTTATGTTCTCCATCTTCTCTCAGCCTCACCCACCTGAACATACTTCCCCAGAACACATATACACACTGGTCAGTGCTTACCAGACAGGGTGTCCTATCTGATCTGCCATTTCAAATTGCTTTTGCAATTCTTCACCCCCTATTTCTTCCTTTTCACCTCCTCTAAGGACCACAGACACTCTGCCATTTCCTCAAAGCCTCTCTTTTAGAAACTGCTTCTTATATTGGTTCTCTTAACTCATCAGAGTAACTTTTTCCTCAGGTTTGGGAATCTTAAGTTAGTTAAGAATTTCATAACCAACTGATGAAAGATCCTTTTATGACACCTGTCATATAACACTGCTCTCTTTCCCCAAATTTAGGATTAGCCCTACTACCAATGCAGTATTTTTAAAGGGGTAATTCAAAATAAGCTCATGACAAGATGCTCAACATAATTAATCGCTATGGAAATGCAAATCAAATTAAAACCACAATGAGAAAATACTACACACCATTAGAACAGTTAAAATAAAAGATTGACCACCCTGCCTGGTGTGGCTCAATGGATTGAGTGCCAGCCTACAAACCAAAAGATTGCTGGTTTGATTCCCAATCAGGGCACATGCCTGGGTTGTGGGCCAGGCCATCGGTCTGGGGTGTAGGAGACTCAGCTGATTGATATATCTCTCATATGTCAAATGTTTCTCTCTGTCTCTTTCTCCCTCCTTTCCCTTTTCTCTAAAATTAAATAAAATCTTTTAAAAAATAAAAGATTGACCATATCAAGTGTTGGCAAGGTATAGAGCTCTCACACCCTGCTGGTGGGAATATAAAATAGCACACTTTGTAAAACACTTTGTAAAACCACTTGGCAGTTGCTTTAAAAGCTAAGTATACACTTACCATACAATTGAAACATTCCACCCAAGAGAAATAACATGTCTTGCCTACAAATGTCCTTCATAGTCTTGTCTGAAATAACCAAAATTGGAAACCAGCCAAATGTCCATCAACAAGTGAATAGATACACCAATTGTGGTAAATCTATGCCATAGAACACCACTAAGCAATAAAATGAAATCAACTACTGATCCACACAACATGATGAATTTCAAAATAATAATGTTAGTGAAGAAGCCAAACAACAACAAAAAGGAGTGCCTACTGTTTGCTTCCATTTATATAAAATTATAGGAAGAACAAACTAATATATACTGACAGAAAAGAGATGAATGGTTGCCTGGGAATGGGTGGAGGGAGAGAGGAATGGTTTACAACAGGGCATAATGAAACTTTTAGGAGTAATGTGTTGTGTTCATTATCTTGAGTGTGACAACAATGTCAAAAAACATGAAATTATACACTTTAACTATGTGTAGTTTATCATACATAAAACATACCCAATAAAGCTGTAAAATTTTTTTACAAGTTTCTTTCTTCCTTTGGTGGATCAGACAAAAGCTTAAAATGACCACAGATAACACAGAAAGAAAATAATATTAGGACAGATTTTCTTTCTAGGAAAACACAGATAAGAAAAGGATGACAGAACAAGAGAAGAGGATATTTAATGATTTTATATTCTAATTCTTATCATAAAGACCACATTCCTTCCTCCAGAGAGTCATTCTCAAGGTCAGAGACCAAAGAAAGGACATTTTCTAGTTTAAAAATATCAAACCTGTGCCTCATAATTCTTTCCACTCCACCTATAGTCAGCAGGTGGCGCTAGTGACTAAAAAGAATTAGTAGGGATGGGGCAAGTCTCCAGAAAAAGAAAATTTTTTAGATTATCTGATATGTTGCCCATTTGAGAGAATATATTAATAATCATTTGGCAGAATTGTCATTTTGGAAATAAATTGAAGCTAGGTGCATGATAAAGTAAATAGTTTCAATTATTATAACTTCACAACAAAGGATTATTCAAGACATAGAATAATCAAAATACACTGCTTGGCTCCACATGGATATTATTTACACAGTGATAATAATGTAAACACTGACTTGATTTAGCCAAAATTGTGACATCACCCTATTAGGAGGATGCGGTAACAGGAATGGGAAGGTAGGGATACAATGAGATGTAAAAATACAATGGGATGTAAAAATACAATGGGATATAGTAAATCTCAATTACTATAACAAAAAGAGGAGTAGATATGTCTAATATTTTTAAATTAAGAAATAAAAGAAGCATATAGTTTAGAAATATGAAGTAAATAAACAGATTAAAAAACTGAAATAATTGGAAGAGATCATTCAGTAGAGAGACCTGAGGAGTGCTGTTTTTTGTGTAAGCAATTCAATATTACATGATTTCAATTACATTATGTTACATTATTTTGATTTTTTAAAGGGAGGGTATTTTCACCTTAGCCATTTCTTAACTTTCTCCCTTAACTTCTTTTTTCTTTTAACCAAGTTGTACTTTTTATTGTTGTTCTATAACAATTGTCCCAATTTTCCCTGTTGCTCTCCCCTGCCCCGCCCACCCCCCCACTCCCACAATCAATTCCCACCCTTTTGTTCATGTCCATGGGTCATTTATATGTGTTCATTGATTATATCCTTCTTCTTCTTTTCCCCCAACCCCCCTTAACCCCGTTGGGGATCATTGTCAGTCTATTCCTTATTTTCATGCCTCTGGGTCTATTCTGCTTTTTTTTTTTTTTCATTTTGTTCATTAGGTTCTTGTTATAGGTGAGATGGTATGGTATTTGTCTTTCATTGCATGGCTTATTTCACTTAACATATTATTCTCCATTTCCATCCATGCTGTTGAGAAGGGCAAGAGTTCCTTCTTTCTTTCTGCTGCATAGTATTCCATTGTGTAAATGTACCACAGTTTTTTGATCCACTCATTTACTGATCCCCCTTAACTTCTTAAACTTGTGGCCACCTCAGCCACTTCCCAGATCCATCCAAGCCCTCCCTACCTTACTCATATATTTCATGGCAAGTTCCTTCCCGCATTTCTTCTCAGGAAACAAAGGTAATCTTCATGATGTCAAGAAACTGCACCAGTATTAAGGGGGGGGGGGTGGGAGAAGGTAGAACAGTATAAAATAAAAGTACTTCCTTAATTTTTAAAAGATTTTATTTATTTCTTTTTAGAGAGAAGGGAAGGGAGGGAGTGAGAGAGGGAGAGAAACATCAATGTGTGGTTGCCTCTCATGTGGCCCCCACTGGGGACCTGGCCTGCAGCCCAGGCATGTGCCCTGACTGGGAATCAAACCAGTGACCCTTTGGTTCCCAGGCCATGCTCAACCCACCGAGCTATACCAGCCAGGGATCTTTCCTTAATTTTTCTGCCTGCTCCCTAACTAAATTATTTGTCATCCTCCCAACAGTTAATAGAAAGGAATTAGTTAAATATGTTCCCTGAGATAAAATTTTTGTATGAATGGAAGGTGAGCTTTGAGGAAATGAGAGAAATCAGGTAAGATAACAAGATTCTGCCTCCACTATGAGCTATTTTGGAATCATTCTCTGCTATTGGTTCAAAGAACCAATAACTTTAATATCAAGGGTTTTGTGTAGTCAGTCTTTGATAGAGCACTTTTCTTCTACTCCTACCTCTGAAAAACTAATAGTCAGATTTTTAAAAAATGAATCAGCCTCTTCATTTTGCCCTCTTAACCCACCTCACCCCAGCCAAGAACTGAAAGTCCCTTTGCAAAACTTATAGCATCTGAAACAGAAAATATTCTGCCATAGTTTTATTTTCTCTTCATGGAGGTCACTGATCTGCACCTACCACAACCAAGCTCTATGGCTAGGGGGAAATACCATCAGTTTTGGAGAAGAAACCAAAACCAGAAGTACAAGCAATGGAACTGGCTATCTAGCTGATGAGGGGAAAATAATCCTTTGGATTGATTTCAACCCTTCTTTAGAATTTTTGAAGCATCTAAATCATGCCAGGCCATAAGAAAACATGGCTTTTAACTTTGGGGAGTTCAGTTTAGTGGGAAGAACAGTCAAATACTAAACATAATTACAAAATAAATGATCAATATGCATAACTATAGAAGCATGTCCAGCCCTGGCTGGGTAGCTCAGTTGATTAGAGCCTTGTCCCAATACACCAAGGTTGCAGGTTCAATCTCCAGTCAGACCACATACAATCTCTCTCTTACAAATCTCTGTCTCTCTCTCTCTCTTTCTCTCTCTCTCTCAAGCTCTCTCTCTCTTCTGTTCTCTCTCTCTAAAATCAATAAATAATATTTTTAAAAAAGAATGTCCTACATGCTGTTGTAATACAAAGGTGAAAATTAAATCTGCTTGTAGAATCAGAGAAATCTTTACAAAGGATTTACAAAGAAGATGGCTTTTCTTTTTCAAGAATCAGAGATGCTCTAATAGAAAGATCTTTAAAACATAAATCACATGAATTTTGTCCTAGTTGTGTGAACTTAGGCAAGTCACTTGAGCTCTCTGAATCACAATATACATTGTATAAATTATCTGTTGGCCTATCTCATGATAATCAAATTTTTGTGCAATATCTTTTTTAATATATTTTATTGATTATGCTATTACAGTTGTCCCATTTCCCCCTTCTCTCCCCTCCACCCTGTACCCCCTCTCCCACCCACGTTCCCCCCCTTTAGTTCATGTCCATGTGTCATACTTATGAGTTCTTTAGTTTCTACATTTCCCGTACTATTCTTGCCCTCCCCCTATCTATTTTCAACCTACATTCTATGCTACTTATTCTCTATACCTTTTCCCCCTCTCTCCTCCTCCCACCCCCCTGCTGCTAGGCCTCCATGTGCCCTCCATTTCTGTGGTTCTCTTCCTGTTCTAGTTGTTTACTTAGTTTCTTTTGGTTTTGCTTTAGGTGTGGTTGTTAATAATTGTGAGTTTGCTGTCCTTTTACTATACATGTCTTTTCTTTATCTTCTTTTCTTAGATAAGTCTCTTTAGCATTTCATAAAATAAGGGCTTAGTGATGATGAACTCCTTTAACTTGACCTTATCTGAGAAGCACCTTATCTTCCCTTCCATTCTAAATGAGAGCTTTGCTGGATAGAGCAATCTGGGATGTAGGTCCTTATCTTTCATGACTTGGAATATTTCTTTCTAGCCCCTTCTTGCCTGTAAAGTCTCTTTGGAGAAATCAGCTGACAGTCTGATGGGAACTCCTTTATAGGTTACTGTCCCCTTATCTCTTGCTGCTTCTAGGATTCTCTCCTTCGTTTTTACCTTGGCTAATGTAATTATGATGCGCCTTGGTGTGTTTCTTCTTGGGTCCAACTTCTTTGGGACTCTCTGAGCTTCTTGGATTTCTTGGAAGACTGTTCCCTTTGCCAGATTAGGGAAGTTCTCCTTTATTATTTGTTCAAATAACTCTTCAACTTGTTGCTCCTCCCCTTCTGGTACCCCTATAATTCGGATGTTGGATGGAAAGTTTAAAGGTGTCCTGGATGCTCTTAAGCTTTTCCTTGATTTTTTGAATTCTTATTTCATCATGCTTTCCTGCTTGGTTGATTCTATCTTCCTTCTGGTCCACTGTATTGTTTTGAGACTCAGATTCCTTCCTTTCACTATTGGCTCTCCTCCGCGTATCTTCCTGCATCTTTTTTATGGTAACCTGCGTCCTTTCATCTAAATTGCACCCAAAGTCAATCAATTCCATGAGCTTTCTGATCACCAGTGTTTTGAACTGTGCATCTGATAGATTGGCTATTTCTTGGTCTCTCAAAAGGATGAGTCCTGGGGGACTGATCTGTTCTGTTGGAAACATATCTTATGTCTTTCCCTGTCTCTCCTTTTTTTTTCCCCCCAGTCTGGTCACTCTTGTTACGGTGGGGGGCGGAGCCTTAGGTGTTCACCAGGGCTGGGCACCCCAGTCACTAGATTGTGACATTATATGTGGGGGCAGGGGCGGAAGCGGGGACGGGAGGGAACACTGGCGGTAGTTCCGTTCTCCTGGGCTCAGACCCTTCTCTGGGATCCTGGGCTGTGAGCTCTGCCCTGGTCCACAATCGCTGCCTCACTGGGTCCCCCAGCCACAGGTTGCATACTCAGGGATCACCGCTGCGTTCTTGCACCCCGGATGGCTGTCACGTCGATTTCACGCCAAATTTTCCCTGACCTCCACTCACCGCCGACCCGCGCCAGCCCCACACCCGCCCGGCTCATCGTCCCCTACCAGTCTGGATGTACGGGTCTACTTCAACTTCTTGGCTGTCCAACTTCCATTCAGATAAATCCTCTGTCAGTTCTGAGTGTTATTCTGTCTGTAAATTGTTGTTGTTCTATTCTTGGTTGTGCGAGGAGGTACGGTGCGTCCACCTATTCCTCCATCTTGCCGGAAGTCCGTGCAATATCTTTATATAGCACAGTTATAACTGGCTCTATGTACCTATAAATGTTATTAACAAAGAAAGTATTGTTCAATGTCAATCTGGACTTTCAAAAACTGTTTTAATATGCGGTTTCTTCCTCTCAGTCATGAACACAATATTCCTTCCTCTGCTTCGTTTTTTCATGATTAAAGAATCATCTTCACCACTCAAGGAGCAGTTTGAGTCAAGTTTCAAGTTTCAGAAAAGCTTCCGTGTTTTTTGAGACAATTCTTGGATTAAGAATTTTAACAGTACATTTATTTACACACTGGGTGGCAGGGCTGAACCAACTAGATTACTGAATTGTGTAAGAAAGAAATAATTTCTCAGAAAAGGGGAAGTTGGGCTAGGCACACAATGTTCTTTCTCTTTCACACTTATAAACATCAACACAGTCCAATTTTCCCCTCATAGAAAAGCAAATCATCACCTCTCATGGCCTTGCTATTCTTACTCTGATGCATAATTGGACCAGAGCCTCGGAGGAGAAACCAGTTATGTATGTTACCTTATAGTAGAAAGAACTGAGGTTGACATTTAAAGTCTAACACTGATAAGAAACAATACTGGGTTCTGAATTAGTGGCACATCTAGTACTAGAAACACCCCTACCTATCTATTCAATCTATATTTAATAATATATTTACTCTATGAAATGTATTTGGCTAGATTCTATAAAGAATACAAAGATTTAAAAAAGGGTATAGTTTCTCTTTCTAAGAATTCATTATCTAAGAAAGAAAAGGAAATGTACATGTAAGTTCTATATGAGAAATATAAACAATGTGCTGTAGAGTACTCCAAAAAAAAAAGAATGAAATCCTATTTGACTCCAAGATGAAAGATGAAGGGTTTGGGGCGCTGACCAGTGTGGCTCAGTTGGTGGGGCATTGTCCTGCAAATCAAAGGGTCTCTGGTTCAATTCCTGGTGGGAGAATATGCCTGGGTTGTGGGTTCTGTCCTAGTCGAGATGTGTGCAGGATGCAAGAGGCGACTGTACCATGTTTATCTCCCTCTCTTTCTTCCTCCCTTCCCCTCTCTCTAAAAATAAATAAAGATCTATAATTTAAAAAAAAAGAAATTGAGAATCAAGAAAGATTTCCTAAGGGAAAAGTCACTTGGCTGTCTTTCGAAGAGTTGGAAGGATTTCAAAAAACAGAGATGGGAGGAAGGTCGGACATTCCAGGTAGAGAGAACAATATAAAAGCAGAGAAGGATATATTAGGAGAACAGTAAGTATTCAGGTTTGGCTTAGATATAGGATACATACATAAGAAAGTAGTCAGAAATGAGACTGGAAGTTCAGTTGAGGCCAATTTGTGAAGGCTTTTTAAATGCCAGGTCAAAACATATAAATTTGATTGTTAAACAATGGGTTTTACAGCCTCATAGGAAGACATAAACTCACTTTTGACAGATTAATGTAGTCACAGTCTATCGATTATAGCATAAATATCAGTTAAAAGCTATTAAAATAATGTAGAAAAAAGTAACAAGGACATAAACCAGAGTGTGAAAGTAAAATAAAAGATAGCTTTAGAACCACTAGAAAGATAGCCTCTATAAAATTTGGCAGTTGATTTGGATATAGAGAATGTCAGAGAAGAAGGAATCAAAGGCAGTTCCTTAGAATCTCCTTAAGCCTTGAAAACCAAGGGAATGTGTGACAATTCCATTAAAAGAAACAAGGGGAAGAACTGAATTTGAGCACAGGGGCAAGATTATGAATTCCATACTGGACATATTAAATCTGAGATGCCAGCTGAAAATTTGGAGACAGACTAGGTATTATTATATAGAATTTTACATGAGTGATGTACAGATGTGCAAACTGAAAAGCAAACTTAAAGGAAAAAAAAAAGAAGGTCCAAAAACAAGCCCTTAAGAAAAGCTTTCCAGAGCCACACAAAAAAAGAAATTTCTAGCAAAAGATAAACTCCAAAAGACAAGAGGACTCTACATTTTCAAGAGATGGCGGTTTTCAAATTATGTAGGCATCAGGGGGAATAAGGCCTAAAACACCACTATGGTTTCCTACGAAATCTTGAAAAAAATATTTCAGTGGTAAGAGAAACCAGGCTACCAAGGGATAAGTTTAGTCAACAGAGAAAGTTGTATAAGTTATTCTCTTAAGAAATTTGATAGTAAAAGAAATAAAACAGATGGGGTGATAGCATGAGAAGGGAAAAAATTATATGCTAAGGCAACCTTAAGAAGTATCTGACATGAGTCAGCAATAGATCTAAACAAATTAATCTCCTCTGCCACGCTTTCCCTGAAGTTGGTCAACTCCTAGATCTGCAACTTTCCTCAACTTAGTAGAAAAAATAGAACCAATAAGCATGAAATGTGTTCTCATAGATGAGGTGTTTTGAGTTTTTTTAGGTATAGTTGACATACATTATATTAGTTTCAGGTATACAACATAATGATCCAATATTTGTATATATAGTGAAATGATCACCACAGTAAGCCTAGTTAACATCTGTCACCATACATAATTACAAAATTTTTCCTGTGATGACAACTTTTAGAATCTACTCTCTTCACAAATTTCATGTAAACAATACAGTATTTTTAACTATAATTGCCATACTATACCTTACATTGCCATGACTTATTTTATCTCCAGAAATTTATTCTTCTTGACTTCCTTTATCCATTTCACCCAACACCTAATCACCACCACCAGCAAACAACAAACTGTTCAAGTGAAGTATTTTTTAAAACATTTTAAACATTTTTGATGACTTCCAGAAAGATGGAGACATAGGTAAATATGCTTCGCTTCCTTGTATGACTGAAAGAAGGACAATAACCAATTTAAAAACAAAGAACGCCCTGGCTGGCGTAGCTCAGTGGATTGAGCGAGGGCTGCGAACCAAAGTGTCGCAGGTTCGATTCTCAGCCAGGGTACATGCCTGGGTTGCAGGTCATAACCCCCAGCAACCCCACATTGATGTTTCTCTCTCTCTCTCTCTCTATCTCCCTCCCTTCCGTCTCTAAAAATAAATAAATTAAATCTTAAAAAAAAAAAAAACAAAAAACCAAAGGACTACCAGAACTGCCAGAAGATCGAACTGTATGGATGTCCCATAACCAAGGAGTTAAAGAAGAAACTTTCACCAGACTGGTAGGAGGGCCAGAGGCAGGCAGCTAGGGTGGACAGAACACACAGGAGGTGGTGGCTGGTGACCAGAGTGAGTGAGGTGATGGCTGGAGGTCTGGGTGGTCCTGCATTCACATGGGGATGAACCAGGAAGAACAACTAGGGAGCAAGACAGACTGCATAACCCAGGGTTCCAGTGTGGAGAAATAAAGCCTTAAACCCTCTGGGGATTGCAGCAGTGGGAGAAACTGCCAGTCTCCCAGGAGAGCTTGTTGGAGAGACCCACAGGGTCCTAGACTATACACAAACTCACCAACCAGGGAATCAGCACCAGAAGGGCCCAATTTGCTTGTGGGTAGCAGGGGAAGTGACTGAAAGCAGGGTGAGAGACCACCAAGCAGCATTGTTCCATTTCTGACCCCATCCCAACACACAGAGCCACAACACAGCAACCTGGCTTGTTCCGCCCTGGTGAATACCTAAGGCTCTGCCCCTTATAACATAACAGGCTTTCCAAGACAAGAAAATAAGGTCCAAAATGAAAGAAAGGATCAAAGCTCCAAAAATAGAACTAAGCAATGAAGAGATAGCCAACCTATGAGATACACAGCTCAAAACACTGGTAATTAGGATGCTCACAGAAATCATTGAGTATGGTTGCAAAACAGAGGAAGAAGTGAAGGCTGTGCAAGATGAAATAAACAAAAATATACAGGGAATCAACAGTGAAAGGAAGGAAGTCAGGATTCAAATCAACAGTGTGGACCAGAGTGAAGAAATAAGCATTCAACCAGAACAGAATGAAGAAATAAGAATTCAGAAAATTAGGAGAGGCTTAGGAACCTTCAGAACAACTTTAAATGGTTCAACATCTGAATCATAGGGGTGCCAGAAGGAGAAGACGAAGACCAAGAAATTGAAAACTTATTTGAAAACATAATGAAGGAGAACTTCCACAATCTGGCAAAGTATATAGACTTCCAGGAAGTCCAGGAAGCTCAAAGAGTCCCAAAGAAGTTGGATCCAAGGAAGCACACACCAAGGCACATCATAATTACATTACTCAAGATTAAAGAGAAGGAGAGAATCTTAAAAGCATCAAGAGAAAAGGAGACAAAGGACTTCTCAAAAGACTATCAGCTGATTTCTCAAAAGAAAATTTGTAGGCAAGAGGGGGCTGGAGAGAAGTATTCCAAGTCATGAAAGGCAAGGACCTACATCCCAGATTGCTCTATCCAGCAAAGCTTTCATTTAGAATGGAAGGGCAGATCAAGTGCTTTTCAGATATGGTCAAGTTAAAGGAGTTCATCATCACCAAGCCCTTATTTTATGAAATGTTAAAGGGATTCATCTAAGAAATAAAAACATCAAAACTATGAACAGTAAAATGACAACAACCTCACAACTATCAACAACTGAACCTAAAAAAAACTAACTAAGCAAACAACTAGTACAGAAATAGAAACACAGAAATGGAGATTACACGGACAGTTATCAGCAGGAAGGGGGAGGAGGAGAATTCAGGGAAAGGTACCGGTAATAAGAAACACAATTGGTAGATCAAAATAGACAGGGAGTAGTTTAAGAATAGTACAGGAAATAGAGAAGCCAACCAACTTATATGTACGACCCGTGGACATGAACTAAGGGGAGAATGTTGGAGGGAGGGGGATGCAAGGCAGAGAAGTATAAAGAGGAGAAAAAAAATGGGACAACAGTAATAGCATAATCAATAAAATATACTAAAATTATTTTATATTTATTGATTTCAGAGAGAGAAAGAGAAAGCAGGGGAAAGAAAAAAACATCAATGTTTATTGTTTCACTTATCCCTGTATTCACTGGTTTACTCTTGCATGGGCCCTGACCCAGGATAGTACCCACTAACATGGTGTATTGGGATGATGCTCCAACCAAATGAGTTACCTGGCTAGGCCAGTTAAGGTATTTTTAATAATTAAAACTAAACTGAAAAAAAAACACCTTCACAAAGCCTCCTAGAAACAACTCTAGATTAAGTATTAAGAATCCTGTGTTTGGAGAGTGGTTCCACCAGTTATTATATATCTTATGGCACTTAAATATAATAAGAGAACTGGTTTTTTATAAAAAAAACCTGCTAAAGCCTTTTAACTCTGAAGTTTTACGTCTTACCCTGAATCCTTTACAGTGAAGATCAAACAAGGTATGATGTGTTAAAGTCCTCAGAGGCAGGACAACACAGGGGAAAGGGTATTAATACAAACAGCACTTTAGATCAGACACACCTGGGTTCAAGCTCTTACTCTATTTATAAAATCTTTGACCTCAGGCAAATTACTTAACCCTTTGAGCCTGACTTAATCAACCCTGAGTCACAGAGTTATTGTAGGAATTAAATTAAATAATCTAACCTTAAATCCTTTCTGGTACAAGATAACAGATGGACTTATAAATAAGATATAATTGAGATAATAATGCAAAGTACTTGGCCAATTACAGGTGCTCAATAAATGACAAAAAAAGTCATTTGATCTCAAGATGCTCTACAATTATTAATGTATTCTTATCTATCTATGAGTTGGAGGTGTGCATGCACACACACAGGCAGTCTCAATTCCACTTTCTTTCAAACCTCTGTTAGCTTCTAACCTGACATTCCTTAGGGAAAATGGTAAAGGGTGATGGTTAAGAGTAAAGGGAAACTTACTCTTTGTGGAGGTCACAGAAGTGATTAAAAAGACAAAGAAAGGTGCTGGCTGCAGCAGCACATATACTAAAAATTAGGCTGATACAGAAAAGATTAGCACCCTTTCATATGGATGACATGCAAATTCATGAAGTGTTCCATAATCTAAACTTGAGAGAAACACTCACGCAAGTCCATGAAGCACAGAGGGTCCCAATCAAGATGAACCCAAAGAGGCCTACCCTAAGACACATCATAATTAAAATGCCAAATTTTAAGGACAAATAGAGAATCTTACAGGCAGCAAGGGAGAAACAGATAGTAACATACAAGGGAGCCCTGATAAGGCTAGCAGCAGATTTCTTCATAGAAACACTACTAGCCAGAAGGAAATGGCAAGAAATATTGCAAGTAATGAAAAGCAAAGGCCTGCAACCAAGACTATTCTACCCAGCAAGCCTCTCATTTTAAATGGAAGGTGAAATAAGCAGTTTCCCAGAAAAAAGAAGCCTAAAAGAATAAACTCCCACCAAACCAGTATTGCAAGACATTCTAAAGGGACTGCTTTAGGAAAATGAACAAAAACAGAGGTGGGGGGACAGCACAGGTACAAAGGGGAAAAATGACAATGAAAAAGCACTTACCAACAATAATCTTAAATGTAAATGTATTAAACACTCCAATCAAAAGACAAAGACTATTGGAATGGATAAGAAAGCATGACCCACACATATGCTGCCTACACAAGACCCACCTCAGAACAAAAGACCTACACAGATTGAAAGTGAAGGTTTGGAAAAAAATATTACAACCAAATGACCACGAAAACAAGGCAGGGTAGCAATACTTATATCAAACAAAATAGATTTCAAAACAAAGGCCATAAAAAGAGACAGAGAAGGACACTTCATAATACTCAAGGGTAGAATCCACCAAGAAGACAAAAACATTGTAAACATATATGCACCCAACATAGGAGTGCCAAAATATATAAGGAAAATCTTGGAGGATTTCAAGAAAGATGCAGAGAACAACACATTTACAGCAGGGGAGTTTAACACCCCACCGTCAACAACGGACAGATTTTCTAAACAAAGAATCAACAAAGTCATTGTGGCACTAAACAATATACTAGATCAAATGAACTTAATTGATATATTCAGAACCTTCCACCCCAAAGAAGCAAAATATGCATTCTTTTCAAATGCACATGGAACATTGTCAAAGACAGACCATATGGTAGAACACAAAACAAGCTTCAAGATATTCAAGAAAATTAAAATCATATCCAGCATTTTCTCAGATCACAATGGCTTGAAACTAGAAATGAACCTAAAGGAAAAAATTCAAAAGCAGGCTAATTCATGCAGACTGAAAAAGATGTTATTAAACAATGAATGGGTTAACAATAAGATCAAGGAAGAAATCAAAAGTTTCTGGAAACAAATGAAAATGAACACACAACAAACCAAAACCTCTCAGAAACAGTGAAGGCAGTCCTGAGAAGGAGTTCCTAGCAATACAGGCCTACCTAAAAAAAAAATAAAAACATTTTAAATAAACAACCTAACCCTACAACCACAAGAACTGGAGGAACAACAACGAACAAAGCCCAGAGCAGAGCGAGTAGAAGGAAGGAAATAACCAAGATCAAAGAAGAATTAAATAACATCCACAAAAAGAACAATTCAAAGGATAAATAAATCCAGGAGCTGGTTCTTTGAAAAGACAAACAAAATTGACAAGCCTTTAACCAGACTCATCAAGGAAAAAAGAGAGAGGACCCAAATAAATAAAATCAGAAATGAAAGAAGACAAATTACAACTGATACCATAGAAATACAAATGATTGTAAGAAATTACTTACAAACTATATACTGAGAAATTTGAAAACCTGAGTGAATTGGACAAATTTCTAGAAACATATAATCTTCCAAAACTGAATCAAGAAGAAGCAGAAAGCCTGAACAAACCAATAACAGCTAGTGAAATTGAAGCAGTAATAAAAAAAATCCCAGCACACAAAAGCCCTGGGCCAGATAGGTTCACTGGAGAATTTAACAAAACATTTAGAGAAGAACTAACCCCTATTCTGCTCAAACTATTCCAAAAAATCCAAGAAGAGGGAGGACTCCCAAACTCTTTTTATGAGGCCAGCATCATCCTAACTCCAAAACCAGATAAAGACACAACAAAGAAAGAAAACTACAGGCCATATTGCTGATGAACATAGGTGGTAAAATCCTCAACAAAATATTGGCAAACTGGATTCAACAATACATTAAAAAGATCATACACCATGATCATGTGGGGTTTATCACAGGGATTCAAGGATGGTACAATATTTGCAAATCAATAGCATTGTACATCAAACAGAACAAAAAACAAAAATCACATGATCATATCAATACATGCTGAGAAAGCATTTGATAAAGTGTAGCACCCATTTATGATAAACGCTCAGCAAAGTGGAAGTAGAGGAAGCATGCTTCAACATAATAAATGCTATATATGAGAAGCCTACAGTCAACGTCATACTCAATGAGCAAAAACTAAAAGCTTTTCCCCTAAGATCAGGCACAAGGCAAAGGGTGTCTGCTTTCACCACTTCTATTCAACATAGTATTGGAAGTTCTAGTCACAGCAATCAGACAAAAAAAAAAAAAAAAGGCATCCAAATTGGAAAAGAGGAAACAAAATTGTCACCTTTTTCAGATGACATGATAATGTACATAGAAAATCCTATAGACTCCACCAAAAAAATACTCGACCTAATAAGTGAATTTGGCAAAACATGGGAATACAAAGTCCATATTCAGAAATTGGAGGCACTTTTGTACACCAACAATGAAATATCAGAAACAGAAATCAGGAAAAAATTCCCATTTATTATAGCAATGAGAAAAATAAAGTACCTAGGAATAAACCTAACCAAGGACATAAAAGACCTATACTCAGAAAACTATACAATACTGAAGAAAGAAATTAAGGAAAACACGAATAAATGGAAGCATATACCATGTGCATAGATTGGAAGAATTAACATCATCAAAATGTCCATACTACCCCAAGCAATTTATAGATTCAGTGCAATACCTATTAAAGTAACAATGACATATTTCACAGATATAAAACAAACATTTCAAGAATTTATATGGAACCATAAGTGACTCCGAATAGCTGCAGTAATTTTGAGAAAGAAGAACAAAGTAGGAGGGATCCAATACCTGACATCAAACTGTATTACAAGGCCACTGTAATCAAAACAGTCTGTTAATGGCATAAGAACAGACACGTAGATCAATGGGTTCTCAGAGAGCCCAGAAATAAACCCAAGTCTCTATGGTCAATTAATATTTGACAAAGGGGACAGCAGTATAAAATGGAGTAAAAATAGCCTCTTCAACAAATGGTGTTGAGAGAGCTGGACAGCTACATACCAAAAAAATGAAACTCAAGCACTAACTTATACCATACACAAAAATAAACTCAAGATGAATAAAAGATTCACATATAAATCATGATACTATAGAAGTACTAGAGGAGAATGTAGGCAATAAAATTTCAGATATCCACCCTGGCTGGTGTGGCTCAGTGGATTGAGGGCCAGCCTGAGAACCAAAGGATCACCGGTTCCATTCCCAGTCAGGGCACATGCCTGGGTTGCAGGCCAGGTCCCCAGTAGGGGGTGCTCAAGAGGCAAGTGCACATTGATGTTTCTCTCTCCCTACCCCTCTCTAAAAATAAATAAATAAAATCTCTTTTTTAAAAAAATTCAGATATCCCCTGCAGCAATATTTTCACAGATAAGTCCCCAAGGGCAAGGCATATAAAGAAAAGAATAAATAAACGGCATCTCATCAAAATAAAAAGCTTCTATGTGGCTAAAGAAAACAGCATTTAAATGAAATGAGAACCAACCGTATGGGAAACCAATATTTGCCAATGATACCCTGGACAAAGTTTTGATTTCCAAAATATATACAGAACTCACACGACTCCACACCAGGAAGACAAACAATCCAATTAAAAAATAGGCAAAGGACCTGAACAGACACTTCAGCAAGGAAAACATATACAGGGTCCATAAGCATATGAAAGGATGCTCAACATCATTAGCCATGAGAAAGATGCAAGTTAAAACCACAATGAGATACTACCTCTCAGCAGTCAGAATGGCCATCATTAACAAATCAACAAACGAGTGCTAGCAAGGTTTCGGAGAAAAGAGAACCCTAGTATACTGTTGGTAAGAATGCAGATTGGTGTAGCCACTATGAAAAACAGAATAGAATTTCCTCAAAAAAAAAAAAAATGGAACTGCCTCTTGATCCAGAGATTCCACTGCTGGGATTGTAACGGGAGTGTAGGCTTAACGAGGACATAGGCTGAGAGGTCCCAGGGTCCCCCACAAACCTAGTTTGGGGGCTGGGAAAAGCAGCAGCATAGGGATTAAGAGTTATTTTGCATATCAGTAACAGCAGGCTAGCTTCATAGCCCGCAGAGATCCAGGGAGAAATGCATGACTTTGGCCTATGATGTAGCTGGGAGGCAGCTCCACCCCTTACCCCCTTTACAGCACCTGCAGAAGAGCTTGGAGGTGGTTCACTCTGCACCACAGGGCCATGCCTGTCTGGACTAACTATGGCAGCCAAGAAAGGTAGAGAATACAGGAGTGCTAGTAGGTGTAGCTGATCGTGGGAGGAGTCAGAAATGGGGTTATGAAGGAAGATCAGTGCCAGGATTTAAACCCAGTTTGGGCAGCCATGCAGGGAGCTTAACAATGTGGTTTTGGAGCGAAGAGGGGGCTCTGTTGACCAGGCAACTTAGGAAGCAGGAAAGCAAGATGTAGCAACCATATGGAGCTCTGTCTCAGAGGCTAGAAAGAAAGCAGAAGGACTCCCACCACCACCATGAGGGTGCAGTTTTGGATTAAGGTTGGGAGTCTGTCTCAGCTACAGCCTTCTTTTTCCTGAGATATGGTACCCCTGACTGGCCTGTTTGGGCAAGGGAAGGCAGGACTCTGTATGTGTTTGTGAGTGTTTTAAAGGGACTTTGGGACTTAATGGCAACATTCTGCCATTACTGTAAACCTATATAACTTGTGAATAAATAATTCCTTTCCTTTTTACCAAACTCTGGCATTGAGAGCCACAGTTCCTAACACGGCAGTGAGCAAAGAAGAACCATAGTAAAAGACCCCAGGGGAGGGGTTTGTTTCTATAACAGAATTATATCCTAATAACCCTGAAACACCAATTTAAAACAATCCGTGCACCCCTATGTTCATGGCAGTGTTGTTTACAATAGCCAAGTGCTGGAAATGGCCTAAATGCCCATCAGTAAACTGTGGTACATTTACACAACAGAATACTACACAGAAGAAAGAAAGAAGGAGCTCCTACCCTTTGCAACAGCGTGGATGGAACTGGAGAGTATTATGCTCAAGTGAAATAAGCCAGGTGGTGAAAGACAAATACCATATGATCTCACCTATAAGCGGAACCTAATGAACAAAACAAACAAATGAACAAAACAGAACCAGAGATATGGAAATAAAGAACAAACTGACAGTGACCAGAGAAGAGCAGTAAGAAGAAGGTGTCAGTCAAGGAATATGTACAAAGGACCCAGGGACAAGAACAATAAGATGATGATTGTTTTTGGAAGCCACGGGGCAAAGGAGGGCAATGGGGGAAAACTGGGACAAGATGTCTCAACAACAACAACAACAAAAAAGGACAAAGAAAGGGTTTTATTTTGCTTTAGGAAGTAGGAGTCTTTTAGAGCCCTTAAATGTTTGTCACAGCAGAGGTTAAAGAATTGACTGGTAAAGGAGGGCTGAGGGTGCCCTAAAGCTTTGGCCTTACCTCTCAACCACAACCAGCAAAGCAAACAACAGTCACCACTTTGTTTCCTGTTGGCATTGGAATTGAAGAGGGTGGGGAAGGAACAGGTAAAGATGATCTAACTTGCAAAACTCCTCAACTTAGCCCCACTTTGCTATTTCGCCTGTATCTGCCCTTTTTCTCCCAAGTGTTTGCACCCTGTTTTCAAGACAGGAATTTAGAAGACTTTTTCTTCCTTCCACCCAAAAACCAAGACAGAATCATCAGGGGGCAGATTTTGTCAGAATACCAGGCTATTAAGTGAAAGGTCATAAACAACCCTGTCCAGGAGTGCTCCACTTCAGAACATGCCTTGGCTACAGGCCTGGTGGACAGCTTCTGCCAAGTGAAATAGTTTTTTGACATTTAAGGGAACCCAGGGATAACAGAGCAAAGTGGCCTGTACTGAGTACTGCAAAAAGAGAAAGAAAGAAGAAACTAGAGCCCAAAAGAGGAACTTCGAGCAAGAGCGAGTAATATTAAGATTTTTTAAAACTAAAAGTTTCAGTACTTCATAGATGTGCCCAAATAGATAAATATAGGCATTCCCTTTTTTCTAAGATGTCCCAAATCAACACCACCCTGATCTATTAATACCCACTCTCCCAACCCCTCAAAACTTACCTATTTATACAGCACACACAGTTTGATAATAGTATTTCTTTGTAAGAGAAACATTTTGATGTTTCATTTTATGTACACTTTCATACCCATCAAACTAAAAATTCTCCCAGAAACCATAATTCTGAATTTTAAAAATTACTTTCTAGTGCTCCAGATAATTCAGTGAATACTGTTGACTGACCCAAAACAACTCAGGCCTCACCAGGTAACTTTCTAGAACAGGGTGTCACCTCAAACCCACACACCTTAAGGATCAGAATGTTCCCTTTTTTTGTTCGTGGGAGTTGATGCTGTACGTGTGTGTTTCCAACAGTCCTGGTGCCTGATTCTTGGGGTTGAGTTGTAACTTGTTAGCCTTGGATATCAACCCAGTTAGGGGGTATAAGGAAGAAGAAGAAGGATTCTTAACAGCAATGAATAGCCTTCTTTCTGCTGGTAGGGTAGGATTTCTATACAACTAATGCTTCTTATTTACTTCCCCATCTCAGTCTTGGGAACATCATCTTCCTCTTTCCAGCACCACACAGGAACCAGAATGGGTGGGGACAGGGGGGTAGTTTCCAGGAATCAAAGAGAGAAGAATCCCTGTAACTCTGCATACAAGGTTTTCCTATCACATTTACAAATAAGTTCTCAGGAGTCAGCTCTTAAGACATTTCATGGCCAGCTAGGGAAAGACCCATCTGACAGATGTCAAATAACACAGGATGAGGACTCAGGGTTTCCTTTAATTTGAACATATGTTCTAATGACCTGTCTTCCCTTTCCTTTCTTACCAGTTTCCAAACAGGTCAGGAACTTTCAAAAGAAAAATTCTTCCTTCAAACAGGTGTGTGGCTATTTCATCCACTAACACTTCAGTTGTAAACAAGAGAACTTTCCTGCTTTTAACTAACTTGAAGGCTGGGAGGAGTGTGAGCTACAGATTTAGGTACAGACCCTTGATTAATGAGTTGGAGAGGGAATGAATACCAAAAAAAAAGTGACAGTAATTTTAAAAAGTGAAAAGAATGAAGCATCCTTTTTTTGCCCCTTTCCTGAAAAAGCAGGGAGAGCGGGAAAAATAATCAGAGCCTTAATAACACACATTAGTAAAAAAGGTCATGAGGTAGCTTTGAAAGTAAAAAGTGAAGAGATGAGGGTATAAGCTAGAGGATGTGAACACACCCTTACTATTTCCGTTCCAGGAAATAGGCGCGGGGAGGGTGTTCGAGAGGGCAGCACAGGCCAACAGCCAGGAGCCTAGAGCCGGGAGTTCCCAGTGTCTGAAAAGAGGGGAAAGGCCAATCAAGCACACACACCCGTTTTCCAATGAGGACTTGATTGTGACAACTTCTACTTGCCTTCACACAGTTTTTCTCGTTTTTTAACATAGATGTGGGGCAGTAGAAAGACGAAGGGGGTCTTTCTGAACAGTAACGCCTAATGTACCTACCGTTCAAGCCCTGGAATTGTTTTTCACACGGTTTGTCACTTGTGAATAAATAAGCGCCTCTCTAAATTAATTGCCCTGGCTAAGGCGTGTCAAGAAATTCCCTCATGAGTTCATTTTCCTTTTACGTCTAAACACTGCTCCCAGCCCAGGAGCGTCTTCATCTGCCCTCCTAAAGCCACTGGCCCTGGGTGCATTTTAGGGTCAGCGAGGACCTCCTTCCTCCGAGCCTAAGGGAAACCGCTTCTCCGCCGACCCTCCCCCGCCCGCTCCGCGCAAGGCAACAGTACACAACAACCATTTTCCCCGCCAGGAGCACTCCTTGTCCACGCACTGCTGCAACCTCGCTGATTGGCCAGTCTCCTGGTAAACAAGGTCTGGATAGCCAATGAGAGGGCTGTGCACGAGGGTAGCACGCGCTTCCAGGGCTAGCGCTCGCGTGGCCCCGCCAGCCCAGGCTACTATATAGAGCAGTTTCCTGGTTGTTAAAATTATCTTCTCGTAGCCGTGGTTTGAGCCAAGTCAACTGGCTTGCAGAGACTCAGAGCGCTCTTCCAGCTATTGGAGGAAACGAAAGAGCTTGTTTTTCTCTTGAAATCCCTTGGTATAACTAACAGCTTTAATTGTTTTCACATTTTTTCAAAAATTGTTGAGAGAGTCTTCTGAAGAGGATAATTATTTCCGACGGTCCTTGGATTTAGAGTTTTGTTCCTCTCACCCTCGTTTCTAACTTTTGTGCCAACCCAGTTTAATCATGGTGATGTTCAAGAAGATAAAGTCTTTTGAGGTATTCTTTAACGATCCTGACAAGGTGTATGGCAGTGGGGACAAGGTAGCTGGCCGGGTGATAGTGGAGGTGTGTGAAGTCACTCGAGTCAAAGCTGTCAGGGTCCTAGCTTGTGGAGTGGCCAAAGTCCTCTGGATGCAGGGATCGCAGCAATGCAAACAGACCTTCGAGTATCTGCGCTACGAAGACACGCTTCTCCTGGAGGACCAGCCAGCCGGTGAGTTGCCCAGTTCTTTGCCGGAGGGTGAAAGCTGTTTTGAGAAGAGATAAGAACCGAATAAATGGATCCTATTCTAAATATTCTAAGTTCTGGTTCAGTGGTGTGAATTTGGTGTTGCATCCGTACCTTTTTATATTTTAATTTGCAACCCCCCTAAAAAAGGTCAGTTTGTCCAGTTTCTTAGGGTGGCCTGATATGAAGGTAGTCTTGCGGGATGTTTCCTTAGCTAATTAAAATTTTTTTGTATGCCTAAGTTACTTACTCTTTGCCCAAGAATTCCTTATCACACAGATGTATTTTAAGTGTAACAAGAAACCTAACAGCTACTCACTTTTCTCTCCCTTCAGGTGAGAATGAGATGGTTATCATGAGACCTGGAAACAAGTATGAGTACAAGTTTGGCTTTGAGCTTCCTCAGGGGTAGGTATAACCTAAATACGTCTTTGGACTTTTCTATCTTCCCCTTTTTTGATTTGGGGGAGTATTTTTTAAATTATTCCTTTTTCTTGACACAGGCCTCTGGGAACATCTTTCAAAGGAAAATATGGGTGTGTAGACTACTGGGTGAAGGCTTTTCTTGATCGTCCCAGCCAGCCAACTCAAGAGGCAAAGAAGAACTTTGAAGTGATGGATCTAGTGGATATCAATACCCCTGATTTAATGGTGAGGTTCATTTTAAGATTCTGTTATCTTGGGTCTCAGGGATGAAAGTCACATGTCTTGGGTCTTAGATTTGGAAGTATCTCAGGGAATCAAGTCCTAAGTCATCAAGGGAGGGAAAGCTGCCTTCTCTAGGTAAGCAGTGGGAGGTAAAGAGAAGCTAAGAAAGGATCTCTGGGAATTCTCAAAACAGCTTTTAATCCCCATTCTACATAGGCACCAGTGTCTGCTAAAAAGGAGAAGAAAGTTTCCTGCATGTTCATTCCTGATGGGCGCGTGTCTGTTTCTGCCCGAATTGACAGAAAAGGATTTTGTGAAGGTAAAAGCCTAGTCCTTAAAAAATATAGACTGACAAAATAGGAATTTGTAGATTTGGGATTAGAGGCAGGAACAGAAGAAAAGTCATTAACTGTAGTTTTTATCTCTCATTTTTAGGTGATGAGATTTCCATCCATGCTGACTTTGAGAATACATGTTCCCGAATCATTGTTCCTAAAGCAGCCATTGTAGCCCGCCACACTTATCTTGCCAATGGCCAGACCAAGGTGCTGACACAGAAGTTGTCCTCAGTTAGAGGCAATCATATTATTTCTGGAACCTGTGCATCATGGCGTGGCAAGAGCCTTCGGGTACAGAAGATCAGGCCTTCTATCCTGGGCTGCAATATCCTTCGAGTTGAATATTTCCTGCTGGTGAGTGGGTGAGGCTGGAGAGAGAAAGTAGTTCATCTGAAAAAATTGCAGTAGTGTTTTTTCCAGATGTCTAATCGAACTAACTTACTTTCTAGATCTATGTTAGTGTCCCGGGCTCCAAGAAAGTCATTCTTGACCTACCATTGGTAATTGGCAGCAGGTCAGGTCTGAGCAGCCGGACAGGTCTGAGCAGCGGGGCAAGTCTGAGCAGCCGGACCTCGAGTATGGCCAGCCGAACCAGCTCCGAGATGAGTTGGGTGGATCTAAACATCCCTGAGACTCCTGAAGGTGAGCCAGACCTAATGTCTTGTTTTACTCTCCAACCAGGTTGGGTTTGTGAGATTGCAAATGTCAGGCATTTCTGGGCCAGGTTTCTTACCATTTCTTTGTTTTCTTTCCTCTTTTTTTCTTCTCTCTAGCTCCTCCTTGTTATATGGATATTATTCCTGAAGATCACCGATTAGAGAGCCCCACCACTCCTCTGCTAGACGACACAGATGGTTCTCAAGACAGCCCTATTTTCATGTATGCTCCTGAGTTCAAGTTCATGCCACCGCCTACTTACACTGAGGTAAGAATTGTCATTTTACCACACTATCTTTGTCCTAGGTCTTCAGTAGGAAGTTGACTTGGATTGCTAAAGTGGGGTTTTCTTTTAATTATTATCCAAACTTAAAATGGTATTTCTTTCTTCCTCCCAGGTGGATCCCTGCATCCTCAACAACAATGTGCAGTGAGCATGTGGAAGAAAAGAAGTAGCTGTATCTGCTTGTTTCTTTTCATCTCTTCCTGGACTCTTCGTTTCAGAGTCAACAGTCTCCATAAGTGGGGGTTGGGTCCACCCCAGCCTCTGATTTCCCAGTGTAAGAGGTGACCAGCAGGCAATCTCCTGGGCCTTAAAGAGGGTGCATACTCATCCTCAGCCAGTGAGATGATGTGTGTGATTCAGGGTGTTTACTAAATGGGTTTTAAAACACTCTAGAAAAATTTAGGCCCATCCTGTTTTCTCAAATTTTGAAAATTGAGGTATATTCAGTAGAAATGGTCTCTTGGCATGGTCTTACCAAGGTTTTTTTGGAGGAGAATATAGATGTTGTTATAATGATACCAGATCTTGAGTTCCTTGCTGTGTGGAACAGAGCCAATTTAGGAGCAAATTGGAAAAATGAAAATGGGGGAAAAATATTCAAAACTTTGGGAAAAGGGGGTTCTTAACATTTTGCCTTTATTTGTACATTTATAGGAAGGAAAAAAATGCTCCAGAGTTGATTTAGTCTGGACTTTGGAGAGCCTCTTATGTGAATTAAAGGGAAGAAGCTCTAAGGTTGTCTTTTGCTAAGAATATACTTTAATCTGGCCTAAAGTATTAGTAAGCCCTACCAAAGGTCTTAAAGCCATCTTTAGAGCCTATTGCACTGTGTTTTCCTGTTGAAGATGTGGGAGAATGTGTTTTTTTTTTTTTTTTCATGTGAGTCCTTGGGATTGATTCTAAGGGAATGTTTTTAGCACTTTAGTTTCTATCATTTTTTTCTTTTTCTATCAAAATGTAAGCTAAAACTGGTCTTTAGGAATAAACACAAGGACAAACTAAAAAAAAAAAAGTTGCTTATTTTGAGATTTCATCCCAGTGTACAGAATTCTATAATTCTGACACTCATATGAAAAGGGTTACTGGTATCAATCAGCCTTTCCCACTGTGACTTTTCCATACCTAAGGAAAAACTCTAAATCAAGATGCCCCAACACTGATCAGAGCCTTCCGACATTGCCATGAGAAACTGGAGGGCAGGTCTTCACAAAAGCCCCCAGGGCTTCCCTTTCCTAACCAGTGTTAGGAGATGGGGGATGTTAAGAGTCCCTCTCTCACTACAGCCTTTAGCACTTTGTTCCGTCCTGTGTTAGAGCACTGAGCTCCACCCTTTTGTGAGAAAGTGTGTGGACTGAAGGTGGTTTTTTTTTTTAATTGTGTATCTTTTTGTATGATAAACTATGTATTTTGTACTTAACCAGATGGATTTTCACCCCAAGTAGGGGTAGTCTTTGTAAAAAAAAAACAATAAAAATAAAGGCTTTTTAATGGCAAAAACTGTTCCTTGTCTGTCAGATGGTGGTGGAGAACTTACTAGAAACTGCCTGAAGGAGTGTTTCTCCCCTGCTTCACAACTCATTCTTGAAAACCCATAAGGAATATTATCTACGGACCCTAATGAATATAGTCAGAGTGTGGGTTTGGAAAGGTGTAGAGGGAAAAAATTTGAGCTCTATTTAGCCTTTTCCAATTCTGTAAAGAACTGGCTGGGCCCTGGCTGAGATGTGGCTCAGAGGTTGAGTGCCAGTCTATGTACCATGAGTTGCCAGTTCGATTCCCAGTCTAGAGCACATGCCTGGGTTGTGGGCCAGGTCCCCAGTGAGCAACCACACATTGATGTTTCCCTCTCCTTCCCTTTCCCTTTCTAAAAATTAAAAAAAAAAAAACAAAAAACTAGCTAGGATCTTCCAGTGACCTAAGATACTTTTCTATATCCATAGCTAATCATTAAATTTCTTGATTTTGGAGTGCATGAATTTTTTGATGAGCTCTTAAAATACAGGGAAATGAGGTTTTTGGTGGGATTTGGTAGGAAAGGTTTATGTTCCCATATTTTATAACTTGGCTTTATCATAGTTTCTTTCCAGTGTAAACCTGGTTTTCATGCAACAAGACTATTATTCAAGACTTAAGGATTTAGAGTTGTATTAAATTTTTGAAGGCTGCTCCTAATATTTTTACCTCTGCAGTTTGTAGCACAGTACCTATCCAAGTACATAATCATAACTCAGTAAATGCTGAATATTCAACCCTACTCATCCGTTAGGATGTATGCTTCAGCAGTTCCTATTTCTTCCTTGTAGGGTATTAATAATAGATTAACACATAATTCCACCTCTAATTGAAATTTTTATTATTCCTAAAGGAATGAGTAGGATGGGAAACCCTGAAATGGCAGGGGTTAATGTACTTTTTGATTTCTGGCTCATTTAAACTTGTAGACAGATCTGGTCTTGGCCTTTATTTGGGGTTTGGCTTTACTGTGGACCTCTACATACTAATTCCAAACCTCAGATTTCTGGAAATCCATGAAGTCAATGTAAATTGAAGAGAAAGTGAAATTGAAAAGATTCTTCATTTCAGTCTTTGCGCTAGTCTTTCATTCTCAGCGCTTTTCCTCTTTTCCTGGCTTTCTTTTGTTTTTCCTTACCAAGGTGTCAAAGTTTATAGCTCTTTATTGCCACTGTGACTCTCACCTTTACTCTGACCCCTGTGTCCTTAACTTCAAGAATCTATTGGCTCCTCCCTTTTTCAAGTCTGTGACCAGGAAACTAGGTCAAAGTTAATGGAAAAGTTTTTACTGCAGCTGGTTCTCCAGGGACTGGAGAGGTGGAACAAGAACCAAGAGCAAGCCAGAGGGCAGAACTAAGGGATGGAGACCAAGGAGCACAAAACTCAGTTGTTTGTGTACACATCTTGCTACTGGTAACTAATTTGAGAAGGGAATGACAGGGAGCAGGCAGATAACATACCCAGATCAGCTAGAGATAAAATCCTCTAAGAGCCAGAACATATGCATACCCTCCTGATTGCTTCATACCTCAAATCCAGCACTTCCAATAGAACTTACTATGATTACAGAAATATTCTGTATTTGTGTTAATATGGTAGCCACTAGCCAGCCACACATAGCTATTGAGCTCTGAAATGTGGCTACTGTGACTGAAGAACTGAATTTTTATTTTTAACTTAATTTAAATGTAATAAACTCCATGTGATTAGAGACTACCATATTAAACAGTGCGGCAAAATCTTAGGAAGGAAATAAGTAGCTACTGCTGTTACCCAGAAGAAAATCACCCTTCCCTTAGAGCGTAAAAGTCCCCACTGGACTTCCTTTCGATTTCTACACACAACTTCTATCTCACCTCAGGTCATTTACTGTATGTAGGTTAGCTTAAGTACATTTCCCTGGGTACTGGCCCAGCTGTTTCTCCACTGAGGTGGGCAGATATTTGGGGTCTTCTTTTCCCATGTTCTTTTCATATGTCTTTCAATTTTTTAAGTGCTATAACTTCTATGTACAGCTATTAGAGGAGATCCAGTTCTTAGTATCATATATTCATTAGGTCCAATGTGGTATAGGAAGAATTGAGAGAAGACAGAAAACTATATAAAGAAAGGAAAGAGTTAAAGAAAGTAAAATGAACAAGGGCAGGTACTTGACCAAGCAGGGTCCATGGCTACCTTGATACCTCTGAACAGACTGGAAACACAAGGAGGTAGTAATTTGGATTGAGGCATTGGGAGGCAAAAGTGTGGGGAGAGGATCTGACCAAGCATCTGCTCAATAAAAACAATCACATGGTAGCTGAAGAATATGAAGTGGGGTGAAGGAGTGACTTTTGTCCAGTTCTTTCAACAGCATACCGACCTTGTCCTGGTGTTCTTTCCTTACACCATCTCTAAGTGATAGAATGCATAAGGTAGATAAGGAAAATATTTTACTGCCCCTTCAATGGCCCAGACCCTGTCCCAAGCATCCCGACCTCAATAGTTCTGGAGTGGAAGAGCAGAAACCTTTGTCTCATTGTCTCTTCTGTTCCATATCCACCTCTATTTCCTAAGCTAAAAAAGCTCCCTCTCAGAGATGGCTGCAGATCCAGGGCCACAGGTCCTGACCCAAAAGATAAATCTGTAGCCTAAAAAAAATGTCAAGGATTAGCCTTCCTATGATATTAAGGAGAAATAGTGTTACTGTACTATACTAAAGGGGTCCATTCATCTGCGTACATCAAAGCCCAATAAGACATGGACAGGACTTTGCAACAAAGAAAGTAAGGGTTCATTTTTAGGAAGTGGTCCTCACTGGGAAACAGGTTAGCTAATGCTCAAAGACCTGGCTCCCCATGGTTTCCAGGGGATGGGTTATATAGGAGAAAATATCAATTATGGTGATTAAGAGAGGGTCATGGTCAAAGTTGTGGCATTTACTAATTGGTCGGTGCTAGAGTAGGGGGTAGTTGATCACAGCATCTGGTCCTGGTGTCAGCCATGGCATTGCATTGTCTTTTCTGGGCCTGGGTCTGAAACACAACTGAGGCCTAGATATTACCTTTAGTTTGATCAGTGTTAGAAATTATCAGACCTCATTGTCCTTACAGAAAATCCAAAGACACATGAAATGATGTTCAATATCGCTAGCTATAAGAGAGATGCAAATTAAAACCACAATGAGATACCACTTCACACCAGTCAGAATGGTCATCATAAACATACAACAAACAACAAGTGTTGGAGAGGATGTGGAGAAAAGGGGTCCCTAGTGCACTGTTGGTGGGACTGCAGACTGGTACAACCACTATGGAAAGCAGTATGGAACTTCCTCAGAAAACTAAAAATGGATCTGCCTTTTGACCCTGCAATTCCACTGCTGGGACTCTATCCTAAGAATACTAAAACACCAATCCAAAAGAACCTATGCATCCCAATGTTCATAGCAGCACAATTTACAATAGCTAGGTGCTGGGAGCAACCAAGATGCCCATCAGTAAATGAATGGATCAAAAAACTATGGTACATTTACACAATGGAATTCTATGCACAGAAAGAAAGAAGGAGCTCCTACCCTTCGCAACAGCTTGGATAGAGCTGGAAAACCATTATGCTAAGCAAAACAAGCCAGGCAGTGAAGACAAATACCATATGATCTCATCTTTAACAGGAACCTAAACAACAAAACAAAGAAGCAAGCAAAATATAACCAAAGACACTGAAATAGAAGACAGGCTGAGAGTGACCACAGGGGAAAGAAGAGGGAATTTCAGGGGAGAATGGGAAGGGTTCATGGGAACAAATTTAAAGGACACATGGACAAAAAACTAGGGGGAGGGTGGTAATGGAGGGAAGTGGGGAGGGGTGGGAGGGTGGGCAGGATTGGGAGTAAAAGGGAGAAAACTGTACTTGAACAATGATTAAAATAAAATTTTTTAAAAAAAGAACCTCATTGTCCTGAAGGCTTAATAATTAAGGGGTATGTCCTGCAAGGGAGAAAGAAACAACAGGTGAGTCAGGATGTCATTTTAAATCAAAAAGAAAGGAGAAAAGGTCATGTTAAAGAAAGTTTTTACTGGGTTACAATAGCATATACTGCGGTGATTTTCAACCAGTGTGCCACAAGAATTTTTAAAACATGCAGTACCTGACTATTTAGTCAGAGACACTGACATCTTGTACCTTAGATTGTTAAATAAAAAAATAACAACCAACACAATAGTCATTGGGTATGAATGAATCAATATTATACTTATTTTTTTTGTCAGATGAGCAAAAAATATATTTTTTGGTGTGCCATAAATTTTAGTAATTATGTGTGCTATGAGATGAAAAGATTGAAAATTGTTCAATCTGATAGTGTGGTAGTGAAGCAAATATATCCTAGATGCAAACTTTCTAAATTCAAATCTTATTTCCACCACTTACTAAGCTGTATGACTTTGAGCAACTTGTTTAACCTCTGTGCTTGTTTACCTGTAAAATGGGAGATAATAATAGTACCTACCTCAGAAAATTATTGTGAAGATTTAAAAAATGTATGTGAGGTGTTAGAACAATAGCAAGTGTTTATTACCTTAAATAAAATGGAGGCATATCCTCCACCACCACTACTGACACCTTGATTAGTTCATTCCCAACCATATCCCCAAAATTGTTCTTCCTCTTTAAACCTATCAGAACTAAGGCCATTATTTCTTTCTTCCTCTTGATTCATTTTCTGTGTTTGGGAAACAAAACAGTCTGAGAGGAAGTCAGTGTATAGAAGCTGACTCAGCCTGGAGTTCACTGTGGTAGAGGACAGGGAGCCTACTGTTGGGATTCTCATCCCCACTCCAGGATAGGGCTTCTGCATACCTTTAAGTCTTCTGGCTTCTTCAATTCTCATAACTTCAGTGTGCTTCTCGGGCCTCTGAAACCTGGAAATTAACTGAGTTTTTCTTTCTGAAAAAGCTAAGAAAAAGTTATACAACTCCAGAAGAAAGCTGTCCACCATTTGGAGTGATAAACTGAGGAACAAAGGGTGCTGGATATACAATGTGGACACTATAAAGTATTTTCAAACTCCTTATTTAAAGATAATGCATCTCGTCCTGGCTGGTGTAGCTCAGTGGATTGAGCGCGGGCTGGGAACCAGTGTCCCAGGTTCAATTCCCAGCCAGGGTACATGCCTGGGTTGCAGGCCATAACCCCCAGCAACCACACATTGATGTTTCTCTCTCTCTCTCTCTCTCTCTCTCTCTCTCTGTCTCTCTCTCTCTTTCTATCTCCCTCCCTTCCCTCTCTAAAAATAAATAAATAAAATCTTTAAAAAAAAAAGATAATGCATCTCATTATATTTTTCCCCCTGAGGTAGACTAGACTAAGCAGCACAAAAACCAGTGGAATGTGGTGGTGGCTTGTTTAGTCATGACAAAAGTTAAGGCTCAAGACCTTTGCAGCAAGAAAGGAGTGGAGCTGTCCTACCTGCACATCACCAAAGTGACAAGTGGCCCAGCTTTTAAGGTTTCTAAAGATCTGAGAGTTCCCAAATCCATTGCCTGTGTTCTCACCATCATTAACAAGACTCAGAAAGAGAACTTTGGGACATTCTGCAAGGGCAAGAACTACAAGCCCCTGGATCTGTAGCCCAAGAAAAGCCTTTCCAACTCAACAGGCATGAAGATGAACCTAAAGACCAAGAAACAGCAGAAGGAGCAGCTGTGTCCACTGTGGTCAAGGCCTGAGTATCCAGGCATCAATAAAGCACAAACTCACTAGAAAAAAAAAAAAAAGGAAGGAAGGAAGGAAGGGGAAAAGAAAAGTAATTCCTAGCTGGGTGGCTCATACACCAAAAGGTCGTGCTTTCATTCCTTGATTGGGGTGCTGGGTGCTTATGGAAGCAACAAATAGATCTATGTTTCTCTCTCATATCAATGTTATCTCTCTCTTTCTCTCTCTCATTCTCTTCCTAAAAAAAAATCAATAAACATATCCTCAGGTGAAGATTGAAAAAAAAAAGAACAATAGAGGGTGAGCCCACTGATGAGGCCCAGTTTAGCCTGTTTAGACTATTCCTATTTTGTCCTGTCCTTTCATTTGGCTGGACCCTGCTGTTCTCACTAGTGGGCTTGTTATATAAGGCTAAAAGAATGAACAGACTCTGAAGGCTGGGATTTTTCTGACTACTAAATTATTGGTTATCTCCAGGCGTTAACTCCGTTATTGGTTAACTCCAGAGTGATGGGAAGAGGAAAAACATGGGGACATAATTGTGAATCCCACGTGCTTTGAGTCCTGGGATGTCATGAAAAGTCTATTCTCATTCATAATTGGGCGATGGAGCTGCTGACTCTCTCTACAAGTCAATCAACTAGTTAGTAAACAGGTTCTTGGAAATGTCTGGCTGGGTGTCCAGCTTGAATATTTTTAACCTCCTGGACAGATGGACAGAGGATTTCAATTGCTGGGAGGGAAGGTAAGGTCAGGGGCGTGAGAACTGTGTTTCCCTTGTATGGTTCTGTGGCTAAAGACCCCTCCCACTCCACTTCACCTGTCTAAAGTCTGACTTCCTCCTTCATCTATCCAGACTCATAGCTAATCCTTCCTTTGCCTCCTGTTCTCCCACTTCCTGGACTTTCATGCTTGACTCACCTTCCAACTCTGACAAAACTTTGGTTTCCATTCCAGACCACAAGATGGTTTTAGCTCCATATCAGTGTAGATCGGGGGAAGGGTGGTTGGGCAGTGACCAGTGCCTTCTTTGCTCCCCAGGAGAAGGGTGTAGACTGCCAGTGGTGCCCAGTGGCTTTTCTTCTACCTCCCCAAGCTGTCCTGTGGAAGAGCTCCAAACTCTCCTGCAACCTCATGCACTTCACTGCCCCCCAACTCTTGGGAACAGAATTCAAGAATTTAGGAGCCCAGATTTGGACCTCATATTCCTTTGGAAAGTACAGAAATGTTTAGAGATCAGAGGCAGCAAACTGGGGGCCCATAAGTGGAATCACCTTGCAAACATTAGAAATCTGTACTGTTTCTTTCTAAAAATGTGAATGGTTATAAACATTAAAAAAAACCAAATTTTCACTAACATCTACTGTTCTGGCTTCTTTTAAAAAGCAATCCTTATTGGTAACACAGAGCCCACAGGGCATTTAAGCATCAACCTGCTGGAGCTAAAGGGGCCAGACAGGCTCTTATTTGCCAGTTCTCACCACTCCCTATTGCATTACACTCACCTGCTTCAACTCCTTTCTTTATGCCTGCCTGACACCTGTCTAGTGGTCACCTCTGCTCTAAGTAGAACTTTCCAAATATTTCCTCTGAAGGACCCCTAAGATTAGGGAAAGTGAACCATTTTCTCCAGAACTTCCAGAGCAGTCCAAAGTAGCCTGTCACAAGTCAGAAATGTCTTTAAAGTATGTATTATAGCTTTAAAAAGTGGAAATTTTTATTTACGCTATAGAATATATTTATGTAGTTTTAGTATAAAAAAATTACCTCCCCACCAAATCTGAAAAGTAAAATTGAGCCCTGATTGGTGTGCCATCATCTCACAAACTGAAAGGTCATCAGTTCAATTCCTGGTCAGGACACACGCCTGGGTTGTGGTCCAGGTCCCTGGTTGGGGGTCTGCAAAAGGCAACGGGTCAATGTTTCTCTCACACATCATTGTTTGTCTCTCTCTTTCTTTCTCCCTCCCTTCCCCTCGCTCTAAAAATAAATAAATAAAATGTTTTTCTAAAAGACTACAATTGACACTGTGGAAGGTATGCTATGTATAGTATGTGGCTCCAAACACTCCTCACCACATCGCCTATGAATAACCCAATTTAAGCAGTACGATGCAAAAGACATGAGGCAAAGAAACATGGTAAACCAGACATGGGGAGAGAAAAAGAATCTCAATGACAATAAGAAAGACTCTGAAAGGCAGCTCTTCTCTAGTCCTAAGTCATCCCTCCTGACCTTGGCCTGGGAAAGTTCCTGAGAAAGTTTGTAGACATCCCTGATATGTCTGGACAGTGGTTTAGAGCGGGTGGCTCAGAGTGAAAAGCAAGTTTCAAAACAGAAGCCAGGCCAAGTAAGGAGAGGTGAGGGGCCAAGAGCAGCCAAGTGTGGTTCAGACAGGAAAGGATGTCTAGGCGCCAGGGAAGAGGCCTGGGACAGGGAACTGAGGGCTATGAAAAGGGCTGATCAGCATTTGCCCTTTCTCCCACTGAGCCCATCTTTGTTTCACTTCTTCTTACCACCCTTGCTTGAGAGAAATGAGTGTAAAATAAGTACTTTGACCACCTTAGGTGAGGGAATTTTTTTTTTCTCCAGAATGGTTGCATCTCTGGCCATAGCAGGACCATAGAAGGATGAGTACCACGTTTTCTTCCCTATCCAAATGAGATTTTATCTATTCCCTCCCAAGATAGAAAATACTCCAAATCATTGTCCAGATTTAGGTGAGTTTATTTCCCCCACCTCTTCCTGTGAGGAATTTGAGGCAAAGACAGGTCTAACTCAATCTCTCTTCTATTATAGTACTATCTATCAATGCTGCCCTATGTATAACAAAGAATGTTAGAGACAAAACTTGGATATTTTCTCCCTTGTCCATTGTACATCAAGAGAAATGGAATCACAGGATGAAAAAGATTCAGGAAGGCAGGGGTACTGGCTTTGGGAAGTCCAGCCCACAGCTGAAGATCCTGGAGGAGAAGAGGTTTGAGAATAAAGAACAGTCCTAGATTTAGAAGTCGTGGGGACACAGACCCTTTCTGCATTGGTCAAGACTGAGTCTGAGGAAGCCCTGGATTCCGTCCTCCAAAGTCTTGAGTTCCCAAGGTTCTTGCACTTGCCCTATCAGTTAGGGTGGGATCATTGTCTTCCCAATGGCTTTCATTAGGGTTCCAGGGGAAACCTGGGTTCCCTCCAGGATACAAAATGGCAAATTAAGTCCTGTTGGGGATAAGGCAAAGGATTTTCTGAGGTAATACTGGGAAGCTAGAGCTTATTTCTAGCTTCCTGGTCCCAAATAACTTTGGGGGGGGGGGGGGGGAGTGAGCCTCACTAAGGGAAATGTTAATGGAGAACAGGTCTGGCCAGATTAGCTAACTGAGCCACAGCATTCCTCTCCATCTCATTTCTCTTCTCTGTCCTCTAGCCAGACATTATATGTAAGGAGAGATACAGAGGATTCACCACTGCTCCTTCCTCAGTATAACATTTCTTGGTGGCCTGCTTGATTTGAGCTCTGGCTTGCAGATCATGACCTTGAACTCTGCTGCAGGGCTTGTCTCCTTCTTGCCGATCTTCCTGCTACTTGAGTTAAAGCAGGTTCATGGAAAAGACTGGTTAGATGCCTGATGTATCTTTAGCTTGCCCAAGCTGAAAATAAGATGGGGAAGTCCAGCAGATGGAAAGAGTTCAGCAAAAGCTGAACATATCCTGACCTTTGTTCTCAGAACCATTCAGACTCTTGCAGGTGAAGCCACATCAGCTTGAAAGATTCCTAGTGGGCATTCTTATCCAAATTTTGTTTCACACATGAGGAATTTGAGGCTTGGAGGCTTGATATAACTTTCCAAAGAACACAAAACTATGGACTAGTGAGAGTAGGACCATAAACCAGTGCTTTGCCTAGTTGAGATGACAGCCCTTCACCATGGTTTTGTTCTTAACCAAACTGCCTACAGGCCACCCTGCTTTCCTTTCAAATTTCAAACAGCAGTAAAAATGAATTGAGGAAAATAATTATCTTCTAACCAACCAAACATGTTCTGCCCATCTGACATTTGACACTCCAATTTTCTTTGATCTCTACCCCTGATCTTCTAAACTGCATGTTTCATCCAGGTCTTCAGTTCAGCTCTCTCAAACCACTTGAGACACTGAAGTTAAATTTGCAGACCCCACTTTCAAGCTTTCTGTCCAAGTTGAGAGGGGACCAGGAGGCTAAGAATATAGAGTAGGAAAAGATAGGATTCTTGTCAGAAAACCGACTCTGCCTAAGCCAGTGCAGCCCAGGCTGTGGCCATGGGAGCAATCTGTTCAACATAAGCAGGCCTTAGCAAGCACATAGTACAGGGCTGAGCAAGGACCACATGGGTCTTCTCTAAATGTTTGTTAGCAGTGCCTCAACCCCTAACCTTTTTCTGAGGCCTCTAGAGGAATAGCAGCCCTGACTGTTTACGGGGCTTAGGCTTCAACTTCAGCTGGCCTGACAGAGCCTATGAAAAGTGGGGTAGAGGTCAATGGAAACAGTCTAGCTCGTGCCTGGAACTGCTCTGGAATCTGGGGAAGTTTCTGAGTCCCATGCCTCTGGCTTTGCTCAGCAAGGTCACCTGCCAGGAGAGCAGAAAGCCAGACAGGAAGGAGTCCAAGAATGGTCTGAGCTTTCTGATACTTTGTTTTTGAGGCAGTATAACTGATCCCACGTGGTCACTCTAAACTTTGTCCTCCTTTCCTCCATTTCTGGGCAAAATATGTGTGTGTATAGAGGTCAGGGTGGGGTAGGGGAGCAGGGATGTAGTCCACTCCTCTTCTACTGTCTCTTGTCCATAATCTTTGTTCCCATTCTTTTAAGTTCCCAAGCTGGCATTAAATGGGACTTAGGAAATTGGCTGTGAAACCCAACAAAGACAGAGATATAGCTGACCAGGTGAGGACTTACGTGTGTGTATATGTAGGGGAGATGGGCAAAAGGAGATTTTTCAATGTCTTTTAGTTTTGTTTCTTGCTGATTTCTCCTCAGCCATATAGTGTAACTGGGCAACTGCAGTGACAGGTTCTTTCCCCATTCCCACTCTATTCACAACACTTCCAAGAGCTAGAAAAGGAAACACATCAATCATCACAAATTACTTAAGAACTCTGGAATGTTCTGTTTCTTTTTCTTTTTTTTTTTTTTTAATTTTTATTTCCCTGATGGCTATGAGCTGTCTATTAAGGTCTTTGGCCCATTTTTAATTCAGTTGTTTTCTTTTTTTTTTAAGATTTTATTTATTTATTTTTAGAGAGGGAAGGGTGGGAGATAGAGAGAGAGAGAGAGAAACATCAATGTGCGGTTGCTGGGGGTTATGGCCTGCAACCCAGGAATGTACCCTGGCTGGGAATCGAACCTGGGACACTTTGGTTCCCAGCTCGCGCTCAATCCACTGAGCTACGCCAGTCAGGGCTTTGGAATGTTCTGTTTCTATTCTGGTTTCCTTCTCTGGTCTCTTGGCTGTTTCTACCATAAGACCTACTACTGCACCCATACCAGGCTTTTAAGGGGCTTTCCCTCAATGGAGTCACAGCCCCTATTCATTCTTTACAATGGAGTCAGAAATATCTAACATTACTTCTGTCATTTGATGCTGTAGAGAATTCAGTCAACCAGCCTGATTATGGTTGGGGAATTCCTTGAAGCTTCTCCTGCATCCCATCTTTATGGTTTTCAAATGTTCAGTAGGGTTGCTATCTGTGCCTGCCTCCTTAGTCTGTCCTCTGGAAAGGCAGCTAGCCTGTGACTGCTGCATGTCAAGTGACTGGAACCCATCAGCTCTTGTAGAACTTCCTCAGAAGCCAATCAAACATAGGGAAGTGACCTCAGCCAAGCGAGAGCTATGTGGCTGAGAAAGCATCTCTCAGAGCTGTGAGTGTCCCTAAGTCATCCCCCTCCTCTGCACCCTCCTTACGTCCTGTAAAGCAACACCACCTCTTCTCTTTCCTCCAAAGACAGAAGAGAGAAAGGCTAACTAAATTCCACAAAGAACCAAAAGAAAAACTGCAACTCAACCACACAATGGCTTCTAGAATTGGAGAGTAGAATATTCAGGGGGCTCCACCAGCACAGACATATTTTTCAAAGTGGGGTCTCCAGGGCCTGGAAGACAGTGACTGTGCTGAAGAATAATCAGTACCTCCTCCCTATTTCCTCCCACACCTGGCTTTCTTGACTCTCCCCACAAAAAATAGCTGCAGTCATTCTTTGTAAACATGGACAAGATCAAGGTCAAGTGTGGGAAAGAGAGGGCCTGTGTTCCTATGAACACATGTGAAAAAGCACAACCCTGTGCCTGTGGCCTGAGGACCAGAGGCTCAGAAGTCAGCTGATCTTAGGGTGTGAGCTATTTTTTCCTACTACTCACTCTTCACAGCCTTGCAGATGAATTTCCTGAATGTTCCTGGGCAGGGCTAGATTGGGAGCATATGTCCCACCATTGTGGTGGGAGGGAAGGGGCAAAAGATAGGAAGGCTGTAATCCCCAGGGTATCACACTGGACACTGACAGGTAAGGAGAGAATGGTTCAGCTAAGCACCCCCTTCATTTCTCCAGCCCTCTCCCATCAGGCCTCACCCTGAATACAGAGACAGATAAAAATATTTTATTTAAAAATATAAAACTGGCCTTAATCCTCTTAACTGCTCCCACCCCCAGTTATCTCCACAAAGAACTATATAAAAAATGGGTAAGGGCATATGTACAGCTGTCTCAGATCCAATAATTCCATTTCTTCTTTTGACCTTCCCTTCACCCTTTCATACAATTAAGACATTGGTCCTCTGCCCTTTCTCCAAGATATCAGAAGTGGTACAAGGGTAGAGGGAGGGGAAGGGTAGAAGACGTCTGTTGTCATTCTCCATTTCTATTTCTAGGGACCAAACAGATTATCTGGACTCAGAGCAAATTATTTCCTTGTCCACAAAACCAAATAATAGAGACAGTTACTCTCTGTATCTTAAATTAGAAATATATGAAGATCCAGAATGTTGTTTAGGGTCCTTTTTCAGTATATAGCCTCATCCATATGGTCATCACTGTCACCACCAAAGTCCTCTCCATTGTCGAAGTATGACATGATGTAATCAGTTTCCTGAAATAGAAAACAAAAGTCAGTTATGCTTTTGGTATTCTCCTTCCTCCCTGTGTACCAGGTCCCTTCCCTCCCAATAGCACCATTCCAGCCCTAGAAATCCCTTCCAGTTGTAGTTTAATATTTACTTATTTATTTCAAATGGTCATTTATTGATTTGAGAGAGAGAAAAGGAGAGAGAAACATCGATTTGTTGTTCCACTTATCTATGTATTCATTGGTTAATTCTTGTATGTGCACTGACCCAGCTGCAACCTTGGCATATTGGGACAATGCTCTAACCAACCAAGCTACCCAGCTGGGGCTAGTTGTAGTTTGCTCTTTAGAAAAGCCTACAGATAGTCCTGGCTGGTATGGCTTAGTGGATTGGGCATCGGCCTGCAAACCAAAAGGTTGCCACTTCGAAGCCCAGTCAGGGCACATGCCTGGGTTGTGGGCCAGGTCTACAGTAGGGGGTGTACGAGAGGCACCCACATATTGATGTTTCTCTCCCTCTCTTTCTCCTTCCCTTCCCCTCTGTCTAAAAATAAATAAAATCTTAAAAAGAAAAAAAAGAAAGCCTACAGACAGATAACGTGGAGGATACTATCCTTTGGGACACTATCTCCTTTAGCCCTCCAATCTTCTGAAGAGAATATCTCTGGTGAACAGAGTTGAAATCTCCAGAGCTAATGAGGACAAGAGATAGGAATTGTGGGTAGAAAGAGGTCCCCTTCACCTCTTCATGTTCTTCTTCATCATACTCCTCTTCTTCTTCCTCTTCCTTCTCTTCTTCTTCTTTCTCCTCATCTTCCTCTGAAGTTAATTCTTCCTCCTTTTTCTCCAGGGTCTTATGTGAAGAAGAAAAATAGGGAGACAAATTCCAACTCAGCTCACAGAGGGAAAAAATTAAGGTAAACATGGGTCAAAGAGGAGGGAATGGATCTGGGGCCAGATGGTCGTTGTGCACATTTCCTCCTACCTCTAGTTTCTGTATTGTTTCCTCCTTATATTCTGTGGTTTTAGGGGGCCTTTTGGGGACTAGAATGGTGGACCCTGGTGAAAAGATCAAAAAGTAAACCATCAGAGAGCAAACTTCCTTGTTAGCTTTCTACCCACCTTCCTGCAGAGACCATATCACTCTGCTGCCCTCATGTGGCCACCAAGGCAACCAGCAACAATGCTTTGGGTAGGAATTGGGAGGGCAGACAAGCAGCCTTGGCCCTCCAGTTGAAAAAGGAAATCTCTTTTCTCCTCTTCTTCCACTGTATACTCACGGTCTTTCTGTAGCTTCCTCACTCGGATCCTTAGCTCCCGGGGTAGACGTCGCCAATCTGGGAACAGTGGGAATGTAAAAAGTAAGACCCTGCCTGGGTCTCCTATGAATGAGTTATTTTTCATAAAGATTTTTTATTTATTTACTTTTAGAGAGAGGGGAAGGGAGGGAGAAAGAGAGTAAGAGGAACATCAATCTGGGGACCAAACCCAGACATGTGCTCTGACAGAGAATCAAACCCACAACCTTTCACTTTGTAGGACAATGGATGTGTTGCAGCCCTAATGCCCACAACCTCTGTATTGAAGGTCAACTAGCCCCGGCCCCGACCCTGGCCCCGGCCCCCACCCCGGCTTGCCATCAAAATGGGCAACCAACTAAGCTGCACCAGTCAGGGTAGAATGACTAGTTTTAAGGGAGAGGATAAGGGTCAGGATAAAGGTGATGAAGGAAGGGGCTGGGTCAAGTTTGCTTGGAACAAAACTGGCTTGGGTGTCTCCAAGGAAGTGAGGGCTATTTAATAGGTTTTTAGATAGAGACTGAGGGTGTTTACTAGCATATCTAAGGCTCCAGTTTGGAAATACTAAATGGAGTGGGGCAGGGGGGTACAGACACAGAGGAGAGTGAATGGGGTGATAGCCAGTGGCTTGAAGTCTATCAAACATTTGAAAGAAGGGCAGTTAATGAAAGGACCCAGCACCTACCAGGGTTCCAATCAATGGCATTGTCAATCGGTCCTGACATCTGATATTTGTCTGAGTAACGTTCCACATCTGAGAGATCAGAGGCCAAGGTCAAAGTTTTATCCTTTCAGAGGCCTAGGACAGGGTTGCTCCTCAGGGCCTAGCCCTCTCAATACTTAAGAAATTATCCCTTCAGCCTGAACCCAGAACCCAGGGGGGCCAGCTTCAGTGAGAACCTAAAATTACAATGTTTTTGTTATCTTCCTTAACCCAAAAGCATGACTATATCAAGAGGTAATGTGATACAGTAAAAAGTATATTAGAGAGCAAAAAATCAGAGTTTCTGTCTTCCCTTTACTCCTTGTTAATGGGGCTAACTTATGAGCTCCAGCTTCTAGGGCTTCAGTAGGAAGGCACCAGTCGCCAATATCCTGAAATACTGTACTTTCCCAGCAGTTAGTAAATATCCACTATCCCAAACCTCCTGAGTATACCCCCTTCTCCAGTCCCTCCTGATATCCCTGACTTCTCCATGATCGACTACCCAAAAAGTTAGCAGGGTACTAGTTAGCAGGGTGCCTCAGAGACCCAACACCTGTCCCCCTTCTGATTGGTTGATGCCTATAATAACTACAGTGTTAAAAATTTCATACATCATTCCATTTACACATGTAAAATGGGTGTCTTAATACTTAACGTCCTACTGTCCCAAACTATCAAGAGACACAAAACAAACCATGGATACTGTCATGCATTTCGAATTCAGAGATAATTATTATGATCTTCTGAGTTAGACAGTGAGCTTCCTGTGCCTCTTCTGGCATCTCTGGCCCCCATCAGTGCTGAATATAAGGCACTGCTCATGGAAGGCACTCAGAACATTCCAACTGACCTCTTTTGGGGACAGCTGGCCGGATGAAGTAGGGGAGCTGCCTCATGGCCCCTCGTAGCTCCTGCTTCAGTGCCAGGACATATTCCCCTTCCTCTCCTGAGGGCAGAGGCACTGGGTAGAACTCCAATGGCTAAGGAGGCAGGGTCAGTGGTCAGTCCAGGGAGAAAATGCTGGAGTACAAATCCAGGAGGTTGTGTCCCCCCCATTCAATCCAATGCTCCTACTGAGCAAAGGACCAAAAGCTAATGAGGCTCATAACACAGCATTTTGAAAGCTGAGGAGCTGGGGTTATGAGAAGTAAGGGTAGACATTTCTTGCCTTGAAAACATCCCATGCAAGCTAGGTGCATAGAGACAGGGAGAAGCAAGATGACGATGGTTTTGTGATGGCCCAGGAGAAATCCAGGATCATATACAGTCAGGGGCACTTGGGAGGCTTGAGAATGGAGGACAGACACTCACCGGGAAGAGTGGAGAAGGCTGCAGGGTAGATGGCGGCAGAGCATCCCCCTTCCCAATGCCCACAGCCTCTGTATTGAAGGTCAACTGGCCCCGGCCCCGACCCTGGCCCCGGCCCCCACCCCGGCTTGCCATGGTGGAGGGGGCCTCAGAATTCAGAGATCCAGTGAGAAAAACCTGGGAAAGACAAAAACAAAGAGAAAAAGTACAGTAGAATGGATAGGAAGCCAGGGAGGTATAAGACAATCCTTTTCCCTGGGACCTAAAAGCCTGTGTAATTCAACAAATTTTGATTAAGAATGCATGTGCCAGGCAGGGTATTTCTGGAAATATAAACAATGGATGAGACATGGTCTCAACAGGACAGATAATTGCAATATAGTGTAACTGTAGCACAAGGGAAAGTGATAAAATCCTTGGATAAAACTTCCCTACATCCCTAAGATAATTTGATGTTTATCACCATCTGCATATCTATATATGACCTTTTAATTCTTTCCCTCCCTAACATTCCAAACCTAACCAGGCCCCAATTCAATCCAATTTAATGCATTTCAATAAAGCATTTATTAAGCACATACCATAAAAAAGTAGTGTGCCAGGCACTGTGTAAGCACAGAGTAAGTCATCAGTCTCACTGTCAGTAGCAGGAGGTGAGAGTGGGAAAAGGGAACCATTACAATCAAATTGATCTTTATAAACACCACCTAGAAGCACAGAACTTAGAATAAGAAGGATTTACAGAGTTATCTAGTGCAAACCCCCTTACAGCGTAGTACTCCACTCTGCAAGTTGTTAAGTTATTCTGCTTCTTGTGACATTTGCCTAAAGAGTGGGTGGTCAGCCCTGACTGGTGTGGCTCAGTTGGTTGGGTGTCATCCCACAAAGCGAAAGGCATCTGGTTTGATTCCGGGTCAGAATACATGTCTGGACTGCAGGTTCAGTTCTCAGACACAACACCTATGAGAGACAACCGGTCAATGTTTCTCTCCCTCTCTTTCTTCCTTCCTTCCCTTCTCTAAAGATAAATAAATAAAACTTTTTTTTTAAGGTGAGGGTGTTCATTCTCCCCCATGGCAGCCCATTCCACTGTGATCAACTCTGATGAATTGAAAGTTCCTCCTGCTACTGAAATGAACTCTGCCTCTTGTCATCATCAGTCTTGAAGGGACAGTCAGAAGCTACTAGAATGGGGGATAAAGTCATCAAATGAAAAGAAACTTGAAAGAAATGATACCCCAGAAGGAAGAAACACATCTAGCACCCAGACCTTGGTTTCTAATACCATTTTCCAATACAAGGAATCAAGGCTTCTTAGAGACATGATTGAGGCAGTAAATACACAAGACGAGACTTAAGGATCTTCTAGTGCCAGAAAGTACAAAAGTGCTAAAAATAAATAAATAAAACACAATAACACACACACATTAATGGGGCTATGTCAAAGAAGCATAAGAGTCCAATGAAAGAGCTCCCAATGGCCAAAGTCAGGACAGTTTCAACAATAAAATAAAGTAGTATTGGATTACAACACAAAAGTATCCAATAAAAAAAAGTATAAAATCCATGAGTTCATACTACTATAAATAATGATTGAATAAATTAATACACGACAGAGAAAAGACAAATATCTCATGCAGAATTCCAAATACACTATGTAGACTTCTCTAAAGACAGAGGGTAGAACTCCCCTCTCGTTAAGTGTGGGCTGTATATAAGGAATTTTGTCCAATACAATTTTTAAAGGAAAATAGTAACTTTACAATGGAGGAACTGGATGAATACTACTTTAGTCAGGAGACCAAGGTCAGTATCAACAATATTAATTCATGTTAAATTAAGGTACCTTAATACTGAAATGAAAATGTCACTTTGGGGGACTTCCGGCAAGATGGAGGCATAGGTGGATGCAACGTACCTCCACGCACAACCAAGATTAGAACAACAACAATTTAGAGGCAGAATAACACCCAGAACTGACAGAGAATTTATCTGAATGGAAGATGGACAGCCAAGAAGTTGAGGTAGACCCGTTCATCCAGACTGGTAGGAGGGGCAGAGAGGAGCAGCCAGGCGGGCGCGGGTTGCAGCACGGGTCTCGGCGGAAGAGCAGAGAGCAGTGGGCCCATTGGGCAACTGGGAACGCATAAGGCATCTGGGGCGCACAAGATCACAGCGGTTGGACCCTGAGTACGCAAGCAGCAGCTGGCGGACCCAGTGAGGCGGCGATTGTGGACTGGGGCAGAGCATGCAGCCCAGGATCCCAGGGAAGGGACTGGGGTCCCAGGAGAGCAGAGCTACCGCCATTGTTCCCTCCTGCCCCCGCCTCCACATACAACATCACAATCTAGCGACTGGGGTACCCAGCCCTGGTGAACACCTAAGGCTCCGCCCCTCACTGTAACAGGAGCAACCAGACCAAAAAAAAAAAAAAAAGAGAGAGAGAGAGAGAGAGATGTCTCAAACAGAAGAACAGATCAATGACCCAGGGCTTATCCTTTTGAGCGACGAAGAGATAGCCAATCTATCAGATGCACAGTTCAAAACACTGGTGATCAGGAAGCTCACAGAGTTGGTTGATTTTGGGAGCAAATTACATGAAAAAATGCAGGTTACCATAAAAGAGATGAAGGAAGATGCACGGAGAACCAATAGTGATGGGAAGGAAACTGGGCCTTAGAACAGTAGAGTGGACCAGAAGGAAGAAAAAAACAACCAAACAGGAAAGAGTGGAGAAATAAGAATTCAAAAAAACGAGGAGAAGCTTAAGAACCTCCAGGACACCTTTAAATGTTCCAACATCCGAATCATAGGGGTACCAGAAGGGGAAGAGGAAAAGCAACAGATTGAACACGTATTTGAACAAATAATAAAGAAAAACTTCCCCATTCTGGCAAAGGAAATAGACTTCCAGAAAATCCAGGAAGCTCAGAGAGTCCCAAAGAAGTTGGACCCAAGAAGAAACACACCAACGTACATCATAATTACATTAGCCAAGGTAAAAATGAAGGAGAGAATCCTAGAGATAAGGGGACAGTAACCTACAAAGGAGTTCCCATCAGACTGTCAGCTGATTTCTCAAAAGAGACCTTACAGGCAAGAAGGGGCTAGAAAGAAATATTCCAAGTCATGAAAGACAAGGACCTATATCCCAGATTACTCTATCCAGCAAAGCTTTCATTTAGAATGGAAGGGCAGATAAAGTGCTTCTCAGATAAGGTCAAGTTAAAGGAGTTCATCATCACTAAGCCCTTATTTTATGAAACGTTAAAGGGACTTATCTAAGAAAAGAAGATAAAGAAAAAACAAGTATAGTAAAAGGACAGCAAACTCACAATTACTAACAACCACACCTAAAGCAAAACCAAAAGAAACTAAGCAAACAACTAGAACAGGAACAGAACCACAGAAATGGAGATCACATGGAGGGTTAGCAACAGGGGAGTGGGAGGAGGGGAGAAGGGGAAAAGGTACAGAGAATAAGTAGCATAGATTGTAGGTTGAAAATAGACAGCGGGAGGGTAAGAATAGTATGGGAAAAATAGAAGCTAAAGAACTTATAAGTATGACACATGGACATGACTAAAGGGGGGGATATGGGTGGGAGAGGGTATACAGGGTAGAGGGGAGTGAAGGGGGGAAAATGGAACAACTGTAATAGCATAATCAATAAAATATATTTAAAAAATGTCACTTTACCACTTTACCTTTGTGATCCTCATCACCCAAATCCATAACCGCAGTCTAATCAGGAGAAAAATGTCAGACAAATTCCAGCAGAGGAGCATCCTATCATATACCTGACCAGTACTCTTTAACACAGTCAAAGTCACCAAAAACAAGGAAGGTCCACTCTTCTACTGTAAAAGAGAGAGAGCTGTCCGAGTGGCAGCATTCTTAAAAATAAAAAACACCATCCTCTTTGTTTTCTTATTATACAACTAATATACACTTATTCTAGAAAACTTGGAAACACATAAAACTATAAAGAAAAATACCTATTATTTCATGATGACCACCATATAGTAACAATCATTATTAATATTTTTTATTTTTTGATTTTAAAGAGAGAAAGGAAGGGAGGAAAAGAGAGAGAGAGAGAGAGAGAGAGAGAGAGGGAAACATTGATTTGTTGTTCTACTTATTTATGCATTCATTGGTTGCGACTTGTATGTGCTCTGCTAAGAGATCAAACCTGCAACCGTGGCATTATCAGGTTTAAACAACTGAGTAACCTGGCCAGGATCCCCGTTATTAATATTTTAATATGTATCCTTTTAACTTCATTTCCATGTGTACGTACATATATACACACATAATAGGGACATGACAAGTAAATGTAGAATGGTATTCTGGATGGAATCCTAGAATAGAAAAAGTACAGTAGGTAAAACTATGGAAATATGAATCAAGAATGACCTTAAATAATTACATTATATCAGTATGCTTTCAAACTTATAACTAATGTACCATATTAACATATGATGTTAATAATAGGGGAAACTGTGTGCCAGGGAACAACCCTATATAAGAAACAACCCTACTATCTGTTCAATTTTTCTATAAATCAAGATTGTTTTAAGAAATAAAATCTGTTTTAAAGAAACTTGATGCTTTGGCTGGTGTGGCTCAGTGGACTGAGTGCCAGCCAGCAAACCAAAGGGTCGCAAGTTCAATTCCCAGTCAGGGCACATGCCTGGGTTGCAGGGTCAGGTCCCCAGTTGGGGGTGTGTGAGAGGCAACTGGACTGAGAAACTGATGTTTCTCCCCTCTCTTTTTCCCTCCCTTTCCCTCTCTCCTAAAAATAAACAAATAAAATCTTTTAAAAAGCTTGAGGAGCAATTTGAAATTCACAGTTTCTCAGATTCTTCCTTGTTTTTGATTACCTTGACTGTGTTAAAGAGTACTGGTCAGGTACATGAGTGGATGCTCCTCTGCTGGAATTTGTCTGATGTTTTTCTTCTGATAGACTGGGGTTATTGGTTTTGGGGAGGAGAATCACAGAGGTAAAGTGCCATTTCATCACATCATATTAAGGGTACATACTAATAACATGTTAGAGAACAGTAGAAATAATACAGATATATAATTAAGATCTCTTAAATTAGTGATTTATAATGTAATTGTCCCCACAGTCCAGAGAAGGGAGAAAACTAGGTCTGTGATGCTGAGAGGAGGCTTTATAAATATAAATCACAAGGTCTCAGGTTTGGAAGAACTCTTAGAAATCATGCATTTATTCATGCAACAAATATTTACTGGACAGCTACCATATGCCAGACACAATGTCAGATAATGGGGATCATAGTGAAACTTCTATTCTAGATTTGCATCCTTCCTCTGATAAACCATAATTAGCAAATTGTTATTCATTATCTTTATTTGATTTATTGAAATGTTATTCAAATTATCTTTAGTGAGAGAATCCCCTATTTCACTTTGCAGGTCTTTCTATTTTTGGATATTTGTTCTTCAATTGATATCCAACAAATTCTCTAGACAAGAAATATATGGCTCAATGAAGGGCATTTTACAAAAGATTAGTTGGTAAAAATGAGTTTTAAATATTTATAAAGGAATTTATACACATACCCCTATATAAATAAAAATGTTCTTAAAGGATATGAGGGGGACCCAAAACCCCCAGAATTTATTTATAAAATATTGTGTATTTATTCTTACATGTTTAAACATTAGTCACCTTCAAAGTAGTCTCCATTTGATGCAATACACCTAGTGAGACTTTTTTCCACAGCTCAAAACAGTTTTTTAACCGATTTTGATGCCTTTTAGTGCTTCTGCCATTTTTTGTTTCACCTTTTCCATGTCAGCAAAACACTTCCCTTTGAGGACTTTTAATATGAGGAAACAAAAGAGTCACTCAGGGGCAATATTGGGTGAACAGCAAGGCTGGGACACCGTTTTTTGGTCAAAAACTGATGAACACTCAGCATAGTGTGGGCAGGTGTGCTCATAAATCACCCATCATGAGATGGGCAAATGTGTGAAAAGAGTCTTCAAAAAAAATTCACTTAAGTGGGAACTCAGCCTTTCACACCACCACCAGCTGGTACACTGATACAGAGGGGTTCCTAGAATACTACCTAGCAGGGGAAGCCTGAACTACAAAGCCCTCCAGAAGATAATTCTGGGGTTTTAGGGGGTTCCCCCTTCATATACACCAAAATTAACATTGGTTAATTTGAGGTGTGCTTTCTTTTTGTTTGTTTTTTTGGGGGTGGGTGTTATTTGTATTTTAAGATTTTCTTCTATACTGAATAGGTACTATTTTTGTAATTAGAGAAAATATTAATTTAAATTTAAAAATATATACTAACAATAGCAGATGAGACTAATACATAGCAGGAAGGAAAGGGTAAAAAAATGTGTCTGAGGAAGTTTCAAGTCCAACTACCACAAAAAATGTGAAGAAAAAAATGGCTGTTAATAGATTTAATTGTAATCTGACTGAAAGCATATTAAGGGAGAGAGGAAGTCTCACGCATCCTGGAGAAGAAGTAAGAATTCATCACCACATCTTCACACCCTTTCAAGGGAAAGAACACTCTAATCAGCTGCCGTAGGTCTCTTTCCACTTGACAGATACAGTTCTAGCAGTGGAGATGGGAGCCGTTTTGATTGCAAAGGAGTGAGGAGTCAGGAAAAGACCATGGGTTTTGAGGTTAGATAAATCTAACTCCATTTGCACATATCTACCAAGTGACTCCTAAAGAAGTGGGGTAAAAGAAAACACAATTTTATTTAATTCAGGTAATAAACTGGTGTTTGAGAAACCAACCCATCCATCTCTACCCCACTTAGTTCAGTAATTACAATGAGTCTCTTAGATTTAAAATTGTGACTGAGTCTCAATTCTTGAAGATATTTAAAGTCTCCCAGAATCTGGTCCAAAACTACTCCTCTTTGATATCAACCCTCCCTAATGTCCACCTCTGCATTCTCCTTCCCCTAAAACTACATTTCACATACTTTATACTTATTCCCAATTATGCATAACTGGTTGCAACAAAACATACAGAAAAACAATTACATCAAATTTAAGGATGGCTGTACATGTAGTGGATAAGAACATGGATTTGAACCCCAGTTCTGCCATTTCTCAGGTATATAACCTTGAACAATGTATTTAAAATCTCTAAACCTGTTTCTTCATCTGTAAAGTGGGAAAAATAAAAATAAAACCATCTTAATTCATTCAATAAATATTTACTGAGTGCTTACTATGTGCAGGCACTGTTCTAAGAAATTCAGGGACTGAGGCCTAGGGCACTCTAATGTTTAAGCTTTTCTATATTTGTAATAAGACAAGGAGTTAACACTCATTACATTAGAATCCATGGAAGTCCAAATAGAAAAAAATCATCCTCAAAAAATAAACGTGCAAAGGACATGAATAGACAACTGACAAAAGAATAAAGAATAAAGCCATGCTTTATCTGTCAAATTGACAAAGATTTAAATAATAATCATGCTGTCATGAGTTTTGTTGAGATGGACACTCATGATCATATTTCACTGGAACACAATCTTTTAAGGGAGCAATTTGACCACTTAGGTCAACAGCCTTTTTTTAATGTCCATATACTTAGTACACTAATCTTATTTTAAAAATCTAGCCTAATCCTGGCTGATGTGGCTCAGTGGATTGAGCACTGGCCTGCAAAGTTGAAAGGTCACCAGTTCGACTCCCAATCAGGGCACAAGCCCAGGTTTCAAGCCAGGTCCCCAGCTGGGGGTGTGTGAGAGGTAACCGATGGATGGATGTATCTCTCACACATTGATGTTTCTCTCCCTCTCTTTCTCCCTCCCTTCCCCTCTTTCTAAAAGTAAATAAATAAAATCTTTTAAAAAATAAAAATCTTGAGCGCGGGCTGCGAACCAAAGTGTTGCAGGTTTGATTCCCAGTCAGGGCACATGCCTGGGTTGTGGGCCACAGCCCCCAGCAACCGCACATTGATGTTTCTCTCTCTCTCTTTCTATCTCCATCCCTTCCCTCTCTAAAAATAAATAAAAATAAAATAAAATAAAAATAAATAAATAAAAATTAAAATCTATCATAAAGAAATCAGGTATATAGTCAGAGATGTAAGTTGAAGGATGTTCATCAAAGAGCTATCCATATTAGCAAAACTTCTGAAGTAACAAAAAAGAATGGCTTAAAAAGTTCAAAATACCACTCTAGCTGGTGTAGCTCAGTGGATTGAGTGCAGACTGTGAACCAAAGAGTCACTGGTTCAGTTCCCATTCAATTCAATTCAGTTCAGTTCAGTTCGGTTCAATTCAATTCAGTTCAGTTCAATTCAATTCAGGATACATGCCTGGGCTGCAGGCCAGGTCCCCAGTATGGGGTGTGTGAGAGGCAACCACACATTGATATTTCTCTCCCTCTCTCCTTCTCTTCCCCTCTCTCTGAAAGTGAGTAAACAAAATCTTTTTAAAAAAAAGTTCAAAGTATCCATTTTAGACCATTATATAGCCATAAAATTACTTCAAATAATATTTAAAGGCAAAAAATCACAATATAATATAAAGTGGGGAAAATATGATATAAAAATGCATTTATTGCATGGCCTTATTTGTGTAATATATATACACACATACAGATGTATACATGCAGAGAAGAAATTGAAAGGATACATATTAAAATAATAATAATGGTTATCCCTACATCATGGTCATGAAATAATGGATACTTTTCTTTATATATTTATGTGATTCTAAATTTCTAGAATGTTACTTCTATAATCAGAAAACAAGAATGATAGTATTCTTTATTTTAAGAATACTAGAACTACTCCCTCTTATACAATGGAAGGGTAGAATGCATTTTTGAGGTATATATTTGTTTAGAATATCTGTTAGGTATTAATTGAAGAACAAATATCAAAAAGTGGAAGGACCTGCCAGGTGAGATAGAGTTCTTTGACTAAAGACAATTAAATAGAAGCTCAATAACAATTTACTATATATCGTTTATCAGAGGAAGTATGATCCCCATTATCTACCACTGTCTGGCATATAGTAGATGCTCAGTAAATATGTGCTGAATGATAAAATGATTTCTAAGGTTTCTTTCAAACTCAAGGCCTTAAGATTCACAAAACATCCCCTCACCATCCCATTCTTTCTAGTTTTCTCTGAACTGTGGGAGCAATTACTATATTATGAATGACTAATTTTAAGAGACCTTAATTATATACTGTATTATATTTTATCTTTTATTAATTGTTCCATAATTACATTAGGAGTTTAAATTCTGCATCCCCAATCAATTCCATTTAATTAACCTTTAGCAGGCACTGTGCATTAAGAATCTGCCCTACAAAATCTTATATTCTGAGAAGAATAGAAACATTAAAGAGGCAGGGTGCACTAAGTACTCTAATAGAGGTATGCACAAAATGCTATCATCTGACAGAGGAACAATTAATTCTGCAAAAAAAAACAACACAAAAAAACGGTGGTTCAGGGAACCTACAAGTAGAAAGTAAGTAACCTTTCAGCTTGATTGATAACGAAAGTCTGTCAGCCTCTTAGGGAAATACTATTAATAGATTCGAGGAAAGCTGACGCTATTGCAAAGTCAGGAATACGAGAGTGAGTCTTTTTCTTTCACTTTTGCTTTAAAATTTCTTGCCGATACGCAAAAGACTATATCAGAAAACCGTTTTCTGATATACTAATCAATATAGTAATGGGAACCCAGAAGAGAAAAGGGTAAGAGACCCAGAGAGCCGACCCAACGGGCCTGCCAAAAACCTTTGTTTATCTTGCATCTTGGCCCTGGTGAACTAGTACAGGAAATGTGGACGGAACCAGGTCAGAACCACCAGGACCAAGCCTTACCTGCTACCCCTCCCCCACATGGAGCCCACACCGCTGCCAACTTGAAATCTGCTCCTCTTCCTCAAGCCGCTGCTGTTCTAGGTCCTCCTCCTAGAGCTCCCCATTGGTGAATTCTCCCCGCCAATCTAGGTGAAGCAGAGGGAGGTCCGCCCACTTGAAGCTGAAAAAGAGAAGAAGGGAGGGAGTCAGCCGGAACCCAGGCCTAGGGAGCCTGAATCGGAGAGAGATGGGGTTAGAGAATCAACCAAGGCTCCGTTATTTATTTACGATCTCATCCCAGACGGAGGAGCCACTGGCCAGCGAGAGATTACAGAGAGAACCTAACTTCAGATCTTCCCGACGGACTGTTGAGGGAGCTCCCACAGAGAAATAAACCCTTATGAAACCTACTCATTAGAGATCAGTCTTTTTGTGACTGGCTTCACAGCTTGGCCTCTTCGCCATTACTCCAACCTTCCCTTCAATCTTACTCTGCTTCCCTATAGTACCACCAATGAATAATTATTTACTTAAAATTTTTTTTCTGTGGGTTGCTGCCATGTCTGTGAGAAGATGACAAAAAGGTTTGGAGAAGGAAGGGTTAGGAGCTGGGGAGGCAGGGCAGAAGCCCAGTGAGTGTTTCCTGCATTTTTCACTACCTTCCAGCTGCTCCTAGCCCTTGGTAAAGGGAACACAGTGAGTAGAGGAGTTCTGCTTTCACACTCACACACACACACACACACACACACACACAAGGAAAGAGTTCCGTGTGGTGATAAAATCTAGGAGTGAGTCAAGAATATCCCAAATGTCAGAGAAAATGACCGTAAGAGTAAGCCTCTGGACTTGAAAGGAAGGCTGTATGGGTAGCGGCAAGGGCCCAGCTTTTGGAATAGTACAGAAACAGAGCTGTGAGGCTTTGGAGAACTTGCTCAACTTTACTATGTCTCTGTTTCTACATCTACAACAAGAAGATAATTCCTTCCTTCTAGCATTGTTTTGAGGATTGGAAATAATGTATTTAAAGTACTGACACATAGTTGGTGTCCAATAAATGGTAGCTAGTAAAAATGGGTAGCTTCCCTGCAAATGTTTTCTCTCTCCCCTTTCTCCAGGAACATTAGTTTTAGTATTTTGTGGCTGGTGGCCTCCGGCTTCTGAATTATCTCAGGTGAATTTCCCAAATCCTTGGGATATTTTCTTCATCCCCTATTTTCCCTGATACCTTCCAGCTGGACACAAATTCATTCCTAAAACATGCAAATGGAAGCTATGGTAACCATGGAGACAGGGCAGGTGGCAAGGAGAGGCAGAGACCAGAGAAACCGATTGTGACAGGTAAGGAAAAGAAATTTAAGGAGCGATTTGGACAGACACTTTAAGCAAAATGAAAAAACAATGAGTGTAGGCCCTGGCCAGGTAGCTCAGCTGGTTAGAGCGTCGACCCCCATATGCTAAAGTTGCAGTTTGTCCCCAGTTAGGGTACATACAAGAATCAACCAATGAGTGGAACAACAAATCGACACTTCTCTTCCTCTATCTAAAAATCAATCAATAAATAATAAAACCATAATTTTAAAAATAACGAGTCTAAGGAAGACAGAGTAAAGAGATGCAGTGAGATAGGATGTGTTACAAGGTTTGCTCTCCTCTCTGCCCCGTTTCTACCCTCCCCCCACCCCCAAGAATATGCGGAGGAGGCATCTAGGAATGCCCCCTGGCTCTTTTTCAAAATGACCCAAAATATCCGCCCTCCTCATGCTTATTTAAGAGGTCTGTACAAGGGAGCTGAGAGCCAAGTTTATGTATGCCGTGTGCTCTGTTTGGGAGGGTGGGGGGACGGGGTGTGGAAAGAGGATGTGTTTGACTCCAGCTCTCCCTGACATTTAAACTATGAGAAACCAGCCAGATCTCTTGACACTCTGCACAGTATGGCTCCGGCTGTGGATCCCAGTCGCCTCTCTCCACCCCTCTGCACAGTGTGTCCTGTGCCGTGTGTGGTAGGTAGGTCTGGTCTGGCGCACAAGCGCGCAGAAACACCACAGGCAAGAATGGAGATCTGCTGAAGCTCAAGGAAGAATTGGGTTGGTCTCAGTCTGGGTCGCGGAGAAATCTCCTAAGGAACATTTAGATTTGCTGGGACCGAGGGGAGGTCAGCTAAGTAAGGACAATCAAGACTGGAGCCTCTAGGTTTCGAGGGTTTATGTTGCATTGGTGGGGGAATGGTTTGGTGCCCGACGCCCCCACCCGAAGAAACTAGGTTATAAATAGCAAGGCAGAGCTCCGCCTTTCGAACTCCCCCCACCCGCACCCCACCCCAGCTTCTCTCCTCCCCAGCCGGCACTGTGCCCGGGGCGCACCGGGAGGAGGGACCAGGAACTGGTACCCAGGCGCAGATACTGACACCAAAGGAATCGGGTACCACCCCCCACGCCATGTGGGCCCCCGGGAACCCGGCTCCATCATCCCAGCTGCCAGGTGGCCCTGGCCTGAGTCCTGGCCAGGCGGAGATTCTGCAGACATTCAGGTATTTGGGCGCGCAGCCTGGGAGGCGAAAGAGCAAGAAGTGATGGGGAACACAGCAGGGGCAAAAGAAACCCCCAATTTCCCCCACCCGTTTTAGGTCCCAAATGCAAGCTGCCCCCCCCCCCTCAATTTATGGGGCTGTGGCAACCTAAAAGAGGTTAGGAATGGGAATGTGTGGAATGAGTGCATGTGCGTGGGTGGGTGGCATTCAGCATCCTAGAAAGGGGGATTCTAAGTGTAGATAAGAAAAGGGGGATGCTGGAAAGGTCTGATAAGCCGTGGGGTGAGGGTGGAGGTGCGGGTATCTCTGAGCGTGCAAGTACGTGCTCGTCCTCTAATGCGGGTGCACCCTTCCAACCTCCTCAGGCATGCTCTGGGGGGAGGGCGCGGCTCAAGGCAGGAGTTAAGAGGAAGGACTGTGTGTCTAGCAGTGGAGATCTCCTCCGCCCCACACCGGGTCCTTCCACCAGTGCCTAAGCTTCCCTGCCTGAATCCGTAGATAAGATCTCTCTCTTTCTCGCAGGAATTGGTTTCGCCAGTGAGCCCTGAGGCCTCTTCCAGCCGCCACCCCCACACCCCTAGCCTTCCTCGGCAGGTGCCAGTCGGGGCTCCATCAGTGCTCTTATCCCAGCCGCAGCTATGCTGCATACCGAGGGCCACGCTCTTCTTCGGGCCGTGGGTCAGGGTAAACTACGCTTGGCCCGTTTGCTTCTGGAGGGAGGTGCCTACGTTAATGAGGGTGATGCCCAGGGGGAGACTGCGTTAATGGCGGCTTGTCGGGCCCGCTACGATGACCCCCAGAACAAGGCGCGTATGGTACGCTACCTTCTGGAGCAAGGCGCAGACCCAAACATCGCAGACCGCCTAGGGCGTACAGCGCTCATGCACGCCTGCGCTGGCGGTGGGGGAGCCGCAGTAGCCTCGCTGCTCCTGGCCCATGGCGCAGACCCTTCAGTTCGAGATCACACGGGCGCCTCGGCACTAGTCCACGCCCTGGACCGTGGGGACCGAGAGACCCTTGCCACGCTGCTGGACGCCTGTAAGGCCAAGGGCACGGAGGTCATCATCATCACCACCGACACCTCGCCCTCCGGCACCAAGAAGACCCGGCAGTATCTCAATTCCCCACCATCCCCGGGGGTGGAGGACCCCGCTCCCTCTCCTCCTGGCCCTGGGGTCTGCACGTCACCTTCGGAAATCCAACTGCAGACTTCAGGAGGAGGACAGGGTTTGTTATCCCCTCGCACCCAGGAAGAAGAGGAGAAGCGAGACGTATTTGAATTCCCTCTTCCTAAGCCCCCCGATGACGCTTCCCCTTCTGAGCCGCTCCCCAAACCACCCCGTCACCCTCCAAAACCACTCAAAAGGCTCAACTCCGAGCCGTGGGGCCTAGTGATTCCTCCTCCCCCCGTCCCGCCCACGGAAGGGAGGCTGGGGACTGAGCGCCTGACCTCCGAATTCAACGGCCTGACCCTGGCTTGTCGACCCCGTCTTTCCAGACGTCACAGCACCGAGGGCCCGGAGGAAGTGACGGGTGGGGGTCCCCTCTCACGCAGAAACACTGCGCCAGAAGCTCAGGAGTCTGGTCCTCCTTCAGGGCTGAAGCAAAAACTGAGCCGCATGGAGCCGGTGGAGATCGATGCTCCTGGAAATCTTTGTCCTGACTCGCCGGAGTGCTGCCGCCCGTCTTTGGAGCGCCGCCGATACAGCGCCTCCCCACTGACTCTCCCTCTGGCAGGTTCAGCTGCTTCCCCACGCCAGTCCCAGGAAAGTCTGCCTGGGGCTGTGTCTCCGCTTAGTGGGAGAAGGCGGAGCCCAGGGCTGCTGGAGCGGAGGGGCTCCGGAACGTTGCTTCTGGACCACATCTCGCAAACGCGGCCAGGTTTCCTACCTCCGCTCAACGTCAGCCCCCACCCTCCTATCCCCGACATTCGCCCCCTACCTGGATGTCGCGCGCCTTCGCTGCCCGCTCCTCCCCAGGCGGGGGCGCCAGGTTCTCCCAGGACCAAGCGCAAATTGGTGAGGCGCCACTCCATGCAGACGGAACAGATCCGCCTGCTAGGGGGCTTCCAGAGTCTAGGCGGGCCAGGGGAGCCAGGACGCTGAGAGGAGTGAGAGGAGCCAGGAGGGTGAGGATCAGGGCCTTGATGGGACAGGTAGGAGAACCAGCTCACACACATAACCATGGACATAGGGTCTTTTACATGTGTTCCTGGGCACAGTGCACGCACACGTGGGCAACCGTGTCTACAGGCACAGTTACTCTATTCGCAGGGAAGGGTAAGTACTCTATTTACTGGGCTTATAGACACATACATTTATGCCCTGGTCACTTCACATGCATATGAGAATTACTTGTGTCCACACCCACAGGCACAGCACATATATGGCCACTTATGCTGGGGCCCCAAATGGGTCCCAAACTCACTTGCATTTTGTTCAGAAGCAATAGGGGCCCCCTACTTATGGGTAGTCTCCAATCTCTTTGCCCTCCTATGGAAGCAATCCCTTGCTTTCCAATTATGCCCTACAACTCAGCCATGATTTCACACACTCTACCCTCTTCATGAATATTTCACCTCATTCTTCAGGTTTTCCTTCTTTTTCCAAGTCTGACTCCTTGTTCACATCCTGCTTCCAGTCCTAACCATTGCTCAGGATATCTTCTTTACTCTCCTTGGGGGTTTCCTGCAGCAATGCCCAGCCTGAGTTCTGCTGCTGCCCTTCCTTCTCAGCTTTACTTCTCAATTTCCTGCTTTTTATTCCCACCCTGTGCTCCAACCCATACAAACAGGTTGTCTCATTTTCCCAGGAGGGATGGGTCAGTTTATGACTCCCCACCAACAACACACAGGTAGAAGTGGGGAATAACCCTAAATCACTCCTCTTTCCACTTGACATATCAAATAAATGTGTTCAGAAGTCTGTTTTGTCTCTTCTACCAAGGGGTGTGGGGTGTGGGGAATGAGTAATGGGGAGGGAGGGTGATGCTAATTATAGCTATGATGCTCTCTGGGGGATACTTAGAGGTTCCACCCACCTTCTTCCCAGGAGTCCAACTGACCAACTGTGATGTAGAAGAAAAGGCAAGTGTCCTGTGTCCTCAAGGTTTTAAGACAGTTGACATGCTTCCATTTCCCCCAGCCTTCCCTATGTCTATTCTCAAATTCTTTAACTTAAGAATCCCTCCACCATCAGTAGATATATTTAGCCCAATAGATTGTGCCCCCTTTTCAAATTTCCTATGTCTTAACCACCCACAGGTTTTCCACTCACCTTGTTTTCCACCAGGTTCTAACTTTCATCTCATCAAATGCATTTCATTCATTTTCTTCTGGCTTGTATTTCCTCATCCTTGATTTCAGGGGGTGGGGGGAGAATTAGTATAACCTCTCTTAGGTAAAAATGGCATGATGGTCAACTGACAAAGAATGTGTAGTGTGTGTGTCTGCAAGAGTACTCAGAGGAACCCAGTCTGACAGATTCTAGGAACAAGGGCACCTGTCTTAATCCGCTCTCTGGACCTCTCAGTTTGCTGGTTTTCTGCATATATTCTAACTCTTCCTCACCCTAATAGGAGGTAAGGGAGCAGCCCATTCTACTCTTTCTTACTCCTCCAACTTAAAATAGGTGAAATCAGAAAATTATCCAACAATGTGATATAATGAAAAGATCAAAATATCGGGACTCAGAAGACCTATGTTTGACGCCCCCTTGCCGTCTCCTAGCTATTTAATTCTGTGCAATTTAGCCTCTCGGAGTGTGTTTCCTTATTTATAAAATACTAAAATTGAGTTAGTGATTGTGATTATTAAATATGACAATGACCTAAGTATGTGGCATAGTGTCTGACATATAGTAAATATTTTCTTATTAAATGTTGGCATCTTCTTTCCTTGCATGTGATCTTGGACAAGTCACCTCATTTCGCTGAGCAGTTTCCTCATCTACATCTATAAAATGAAGTAGTCAGACCAATAATCTCTAAGTATCCTTTTACTGTGGCCGTAATTCTTCCCCACCCGACCCTACCCCTAGCTCCCGCCGTCCGCAAGCTTCGCCCTAGGGCTCTGGCCGGCCTTTTAGTACTACCGAAGACGGGAAGATGCGTCCACGCCAACCTTCCCTTTGGCAGAGCTATCGCTTTTTCCCTTTGCAATTGGGTGCTCAGAACCTCCGCCCTTCTCAATAATTAGCCTATGGTGGGGCTGAAGCCCGCCAACTCCCGCCCCCCTCTCTAGTGATTGGCATAAGACCTGGCTCGTCCCCGCCCCTGCTTGACTGACTGTTGGGCTCCGGCACCGCCTTCAGTTCCTCGGCGCTAGCTGGCGCGGGTGGTTGGGACCGTTAGCTCCCCAGACTGGCAAGCTCTCGGCCGCTACTCCACTGGTGTCAGAAATGGAGACGATGCGAGCGCAGCGGCTGCAGCCTGGAGTGAGCCCCAACGGGAGGGGCACTCTGCGAACGCTGCGGCCCGGAGTGACTGGGGCCGCGGCTGCACCCGCCACACCCTCAGTGGGCTCCTCGCCAGCCCCACCGCCCCCGCCGACACTGCTCCTGTCCGGGGCCCCCGGGCTGCCACTGCCCCCCGGCTCCGCTGGCAGCCCGGCGGTGCTGCGGGAGGCTGTGGAGGCCGTGGTGAGGAGCTTCGCCAAGCACACGCAGGGCTATGGCCGAGGTGAGTCTGCGGGTCTGACCTCCTGCGGGACACCCTCTGTACGGGAATCTTGCTCCCACAGTCCTCTGGATCGCTTTTCTTGGCGCAGAGCCCTCACATACATTTCCTTTTGGGGAGTTTCCTTCTGGGCTATTTGCACACGCACACACTCATACACACATTTTAGCTTCTCACCCCTCGCCTTTATTGAGTTACTACTATATTCTCTAGGAACCCCTTTTTGTAGATACAATCCTCTTTTCCTCCCAACCTTTTCCCCTTCAGAAATGGAATTCCTCCTATAGCTTAATGCTTTAACATCTCTGCCTTTGAAGACAGGTCCCCATTGTGTGGGATCCTATCCTTTATCTCAGATCCAAAATGTTTCTCATCTATATGCTCTTTCTTCTGTGATCTCAGCAATTCCTGGGCACCCCTGTAAATTTACTCCATCCCGTTGACTTCTCAATTCTTTTCTTACATATTGTCACTCTAAAATTTCCAGTGCAACTTCAGATCGCTGGGGAGTTCCATCGTGCCTCCACAAGTTATAATAACTGAACTTTTAAATCTGGACATATACCATTGAGTTAACACCAGCTTCTTGTGACTTAGTACCTCACTTTTGTATCTTTTTTAGTATGGAGACTCTCAACTCTGTCCTGTATGGCTGTTTTACTGGCCTTTGCCCCGGAACTGAGGATAAATCCCAGGCCTTGGCTCTTTTAATGTTATGATACATTCTGTGGAAATCAGCCAGTCAGAAACCCGATTTCCATTAGAGATCTTCATCTTAAAGATGCCTAATTTCTGTGGCTTCTGAGAAGGGGAATGTGAGGATTTTTCTTTGTTGTTTTTGTATAACCAGCACATAATTGCCTGAGCTCCAGATTTACAGTGTAACAAGGAAAAAAAATATATATATATATGGGTGTGAGATACAGAATTTAGGTCTGGACTTTCTGAGAAATCACTTCTCTCTGGTTAGTCAGGTCTGAAATCTTTAACTTTCTAGTTTAATAATAATGCAGAGAGGTTGCAGGACTTTCTCTATGGGCAGTAATGATGTTGTTTTTCTCCCTAATAAAGTGTAGTGAAAGGAGCCACACACAGGGTTTGGAGTCACACAAGTCTGGATTGAATTCCAGATTAAATCTCCGTCACTTGCCAACTATGTCTTTGGAGAAGTGACTTAACCTCACTGAGCTTCAGTTTCCTTAAGGGTTATGATGTAGATTAAATGAGACATTGCACCTAACACATAATGAGTACTTAAAAATGATAAGTATTATCATATCATGAATTTATTGGTTCATATTTCCTTGGGAAGAACATGTCTCATTTTCTCCCACCCTTAAATCCTGACAGTGTAAACCCACAGATTCCTATGAAAATAGATTTTTAGATCCATTTTGTTATATATATGCCTAATAATATACTTACTATCAGTTTCTCTTTGTTCTTCAACATTTTGAATTCCTACCATGGGGCATGCACTGTTCTAGGCGCTGGGAATACAAATGCATATAACTCTGAAATTCATCATGAGGGATATAGTTTTTTTTTCTAGTTTACTTAATACATTTCACAGGGCTATGTGACAGAACTGCCAACAGCTATTGTCCTGCTGCTTCAGTCTCTTTAAGATGATGACACCAAAGGAATGTCTGCCTCCCAGCATAGAAGTAGCCAAGATCAGGTCACTCTAAATCTGAATTCTTCCTCTTGGAAACTTATAAGTACTTATTAAAACTGTAGAGGAGTGTATCCTTTTTCTTGCCTATGTTACCTGGAGAGCCTCTGGCTTGGCTAAACTGAGTATCCTGTAAAACCTTTTTCATTTCCTTAGAAAGGATGAGGCAACAAGGGGATAGCACTGACAAAGAGCAACCAGTCAGACTTCAGATTCTGCAGCAATTCTCTCTTCCAACCTCCCTACTTCCCACCACAGCCCTCATTATTTTTGGGTTTCTCATTTCCAGTCTGGGTGTCCAGCCAGTACTTTGGGAGAGTTTGGCAGATAGTCCAACTTCAGGCAAGCAGAATCTGGGCCAATTTTGGCTCAGAGGTCCTTCACCACATGGAATCATTTATTTTGCTTCGATTAATAGGCAAGGCTGCCATTGGCATGTACCTCCATACCCCTGTGACTGATGGCATGGTATTGGGAGCTAGCTGCATTCCCCAGCATATAATTTACTTTGGTCTTTGCCCAGTCCATTTCTTGATCTAACAGTGCTTTGCTGCATCATCTTCAATTCACATTGTTCATCTTCTAACTGCTCCAAATTCACCTTTTCCAGTCATGGACTTTAGCTTTGTTTTCACTCATGTAGGATCTTAGCATATGTACAAAACAAACAAACAAAAACTCTTCTGTTATTTTACCTATTTGTCCTGTAAACCCTCCACCCCCAAATCCCTATGCAAGATACACACATAGCTCAGTATGCTGTAGGATCTTAGTTTCTGGTGCCGGTTTGTAGGATCTTCAGTTTGTAGGGGTACCTTGTACAAACTGAAATAAGATTTGGAATCAGAGAAACTGACCATGTTAAATAGTGGCTGTGTGATCTTGGATAAATTGCTTAATCTCTCTAGACCTCATATGTTCCTTTAATTCATCTAACGAATATTTGTTGATCACTAGATGCAGTGATGAATAAGACAGATACTCAGTTCCTATCTTCATAGAGTTCAAAGTCCACTTTACTGATCATATGGAAGGATTAATGATGAAATAAAGCAGGACAGTAGAATAGAGAGTTGGCTTTGGAGGCAAACCTTGGTTCTAAATCCTAGTTCAGCCACTGTGACCCATGTTTTAGCTTGTTCACTTTTTGTAAAATGGATATTATAATACCTATCTTGATAGTTTTGTGTCGATTAAATGAGACAATGAATGTAAAGTGTGCAACACATAGTACTCAGTGAGTGGTTGCTATTATGCATTTGGAAATGCTTTGGACACTGCGTATGATAGATAGTTTACCATTACCATTTCCTTTGTCCCTTTTTCCCACGTGGCATCCATGTAGTTTCCTTCTTCTAATGTTTGACAGCTGAAAATCTCTAAACTGGCATGATTGCCTGAATGATTTTCCTCATTAGGTAACTTCTGCATTGCTTTCTTCAAACCTATTTTTGCTCTCCCTTTATATCATAATATGGTTACATTATTGGAAAGCCTGCCCAGTTTTCTACAAAGTTTAACAAGTGAATCTTGTATAGTATTTTGTTTAGTCATTCCTTCTCCTCAGAATCCAGACAGCTTCTTTACCTGTAAGTTACTATGAAGTTAAATTGATTGGTCTGAGTATTTCTAGTTTTTGGAATGTTGGGTTAGACTCTGTATGAGTTTCCTGTGGTTGTTCTAACAAATGATCCCTGATTTGATGCCTTAAAATAACAGAAATTATTCCCTTAAAATTTGGGAGGCCAGAAGTCTGAAATCATTATCAGTGGGCCAAAATCAAGGTGTCACAGGTATGTACTCCCTCCAGATGTGCTAGGGGATAATCTGTTTTCTTGCCTCTGCCAGCTTCTGGTGGCTGCTAGCATTCCTTGGCATGTGACTGCCTCACTCCAACCCCTGCCTCCGTGATCATACTGCCTTTTCCTCTTGGATGTTTCATCGGATATCACTCCCTAACGATATTAGTGAGTATATTTAGAGCCTGCCCCCTAAGATGAGGATATCCTCATTTTAAGATCATTAACTTAATCACATCTACAAAGTCTTTGCTACATAAGGTCATTCAGTGGCTCCAAGGAACAGGACATGTGAATCTTGGCAGGGGACATTATTCAGCCTACTACAGTCCTCTCCCAAAGTCACTGTCACTTTGTAATCCCTCCTTTCCAAAGAGTCTATGCATTGTGGGCTATTCAGGGACCTCACCTTCTACAAACTGAAATAGGAAATATCAGATGAAATATTGTCCACCAGCTTTGCTATCTTCATTGTAATGGGAATTAAATCAGGCCAGCCTGTTCTCACCATCCTTGATCAGGGAGAACCTTCTCACTCACCTCTCAATTTCATTATCTATATCCATGCTCCCCCACCACAAAATTGTATTTATCTTTATTATATAAAATTTTTACTGTAATCTGTACCTCTCATTTCACCTAGACATTCATCTAATATTTTATTTCCTAAGGACAAAACCAAAATTCCTCCCTTTTTTTGTATCTATTCAACATCATAGTATAAGTAGTTAAATATTTTTTGCTATCTTGGTCTTTCTTCTCCCTTTTACCCCAGCATCCATCAGTGACTTTCAAAAAGCAATTGTAGCTGTCAGCTGTGCATGTCTCAGTCATTGTCACCCTCCCATCTCACTGTGTTTTAACCATCCTTATGGAAACCCATGGTTCCTCCCTGAAAATCTTAAAAAACAAACAAACAAACAAAAAACAACTATGGGCACCACCACCCACACAACATAAATCCTCATATGTGCACACACATATAATTTTCCTATAGTTTTAGGGGGCTTTTGAACCCCCATGAAGCTTAACCATGGACTTAACCTTAGCCCCTATATTAAGATTACCAAATTAAAAACCAATGGTATTGAGATGATCTACCTTCATGCCTCCAAGTTTGCCACAGCTATGTGACCCCAAGAAGTCACTTACCTTTCCTTAGCCTGAGTTGGACTAATTGATCTCTAAAGTACCTGTCAGCTCTAAAAAGAAAGGAGTCTATGAACATTTTCAATTGCAGATAACAATTAATTGCTCTTTTTCCTGAACACTTGCCCAGTTTTCCATTTTCATATTCACATTTCTGAAATTAGGCTCCCTATTTCCTGTGGCTTTGAGTAATCATTAAAAAATACTCCTGTATTCTGTTCCAGGAGGGATTTACCTGGATATAAAATGGATATATGCTTTTTCTTAAAAAAAAAAAAAAAGATTTTATTTATTTATTTTTAGAGAGGGGGGAAGGGAGGAAAAGAAGGAGAGAAACATCAATGTGTAGTAGCCTCTCATGTGCCCCCTTACCAGGGACCTGGCCCACAAACCAGGCATGTGCCTTGACTGGGAATCGAACCACTGACCCTTTGGTTCACAAGCCAGCACTCAATCCACTCAGCCACAGCAGCCAGGGAGGATATATGCTTTTATTTTTAAGTATATTTTATTGATTATGCTATTACAGTTGTCCCAATTTTTTCTCCCAATATTCCCCATTGCTCTGCACCACCCCTTCCACCCGCATTACCACCACCCTCCAGTTCATGTCCATGGGTGGTACATATAAGTTCTTTGACTTCTCCATTTCCTATACTAATCTTAACCTCCCCCTGTCTATTTTGTACCAACCAACTATGCTTCTTATTTCCTGTACCTTTCCCCCTATTCTCCCCAACCCACTCCCTATTGATAACCCTCCCTGTGATCTCCATTTTTGTGATTCTGTTCCTGTTCTAGTTGTTTTCTTAGTTTGTTTTTGTGTTTTTTTAGGTTCAGTTGTTAATAGTTGTGAGTTTATTGTCATTTTACTGTTCATAGTTTTTATCTTCTTCTTTTTCTTAGATAAATCCCTTTAACATTTCATATAATAAGGGCTTGGTGATGGTGAACTCCTTTAACTTGACCTTAACTGGGAAGCACTTTATCTGCCCTCCCATTCCTTTTTTTAAATATATATTTTATTGATTATGCTATTATAGTTGTCCCAAATCCCCCCCTTTATTTCCCTCCGCCCTGCACACCCCCTCCTACCCACATTCCCCTCCCTTTAGTTCATATCCATGGGTGGTACATGTAAGTTCTTGAGCTTCTATATTTCCTATACTATTCTTAACCTCCCCTTGTCTATTTTCTACCTACCATTTATGCTACTTATTCCCTGCACCTTTTCTCCCTCTCTCCCCCTACCACTCCTCTGCTAATATCCTCTGCTAGTAACCCTCTGTGTGATCTCCATTTCTGTGATTCTGTTCCCATTCTAATTGTTTGCTTAGTTTTGGGGGTTTGTTTGTTTGTTTCATTGTTAATAGCTGTGAGTTTGTTGTCATTTTACTGTTCACAGTTTTGATCTTCTTTTTCTTAGATAAATCCCTTTAACACTTCATATAATAAGGGCTGGGTGATGATGAACTCCTTTAACTTGACCTTATCTGGGAAGCACTTTATCTGCCCTTCCATTCTAAATGATAGCTTTGGTGGATAGAGTAATCTTGGATGTCGGTCCTTGCCTTTCATGACTTGTAATACTTCTTTCCAGCCCCTTCTTGCCTGCAAGGTTTGAGAAATCAGCTGATAGTCTAATGGGACTCCTTTGTGGGTAACTCTCTCCTTTTCTCTTGCTGCTTTTAAGATTCTCTCCTTCTCTTTAATCTTGGGTAATGTAATATGATGTGCCTTGGTGTGTTCCCCCTTGGGTGCAACTTCTTTGGGACTCTGAGCTTCCTGGACTCCCTGGAAGTCTACATCCTTTGCCAGATTGGGGGAGTTTTCCTTCATTATGTTTTCAAATAAGTTTTCAATTTCTTGGTCTTCGTCTTCTCCTTCTGGCACCCCTATGATTCGGATGTTGAACCATTTAAAGTTGTCCTGGAGATTCCTCAGCCTCTCCTCATTTTTTTGAATTCTTGTTTCTTCATTCTGCTCTGGTTGAATGTTTATTTCTTCCTTCTGATCCAAATCATTGATTTGAGTCCTGGTTTCACTGTTGATTCCCTGTATATTTTTCTTTATTTCACTTTGCATATCCTTCACTTTTTCTACTATTTTGCAACCATACTCAATGATTTCTGTGACCATCCTGGTTACCAGTGTTTTGAACTCTGTATCTGATATAGGTTGGCTAATAATTCGTCGCTTAGTTCTTTTTCTGGAGTTTTGATCTTTTCTTTCATTTAGGCCATACTTCTTTATCTTGGCATACCTGTTATGTTGTAAGGGCAGAGCCTTAAGTATTCACCAGACAACCCACTTTGCTGGGTTGTGGTGCTATATGTAGGGGAGGGACCTGAGAAGGAACAATGCCGCTTGCTCAGCTCTCAGGTTTCAGTCACTTTCCCTGCTACCACAAGCAAATTTGGCCCTTCTGGTGCTGCTTCCAGATGGGTGGGTTTGTGTATGTTCTAGGACCCTGTGGGTCTCTCCAAAGAACTGTCCTATAAGACTGGCAGTTTCTCCCATTGCTCAACCCCACACAGGTTTTTTTCAGCCAGAGGTTTTGAGGCTTTCTTTTCCTGTGCTGGAACCCTGGGTGGCATGGTCTGTCTCACTCCCCAGTTGTTCCTTCTGGTTTACCTGCACACTAATGTGGGTCTGCCAGCTGCCACCTTGCTGGGTGTCCTCTCTGCCCTGGCTGCCCATCTCTACCCTTCCTACCAGTCTGGATGAATATTTCTTCTTTAACTCCTTCGTTGTTGGACTTCCATACAGTTTGATTTTCTGACAGTTCTGGTTGGTTTTGGTTTTTAAATTTGGTGTTGTCCTTCTTTTGGTTGTACAAGGAGGCAAAGTGTATCCACCTACACCTCCATCTTGGCCAGAGTTCTGATATATGCCTTTTAATAGGACTTTCCCCATTGTCGTGCTTTCCCCCCCTTCCTTGTTTCAATATTTTCCCTTTTGTTTGCATGTAAAGAGAGTTGTCTGTCAGCACATTGTGTTAAATTATCTCAAATTGGGAACTGGGCCTGAAAAAGATCTCAATGGAAAGAACAAAGGTAGCTAAGCTTCCTTGGCAGCAGTGACCTTCGAAGATCCCCTGCCAAAACTAAGGGTGGGAAAGAGATTTTCTTTCTCCTGCTGTCTTTTAATAGAAAAATGAACATTCTAAAACATCAGTAAAATATAGGGTGTTAGAAAAGAGCTTATACAGCTTTTCGAACTCTGGCTGGTACATGGAGTGCTTACTTCAGTTGTAGGGCAGGTAAGATAACAGTTATTATTGGCCACTAGATTTTTAACCCCTTGCTGGGAGGTAGTATGTTATTTATATTTGCATCCCAAATGCCTAAAATGGAGCAATGCACCTAACACATGCTCAGATTTTTGTTTGTGTGTCTGGCAGCCATGAATATGTGCTGTTAATATCTCCTTCTGCAGGGAGAATAATTGACTGACAGTCTTAAGCTGCCATTCCCTTTAGGCCTATCACATATTTGCACTGAGTTTACATACCCTGTAGGTTGCTCCCAGCCAATAACTGAGCATAGCAGGTATACTAACTCAGGCACATCTGGTGAGATGTGGGGCTTGATTGGCTTGAAGGCTTCTCACTGCCTTGGCCAAACCTTCTTATTACTGTGCTGCAGTCTCACATCCAAACCTCCTTCCTTCCCTCACTCCTTCCACAGGTGTCAGACCTTAAGCATGATCTAAAGACGCTACCTTCTTCATCCTCCCAATAAATCTTTTACATGTCTAGCCTATCTTCTCCTTGGCAGATCTGAATTAACAAAATATGAAAGAATTGTACCTTCGAAACCTATATAATTTTATTAACCAATGTCACCCCAATAAATTCAATTAAAAGAAGGAATGAGTCCTTGTTGTAATTGAGAGTAGAGAGTGCTCATGCTGGAAGATAATGGAGAATGTTATAAATTCATTATTATGAGGCTTTAAAGCCATTTGAAATGTTTAAACAGTCAAAGTGATCCTTTCCAAAGGCAAACTGATCTCATCCCTCCTTCCATTTAAAACCCTTCAAAGGCTTCCCATTGCTCTTAGGATAAAGCCAATTTTCTGTTGTGGCCTGAAGATCCAACCTGGTCTGATCTGTGCTTCCTTTTGCAATCTTATCTTGCATTATACTTCCCCTTGCTCTCTCTTTTCTAGACACACTAGTCCCTTTATTCACCATATTCCCTGCTGCCACAGAGCCTTTGTACATGCCATTCATTCCTTCTGCTCAGAGTATTAGTCTTTTACCTTTTTGCCTGGTAAATTCATAACCATATTTGAGCTTAAATATCTCCTTGTGAGGGTAGCTTCTTAACTAGGTCAGCTGTTCCTATAACATTTCTCACCACTTACCCCTCCTCTATAGCACTTATCACATTGGCAATTTTTCATGTGTTTGAGACTATTTGGTTAATATCTCTCTCCCTCTTTAGACTAGAAGCTACATAAAGAAAAGGAACCATATATAGTTTTGCTCAGTATTGTAGCCTAGCATCCCAGCACAGAATCTAGCACAGAGTAGGTACCCAATACATATTTTTCAAATAATTGAGCCCAAGTATTAGGGGATGAGGGCAACTGTTCTAGAATACAGTTTCTGGTATGGAATTTGATTTTACCCTATTTATAGCTAATAAGTTAGCCAGTTACTGTTTCATGGGTGCTGGCAGAAATCAAGAAATTCTGGGTCAGAGACAAAAAAAAAACTTTGTTTATTACTCATAGCACAGCAAGTAGCATGAGCATCATGTTTGTTTACATCAGTCCCCCTTGCCTCCCAGGTCCAACATGGAAGGCTTGTTCTTCATCCCATAGAAAGATGTTATCCATCTGTCAAGATTTCTTGCTGCAAACATAACCCTAAGAAGTGGCTTAAGTAAAGAGCAGTCAGAGCCCTGAAATCTTGACATACCCAGCAAGATTGAAAGGAGATTGCAAGAGACCTGTGGAGGAGGATCTCCCAATAGACAGTTTCTTCAAAACAGATTTATATCTAGGGAAAGCCTTGAAAGAGAAATTCATTTCTCTCTCCATCTCCCTCTCTTTCTTACAGCATTATATATATATATAATCACATAATATTCCAGGACCATGGGTTTGCTTGCCAGAAGCATAGGCTTGAGAATAGCTACTACAACCATATTTCCTTGAATGGAAGTATTATGTAATGGTTAAGAACATTGACTGCAACCAAGACTGCCTGGGTTTGAATTTTTGCTCTGCTGCTTTCTAGCTATTACATCCTTGGGCAAGTTGTTTAACTTCCCTATGCCTCATTTCCCTCATTGGTGAAATGGAGAGAATAAAAGAACCCACTTAAGAAGGCTGTTGTGATTAAATGGGTAAAGAACTTAAAGAAATGGGTGACATATATACACTAAGTGTTCATTAAATGCTAACACTTATTATTGTAGTGATTATTTTTATTCTAGGGCAGCTGACCAATTGTTAAATAATCTACTTGTACTTCATCAGGTAGTGATAATGGTCTGCTCACCTTGGAAACTCTGCCTTCAATATTTAAGTTACTCTCCTTTGGTATCTAGGACTAATCAAAATGTGAACTATAAGGAGAGGAAGGCATATGCTGGTCTTCCTATGTAAAATGACTTAATCATACTCTAAGTTTACTAATTTTAAAATGCTTAAAGAGGGTAGACTCTGAACATAGGTACAGGTTACATATACTCTATTGAAGCAGAGCACCACTTGGAGTTATTCTCATTGCTGCACTTAATTGCTTCTCTTTTTGTAGTGAATGTGGTGGAGGCACTTCAAGAATTCTGGCAGATGAAGCAGTCTCGTGGGGCTGACTTGAAGAATGGGGCTCTAGTGGTTTATGAAATGGTTCCCTCCAACACCCCTCCCTATGTCTGCTATGTCACCCTGCCTGGGGGAAGTTGTTTTGGGAGTTTCCAGGTAAGAATTGTGAAGTAGCAGTAGCAAAGATAATTGCTTACATACTAATAATGGCTTTCACCATTACTTTGGCCATTAAATTTCTGTTTGAAATAGTGAGGGCCTGAAATAATTCTGGATAAATCATTCCTATAAGCATCTGAGGTTCATTTGATCACAAAAGAACCTCAGTAGTGTGCTTTTAAGCCTACAAATATGCAAACCCACTTTGAATTTGAACAGTGATAAAAATGCCTTTACTCAAAAAAAATAAAATAAAAAAGAAATGAAAAAAATGCCCTTACTTATTATATCAGACTACTGGCACCTAACCATGTTCCCATCTGGCTTTTTTAACTTCCTGCCACCTCTTTTTGAGAACATAGACTAGCATTCTTTGCCTGAAGTATGTTTTCATTGGCATTTACTAAGGAAAGCCTTAGTAAAGGCACCAAAAGGGTGGAACTATGATGGAAATACTAGACACACTAGTCCCTTTATTCACCATATTCCCTGCTGCCACAGAGCCTTTGTACATGCCATCCATTCCTTCTGTTCCTCTTATCTAAGAGTTAGGGGATTCAACTTTTCATGTCCTTGACTGCCAGCAGGGCAAGTCAAGTAACTTCTCCGGGCCTCAGTTTCCCCATATATAATATGAAGAATATAAGTTAGATTATCTCTAAAGTCTTTCTAGGACTAGTTTTCTACAATTATATGAAAGACTTGTAGCGTATGATGATGAAAAGTATGGTTGCTATTATAGGGTAATGAAAAATTTGACTAGTGTGAACATAATCATCAAAAATGGACTCTACATTGCAGACAGGAGGGTAGCCCTCTGAAATGTTAATTTAGAGTCTGTGTAGCAATTTAGAAAAGAGAATAGATATTTTTGTTCTGTTTCCCATATGGTTTGTTCAACACTTAGACAAAGCACACACATCCCTGTTATGTGCCTCCATAACACCTTGAACTTCTATCATATCACTTATCACAACATATCATCATTGTTTATGTCTCCTAGTGGATGACACTCCATGGAGGCAGAGATGGTGTCTGTCTTCTTCCTTGTTCAGTTTTAAATCTCTACCACCAAACTCACTACCTAGCACAGAGTAGTCACTTAATAAATCTGTTGCATGAATGAGTGCCATTGCAATTCAGTTCCTGTCTCAAGCAGAAATCATCCTCAGGAAGCTTCATTTAAAATCAGATGACTGCCCTGGCTAGTGTGGCTTGGTCAGTTGGAGTGTTGTCCTGTAACTGGCAAGTCATGGGTTTGATTCCTCGTCAGGGCATATGCCTGTGTTGTGGGTACTGGTCAGGGCTCACATCAATGTTTCTCTCCTCTCTCTTCCTCCCTTCCCCTTTACACATGTCCTTGGGTGAGAATGAAAAAAAAATTAAAATCAGATGACTAAATGTTACCCCTCAGAACCCCCAGCTATTTCAAAGAAATAAATATGTGCTCAGGATGATTAATGTTTATGCTTTCTCCTCTATAGAATAAGATCTTCCCTTCCCTTCTCCCACCTCATTAAATTGCTGAATAAGGATTTGATTATTTTATGGTAATGACCAAAGCTGGACCATTATAGTAATTTGATTTCTCTTGTTTTTTGAAAGAACAGAATTATCTATTATGGCCCCTTTTAGCTTCTTTGTTTTATATCCACTTTGGCAGCTGATATTTCTTCTATTGCTTTTCTTTATAACTTCCCAGAAAAGGCACTACGCAGTAAAAGGGGCAGCAGGTTAGCAAATAAGGAGTAGAAATAGAGAAACTGAAGAAGCAAGAAGACTTAGGGCTAATGTACAAAGCTCCATATGCTCTCAGAGAGACCTGTCAGCTAAAGGAAATTAGGAATTTAGGAATTAGAAATTAAGACATTAATAGTTAAGGATGGTTAAGTAGCAAACGTATCCTGGTCTACTTTTTAAAATTGTAAGATCACTTTCTTCCTTTCTTCTAATCGTATTCATAAATACGATTTGACAAGGGCACAGAGGCCTTTGAAGCAGCTAGTGAAGATGAATTTATAAAGGAATGCTATGGTGCCTAAGAGTCTGAAGTTGAATGATTTAAAACTTCTAGCCCTGGCTGGTGTAGCTCAGTGGGTTGAGCATGTGCTGTGAACCAAAGGGTCATTGGTTTGATTCCCAGTCAGGGCACATGCCTGGGTTGCTGGACCAGGTCCCCAGTGGGCGCCATGTGAAAGGCAATGACACATTGATATTTCTCTCCCTCTGTTAGTCCCTCCCTTCCCTCCTCTCTAAAAAGAAATAAAATCTTGAAAATAAATAAATAAATAAAACTTCTGGAAATCAGACTGTTCTATGATACCTATGTTAGACACAATGTAAAAACATGAATTTTTAAATTTTTTCTTGTTTTCCTCAGGTCAGCAGCTTTCCTTCCCTTAGCCACCCCTCTTCTCCTTGCTTCCACTGGGGAAAAAGAAGACTACAGATTCCTTCTTCAGACCTTAGACTGTGTTCAGGGATAGCTCCTTGGGGGAACTGCCTGCTCACAGATAAAAGTGAAGGTCAAGAATCCCAGAGGCATCCTTCTGATAGAGACTGGAGGTCTCCTCTGCAGAAGCAGTCCAGAGACAGCTATGTTCTAATCTTAGGTTATCTAGAAGGATGAAGAAAAAAATCTTGCCTGAGATTTTATCATCAAATGATGATAACAAGATAAGATTTCTAACAGGCTGGTTTTTGAATAATTAATTCTGTTGACAATTTAAACAGGGCTATTTTTCATATCCAGTGATTGTATGCTGGCTTCAGCAACCTTTTTCATTCCACATTCTATTTGGTATGAGGTAGAGCCATCTCCAGTTCTTTAATGACTTCAGAATGTTGAATCAAAATTATGTTTCCAAATACTTCCACCATTTTATAATAAAAACTTTGCAGGAAGTGTTGAACAAGCTGATTTATCTAGAGTGCCTGTGTCTTCTATCCCAAGCGTTTTCCTCCATTGTTCCTTCTGTCTCTCAGACACACATACATACATTTTCTCTCTCTCTACCCTACCTAGTTTTGCCCCACCAAAGCTGAGGCCCGGAGGAGTGCTGCAAAGATTGCACTAATGAACTCTGTGTTTAATGAACATCCTTCCCGAAGAATCACTGATGAGTTCATTGAGAAGAGTGTCTCTGAGGCCCTGGCATCTTTCAATGTAAGTTACTTGGAGTTGGAAGGAAGGAGAGTGGGAGATGGGACAACTTGGCTGGCTGGGAAGTCTTGTATATTACTGGGAAACAGGGCATGAACTCTTATTTCCTGTTTACATCTCTTCTGTTTTTTCCTCTGTCAATCTTTTGTATTACAGACTCCATAAGTCTCAGTCTCTAATTCTATATGTGTGTTTATATTTTTGTTGCTATTTTATTTCTTTGGTATTTAGAAACCCTTGTATCTCTTTGGTATCTAAAAATCTTTCATTCAAAATTTATGGAATTTTAGAGATATTTCAAAACCAAAATTAAGTTTGAATTGTGTTTTCCAATTTTGGCTTTAGACCTTAGTCCCTTCTTCCTTCACTGTTATTATCTGTTGTTACTTGTCTCCTGCCTCCATTACTGTATCCTATTAATAAAGAATGCTTGATAATACAGTGTCTTGGCTTTTTTCCTTTCTAGGAATGGGGAGGATAATTTATTTACTCTCTTTAAAAAGAACACTTGTTCTTTCAAATGATAATGATGATGAGAATAACCACAGCTAATCCTAATTATTTATTAGTCTAGGTATTTATATGTACTATATCTTATTTGATCTTAATGACAATCCTATGAGGTATAAAGACTATTATACCGCTGTTTTACAGATGAGGAAACAAACTAGAAACAAAAAAATGAAGTTTTACCTAAAGTGACAGAGCTAGTAAGTTGTAGAGCCAAGACTGGAACCCAAGCCAACTTAGAGACTTTTCTAGCTTAGGGTACATTTTAGAAGTTAACACTGCTCTCTTCCTCCCTCCCACAAACTCATTGACAGGGTGATAAAGTCAGATCAATTTTCTGTTTCTATTCTCTTTGCAGTTAAGATGTAATTACATATACTAAACTGCTTCAGGGCCCTGGCTGGGTAGCTCTTTTGGTTAGAGCATCCTCCTGTTATGCCAATGTTGTGGATTCAATCCCTAGTCAGGACACAGACAACAGTCAATCAATGAATGCTTAAACAAGTGGAAAACCAAATCAGGTATTTCTCTCAAATCAATAAATAAAAACTAAACAATAGAATAAAATGCTTTAATTATCTGTTCTGTTTTTTTTAGGGTTGAACACTTAAAATCATAAGTTGGCTTCCCTCTGTTACCTAGGATCCATCTGCTTTTCTCTCATTAGTCTTTGCCCCATTTGGCAGTATCTGCAAGGAATAAAAACATTTTTATATTAATCAAAGCCAATTAAAATTAAGAAAGTACATTTGTCACTCTTGTTATCTAATGTATTATAAAGCAAAACATTAGTTTGGATTATAGAAAGCAGTGCTTATGAGCATTTGCTCTGATTCTTGTTTTGAAATTATGATTCCACTAGCTATATGACTTTGAGCAAATTACTTAATCTGTTTCCTCATATAACTATCACATGGGATTATTGGATAAAAGAATATATTCAAGTACTTAGCACATGTTATCTATTTAGATGCCTTTAGATGCAAGTAATAGAAAGTATCACTTCAAATTGACTTAAAGAAATAAGTAAAAGAAGAAAATTGATTATCTAACATGACTGGAAGTCCAGAAGTAGGGCAGATTTTAGGGCTGGTTGATTCTGTGGATCAAGAATATCATCTAGCCCAAATTGTTTCCAACCTGGGACCCACAGGCCACGTGCAGCCCAGGATGGCTGAGAACACAGCCCAACACAAAATTGTAAATTTACTTAAAACATTATGAGATTTTTGTGTGTGTGTGTGTGATTATGCATCGCAATGTATTTAATGTGCAGCCCAAGACAACTCTTCTTCTACCGGTGTGGCAAAGAGATGCCAAAACGTTGGCTTTGCCCTTGGACTGACTCCCCTTAGGGTTTAAGATGGCTACAGATTCCACACATTCAGACACAAGCCCATTCAGAGACAGAAAGAGACCATTTTTTTAGTGTCTCTTTAATAGTAAAGAATGTTTTCCCAGAAGCCCTCCAACACACACCTCCTTTCTACCTCCCAAAGGTCAGAATTCCCACCTTAAAACCAAATACAAGAACAAAACAGAAATTCAAGCTAGAGGGATTAGGATTTACGCATTCTTCCCTGAGGCACATAAGAGATAAGTAGACACCAGGACAAGATTAAGGTTCTATAGTAGGGAAGAAGGAAATAGGTGTTGGTTAGACCACAAGCAAGGTCTACTACAAAGTGAAAGTAAAGATATGTAAACAATGATTATTCTCTGGACACTCTTCCTCTTTGATTAACCCCTCAAATTGAGAACTTAATGGATTTCTCATTAATATCCCAAGAGAATCTCCATTCTTCAGAATAACAATTTCCGTTTGGTCTTAGCCAGAGGAGAAGAGTGATGACTACATTCTTTGTTTTCAGCCTTTTTTTTTCCTTTAAAATTCCTGAATCTGACGGTAGACTATACTGTCTTTTGACACACCACTTAGCTTCTGTGGGTCTGGGTTTCCTCATTTGTAAAATAAGTAGGTTAAATTAAATTAACTCTAATTCCTTTCCAATTACATTCTAATGTTCCTACCCCTAATCAGGTAATTTGTGATTAAATATTTACTGAATAAATGGAGTTCATTTGTAACCATGTTACGTGTATAAGTGTCATATGAGTTAGAACTTCCCAACTGGTGGGTCATGCCACTTTGGTATACTCAATAGGTTACAGATGTGCCCTGATATTGATCCCTTCAGCTATTAGGGGACTGAGCAAGGCCTGGAACAGATGGAGTCCTGTGCCCCACAGCCTCTCCTGGCAGGCTGCTCTGCCAACAGCCTCCTCTGTATATCCTAGTTAGCTGTACAGATATGATCATTATTGTTAGGTGTCATATCATGGAAATTTTAAAGGTACTGAAAAAGGTATCATACTGAACAATTATAGGCAAAAGTGAAAATGATTGCTTACCTCAGAGCTGTAAATCCTAATAGTGAAGATTACCTTTTTTCCTTCTGCCTTTTAGCTTTTCACTCATAAATCCAAATTTTGTGATCTTTGCTTCACCACCACATGAGGCATGGTTGTTTCTCGTGAGCCACAAAACAATATAGGTTGATCTTGAGTGGAATCAACAAGAAGTCACAAGACTTCTTGTTGATTCTACTACAATGAAAATAAATAACAATAATTTCCTAGCACTTATGATGATTTTACTAAATGGCATTAATTTAGGTGGATACACATACAGTAAAACCCCATGATAAGGTACCCCACAATTAACTACATTTGGGTATAACTTGATTGGCTCCTGAGCTCTACCCAGCTTCCTTTCTCAAAAAGAGCAGAATCAAAGTTCTTATCTTGTGAGGTGGGGCTGTGTGGTGTGGAACTGGCCAGAAAAAGCAGGCAACTTCTTAGGAAGCAGGAGGAGAGATTTAGGTCCCTGTGTTTCCAGTAGTTTCCTGCCACTATTTCCTAGATCAGTTTGACAAAAGGATCACCAATAAACCCAATACCCTTATCAGTTACCACCAATACCCTTATTTTGAAGGCCCAGCCAGCACCAGGACCTGGAATTATCCTCAATAATATTAAATTACCACCAAATAGCACCAAACAACAACCAATACCAGTGTGGATTTAGATTGTGTAATGGAGCACTAGGCCCAGTAAAATTATGTACCCACATTTTATATCAGAGTTTTAAACTATATTTATTACTTTTTAAATTAAAAACAATTTAACTTATTTAATTCTCAAAACAGTCCTATAAGGTAGATCTATGATTATTTCCATTTTACAGATGAGGAAACTGAGGAAAAGAAGGTTAAATGACTTCACCAAGGCCACAAGACTATTAATCCACACTCTTAACTTCTATATTGTATTGTTTTTTTGTATACAGTATGCTTGCAGGTCAGACAGTGTATCTTAATTCTAGCCCTGCAGGCTCATATCACCAATAGAATACACATGGGGCAAATGTTCAGGATGCCAAACTGCTACCCAGAATTTGCCATGCTTATGGTTCTTTCTGTCTCCCTTTAAGATGCATTTGCCCAGTTGTCCTCTAGTCTAGTCCAATCTCACTTGCTGAACTCACTCTGTTATTTTGGCTAATTCAGGACTCTTCTCTATATCTCAATGTTCTCCCTTGTAAAAATAGGGAAAATCAGATTCACCTTTCTCTGTCACCTGAGTTAAAATGAGTGATAACTTTGGAGTTGTCTAGGTCTATGTTGACTAGCAGAATAGCCACAAGCCACATACAGTTATTGAGCACTTGAAATGCAGCTACTGTAAATTGAGATGTGCTATAAGCATGGGACACCAGATTTTGAAAACTTAGTACAAGAAAAAGAAAAATATTTCATTAATAATTTATACCATTAACAGTTGGAATATTTTGCATATATTAAGTTAAATAATGTTATTGAAATTAATATGCTGTATATTAATCACATTTCTACTGGACAGTGCTGCCTGAGGTGATAATTCTGATTGAAAATCTTTATCTATTCTTGTTACCAGGGCAATAGGGAGGAAGCTGACAACCCAAATACAGGGATTGGTGCCTTCCGATTCATGTTGGAATCCAACAAGGGCAAGTCAATGTTGGAATTCCAGGTACTGTCCCATTTACTTCCCTGGCTCTAATAACATGGGTCAGCCTGTGTGTGTAAGTGCCTCCTACTAATCCTTAACACATTGGTACTCATCTGGAAAGGAAGTGAATGCAAGAGGTTAAATATATTTTTTCAATATATACCTTCCTATTCCCAAGGGTATATCAGAGTTGGTATAAGAGATTCTTCCACAAACACATGTTGGAAAAGGTTACCCATGTAATTCTGATGTAACCTCCCAAAACAAAATCACTGCCCTGGTACTTTATATTTTTTCCCCCAGGAGCTAATGACAGTTTTTCAACTGTTGCACTGGAATGGCAGCCTTAAGGCCATGAGGGAAAGACAGTGCTCTCGGCAGGTAAGAGATCCTATGGGTGAGGGGAGTCTGGCAGAGGGACTATTTTGATATAGCTGTTGTGTTGGAAATAATCAGGCTAATGGACACCAGCTTGTGAGTATTGAAAGCCTTACTTAAAGTGCCCTCCTCACTCCTACTATCTTTCCTATTTAAATCATACCTGTGATTCTTTTGCCTGCCTTGCTTTCCCCACCAGCAAGTTTCCCTTAAGAATCTTTGTAGACCCCTGGCTGGTGTGGCTCAGTGGATTAAGTGCTGACCTGTGAAGCAAAGGGTCACTGGTTCAATTCCCAGTTAGGGCACATGCCTGGGTTGCAGGCAAGGTCCCTGGTAGGGGGCACTTGAGAGGCAACCATGCATTGGTGTTTTTCTCCCTTCCTTCCTCTCTGAAAATAAATAAAGTCTTAAAAACTAAAAAGAATCTCCCTAGAGGACTTACTTAAAGTGCTGGCTTCAGTTAGGACTCTAAGGCTAAGAGCTCCTAATTCCAGTTGGGTCAACATGGTATGAACCTTTACCTTGTCAGTGACCTTCACATTCCTCTCCTCCTCTAGGAAGTGTTGGCTCACTATTCACACCGGGCCCTGGATGATGATATTCGCCACCAAATGGCACTGGACTGGGTGAGCCGGGAGCAGAGTGTGCCAGGGGCACTGTCTAGAGAGCTGGCCTCCACTGAACGGGAGCTGGATGAAGCCCGGCTGGCAGGCAAGGAGCTACGCTTCCACAAAGAGAAGAAAGATATTCTCATGCTGGCTGCTGGACAGCTGGGCAATATGCATTCTTCCAACTGTTAGGCATCCACTCATGTGTTTCCCATCCTCTCCAGGCCTCACTTTATATGTTCTCTTTAAGACTTAGTATGATTCCTGTACATACTTTTTCAATTTTATACTTTAAAATATAGGTATATGTGTATAAATTCTACACTTGGATTCTTTTTTTGCTAAAAGATCCCTTTTCTTCGTTTCTGGATGTAGTTTCCTTTGAAACATCTCCATTCCACTTTACAAGAAGAGCAGGCTATCTTTGGAGCTTTTTGGCTTTTACATTCCCAGCAACTCTGTATAGTCATTTCAGCAGCACAAGATGATAACATGTTCATGTCTCCTATCTTTTAAAATAACAGGAAGCTTGAGTAAGGATTATATTCTTCCCCTAATCCTAATTCCTGCTTTCTCTTAGACTCAAACAGGTTATAAATACAAAACCTTCTACTTTGGTTTACCTTGAGCTGGGCCTACTTGGTATGGGTTGTTCCTCCAGTAATGTTATTTCCTAACTTACACCACCCCTCCTCACCACTACCTTACTTCCCCCTCTGACTCCAATCAGTACTAGGCAGGAAGTGAAGATCTGGTTTATTTTTGAGGTCATTCCTAAGAAAGTGTCCAGGAACAAGAAGGGAATTATAAACACACTTCACAAGGCTTTGTCACTTAAAATTGCTTCTGGGGCATAGATACCATACCATAGTCCAGATTTCAGGATGTACTCTACACTACAGATGGGGTCAGGGTTGAAGTTGCTTATCTTTTAATATTTCCTTTTCATTCCTGCTCCCCTGTTCCCCTAGCTTAGTTAAGCCCTGTATTTAGACTGTCCTGTCTGCAGGGAAAGTAAAAGATATTTTCCTCTTCTCTCTCCTCCCATCATTTTGCTCTTTGGAAAAGTTATCTGTTCTATTTGGTGAGGGCGACATTCCTCTCACTGCCACAAATTTGTTGCCATCTACTGCCTTAGATGTACATACCTTAGATTCATATTTGTTTTCTCTTGTCCTTCTCCACATTGATCAGGTAAATTAGATGAGACTTGGGCATTATGGCACTTCCTAATTGGAACCCTGGGAGACTTGCAGGAAAGGAAAAATAATCAATGATGAGCTATTTGTATTTTTAATATTGTTCTCTTCTCCTACCTCTCTCCTGGGTGGAATAGGAGAGAAATGATCTAGAGTACAGGTAAAGCATTCACCTTTGGGAGAATTTTTTGTAGGTCTAAGGTATGTTTTCCCCGTGTTTCTGTAGTTTCCTTTATACAATATTGTAGTTCAGTGCTCTTTAAATTGAGCTTGGGAAGTATAATGTTTCTAAAATTAGACTTTCCATTTAACAATTATACACTTTGCTTTCAGAAATAAGTTAGGAAACAGGCCACAATTTTCTTTTGGATCAAACAGGGGCAAGTTGAAAGTCATCTTTCTTTCTTTCAAATCATTTTAGTAACCAGTACATATGAGATTAAAAGTAAGCAATCTAGCAACAAATGTATCTGTGCTTGAAAAGGGCTTCCTCCAATTCTCCAAGCCCTTTCTCTGTATTCCATGACATACATGTAGGGTTGGAGCAGAGGCTCTTATATTAAACAATAGGTGTGTCTATTCAGTTTTTATTGATATTTATAATTCATAAATTATAAATCCTCATTTTTCTTATGCTCCTTTCTCTGAGAAGTGTTAAGTGGTGTGAATTAAGGGAAGAACTTGTTTGCACCTCCTCGATTTACTATTTTTCTCTAATGCCAACCAGCAAGATCCCAAAGAACTTGAGAAAAATTGTTCCCTGATCTGTCCACTTTCAGTGTTAAAGATTTTGTTTGTTTAGTACTTTCTATGTATTTTATCTGTATAATTTTATACAATTAAAAATAGATTTTTGTCTAATGTGCCAGATTGACTCTGAGAATTGTGTATCAGGGGAGCTATAAAATGACCCCCCCTTTTTTTTTTTACAAATATACTAAAAATTTTTATTAGTATTTTTGGGTGGTAGAGATGAGACTGGACTGCTGGGGAAAAATATTCTGCCTCACTTTCTCCAGATATTTGAGAAGCCTGGAATTTGTCCTAGTTCCACTTGTAACCTCACCCACTATGGTGGTCTAAACTCTATCATACCTGTGATTCTCAAATTTATTTATTCTACCCTAACCTGTTTTGACCTTTTGCATGTGCATTTCCACCTGACATTACCACCTGTATATGACATTACCACCTTAATATGACACAAGTGCTTTCAACTCACATATCCAAAATAAAACCCATTTAGCTATACATGCTCCTGTTTGATGCTGCAGATCTGTTACCGGAGTTATTATCTACCCACGAATCTAAGCTAGAACCTGAAATCCATCCTTACCTCTTTCCTACCATCATCTAATCAGTCACTTACTATAGAGTTTACCTCCTGTATAAACTTCCTAATCTATTTTGTCAATGTTTACTGCCTTAGTTCAATCCTTTTCATCTCTGGGCTGGACTACTGCAATAGCTTCCTAACTGGTCTCTGTCTTCATTCTTGATATCCTCCACACTAGTGTCATGTTTCTTTCTAAAATACTTAAATGACTGTACAGCTCCCCTGCTTAAAACCATCACTTAGTTATCATCACCTTTAGCAGGACTTCCCAAAATTTTGTATGTGAACCCTTGGTAGTATCTGTGATGATTTTGGATGGTAGATTGGCAAATATTTTTCAGTTTTTAAAAGATTTTATTTTTAGACAGAGGGGAAGGGACGGGGGGGGGGGGGGGGATCAAGTTGCCTCTCACACTCCCCCTAATGGGGACCTGGCCTGCAACCCAGGCATTTGACCTGATCTGGGAGTCAAACCTGCGACCCTTTTCGTTTGCAGGCCAGCACTCAATCCACTGAGCCACACCAGCCAGGGCAATATTTTTCATTTTTACTCATGATATTTTTATCTGCATTTGAGTGCAAATAATATAGGCTTTATATTATGGCAGTGATCAGAAATTTAATATTTGTTTAAAAAGTCAGCCTATTAAGAAAAATACTAATAAAAATAGTATGGGGGCTATTTGCAAATATTAAAAGTCATGAGTACTTAATTAAATACTTGATATAGAGAAAGTTGTTGCCTACAGGATAAGTTCTAAGATCTTCAGTATGACATACAATTTGGCCCTAAACTGTATTTCTAGCTTTATTTCCTAAGTCACACAGCATCAGGCATACAGAATTTCTTGTCACTCTGATATTCAACCAGTCAATAAGTATATACCAGCTGTCTACTGTGAGCCAGACACTAGTCTAAATTTGAAGATATAGCTATAAATATGAGTTTTTGCCATAATGATCACATTGCAATGGGGAAAACAGACATTAAACACGTTTGGAAGTAAATAAGCTGATTAAAGTTTCAGATTTAAGTTCTATGAAGGAATAAACAGAGTGAAGAATAGGAGGGTAGAGAAGACCCTTTTGTCTGACAGTAGTATTTTAGGGAGACCTAAAGTACGGGGTTGAATTAGTCATGTAAAGAGCTGGATCAGAGCACAAAGATGCATGAGTCCTGAGACGGGAGAGTACATACAATACAACATAGTGGAGGAAAAGTGCAAGGAGAGCTTGAGCTTAATCAGTGAGAGAGAAAAGTGGTGGAAGAGGTTGTACACATTTGCAGGGCAGGCTGTGTGAATTAAATTTTACTCAAAGGGCAAAAATATGAAAGCAAAGTGACTAATTGTTTTTTTTAATTAACTTTTTAAAAAGATCACAGCACTCACTGTGGAGAAAGGATTAGTGTCTCCTAATCTTTAGTGACTCCTAAGCAGTCACAAGTGCTTTGCCTAGAAAACTACCCAGCCTTAAAAGCCTAGTTTAAACAGAAGCCCTTACATGGCCTCTCCTACACCTACACCTATTAAAAACTTGCTTTGTACCACCATGCTACTTTGTGATTGAATTACCACTTTCATATATAATTATGTGATTATTGATAATACAATTATTTTGGCTTGCATTGCCAGCACCTCCTCTAGTATAAGATACACATAAACATTGAGTATTGTTTCATTAAGAAGTTAAGTGAATATGCAGTCTACTATTGTTTAATGCGTACATTGGGATTCTAGGATTTGGGGGCAATATTGGTTTTGTCTCGACTCCTAGGTTTTTAAATGTGAAATTTTACAAACCCACACCATCCTCCAACAAGCTAAAACTTGTTTTTTAAATGTATTTTTTAAAGATTTTATTTTCAGAGAGGGGAAGGAAGAGGGAAACATCAATATGCAGTTGCCACTCCAGCGCCCCCTACCGGGGACCTGGCCAGCAACCCAGGTATGTGCCTTGACTCGGTATCAAAACAGGAACCCTTCGGTTGGCAGGCCAGCACTCAATCCACTGAGCCACACCAGCGAGGGCTAAAACCCCTATTTTTTAAAGCCATCACCTCTTTTAAAATTCCCAGAAGTGGTGAGCAAAATTTTTATATTAGAAAACATTTTTTAAACTTGCTGTCTGTCACCAAAATAATTTCACAAGACAACCAGGTCTGTTAGTTTTTATAAAAGTGAAATTCGGCCCTGGCTGGCATAGCTCAGTGGATTGAGCGCGGGCTGCGAACCAAAGTGTCGCAGGTTCGATTCCCAGTCAGACCACACACCTAGGTTGCAGGCCACCGCCCCCCAGCAACCACACATGGATGTTTCTCTCTCTCTCCCTCCCTTCCCTCTCTAAAAATAAATAAAAATCTTTAAAAAAAGTGAAATTCGGTACTTCAGTATGTTCCAGAATCAGCTTTTTGAGCCAGCATTGCTAATATAACTTTTTTTCAATGCTTACGTCATAGATCTGGCTGTTCCTCGGCACAGGGTACAAGCCTGGAAGTTTTGAAAGAAAAAAACTTTCTTCCACTTCCACTTCCTAGTACGGGGTGAAAAGAGAAGAGAACCCTCTACTGAAGAAATCAGGCTGAGCTTCCCTGACAGTAGTATTTCTCCTCGGTTACCCTAAATAGAAAGGAGTCAATGACTCCGCCTAGGCAGCCCCACCATGTCCCTCAGACGACGCTTTCAGCCCACGGCTTGCTTAAGATGGCGACAGGAACACTTCCGGCTCTTCTCGGACTAGACCCGCCTCCTTGTGCGTAATTTCTCCGCGCCGAGGGCGGGATTTAAAGTAAGCCCTCCACGGTCTATCCTGGTACTTGGTTGCTGAGAGGCACCTACGAGACCGACGACGAAGGCAAGATGGCGGATGTGCTGGATCTTCATGAGGCTGGGGGCGAGGATTTCGCCATGGACGAAGATGGGGACGGTGAGGACAATGGAGGCAACTGCGGGAAGCAGGGAAGGTGCGAGAGAAGGGCGTAATAGGGAAACATAATTTCCCCAAACGGCAGTGAGTATGGGAGCCAGGGAACCGGGTTTCGATTGGAATGAAGACGCTGCCCCCATTCGGAGGCAGGTAGGCAGGACAGGAAGGGACTGGGACTATAGAGGTGGTGGGGTCCGCTGTCAGGTAATGTCTTGGAAAAGAGACTGTTGTTTTAAATGTTATCTTTGTTACTTATTGTTTCGCTTATGAGGTTACAGAGAGCATCCATAAACTGAAAGAAAAAGCGAAGAAACGGAAGGGCCGCGGCTTTGGCTCCGGTGAGTGTGGGGAAAACGGGGTTTGGATCGGCTGGAACTACGGGTTTTGGAGTCCCCGTTCAGATTCATGGGGAACGGTGGGAGGGGGGAGTTCCGGTGATCTCGTGTATGTTTCCTAGAAGAGGGGTCTCGAGCACGGATGCGTGAGGATTATGACAGCGTGGAGCAGGATGGAGATGAACCCGGACCGCAACGCTGTAAGTAAAATGGAGCCTGTAAGGTAACTGTGTCTGTAGAGAATTAAGAGACCACTAAAATAAAACCCAGTAGGAAAGGGGTCAGAGATAACTATCAATCTCTGGAATCCGCACTCAACTCTACTCCTGTGTGATCTTGCTTCAAGTTTTTTTCTCATGTATTCAACGTCCCTCCCTTCCTCAATAGCTGTTGAAGGCTGGATTCTCTTTGTCACTGGAGTCCATGAGGAAGCCACAGAAGAAGACATCCATGACAAATTTGCAGAGTATGGGGAAATAAAAAACATCCACCTCAACCTGGACAGGCGTACAGGATACCTGAAGGTATCCTAAGTTATACTCCATTGCCTCTTTTCCCCCATAACCCTGATAGGTCTCCCGCATTTGCAATAGTTGGCCAAGAGATATGTTGAAGTAAAATGACATTGGAAATTGATTTTGTTAGACACAGCAGAGACAGACACAAACATGTATATATAGCCGGAATATATGATGTATGTTCATTGTTTAAAGTGATAGATTTTTCCTATTTAAGTAGAAAACAGCTTGGTGGAATAGGAGAGTTTTGATATCTGTCTTTCCATTTGCCCTAGGGGTATACTCTAGTTGAGTATGAAACATACAAGGAGGCCCAGGCTGCTATGGAGGGACTCAATGGCCAAGATTTGATGGGACAGCCTATCAGCGTGGACTGGTGTTTTGTTCGAGGTCCACCCAAGGGCAAGAGGAGGTACAGTGGAGTGGGCAAACACGATCTTGGTGAAGGGAATATAATGATACAGAAAAAGAACATTGTATTATGTCCTTTTTATGTACCTCTTTCCCCTTTCCTTTTCCCTAGAGGTGGCCGAAGACGCAGCAGGAGTCCAGACCGGAGGCGCCGCTGACAGGTCCTCTGTTGTCCAGGTGTTCTCATCAGAGATTCCAGTTGACCATGTAGCCTTGGAGAAATAGGGCTGGGTGGAACTCATTGTTTATAATTAATCTCTTACCCTATTGCTTAGTGGGGGTTTTTTTTTTTGAGTTATGAATAAATGTCCTATTGTTTTCTACATTTAAAATTCCTTTTTGCACTAACTTGCATTGCAAGTTTTGAAGTACTGTTTACAGTAAGGTAGTATGGGTCACTGAGAATATACTTCTTCCATTAACCAAATTCTGTGTGAGTTTCTACATTAGACACAGTCTCAAAGGGTCAAAGTAGAAACACTGCATGGTATTTCTTTTTCTTGGAAGCTAAAGAACAAGGGTAGAAGTGAGATGTTATCGGGATATTAAAGAATTATTCTCTTTATCCTACATATACTCTATCCTGAGAAAATGGATGTTACAGGAATGTATGTTCTGTCTGCTGCCACATTTGTACCTCCAGCTGTCTAGCAGAGGATGGAGGTCAGCAAGACAAACATGTCTAAGGAGCAGCAGAGGGCAAATTCACTGGTGGGCTGGGAGTTTTAAGAAATACACTGAAATCCAGAATCATTCATCTCTTGACCTGAGTATAGGGTAAATTGATAGGTGGGCAGTAAGGTGGAACTCTTCCTACAAAGAACACAATGCTGCAAACTCGCCTCTCCTTACTATCTTGGGACTGTATGTTCCCTTCCCCCTAGGGATTATAACAGACATGATAGAGAAAAAAGGTATGATTGAGGTGCTATTATATGAAACTACTAAGTCTACTTTACGACTTCCTGGTGTCCCAAGAGTAAAGGAGAAGAATGGTCACCTTTCTCCTTAATCCTTGCCCAGCTAACACAAGTTCAGACAATGGCTAAAGGTTAGTTAGAATTGAAGGCATTCAAGAAAACTAGTATGAAGTACTAGAAATTCAGTAAGGATATTTTGGTTTGATAGGTAGCTATCAGATAAATAATTAGGCTAGAGGCAGTAGTTTTAGGGTATGGATTAGGGCCTGGGGATTGAAGACTCGCCTTCATTGTCAGGGGACTAGACACACTGAAAACAGTGTGGCTGTAGCAGACGGTCATAGCAGTCAGTGCCAGAGTCAGAAGGGGCAGCAGAAGGCGAAGGAGTCTCTTGCAGTTGAGCCTTGAAGCTGCCTTTGGTGGCACACTTGAGTGAAGGGGTCTGGGCCAGCTTGGTAGGTGGTATGGAATAAGAATTGCTGGAGTGGGGTTGAGGACTATTAAAATTGGTCTTTCACCTCCCCCCAACCTATCCACCAGCGTGACCCTATCTCTTCCCAACTCATCTTTGAATCTATGAAAAACAGTGCAGTGCTGAGTTATGGTTCTCCCATGGTGCTAATATTAAAAAGGTTAGAAATGTATCTTGAGCCCTGGCTGGTGTAGCTCAGTGGACTGAGTACAGGCCTGTGAACAAAGAGTCACTGGTTCAATTCCCAGTCAGGGCACATGCCTTGGTTGAGGGCCAGGTCCCCAGTGGGGGTTGTGCAAGAGGCAAGCACACAATGAAGTTTCTCTCCCTCTCTCCTTCCCTCCCCTTCTCTCTAAAAATAAACAGAAAAATCTTTTAAAAAATGTATCTTGAAAATCCCTATATTCTATTTAGGCTCTGGAGCTAACCATTAAGTTTGTTAAATTCTGGGACTTAAACAATCCTGCTTTTTCAAGTACTAAACACTGCACTTTACAGAAAGTGAACAAGCTAAAAATTCAGTCACAGTGGCCAAGCCAGGATTTAGAACCAAGGTTTGCCTCCAAAGCCAACTCTATTGTACTGTACTGCTTTATTTCACTATTAATCCTCACAACATGGTCTGTAAAGTGGATTTTGAACTCCATGAACATAGGGACTGAATATCTGTCATTCACCACTGCATGTGGTGATCAATAAATACTTGTTAGATGAATGAGTGGAACATAAGAGGTCTAGAGAGTTTAAGCAGTTTATCCAAGACCATACAGCCACTATTTAACAGGGCCAGGTTCTCATTCCAAGACATACGCACTATAAACTAAGATCCTACAGCATACTGAGCTATGTGTGTATCTTGGGCAGGGTTTTGGAGGTAGAGGGTATACAGGACAAACAGGTGAAATGACAAGTTTTTGTTTTGTATAAATGCTGAGATCCTACATGAGTGAAAGTAAAGCTAAACATTACACTTTACAAAAGGATATCTCTCACCTCACCAACATTTTTAGATGAAATTATTTTTCTGATGTGTCTGTGATTTTTGTGGAAAAAAATCTTGCGTAAAATGGATGCTGCTAAAATTTTAGGGCATTTTGCAGCCTCTCTGAAGTGACCTTTAGTAATAGTCTTCTGTACAATACAATAACTATAATGGTGAAACAATATTAAATAATAAAATTTAACATTTTCCAAATGCTGCTTGCTGCCCCTCCCCCTTTTTGGTAAATTGATGAGTTTTTGGTTTGAATCAGCAAAGAGTATTTTTCAGATTTGAGCTTCAAAGTTAGTAGCTTTGTTCAGGTCAGGTAGATTGAGTCACTATTGTTTGATAAAAGGCAAGTTCTATAGGTCAGATTGCTAGGTATAAGGCATTTAGAAAAGTGATTTCAACAGGCACAAGGGACTTTTAGGAAAGGCATAGTATCAGTCATAGACATACAATTTTATGAAATGGTTGGAGTTATGATCAGGCAACACTGAGCCAGGTGGACACTGGTCTTTCCTCTTCCCCTATCTTGAGTCCCTATATTTCTGGCGTTTGGGAATTTTAGGGGGTTTTTTTTTGTTTTTTTGTTTTTCGTTTTTTGTTTTTTTGCACTGTGCCTAGAAATACTTCATAAGAAGGGGTTTAAAAATAGGTCAGGCTCCTGGACTTACGTTTGATCCACAGCCTTACTTCTGCCTCTCCTTTCCCTATTTTATATGCAGTTCACCACCTAAAAACCTTTTCAACTATTTCCAATACTTCTGAAACTTGAGTTTACAAACTAATTTCTAATTACCTCAGTACTCCATCACACTAACACCACATTAAAAAAATTTTTTACTCTAATATTTTAAATGCGACATAATATATGGGCAATGCAGAATTATACAATTTGGAACACTAATTTCATAATTAGAACACTAATTTAGAACTAAAAACACCTTTTGCACATGTATTATAACGTTACCACCAGTTTGGCATTGAAGCAAATGGAGATTGCAACTATTAGTCAGGTTGTCAGGCTCTAAGAAAGAATGAAATTCATCTGTGTCATCATGTTGTGGCCCATGGATTTCAAATGACTTAGCCAAAGTCATATAGTTAGTGGTAGAGCCTAGACTCAGAAAAAACAAAGCAAAGTAACAAGCAAACAATGCAACAAAAACAGATTTCTAACTCTCAAGTGTACACCTAAAATTTGCTTCTTGTAAACAAACCCAACTGTAATTACTTTCACAGAGGCAACAAGCTGCTTTTTAAGTCTTGGGGTAGCAGAGGTCCTATATGCAGCATACTATTGGAATATATATATATATATATATATATATATATATATATATATATATAAAAGGTCTGTCCGGAAAAAGTCCAGTTATTGTTAATATAACAAGAATGGTTTGCACAACAGTTGATGTAACCTGGCAGCCAGGGAGAGTGGACTGGAATGTGTGTGCATGAACAATGATGACTTCACTGTACTAATCAGTGGGGGCAGGAGACGCCGTTGCCTGAGCATGTATGTCTACTGTATTCAAAATGACTGAGTAGAGCAACGAATCTGCATCAAATTTTGCATTAAGCTTGAACATTCCTCCATAGAAACTTCTGATTATTCAGAAGGCTGTCACTATGGGTGATTGGCAGTTTCATCAAAACACGCCTGCTCATGCATCACATCTCCTGCAGAGTTGTTTTTTTTTTCTCTCAGTCACTCCTCTTCATCTCCCTGCTTTGACAGGGAGGGTCAAACAACAGTGGAGGGTCAGGTGGTCATGCAGAGTTTTTTGGTGAAACATCAAATCACCTGGGTGACTCAGCCCCACTACAGCCTAGATTTGGCACCCTGTGACTTCTGGCTTTTCCCAAAACTAAAATCACCTTTGAAAGGGAAAAAATTTCAGACTGTCAATGAGATTGTCAATGCGATTCAGGAAAATACCACAGGGCAGCTGATGGCGTCTGGGAGTACTGTGATGTCCCCAGGTGCCTACTTTGAAGAGGACTGAGGTGTCACTGTCCTATGTACAATGTTTTCTGTACCTTGTATCTTCTTTAATAAATGTCTTTTTCGTATTACATGGCTGGCTACCTTCTGAACAGACTTTGTACATAGTCTTAGAACTATAGTCAGGTTAACTTTTGGTATTTGTATGTCTAATATTTGAGGGTTTAAGGATAAAATCTTTGACTCTATAATGCATTATTATTATTTGAAAGACTGAAATTTTAGCCCCAGATATTCTCCTAATCCTACTGTCAGCTGCTGCGGTCTACCTATCCCACCCTTCCATTCCCCTATGGTGGTAGTGGATTTTGTTTTGAAGAAATTGCTTCATATTTAACTTCTTTCTAGATTCCAGTTAATTTTCATATTGAGATTTGATTACCTGGTACTCAAGTTCAGATGCTCCCTTCCCCTCCCCAGTTTGACACCCATTTCACAATAAAACTAAAGTAAAATATACAAACCTGATTTATATATTTTCATATACAAATCAGATATATATATTTGTATATTGTCACTCTACTTTCTATTTTAGTGTCTCTCCACTACCCTGCGGGTCAAGTACAACCTTAATATTTGTAATGTGGTTCATTACCATTTTCTAGCCCTCAACTTCAGCTGCAACCACTTTGAGATCTACTACCCTCCAGCCTGCCCAGCATTCCTTCTACTTTAACTTATTTAACACCTGTCTTTCAGGAATCAAATTTTAACATCTCTGAGAAACTTTCCCTGACCAAGAGTGGATCAGACGTCCCTCACTGTTCTTTTGCTCCTTATACTTACCTTTAGCATAACATTTAACTGTACACCGTATTGAATTAATTTGTCTCCTGCACTAGTGTATAAATTTCTTGAAGGCAGAACTTTGTTGCTCTATCCTTGATAGAGCATTTGGGTGTACCTGGGGATGATGCACAATATTTTTTTTTAATCTATTAACCAAAGCTCTTGGCTTCACTGTCTTCTTAATAGACCCCCATATGTTTCCTCCCTGCCCTAGAATTTTTCTGCAACAATGTCCTGAAATAAGGTGGGATAGAGGGGAAAGCTAAGTGTAGTAAACTCAAGCTGAAGGGAGAGGGTAGATAAAAGGGTACTGCTTTTAAGAGGTAGGCTCTTAATAGAGATACAAATTAACATGCAGAAAAATAACAGACGCTCCTCCCTAAAGATTAAGCGCTGACCAAGACCAACCACACCCATTGTCTCTGAAGGCTCATGTACGTGCCCAAATTCTTGTTCAGTCTAACCCCGAGTCCAGACAAGTCACTCACCTGGCACAAGGTAAGCAGAAAACAGTCCACAGGCTGCCCTCAGAAGTTTCCTTACAGTTGACTGGGATCCAATCAGGTGGAGTACTGCTGCCTGGCGGTGGAGCCCAATGGCCACAGGCAGGAAAGCTGCCGCATAAATGGCCATTAGTTTCAGAAACATGAGTGTCCCACATGTGATGTCCCTGGCCAGCCATTGAACAATGATTTCCCAGATGGCATCTAGGAGTATAACCACAAAAGTGACCAGTAAATCGAAAGCTGCTAAATGGACAAATAGAATAGTCAGAGAGGGACGGAGCTGGCTGGGTCCACTAAAGCCTCTGTCTCCGGAGACACTCCATCGATATTCTGGAGATCACCTGTCCAATTGTCTGGGTCTTGCAGGAAAATGGGACCCGGTGCTGGCTTCTACTTCTATAGATTTATTTAGTTGCTGGGACCCTGAACTTGAGAGGGAAACGGACAGGGAGTAGGAGAGAGGGAGAGTCAGAAAGAGACACAGTTCGGGGTGTTCCGCTGAACCCACCCAAGAGGGGCGCCGGGGGCGGGAAGATGGCGGCCCTTGTCGCCCCGCCCCTCTCCTACCAGTCCTTCCCTTGATGCAGAATGTATAATACAGAATCTGCGGCTGGAGACATGCATAGGAAAATAGAAGCCTTCTGATGAGAAGACGCTCAACCACACGCACAAAAACATGCAGATGTAGGCTGCTTTCCGTTCTGAAAGTTGTTTTGGGGTACAGCTCTACTCGCTTCCTTTTCTAATGATATTTGTCCCTCACGAAGCACCGTTGAGTCGTCCGGGAGGCGTGACGAGGGGCGGGAAGCGGGGTGGGAAGCGAGGCGGGAGCAGCGCTGTGAAGCTTGCGCTGCCGCTATTATGGATGCCTGGGTCCGCTTCAGTGCTCAGAGCCAGGCCCGGGAGCGGCTGTGTAGGTGCGGCTCGAATAAAAATGAAGGTGGGAAGGGAGGGCAGACGAAGACCCTTGTAAGGCGTGGTCAGTTCACCCTACGGGGTCAAAAAGGGTCAACTCAGGCTACGGGGGCCTGAACGGACCTTGAGGCACTGATTTGAGCATGAGATGATTCGTTTCTACTCACGGGAAGGATGGGGAAACTGAGGCACGAGAGGCCCAGCGGGGTGGACACTCAGGGTTTAGGTGTCCACATAAGATCTACCCTTCTTCTCTCACGGCGCGGTAGTGGAATGAGGATCGTTTGCTCCGTGGTGGATAGTGATCCCAGAGCTGAGGAGTTTTTCCAAGTTTCCTTGTACCTTTCCCTGTTGTCACCCGGGAACTCCTCTGCCTCCCTCCTGTCTTCTGGTGTCAGTTCAACTCGAGGTCCTTAAACTCTCTTGGTTCACGTATTCTGAAGACAAATCTGCCCACCAATTATCCCCCAGCCCCTCACATATCAGAGATTTGCTCTCCCTGGTGTGCTTGTGATGACCACCTTCTGCCTTCACAGTCCTCTTCAGCCATCAGCATTGCCGAGTCTTATTTTCTCAACTCTTAAGTTGGCTCCTAACTCCCTCCTAGGCTCCTTTTTATTCTTATGCCTTTCCCTTACCCTGGCTTGAAGAGAAACGGTGAGTTATGGACATGGAGAGGAGGAAAGGGAATGGTCTCAACCTGGAAAAAGGGAAGTCCATACTTGCCTTTTGGAGGACATTTTTGAGTGGGAGGTTAGGAAGGTCTCCACCTTACCCTACCTGTGTCCTTCCCTAGAGCTGCCCAGTACGCCTGCTCCCTTCTTGGCCACACGCTGCAGAAAAGTGGGGCCAGTCCCGAGTTACAGAAACAGATTCGACAGCTGGAGGGTCATCTGAGCCTAGGAAGAAAGCGTAAGTAACTGTGCCTTTCCCTTTATTACCCCAACGCTTCCTCCATCCCTAGCTATTCTCCCTTGCTCCCTCCATGTTTTTGACCTTCTCTACCAGTTCTCCTTTATTTGGCCCTGCATTTGTCCCCTATGTGCCTCCCAATGGAGATAAAAGAACAGGAGCTAGAGAGTAATGAAAAATTGTAGAGAATGGGGCAAGTTTGAGAAAACTAAACCAGGAGACAAATTAAAATTTGAAGTGAAAAAGAATGAACTGTTACTGCTCTTTTTAAAAATTGTTATTTTTTTTCTATCACTTGCTCAACTTTCATTTGCTTGCTTTTTCTCTTCCTTTCTGTTTTGCTCTCTGTTTGCCTCTCTGCTTCCAAATCTTTCCTTTTCCCCTGCTGATCCCCACAAGTTCTACGGCTGGGTAACTCAGCAGATGCCCTTGAGTCAGCCAAACGAGCTGTGCACCTATCAGATGTTGTCCTAAGATTCTGCATCACTGTTAGTCACCTCAATCGAGCCTTGTACTTTGCCTGTGACAATGTCCTGTGGGCTGGAAGGTCTGGACTAGCTCCCGGTGTGGATCAGGAGAAGTGGGCCCAGCGTTCATTCAGGTTTGATACCCTTTTATTCTACAAGACCTTTTGTATTCTCCATACGGCATACTTGCATTTTATAAGAGAAAGATTTCTCAGGGGCTTCACAGAATGTACACGTCTTAATCAATCAGTTGGCTTCCAATCTTTATTTAGATCTTAAACTATCAGAGAATAAGGGTTGGAGGCAGATGGAAGACAAACATTCTTCCATGATGAATGACTAAGATTGAGGAAGATATTATATGGCTTTAATTCTGCTTCTGTCTATACTATAGATTAGTGATATTCAACCTTTTTCATCTTATGGTGCACATAAACTAATTACTAAAATTCTGCAGCACATGAAAAATATATTTTTGCTGATCTGGCCAAAAAAATAGGGATAATTCTGTCTGGTGAATACACCAGACAGCTATTGTTATGTTGGCTGTTGTCATTTTTTTTTTATTTGACAGTCTAAGGGAAGAGAGGTTAGTGCCCTGACTAAATAGTTAGGTACTGCATGTTTTAAAAATTCTTGCGGCACACTGGTTGAAAATTGCTGCCGAGCCAAACAGACATGGTTCCTGCTCTCATGAAGCTTCTAGTCTAGTGGGGTAGTCATATATTAAAATAAATAAACACCAAACCACATGTTTGTGGAAAGGTACAGGGAGTTATGAGATATGTAATAAGAGCTAATTTAGATTGAAAAATCAGGAAAGAACTCTTTGAGAAAGTAATATTTTAGCTCAGACCTGAAGTTTGAATAGAAGTTAGATAAAGCAAACAGTAGCCAAAAGGCCTTCCCACACAGAAAATAGTATGCTCGAAGACCTTAAACCAAAAAAGACTTTGGGGAATTAGGAAAATAGAAAGAAAGCCAATGTAATGGACAGGGTTGATGACAGGGGTCAGATGATTCATGAAAGACCTTTTTAGGCAATGATAAGGTATTTTGTTTAGTTTTTTTAAAAAAAATTATCCTCAGTAAAATGGGTTCTGAGTAGGGATGGGACATAATTCAAAATTGTGTTTCAAGAAGACCTCTCATGCTGCAGTGTGGAAAATGGATTGATTGCAGTAGGCCAAAAGAGGAGGAGATGTCTTAATATGGCTAAGAAATGATGCTGGCTTCAACTAAGCATCTGGCTGGTAATGAAGGTGAAGAGGAATATGATTTGGGAATGAAATCATAGTATACATATCATCTGTATTTTATTTTATTTTTTGCTATGATTCTCTTTCTCCTTTTAGATTATATTGGTATCTTTCTATATCCATTTATGTATTAGGGTTTTTTTTTTTTTTTCATCTTTTTCAGTGATTTATAGCTAGAACATGTCATATGATGTATGAAGGCTGGGGACAGAGGCATGATTGATGTAGTATGAAAAAGCACCTACCTAGAAGAGTCTATGTGCCATGTTTATTCATTTCATTCAACAAATATTTATCAAGCTTTTACTATACACAGGCGACTTGTCTAGACACAGGGATACAGGGGTAAAGATAAATAAGGTCCCTGCTCCTGTGGAGCTTACATTGTAATGGGAAGAGAAAGACATAAAGAACAAATAAGAAAAATATCAGATAGTGGTAAATTCTATTCAGGAAATTAAAGTAGGGCATGTGGTAGAGAATAAATGGCTAGATACTTTAGAATGAGGGATCAGAGAAGACCTCTCTGAAAAGGTGACATTTAAGCTCAGACCCAAAGAGGAAGAAAGAGCCAAATGTGTAGATTTTAGAAGCAGAATATTCTAGGTAGAGGGATATGGTAGTTTAAAGGTCTTAAAGCAGGAACAAGCCTGATGGGATCAAAATATAGAAGGAAGCATGGGTGGAGCATAGTAATTGAGGGAAAGATTTGTATAATGTCGAGTTAGAGAGGCAGGGTCAGGTGTTGAGGTCTGAAAGCCTGTCTATCTAAGCCTGTGTGAGTTACCTAGATTTTATCAAATGTGACAGGAAGGAAACCATAAAGAGTTTTAAGAAGGAGAGTTTATGCCACATACTATGTGAGATTAGATTGTTGGGGGTGAGGGGCAAGAGTGGCCATGGAGAGACAAATTAAAAGACTCAAGTAGTATTTCCAGCAAGAGATGATGGTGGCTTATATTGTGGAGACAGAGTGTAACAGAGAGATGTGTTTAGATTCAGGATATGTTTTGGAGGTAGGACAATTATATTGAGTACAGACTACTGTTGTGAGGGTAGATTAAAAATCAAAAACATAGCCCCGCCTGGTGTAGCTCAGTGGATTGAGTGCCAGCCTGTGAACCAAAGGGTCCCTGGTTTGATTCCCAGTCAGGGCACAGCCTGGGTTTCGGGCCAGGTCTCCAGTATCAGATAGTGGGTGCATAAGAGGCAACCACACATCGATGCTCTCCTCTTTCTCCCTCCCTTCCTCTCTCTCTAAAAAAATAAAAATAAAATATTTTTTAAAAAAATCAGAAACATAGACTGTTCTTAAGGAATTTGTAATTTAACACATTTGATAAGCTGCTTAACATCTCTGGGCTTCTTTTTCTTTTTTAAACAAAAGTATTGAATTTTCCCTAACCAGTATGGCTCAGTTGGTCAGCCATTGTCCTGCAAAGCAAAAGACACTGGTTCCATTCCCAGTTAGGGTACATGCCTAGTTTGCAGGTTCAGTCCCCAGTTGGGTTGTGTGCAAAAGGCAACTAATTGATGTTTCTCTTTTTCTCTCCCTCTCTTTCTCCCTTCCCCCCTCTCTCTCTTTTTTCTTTTAAAATTTTATTTATTTTTTAGAGAGAGGAGAAGGGAGGGAGACAGAGAGGGAGAGAAACAGCAATGTGTGGTCGCCTCTCATTCACCCCATACTGGGGACCTGGCCTACAACCCAGGCATGTGTCCCGACTAGGGATCAAACTGGCGACCCTTTGCTTCAAATTCCGGCACTCAATTCACTGAGCCACACCAGCCAGGGCCCTTTTCCTCTCTTAAAGATAGATAGATAGATAGATAGATAATTTTTTAAAAGGTTGAATTTAAATTATCTATAATTTGACTTTTTGAAACAACTGAAATTTGTTCTTTTAAAACAAATTTATATTACCGTAATTCAAGTTGAATGTGTGTGTGCGTTGCCAAGTGAAATCTGAGGTTGATCTTGGGAGATTTGATGATGCTCATGAATTTTAAGCCGGGATCTTAAGGTACATATAAATATGTTAGTTATAGAAAGGTCGAGGACATTTCTAATAGTGGGTACTAGCATTCATTTCTGATATTCTAATATGTAATCTTTTGCATTATGGAGGAAAAAATGTTTGAGTGTTCTATTGGATATGCTAAGTAGGTGTATGTGTCCTTACTGACCCTTTTGTCCTGTGTATCTCAGGTACTATCTGTTTTCACTCATCATGAATTTGAGCCGTGATGCTTATGAGATTCGCCTACTGATGGAACAAGAATCTTCAGTTTATAGCCGGCGACAGAAGGGTTCTGGAGGGGGAGTCACAGGAGGAGTTGAAACTTGGGGATCTGGGGTTCCAGGAACTCCAGGAGGAGGCCTGCCTCAACTGGCTCTGAAGCTTCAGTTCCAAGTCCTTCTCCTGGCTCGGGTCCTTCGGGGTCATCCTCCCCTTCTACTGGATGTAGTCAGAAATGCCTGTGATCTCTTCATTCCACTGGACAAACTAGGCCTCTGGCACAGTGGCCCTGGCATTGTGGGGCTTTGTGGCCTCATATCCTCCATCCTGTCTATTCTCACCCTAATCTGTCCTTGGCTACGACTCAAGCCCTGATATTCTGGTAGGGGATAAGGAGGGAACTGAATTGGTAAGATAAATCTTAGATTGTCCCCATTATACCAGACTCACCCTAACTCTCCTCCTTGCTTAAAGTTAAAATTGAGAGATATAGGGGTAGAGGAAGGAGCTTTGGACAGGTTGAGGTGAGGAAAGCTTACTTGTGTAGTTAATAGTGTGATTCTAATGTTTGGGTCTGTTGGAGCGTTTGTTCTTTTCCTCCTTCATTGCGTTGTGTGTGTTTCTCTTGACTCTTTTTACTTTGTCTTTCTTAAATCTATTTAAGATTCTGTTCTGTATTTCAATCCCCTGTCCTAGGAATTTAATCAGCAGCAAAACTACTTTTTTGGTAGGGGAGGTAAAAGGTATAGTCTTTAAGATTTTAATAGCCTTCTTTTCCTCACAAAGGTGGCTTGTGGCAGATTTTACTCCCCTCAGACTACAAATTATATAATTTTAAAGATTTTATATCCTGGTGGACTCTTCCCTCATGCACTAGAAGTGGTATGATGCTCTTCCTCATGTCTACCTTACCAACACCCCTCATGACTTGGCCCTTACCCTTCCCTCTATTCACATCTGCAGATTTCTGCTTACATTTGATTTCAGGGCTTTGTTCATAGTCTGTTCTTACCTCTTTTTTGCCTATCTAGAATGATGCCATGTTTAACATCTTGCTGTAAATATTGTACAGTGATTCTGTGTAAATAGTCAGGACCCATGCCCACAATGAAGAGCAAGCCTTCTAGGTCAGCAAATTAAAGATCAGTTTGTTCATTGATATTTGGTCTGGTCCTATGTGTTCTTGTCACCTGAGGCCCCTGTTTCTGTCACAGTGGTTTGGATTTTCCATGGAATTAGCCACTGCATCATCACCCACATACTTCTACTGAGCACCTAAACTATGCAGGGCATAATACTAGGTGGTAGAGATACAAAAAGCTTAATTCCACGGTCTCAACAATAGACATTTATAGCCTAGTTGAGAAGATCAAAGTCTAATGTTAAAGTAATTATACTGCTTCCACAAATCACATCCCATACCAGTTCATAGTTTATAGTCCCTCCAAAAACTGTAATGCCACAAGGCAAAACAGGCTAAGAGTCACAAACAGATCAAAGTGGAGTGGGCTGGTAAGGCTTAGTTTGTGGGTTGGCTATGTCATCACATGTTGGGACTCCCTTTGGTGGGTGGGGAAATCAAACCGCTGTTTTTCTAATTCTATTTTTCATGCCTCAAGTTGGGATAAATAAGGTTAGGTAGTAAAAAACTATCTCCCATTCCTACTTTCTATTCCAAACCCAAAGAAAGGATTATTGCCTGGAAACAACAAAGAATATGAGAGAGAGCGCACAAGCACGCAGAAATTCTCTATAATTGTGTTCTCTTTGAATATGGAGATGATACCTCCAGAGGGCAGCACCGAGGCAGAGAACTAGACTAAGATCCCTCAGTCTGTTTCCTCTGGGTTTTCCCCGTTTCCAAACATCGCTCCTCCTATTCCTTCCAACTTTATTTTTAGCTGGCAGTGGGAGGGGGCAGGATGGGAAGGAAACTAAAGGAAACAGAAAAGGAGAGGGACACAGGCACAGAGGACTTCTCACTCGGACATACAACAACCTGGCATGGAGCTGCCCCTCATCCCTCACCTGTTCTTGACCCTGATGTTCCTGACAGGTGAGGGAAGTTAACTTCTTGGTTTCTGAGGGATGGTTTGGTATTTGGGACTTCAGGGTTAAAATTCCTTAGGAGTTAGGGTGAGAGACGAACACTGATTCTCCATTGCTAGTGTGTTTGTGTCTGTATGCATGAGTGTTTGCATTCTTATGCCCACACTATATGGCTGCTTCAGTATTGAGACTGTCAGAGCCTTGTGTAAGATTTGTGTCCAATTATCTGAAACCTATGTTCTAAGTCCTGGAGAAGTGAGGGAACCAAAAAGAAGCATGATGTGATCTTCCACGTGGCTAAACTGATTCCTTTTATACTCCTCTCTACCTCTCCCTATGCTTGGTGGTCTCTGGTGCCTGAGGCATAACTAACTACCTTTGTGGTCAGAACTCTGGGTTTATCTAACCAATAAGCTACAGTTCCTAGTCATATAACCCTGCCAGTTTCCTGGAGGCAAAAAGGCCTCTTTAAAACACCTCTTTAAAAATGAGCATGGTTTGACACAGAGCTATAGCCATTGGTGGTAGTGGTAGTGGGGTGGCCTAATTGGGGAATGCTTGAAAGGAAGGAGCAAGACACAGGGAAAGAACCATGGGAGAGACCAGAGGCCTGGAATTTTTCCTCACCAGTGCCCTGTAATCTTCGTTTCCTAAAATACCAGCTCTGATTTTAAAGGGATAGGAAGGGAGAATTAGCAAGGACATAATTGGGGGGTCTTTAGAATGGGTTGGGAGTTAAGGAAGAGATGCTGGTAGGCAGGGGCATCTGGGAGGATGGGTGAGTTTAGAAAGGAAGCTGGTTGTGGGAAACTTTAGGGTGAAGGGACCCTTACTAAGGATGAATAGCAAACCATGTGTGTGGGCAGGCGAGTGACCCCACCCAGTTAATTACCACTGAGGTTTTCAGGGCTGGAATCAACCAGAGACCTAGACATTGGAGAATCAGAGTGAACGTGTAACAATGACATTGGGAATCAAGAAGAGAAAGAAAAAAAAGAGACCCAGACATTCAGTGTTCTTCATCTCCTCCTGTTCTCCCTGTGGTCCCGATTTTGGAGAGAATTTGAAAGGAATACTTGTTCTGGGGCTGCAGATAGACTCTCTGCCTCGTCTGACCCTCACAGCTTGGGGAGGAGGATGTGTAGTAGGAATGATGTAGAAAAGAGGAACTTGACCCAGACATGTCTGTAATTGAGATTTCAGGGATTGAAATGGAAATTCAGCTGTGCACTAGCATGGCAGAGGGCCACAGGTTAGGTAGCTGAACCCAAATACAAAAAGATCATCCTTGCTTGGAGCTCTGAGTACATGACATTGACAGATCAGGACAGCTTATGAGTAATAATGTAGAGAGATAGACTATCAAAACATTTCCTTCACAACTTCTTTCTGGTTGTGCCCCTCTGGGCATTCATTAGCCTCTCTGACTGTTTCCTGCTAACCTTATGATCCTGGTTCCTTAGGTCTCTGCTCCCCCTTTAACCTGGATGTGCATCACCCACGCCTATTCCCAGGGCCATCCGAGGCTGAATTTGGATACAGTGTCTTACAACATGTTGGGGGTGGACAGCGATGGTGAGGAGGAACCCAGAGGGTCATGGGACTGGGACTCTGACAGAGCTGTTAAAGGGGAAGCAAGATAGATGGGAATCTAAACTAATCTGGTCCTTTGGAAGTGGCTGGGGCTCTAGATTTGCCACCCCCATGCACTTTCCCTCTGGCCTATCTCAAAGGTCAAGTTCACACTATGCTTATATTCATGTCCTCCCCCAGGGTGCTGGTGGGTGCTCCCTGGGATGGGCCTTCAGGTGACCGAAGGGGAGATGTTTACCACTGCCCTGTAGAGGGCTCCCACAATGCCCCATGTGCCAAGGGCCACTTGGGTAAGAAGATGCCTCATTCTTCCACTCCTAACCCCTAACCTTTATATGCTAGTAACTTTGACCCCTTATACCTCACGTTAACCACCCCCATCCCACATACTCCCTGCCCCTGACTTAATTCTGATCTCATACTCTTTTAAAATCACCCTGAATTCAAGCAAACCATCCGTGATTCCATGATTTCGTTTTCTTCCACCCCCCTCCAACCAGGTGACTATCGACTGGGAAATTCATCCCATCCTGTTGTGAATATGCACTTGGGGATGTCTCTATTAGAGACAGATGGTGATGGAGGATTTATGGTGAGCTAAGGAAAGGGTGGTAGCAGGACCTCTGAAGGTTTGTGGCAGAGAAAAGAGCAGCATGTTAAGGGAAACTGGTCTATGTGGAGGGGTCAAGGAGTTAAAAACCCTAGAAAGTAAGGAGGGGAATCTTTTTTTTTTTTTTTTAAAGATTTTATTTATTTTATTTTTAGGGAGGGAACGGAGGGGGAGAGAGAGAGAGAGAGAGAGAGAGAGACATCAATGTGCAGTTGCTGGGGGTTATGGCCTGCAACCCAGGCATGTACCCTGGCTGGGAATCGAACCTGGGACACTTTGGTTCCCAGCCCGCGCTCAATCCACTGAGCTACGCCAGCCAGGGCTAGGAGGGGAATCTTGAGGAGTGGCTCTCAATGCCTCTTTCTACTAGGAGCATGATCTGAAGGTTCCCTGTCAACCCAGAAGTAACTATGCTCCCCACCTATCCCCAGGCCTGTGCCCCTCTCTGGTCTCGTGCTTGCGGTTCCTCTGTCTTCAGTTCTGGGATATGTGCTCACGTAGATGCTTCATTCCAGCCCCAGGGAAGCCTGGCACCCACTGCACAACGTAAGCCAGAAGAAGGGCCTGAAGATTCAGTCCTCAGAATGGGGTGCAGGGTGGGAAAAAGATGGGGCATCAGGGTATAATGCTTGACAGGAGGTCTGAATGGCTGTCCTAATTGCTGCCTAATGTACCTGCATAAGCTCCATGTTTCCTAACAGATTAAAATTCAGACTCAGCCAGGGCATTAAGACTCCATGAACTGATCACACCAACTTCAAAAACTCAACTCTCACTATATCCCTCCACACCCTAGGCTACAGCATTTGCTTCACCATTCTCCAATGTGTCATCTATTTTATACCTTCATCTCCTTTTATTTACCAAGTTATCCACCAAAGAGCCTTTTCTTATGTTCTTTTTTCAAATATCTTCATTCTTCAATATCTTCTCAGTTGCTGCCTCCTTTCGTTGTTCACCAATGGAACTGACCTTCTTTTGATCTCCCACAGCATAGAGTGGTACTATGTTTCTACCTAGTGCTTAGTTCTTTATTTATTGTTTTTTAGTAAATTGCATGTATGTTCATCTCCTCTTTTATTCATTTCTACATTTACCAGGGGCCTAGCATACTACCTTCCTTGCATGTCAGAAGTGCCTAATAAATGTTTAAGTTGAGTGTGCCCTCTTGTGACTTCTTCTCTTATTGCCTTCATGCTCAATATCCTGTACCCCTCTGCTCTCCATCATCATACCCCTCTTCCTAGGCTGCCCTACATACATGGATGTTGTCATTGTCTTGGATGGCTCCAACAGCATCTACCCCTGGTCTGAAGTTCAGACTTTCCTACAAAGACTGGTAGGAAGACTGTTTATTGACCCAGAGCAGGTACAGGTAAGAGAAGGCAGTAAGGATGGGCTTGGAGGGGAGAGACCTGTCTCCCTCTCCTTCTCTCTCTTTCTCCCTCTCTCTCTAGAATCAATGAACATATCCTCGGGTGAGGATTACAGAAACTTTTTTTTTTATGTAGATAGTATCTTCAGTAGCATCCAGATGCTCATCTACTCTTCCTCACATACCTTCTCCATCTCCACCTTCATAGACACATTTCATTTGACTATACACTTTATTCTCAGGTGGGCCTGATACAGTATGGTGAGAGCCCTGTACATGAGTGGTCCCTGGGTGATTTCCAAACCAAGGAAGAAGTGGTGAGAGCAGCAAGAAACCTGAGTCGGCGGGAGGGCCGAGAAACAAGAACGTCTCAAGCAGTAATGGTGGCCTGGTGAGGCACTGGGAAGGGGGCACATGGGAGGCTAGAGTGAGGAGGGCCTGGAAGGGTTAGGGTAGGATTTGGAGTGCAGGGTGTACTTCTCAAGATGCCTTGCATGTTTACCTGTATGAACACTAATGGTAGATGGGGGAAAGCTAAATTGGCTGTCATTGTACTCCCTCTTATCACATTTCTACAAAATATATATGTCTTTATCTCTCCATATTTCTGCTTTATTTCTTTGCAGACATAACTAACTCTCTCTCGTTCCATTCCCACTTTGATCTTGGCCTTCAGATTCTGTACCACTCATGTCCCAGCTCATTTTCCAAACATGATTTAAACTCATTCTAGGGAAAACTAGCCTGACCTGACTATTCTTCTTTATTGTACATCCCCTTAATATTTGTCCTCCCAAACATACTATTTGCTAAATTAATCTAGGAAGAAATAAATGAATTTTATACTTATTTGCATTGATGATATGCTGCTCTATATGTTCTAAGCCATTCAAGCATTTGAGCTCTTACTGTGTGCCAGTCTCCATGCTAGATGCTGTAGGGGAGATAGCCTAAAAGGCAAGGTGCCTAACCTTGGTGAACTGTTCATGCTGTCAGGTCATGTGCATGTGTATCTGTGTATCTGATCACAACTCCTTTCTCTTCTCAGCACAGAAGGATTCAGTCAGTTCCATGGGGGCCGACCTGAGGCTGCCAGGCTATTGGTGGTTGTCACTGATGGAGAGTCACATGATGGAGAGGAGCTTCCTGCAGCACTGAAAGTCTGTGAGGCTGGAAGAGTGACACGCTATGGGATTGCGGTAAGATTTGGAAGATCTGGAAGAATTGAGGGTGTGGGGATGGTGACAGTGAGGACTGGGAACTTGAGAAAAATGAGCATGAGCCACTTCCCAGATATCAGCCATATTTCCCTTCATTCATTTTAGTTAGCTGCGTTCTGTACCAGCTCTAAGATGTCACTCCACACAACTGACAGACTCCGCCTTGATCTCTCCTGACCCCAGGTCCTCGGTCACTACCTCCGGCGGCAGCGAGATCCTAGCTCTTTCCTACGGGAAATCAGAGCTATTGCCAGTGATCCGGATGAAAGATTCTTTTTCAATGTCACAGATGAAGCTGCGCTGACTGACATTGTGGACGCATTAGGAGACCGGATTTTTGGCCTTGAGGGTAATGATTACCCTTGAAGAAATGGAGGACAGGGTAGGGGGAGTTCTGGAGTGTAGGTGGGGTTTTGAAATGAGTTCAGTAGGGCAAAGGAGGGAACTGTCTTCCCTGATATTGCCTCAATATTTTCTCATGCTCAAGGGTCTCATGAAGAAAATGAAAGCTCCTTTGGTCTGGAAATGTCTCAGATTGGTTTCTCTACCCATCGGCTAAAGGTTGGACAGTCTGTCCCCTCCATGACACCCTGAACTTCTGACTCCTTTCAACCTCTGGAAAAGACAACTTCCACCCCAGGGCTTTTCTATATTCCTTCTTTAACCAGTGTCCATCCTGACCAGCTCATGTCCTTCAAACTGACTCCAGTATACCCTCAGTGACCCTGTCGCTCCTGGAAAGTTTTTTTCTTATTCCCCACTGTCTTTCCAGTGACCCTATCTGATTCTTCTCTACAGGATGGGATTCTCTTTGGGATGGTGGGGGCCTATGACTGGGCAGGCTCAGTGTTATTATGGCTTGAAGAAGGTTACCGCCTTTTCCCCCCACGGACGGCCCTAGAAGATGAGTTCCCCTCTGCATTGCAGAACCATGCAGCCTACCTGGGTGAGTAGTAGAGAGTTGTGGAGGATTGGAAGTTAGGAGAATGCTTCCCCAGTATGAGGTATGAGGTATTTCTTCTTAGTTTATGCAGTTTCTCACTGATCTCCTGCTACTCTCCTTGAGACCTTTTCCTATGCCCTTAGGGAGCCTTCGCACTCTGACCCCATCTCCTTTTCCTTTCACCCCTGATTCCTTGTCCATTTGTAGGTTACTCTGTTTCCTCCATGCTTTTGCGGGGTGGACAACGCCTCTTTCTCTCAGGGGCCCCTCGGTTTAGACATCGAGGAAAGGTCATCGCCTTCCAGCTTAAGAAAGATGGGGCCATGAAGGTCGCCCAGAGCCTCCAGGGGGAGCAGGTAGGCAATGGAGGGTGGGACCCTTGGATTCCAAGGGAAATTTAGCCTGTAGGGGAAGAGAGTAAAGGCACAAGAGACAGGCCTGAAAAGTCTATGCTGAGTTCTGGTTGGCAGAGCCTGTTAGGGCTGTGAGGACCAGACTGACAGGATGATGGGTGCTTACCACTTGTTCATAATCACCTTCCCTTTTCTCTGGGATACCTACTCCCCACCACTCCTAGATTGGCTCATACTTTGGCAGTGAACTCTGCCCATTGGATATGGATGGGGATGGAACAACTGATGTCTTACTTGTGGCTGCTCCCATGTTCCTGGGACCCCAGAACAAGGAGACAGGACGTGTTTATGTTTATCTGGTGGGCCAGGTGAGGCTTGCTGGGATCCTCCAGAACATGTTTGTAGGGGGTGGAGGGAGGGAGAAAGGGAAGGCACATACATTTGAGGGCTGGCTGAGAGGTTGGGACTATCAGAACAGCATCTCTCTTCTCCTCACCTCCACCAGCAGTCCTTGCTAACACTCCAGGGAATGCTTCAGCCAGAACCCCCCCAGGATGCTCGATTTGGCTTTGCCATGGGTGCCCTTCCTGATCTGAACCAAGATGGTTTTGCTGATGTGGCTGTAGGGGCACCCCTGGAGGATGGGCACCATGGAGCACTGTATCTATATCATGGGACCCAGAGTGGAGTCAGGCCCTATCCTGCTCAGGTCAGGAGTGCCCAAAGCAGGGGTTTGTTGGGAGGAAGGGAAAGGGAGATGTATTCTTTGCTTATCAATGCTCTCCTAACTTGACTCAAACTGAACAAATGCTTTTTTTTTTAATCAGTACAGAATTCCCCTCCTTACCCACAGGGGATACATTCCAAGACCCCCAGAAGATGCCTGAAACTACAGATAGTACCAAACTTTATATATACTATGTTATATGTTTGTTCCTATACCTCCATACCTATGATAAAATTTAATTTATAAATTAGGCACAGTAAGAGATTAACAACAACAATAATAAAATAGAATAATTATAATAATGTACTGTAATAAAAGTGATGTGAATGTGGCATCATTAAATTAAATAAGGGTTACTTGAACACAGCAGTGTAATACCTCAACTGTTGGTCTGATAGCTAAGACAGTTAAGTGACTAATAGCAGGTAGCATATACAGTGTGGATACATTGGACAAAGGAATGATTCATGTCCCAAGTGGGACGGAGTGGGATGCCTTAAGATTCCATCCACTACTCAGAATGACATACACTTTAAAACTTATGAACTGATCATTTCTGGAATTTGTTGTTAAATATTTTTAGACCATGGGTGACTATAGGAAACAGCAGAAAGTGAAACCATGGATAAAAGGGCAAATACTGGGTTAAAAGGTGAGGTGGTTGGGTAGGATACAGGTTGCTATACTAGGGACTCCTGAACACAGACAAGTTTCTCTTATTCCTTCCCATGTCTGATGAAAGAATTAAGAGCCAGGTGGGAAGCCTGGGAAACCAGGTGTGTGAGTCTCTGCTCAGACTGCCCTCTCCCTTTCAGCGGATTGCTGCTATCTCCATGCCACAGGCCCTCAGCTACTTTGGTCGAAGTGTGGATGGCCGGTTAGATCTGGATGGAGATGACCTGATAGATGTGGCTGTGGGTGCCCAAGGGGCAGCTGTCCTGCTCAGGTGAATGGTCCCATCTCAGGTAACAGTGAACAGCAAAGCATAGCTGTTAAAAGCAAGGGATTTGGAGTCACAGGCTTAGATTTGGAATTCTTGGTCAACTTAATCTCTGTCTCCATTTCCTACTTTTTAAAATGGGAATAAGAATAGTACCTACCTTATAGGCTTATTATCAAGATTAAATGAAATAATTCATGTAAAGGTCTTAACACAGTACCTAGCACATAGCAAGTAGTTATTTAATGTTAGCTATTATCTTCTGTCAGAAGGTTATGGTGAGGATGACACATGTACACGTAGCCGTCATTCCTTCCTTTCACCTCAAGGAGGCAAACACTGGGAAGTGCCTTTCTCAAGACCTTTCTTCCTACTGCTAGAATTTCCTTCCTACCCTGTTCCTAGCTCCCAGCCCATTGTTCACCTGGCTCCTTCATTGGCTGTGACTCCTCCAGCCATCAGTGTGGTTCAGAGAGACTGCATACGTAGAGGCCAGAAGGCAGCCTGCCTCTCTGCAGCCCTTTGCTTCCAAGTGACCTCCCGCACTTCTGGCCACTGGGATCACCGATTCTGTGAGTGATTACAGTGGATCCTAGACAACTCTCAACCCCTTGCCTGAATTGGTCTCTAGATCTTCTTCACCCTTATTCTTGCCTGCCCCATTCAGATATACAGTTCACAGCACTACTGGATGAGTGGACAGCTGGGGCCCGTGCAGCGTTTGATGGCTCTGGCCAGAGGCTGTCCCCTAAGCGATTCCAGCTCAATGTGGGAAATGTCACTTGTGAGCAGCTGTACTTCTATGTGCTGGTGAGGAGGGAATAGGAACTGCTTTGTATCAGGGCCTGGGAGTGAGGGGATGGCTGTATCAGAGGAGGAATTTATGCTGGATTTTTGGAAATCCAGACTTTGGGGTCAGGCTGATTTGGGTTTGAATCCTAACTCTGCCATTTACCATCTGCGCAATCTGGAAAGTCACATAAGCTGCAAACCACAGTTTCTTTGCCTGCAAAGGCAGAGGATAATAATAATAACTGCATGGTAGAAGTTATGTTAGAAGTAAATGTGATAGTATTAATAAAATCTTAGGACAGTGCCCAGCACACAGAAAGTGAAAGAAGAAAGAAAGAAAGAAAGAAAGGAAGGAAGGAAGGAAGGAAGGAAGGAAGGAAGGAAGGAAGAAAGAAAGAGAAAGAAAGAAAGAAAAAGTGCTCAGTAAATGATCATTCTGCCAGGGGCCTGGGTTGTACCACTCACCCTGGCTCCCCATGATCCTTGACTCTGGTTTCCCTTAGGACACATCAGATTACCTCCGGCCAGTAGCCTTGACTGTGACCTTTGCTTTGGACAACACCACAAAGCCAGGGCCTGTGCTGGATGAGGGTTCACCCACCTCTATACAAAAGCTGGTCAGCAGTGCCAAGTCCTGCCCTGCCCCTGGATCCCAACACTGCCCTTTTCAGTGAATTCAAGAGAAATGGGAGGGAAGAGACCTGAGATCACAGTGAAATCTGACCCGGGCACTCACTCTTCTCTTTTCACTTTTATCCCAGTTGCATTCCTTTCTCCTTGCTTTCTCTCTCCTTCAGGTCCCCTTCTCAAAGGACTGTGGCCCTGACAATGAATGTGTCACAGACCTGGTGCTTCAAGCTAACATGGACATCAGAGGCTCCAGGTAGGATGGGCATGAACTGGCCAAACCAGGGTGAACTGAGCCAGACTGGAAGGGACTAGAATGAAGCTAGAAGTTGTTCCTTGTCCAGGACAATAGAAGTGAGGCTTGTCATTCCTTCAACTCTTGAGTTCTCCCTTATCCACCACTCCTAGGAAGGACCCATTTGTGGTTCAAGGTGGTCAGCAGAAAGTACTGGTGTCAGCAACTCTGGAGAACAAGAAGGAAAATGCCTACAACACTAGCCTGAGCCTCAGCTTCTCTAGAAACCTCCACTTAGCCAGTTTCACTCCTCAGGTACCCCTGGGGGAAGGGTTTTGGGAGGAGTTGGAGAAGAAGGAGGAAGAAGACTGGGGTATTATCCTTAGCTATAAGGGATCTCTAGAGAAAGGCTCAGGGTTTAGAAGCTTCGGGCAGGAAAGCAGTTGCAGTCCCAGCTCCAGCCACTGCCCCTATTTCTCTGCTCTCAGAAGGACAGGCCAATGAAGGTGGAATGCACAGCCCCTTCCCCTCATGCCCGGCTCTGCAATATAGGACACCCTGTCTTTCAGACTGGAGCCAAGGTAAGTTGGGGCCCAGGATGAGAAAGGAGCCCTATGAGAGAGCAGGGGCTGGAATCTCTAAGCTCTACCAGAGAGCTTAGAGAAGGAGGCACACAAGGGCTCCTGTTCCCTTGTAGTTGTCCCATGAATAAGAATCTACCATGACCCCATTTCCCCTGCCTCCAGGTGACCTTTCTGCTAGAATTTGAATTTAGCTGCTCCTCCCTCCTAAGCCAGGCTTTTGTGAAGCTGACTGCCACCAGGTGAGAACAATGGGAACTCCCTCCTAGCCCTCTCCTACTGGGTCTTGGTTGTTGTGGTGGTATGTGTGTTGGGGGAGGAGAAATATATCGCATTGACTCCTCTACTCCAGAAAGGGGTATCTGAGACAGCCTCTCTCCCATGACCCTACAGTAATAGCTTGGAGAGAAATGGAACCCTTCAAGATAACACAGCCCAGACCTCAGCCTACATCCAATATGAACCTCACCTCCTCTTTTCTAGGTATGTCTCTATCCTCCTTTGGGACTTCCCCACCCTTTTCTGACCCAAAACACATATTCTTTGCTTCCACCTCTCCCTCCACGTCCTTCATTGTTTCCCAAAACCCAAACCCTTGGGGCTGCTCCATCTTTTTGCCCTCAGTCCCAGTCCCACTCACATGAAACCTTCTCATTTTAGCATCTTACTTTCTTCCTAGGTATAGGGCTTTGCTGGGCTCTAAGGATTGGAGTGGGGGTAAGGGCATGTGAGATGTGGCCATAAAGTTTGTTAATTTGTGCCATGTCCCATTTCTATCTTCTCTATATACCCCCATCTCTTTATCTGTGTGCTGGCTCAGCCTTCCCTGAATCTGTAGAGTCTGGCAGAAATACTGCCTGCTTGAGTGTGGTTGGTAGGGAAATAATGTGAGTGTAATAATTTATAGTTTTAATTTGAACATTTCACCTAAAATATCATGTGGTGTGCTTGAATGTGGTATTGTTGTGTTACAGAATTACATGCTTAGAATTTTGTAATTAAAAAGGGGCATTATTTGTGCCAGACCCTGTATATATGTATGCTGACCATGTGCCTCTTTGTCTGTGCCATGGCTGTGATCATGTACTTCCTGACTTGGTGTTCGTGAAGTGAGTCCAGTCTGCACCGCTATGAGGTTCACCCATATGGGACTCTGCCAGTGGGTCCTGGCCCCGAATTCAAAACCACTCTTAGGGTGAGAAGCTGGAGGGGCCTTGGTATGAGCAGGGGGAGGGGGAGGAGTCCTGGGGAAAGAACAGTAAGAGTCTTTCTTATATTTCAGTAGTATCTGGGATAAAGGGGAACAGATGAGGGAGGGGCTTCTGTCTCCTGCCTCCTGCCTCTTCCCATTTCCAATTCCCCCATCAGGTGCAGAACCTTGGCTGCTATGTGGTCAGTGGCCTCATCATTTCAGCCTTCCTTCCAGCTGTGGCCCATGGGGGCAATTACTTCCTGTCACTGTCTCAAGTCATCTTTAACAACGTGAGTCTGGGCTAGGGGTATGTAGAGCCTTCTTACCTCAATCTGGTGGACTCACCAGTACCTTATCTGCTGGGTCACTGCTCTTAGGGCCCCTCCCCCAAGGGGACCTTTCTTTTACATATGTGGCTTCTTTGAGAAGAAAGGGATTATTACCCCATCACAAGAGCATGGACAGTATGCTATTGCTGAGCCTGGAGTAGCTGGAGGTACTCACCATCAAGGAGTCTCTGAAGTTTGATCTTCCTCTAGGCAAGCTGCACAGTGCAGAACCTGACTGAGCCCCCAGGGCCCCCTGTACATCCAGAGGAGCTTCAGCACACAAGCAAACTGGTATGAGTCACAACAATGTGAAAAATGTGTCCAGAATGGGAAAGTAGAGTTTAGAGCCTTGGGATTGGGGGTAGAGCCTGAAGTGGTAAATGGGGGATCTTTCCACCCCAGGTCCTGATCTGTCTCTCTCTTCTGGTAGAATAGGAGCAATACTCAGTGTCAGGTCGTGAGGTGCCACCTTGGGCGGCTTGCAAAGGGGACAGAGGTCTCTGTTGGACTACTGAGACTGGTTCACAATGAATTTTTCCAGAGGGTAAACCTTTTATTTTCTACTACTCTTACCTTCTGCTCCTATCTGGAACTTGAGAATAGGCTTTGGAGGTAAACAGACCTGTGTTCAAGTTCCACTGTGCCTCTTACTAGACTGTTGGACCTTGAGCAACTTATTTCATCTTTCTAAGCTTCTTTCTTCTTATCTCAAAAATGGAAATGATAATACCTACTTTAAGGAGTTGTAAAGAATAAGTGAGTCCTAGCTGGTGTAGCTCAGTGGACTGAGCATGGACCTGAGAACCAAAGGGTCACCCAGGGTTTGATTCCCAGTCAGGGCACATTCCTGGGTTGTGGGCCAGGCCTCCAGTAGTGGGTGCATGAGAGGCAACCACACATTGGTGTTTCTGTCCCTCTCTTTCTCCTTCCCTACCCCTCTATCTAAAAATAAATAAATAAAATCTTTTTTAAAAAGAATAAACGATTAATGAAGTGGATTCATTAAAAGCTAGCTATTATCCTCCATTTATCATCCCTTAGTGCTATACCAATAATCAATCAACATTGATAGGACACCTAGATTCAGTCAATTAGTAATCCATCAAGTGCCTACTATATAGAAGGTCCTGTACAGACACCAAGGAGAATATCCCCAACATTGAGCACCATGCCTAACTCATCATAGTGACTTAATACATTTTTGTTAAGTGAATGAATGGTTAATATTATATGCAGTATATATTGGGGTGGCCAGAAGTAAGATTATATAGTTGAGAGGGATCTACATTATGAAAGTTCTCTAAAGCTAGGGAGATAACATTGAACTTAATATGATTGGCAATTAGGAGTCATTGTGAATTCCTGAGCAGGAAAATGGCATCTTAATTATAACAGTTGCATTTAGTGCTAGGGGTTACTGTATATCTGCATATACCATCTACTTTGAATAACAATATCTCTAGGATACGGGCATATGTTTTAGGGAAGTAAACTCCGATAGCTCATTTCTCTCTAAGTTTGCTTAGCTCCTTGGTATACTGTTTTTCATTCATTTATCTATTAATAAAGATTTACTGAGAAACCACGAGGTATTTGGCACTGTGCTAGGTACTAGACACTAGGGACATGTAATAAGACATAGTCCTTGACCTCAATGATCTTATAATTCAGTGGTGAAAGACAGAAAAGTAAACAGAATATTATAACCTTATTGGAGGTGGTGGGGGTTAGGAGGAAACATTTTTCTAATTCCCAGAAGAGATAACATTTAAACTCCAACCTTGCCCTGGCTGGTGTGGCTCAGTGGATTGAGTGCCAGCCTGCAAACCAAAGGGTCGCCAGTTTGATTCCCAGGCAGGGCACATGCCTGGGTTGCAGGCCAGGCCCCCAAGTGGTGCATGAGAGGCAACCACACATTGATATTTCTCTCCTCTTCCTCCCTTCCCTTCACTCTAAAAATAAATAAAATCTAAAAACAAACAAGCAAACTTCAACCTAAAGGAGGGGTAGGGGTTAGCAAAAGAAAAGGAAGTTGAATAAATTTTAGGTAGAACCAACAGCACAATGAAGGGCTGGTGGCTTTTCATCTGTTACCCTTCTCTTTTCCCCTTGATCTCCAACCTTTTCTTCTTATCTTGCTGGTCCTGAAAGTGTGTCTCTCAGCCTCATCTTTGCTGTTGGGGTTTTAATTGCCACACTACCTGATGATGGCTCACTTTAAATGTCTTCATATCCACTTGTTCCACAGGCCAAATTCAAGTCTCTGACAGTGGTTAGCACCTTTGAGTTGGGAACTGAGGAGAACAGTGTCCTACTGCTAACTGAAGCTTCCCGATGGAGTGAGGTGGGGCTGGAGGATGACTTTGAGAGCTGTGAAAAGTAAGGGTGGGGATGGGGCAAGGACACCTGTGGGCTTTTTTTCAGAACAGAAATGTCTTTATTAGGCAGCAATCAGGGAGTCAGAAGTGATAAATCAGAATGTTAGGGTCCCAGGGGATAAATGGTAATGGAAAAAATACAATAAAACATGAACTATTAGAAAAAAAGAATGCTAGCATCTCATTGCCTCCATTCCTGCCTTAGTTTCATTCCTTTTAGTCTTCTATTTTGAGGCTGGCTTTGCTACAATGTGGGATGAGGCTAGCTGGGTGAAAGGGTGCAGGTAAAAAACAATTTTCTCTCCATAGAGCCTCCTGGAAGTGATTCAGACCCGACCTGTCCTTATCTCCCTGTGGATCCTTACTGGCAGTGTCCTGGGAGGGCTGCTGCTGCTTGCTTGTCTTGTCTTCTGCCTTTGGAAGGTAAGCATGGCTGGCTTTAGTTAGAAGTATGGGGCATGGTGCCCATGAGTTAAGGGGTCCTTGATTATAGCAGGGAAAACAGAGTTTGTGCCAGGTGTCATGCCTGGATCTCCTTTTCTGTACTCTACAAATATTGGTTGAATTAAACTAAGCCTGCAAACCAAGTTTAATTAAACAAATAAAATAAATTTGAACCTCATGTTTGGAAGCAGAACAAAAGTGAAAACTTCAGATATGTTTGAGAGCCATTGGCAAGGTCCCCAGGCAGGGCATTTGACAATAACTCTTATCTCTTCCCCTATAGCTTGGCTTCTTTGACCGCAAGAAGATTCCCAAGGAAGAAAAAAGAGAAGAGAAATTAGAGCAATAAAGTCTGAGAAAGTCCTCCCTGGAAGCCTGTCCAAAAGACTTGCAAAAAAGTGGAGGGTTGGGGACTCAGAGGGGACAACAATAAGCCTCTGGACTATCTCCCCAGACCTGAACCCTGGCTGGACTTTTGAGTCATGAGGAAGCTGCTGGCAAGATATGAGGCCTTACCTCAGGCAAGAAGGGCTAGCACCCAAACTAGGAACACTCTCACTGTTGCTTTACTCCTCATGATCCTGGTTCCACAGCCAACACTGAGGCCTTTTTCCCTCTCCTCAGGAATCAAGAATTTTTTGTCTAGGTCCCTGACTCCTTTCAGATTCCTTCCACATCCCCCCCTCACAATTTGGAAAGGATGAGGGTCATCTTCCTCTATTCCTTGCCTTTCACCTTCCTGCCTGCTCCTCACTCCACGGGAGGGAGTTGATGCTGGCTTGAAAGAAGTAAAGTCAACATCTGCTGCCTTCCTCTGGAGTCTGGCCTCTCAGAAAGCCAGTTGGGGAGGGTCAACAGGAAAAGAGGAGGGAGCAGGAAAAGCCACAAGAGACATTCTGTATAATTCCAAGAAACAGAGAGGCCTTTACACAAGCAAATACCGCCCCCCTGTAACCTGAGACTTCATGGTGCACTAGCCCGCCCTCAGGTGCTGGTGAAACAAAGTGCCTCTGGCCTGCTGGGTATGGGTTTCCCAACTCCCACCATTCCCTGGGAGCAAAGCAAGGTCCCCGATTCTCTGGAGCCAGGGGCCCCCAGGTGGCTAGAGCTGGAATAGCAGAGATGACTATACCTCAGCAGTATTTTCTCCTCTCCTGCCTCAGGCACTCTTGAGCTCTCTATAAACTACAGAGAAGGGAAATGATTGCTGTTTGATGGTGGGAAACCCTTTCACCTTTTCAGCTTTGGGAAGCAGCCATGGAGTCTGAATGAATGGGGTCTGCATTAAGGAGGAAGCTGAAGTGAGTAGCCAGAGGTCTCTGGGGAGCAAGCTTTTCCTTGTCCAGCACTGTTTGATTAGCACAAAATGCTCCTAGGAAAATGTTTCTAGGGCAACTTTAGTCATACTTTGTAGGGCTTCTCTGTTGGAATCACTTTTCCAGCCCCTACCTGATGTTTACCAGAAATTCTTGGGTTAATTTCTATCACTGGATTACCCTCAAATCCCTCCCATTTGTTGGACATGACCAGTTAAGGGAATTGGATTCTCATCAACAAGTGGGTAACTTATATCTCTTTGTAATCAAGACTTTGAATACCAAAGTCAATTATTGGTATCTAGAGTGCAGCACCCATTTAGAGTTGAGAAGAGAGGAGACCCGATATAGGCATTTGACTAGCAGACACAGAACCTGTCCTAGAAGGACAGTTCCTGAGGCCAGCAATATTTATTTTGGCATGTCTCTGGTCTTTGGCATTGTCTCTGTTTCCCAGCATGTTGGACAGTATATCAGATGGCCAGAACAAATAAAGTTCAGTGTCAAATGACTTCTGGCTCTATTTGAGTTGCTAGGATATGGACTGCTCAGGAATGGTGAGAGGTGATTCTTGGTTCCCCTGAAGTAAAACCTTATACAATTGAGTCCCTGGAAGGTAAAGTTATGAAATATTTGAGGTGTTTTCTGTGACTCACCCACTGGAGTGGTGCTGTAACCTGTGTAAAATGTGTAGGTTTTGTAAATACATAGGCCTAGATTGAAACCCCAGGTCTGCCATTTATTAGCTGTGTGGCCTTGGGCAAGTCATGACTACCCCAAGGCTCAGATAACAACATTAGGCTGTATATAACTGTAGTTAAGAATGAAAACAGGGTTGGGTTTAATCTAAATTATACTACTTAAATCTTCTTTAGCTTTGAACAGATTCAACTTCTCCAAGTCTTGGCTTTCTTGCCTTTAAACTTGTAAGGATTGTAAGGACTAAATTAGATAATTCAAGTAAAGTGAGCATATGATAAATCCTCATAAATGGTCACTGTTGTTGTAAACATATTTTGTTATTAAATAATCTACTCTACCATGTGTTGTACAGATCGAATGGGAGGTATATTGAAGCACCAGGTAATGCTCCTGGTCTACAACTCACTTTCTCTTCATAGACCCTGAACATTTGTTTCTTCTAGGTGCCATGGTCCCCTCCCACTAACTGGGCCTCATCCCCTTTGAAATAAGTCTTCATGTGCACTAAGGTGATAATTAGCTATTTAACTTGAGGTTTTAGTAGAAATCAAATCTATTTTCTTTAGACACCCAGGGTTCTTCCAGTACCCTCAAGGAATATGTGCACCTCAGCAATGGCCTTCTAAAGACCATGTTTCTGCCTCTGTTACCTGACTCTGACAGTGGTGGCCTGTCTGACTTATTAGGCAGGAACAACTATTTTGTGACAAGCTGATGAGTTATTTTGTGGCAGGAGGAGTCCATGGTGGCCCTCAGTGCACTTGATATGGACAATAGTTTAACCTTTATGGAACATACTATTTATGGGGCTGGTAATGAGTCCATGGTTATAATTCTTGAGGACTAGTTCATCTAACTCTTTATCCATGTGATTAAAAAAGCAACTTCTAGTATTCTTATCCATCCACAGATCCATGTCCTCTCTATTCCTCAGTTCCAGAGTGGGACTTTTTTTTTTTTTTCCAGAATGGGACTTCCTTTTACTCCATCCTATTCTTCAATAAGCCTGTCGCCTTTTCCTTTGGAACAAAGCCAGTTTGATAAACAACTGTAGAAACAACAGGCTCTCTCCATACACATATGTTCTTTCCTTTTTTCCCATTGTGCTTTCATTTCTTCAATCATTCATTCGTTCTTTCATTCTCTCATCAGACATTAAGCACCTAATATGTGCCAGGCAATGAGAATATAAAATACAACTCCTACCATCAAAGAACCCAGTCTAGTAGGGGAGGCAGATGTAAACAAATAATAGCAAATACAGAGAAATGGTTGCTACATAATATGGCAGAATTAAAATCGTATCACACAATTTGGCACACTTTTTTGAGGTGTGTTTGTAGGAGGAGGGTGGTAGCAGGGTTGTAAGAGAAAACTTTACAGGAAAAAGAAAAACATTTGGCTTGAGGGACCACCAAGTGTGAGAGGAGGTGTTCTGGGGATGACTACCAGTAATCACCAGTCCGGAAGGAAATTGTAATAGACTGGCATAGACTGAGCATTGAACTGTGAAAGTAGTAGGAGATGAGACCACAGAAGGCAGGGTGCATCTCCTGGTGAGCCTTATAAACCATGTTGAGCATTTTCAGCTGTATCCAGTAGGCTATCATTTGAGTGGGCTTGCTCTGGCCTCCAGGTGGAAAAAGGAGAGATGGATAGACCGGTTGCCTGGGACTGACCAAGCCAGAATTGCTGATTTTTTAATTTGAAGAGTAGTAGAAATTGTGTTTTGTTTTTTAAAGAACGAGAGGTGCTTAAAATAATTCTCTCCTCTTCCTCTGCCTTTTCTAATTTACAGATTCTTTAGAAGGTTAAACCTGATCCCCTTTCCCTCAAGTTTGGTTTCCCAAGTTGAGAGGAGTCATGCACTATCCACACTAAAGTCTCCTCCTATTTCCAAACCGTTCTCTTTAAATCCTCTTTTGTGCCTGGTTTTTGGCTGATGAATGGGGGAGGAAGTAGAAGTCAACTAAGTTGACCAAAGGTTTTAGGACACAATGAAAGCGCCGTCACCAGTGGTTAAACGAGGCAGTTGGCAAGAGCAGGGCGCGGGCAGAGAAGCCGGGACTGCACTCCTCTTTGCAGCGGCCCTAGGAGGAGCCCCGCTCCGGCGGGGTCTGGGGTGGAGCTGCCGCCAGAAACTGCTGAGAGGGGCGGGGCCGTGGGAGGAGTTTTAGCCGCAGCTGGCGGGGTTCTCTCTGCTACTGAACACGTTCGAGATAGGGGAGGGTTCGGTTTGGGAGAGGAGGGTTGGAGACCAAGCCCAAGTCCTAGCCAAAGTTTGTAGGCATTGCGCCTCTACAAAGGCGAAGTGGGGCAGGGCCACGGGCGGAGTTTTAAGCCCAGTCTCAGGGGTTTTGTCTGGGATTGAGCAGGAAGGGACTTGGGGGCAGGTCCCGCACTGCTTTTGACAGCTTTCTATTTGTCAGCCGCAACTGAGTTCGGTGGGTTCGGAAATCTGTACCCCTCTCTCTGCGCGTTCCAGTTCCCCCCTCCCCACCCAGACCCAAGCCAACCCGTGGCTCTGGCCCTGGCCATGAAGCGCATCTTCTCCTGCTCCAGCTCACAGGTGGCGGTAGGTGCCAAAATGTCTGGGAGGATGGGCATGGGGTTAGGGGCCAAGCCCTGTGGTGACAGAAGTCCTGAGTCCTACCGCCGTGCACTGTTTGTCTTTTGTCTTTATCAGTCTTACCAGCTCTTTCGCTCTTGCAATGCAGCCCACCGGTCCAACTTCCTCAAGACCTGGTTCCCCAGCCTCTGGTTAACCTCTGCCCAACCTCTGACCTCCCTAAGGTTCTTTCCCTTGACCCTTCTTTGTCCTCCTATCATCTACATTTCCAACTTCTGATGTTTCCTGTAGCCCTAACCCCTCCTGAAGCACCCGTCCTATACTTTTGCTTTGTCTCTTAGTACTGAACCATTCTCAAGCATCTGCTCAGTCTCCAGGCCCTGCTCAGCTTCAACTTCCATTATGTCTCCCAAGTCCTATCCCACGTTCTCATTTTGTAGCCCTGCCCTGTCCTCACGGCCCTCCCCTCTCATATGGTCCTATTCTTGTTTCCTCTTAACCCAAGTAGTCCCAGCCCCATACCTTCCCCTAGCCCTTCTTCATAGAGTCTTCTCTTTCCTCACTCCCATCTCACCCCATGCCACTTCCACTCCCATTTTCTCATTATAACCACTGGCTCTCACACATCACTCCAAACCTCTTTCTAATTAGTGCTCTCACAACAGCAGCCTTCTTTTGTTCTCCCCTTCAACCTCTGCTTCTCTCTTCCCAATGGTTTTTCAATTCCACTTTTGCCCCTTTTGCCCTGACCTGCCTGCTCTCTGTGGGTTAATCTTGCAGTCTGGCCAGCCTGACAGGCATTGCCAGAGAAAGGCACAGGTGCCTGACTGCTCCCCACAGACCTACATAAGGTGCCTATACTGCAGTGCCTGGTCATCAGACTGATTCTTATGCTAGTCAAGGCCTTCTACCTGCTTCTCCCAAGTCTTTCTTCATTCTAAACCCTCACCCATTTGTTTAGGTCTTATACTCTCTGCTCCTTTTGACTGAGTTGGGGAAAGGTGGTGGTGAGAAAAGAGGAGGAAAGTGTATTCACTTTGAGAGTTTCCAGAAGAAGTCACTCTACTCACCAAGTTCTCCCAAAACAAAACACAAGGAAGAAGATTACAGGATGTAGTGGCTTAGGGAGAGTATAATTTCTTCTTCTCTGAAGATCTCTTACAGAGAGACCCCATATCTGGGGATGACAGTTTCTGTGCAGATGGGAATTATGGCTCATTTAGAACTGAAGTTGCTAATTACCTGTACTAATACTTCTTAGTGGTGCCATTCATAAGGAATCATGAGAAATGTTTAGTGCACTTTTCATGGGCAGGCCACAGAAGCCTGGAAGAAAGCTATGAGGCAATACCAGGAACTCTGTTGAGACCTGCCCTTGTCCCACTTTAGTTTCTACACATTGGTCAACCAATCAAAAGACACTCACTGAATAACTATTATGGCCACCAGAAAGGGAGGCTACCCAGGCTCTGTCTTAACTCATAATGGTTTTCTTATTCACATGGACTCTCCCTAGATACTGAAAATTCTTTACATTGCCCCTCCCTACCAGGTTTGTGGAGTCTGCATGCTCCTTGGGAATGGAAAAACTATTTCATCCTTCCTAACTCTCCAATCTTTGGTCAGTGCCCCCTTTCCAATATGCTGTGGTGAGCAATGGACTGAATGTTGGAATTTGAAAGTATTCATTCCTCTGTCCTTCTTTACCCCAGCTCTACAAAGTTTTGGCCATGGAGAATTTCTACCCATTCTAAACTCTCCTTAGTGTAACAAAATTATAAGAAGTAAATTGAGTGGATTTAGACCTATTTAGCTGGAAAGAAATCTGTTTCCTCAGGATGGGATCACAAAAAGCTTGGTAATAGGCCAGTTTCAGTTGGAAATTGTTTCTTCATAAACTTCCTCATACTTCTTATGATAAATTCCTCCACTTCCTTAGTAGCTAACCACTCTGGGCCCGTTTGTCAGAGAAATAGCGTGACAACATTCCTGGCCACTCCCAAAGCTTGACTTCCCAGTGATACTGGAGATTGCCCCTACCTATCCCCACTTCCACTCCTGGGTCCAGGGCCAGAGTCCTGCACTCTCAAATTGAGATAAGGACTAAAAAATCAATGACCATTTTAAAATTAATCTAAGTTATCCAGAATATAAGAAATTGAGCAAACAATCAGAAACCCAGCTTTTATAATCTCATTTTATTTTAATCAAGTAGAGGATGCCTTTGAGGGTGTCTTACATATTATCTTACTCTGCCTTTGTAGGAAGTAAACCAGAAAATAGCTCTAAACAGTTGGAACTGAATTAGCTTACAGAAATGTCACTTGCATTAAAAAAGTTAAGAGTCATCTCCTGGTTCCTTCAGGGCAGCCTTTCTATTTCCATACACCTGTCCTATAGCTGTAGCCACTCTTCCTCCACTCTTGGTGTGCTCCATCTTGATAGGAGACGTAAAGGCCCACAGCCAGGAATAAGGAGAAGCTGCATTACTTTTTTTTTAAAAGGCACTCTAATTTTTTTAAGACTTTATTATTTATTTATTTATTTATTTTAGAGAGAAGGGAGAAAAGAAGGGAGAGAAACATCAATGTGTGGTTGTCTCTCACATAGTCCCCACTGGGGACCTGACCCAGGCATGTGCCCTGGACTGGGAATCGAACCAGCAATCCTTTGGTTCACAGCCCACGCTCAATACACTAAGCTACACCAGCCAGGGCTCTTTTTTTTTTTTTTTTTTTTGAGAGAGAGAGGAAGGGGAGCAGAGAGAGAAACATCGATTTTTGTTGTTTCACTTATTTATGCATTCATTGTTTCTTTTTTAACCCTCACCTGAGGATATACTTACCAATTTAGAGAGAGAGGAAGGGGGAGGGGGAGAAACATTGATGTAAGAGAGAAACATTGACTGGCTGCCTCCCATACATGCCCCTACTAGGGATCGAATCTGCAACCTTTTGGTGTACTAAAGGACACTCTAACCAACTGAGCCACTCAGCCAGGGCCATTGATTGATTCTTGTGTGTGTCATGATGGTGGTTGAACCCACAACCCTGGCATATTGAGAGTACACTTGAACCAACTGAGTTACCCAGCCAAGGCAGGACCCCTATTTTTTTCTTTTTTTTTTAGATTTTATTTATTTATTTCTGGAGAGAGGGGAAAGGATGGAGGAAGAGATGGAGAGAAACATAGATGCATAAGAGATACATCATTCAGTTGACTCTTCCATTCCCCCAACTGGGGACTTGGCCCACAACCCAGGTATGTGCCCTGACCGGGAATTGAACCTGCAACCTTTCAGTTCACAGGCCAGCACTCAATCCACTGAGCCACACCAGCCAGGGCCCCTCTAATCTTAACTAAAGATATACAAAACTTATTCTTGTATTTGAGTCTGCTGATTAATTTGGTAACTGTTCTCTTGAGGCTGTGATGATAATCCAGTGCCTCTCTTCCGAGGTGTTGGATGAGCAATGGACTGGATCCTGGAATTTATAAGTGTCTCTCTGTCTTTTTTCACCTAGTTCTGCAGAGCCTCGGTCATGAAGAATTTCCACCTATTTTAAATTCTTCTTAGTATAACAAGATTATAGGAAGTAAATCAGGTGGATTTAGAACTATCTAGCTGTAAAGAAAAGTATCTACTTTGCTTGGAAACACCTTTACTATATGTACAGCCTGGCCGTTAAGCATTGGCTAATATGAGCAAGATCCCTTTCCCCCACTCCCCTGTATGGAGAATTCTGAGCCCAGAGATATCCAAAGTGTGCCAGCAAGGCTTGAAAGGATGGGGATTGGAACTAACATTTATTGTGTACCTACTATGTGACAGACACAGTGTTAGGTGCTTTATATGATGTTATATCATTAAAAAACTGATGTTCAAAGAAGTTTTTACATGCCTAAATTCACAAGGACAGGAAATGTTTGAATCAGGATTTTAAACAGAGGACTTCACATTGAGGTCAGCTGATGGCAGTGTCCTGTGCTGGAGGCATAGTTCTAGCTCTCTGCTTTTTCTGAGGGTGACCTGGCACCCAAGAGACATTGGATAATGTGTTCTTACATCTCATTCTTTTGGTATGTGAAGCAGTCATTTTGCTTATTTTGTTCTTTGAGAATTAACCTGTTTGGAGACTCTTCATGCATCTGAGAGCGGGTGGCTCTGCCCTGGAGGCAACCTTAGACTGTTTATTTGGAAATAAGTAAAATATCTTTTATCACTCTGTAGTAGTGTGATCTGGTGGTGAGAACTAGTATTTAGCATTAGGTGGCCCGGGCTCTAATCTCAATTTTCTCACCATTTTGTGGTGTGTCTGTGCAGTTATTTAACCTCAGTGTGCTTCAGTTACTACTTCTGTCAAATAGATAAAATAATATCAGCCTTAACTACTTTCCAGGGATGTTGAGAGGCTAATTGAAATAGCACTTGAAAGCGCTGTGAGGAATTACAAGTGTTATATTGGAGTCTTACCTCAGAATTCATCTACCCTAGATAATTTTATGACTGGAACATTTAAAATTCTTCCTGTTTTTGATGAATAATTTGCCATGGCTATGTGAACAGTATTTGAAAATGAGTTATTTGGCTTTCATTAACCCTATATTTTTCCACCTTCTCCTATAACCTCTTTCTTATTGAGATTATACCTCATAAAATGCAACATGCAACCACTAGTCCCCCATCAGTTCCTGTTTTATTATAAGGATACCATATACTTGTATAGCTCTTCACAGTTTACAAAGAGATTTTTATATATATTAGTTCATTTAATATTCACAACATGATGAGGTAGAACACAAATAATTCTCCCACTCCCCTGTATGGAGAATTCTGAGCCCAGAGATATCAAAAATGTTTATTACTGTCCACATTTTATAGGTGAGGAAACAGGTTACAGGTGTTTAATGGCTTACTCCAGGTCTCGTAGCTGAGAAAGTATCTGAACCAGTCCCTGAATTCAGGCCTGCTGACAAAATTTGTCTGGGGCACTTTTCACCATAACACAAATTTTTGCATCCTTTCTTCTTTTCCTTTCCCTTTTCTGGGTCAAACCAGGCTTTTCTGTGCTTTCAGCTCTGGGTGTTTTTACACAGTTCTCTCTTTTATGCCATGAGGTACTTCAATTATAGTAATTATCCTACCACCTGGAAAAGTCAAGCTAGAATTTTAGAACAATGAATGCGCAGGTGTGGCTTTTGTCTGGGACAGCTGCTCCCTGCCTGGAAAAGAGGAGGGAGGGGAGGAAGGAGAAGGGAAGAGACCTCTTGCTGCCTCCTCAAACCTCGCTAGAGACCTATATTTGCTGTTCGGTTGTTGCCATGAAAGGGAAGAGCAACTAGGTAATGGGCAAAGATTTGAGATGGGAAAATGAAAACTCTTATGTTTCTCCTCCCTGTTTTGGGGCCCAAAGCCGATGGGTAGAGATGGTATGATTAGGTACTGGGACTCCTGACTATGACCTGAAGCTAGGTGCCATGACTTCTCAAATATCTGAAGACAAAAAGCAGAGTAGCATGGGAAGCTTAGAGGGAATGTGAGCACAGCTTGCTCTGGCAAGACCTAGAGAAAAAATGGGAAAGGAGTCATGGCTGGGATTGCTCTGCGGTTGTCCTAATAACAATAATCATAATGATGATTTAAAGAGATTTGAGCCCTGGCTGGTGCAGCTCAGTGGATTGAGCACCAGCCTGCAAACCACAGGTTCGCTGGTTCAGTTCCCAAGCACCTGCTTGGGTTGTGGGCTGGTTCCCCAGTGAGGGCCATGTGAGAGGCAACCACACACTGGTGTTTCTTTCCCTCTCTTTCTCCCTCCCTCCCCTCCTAAAAATAAGTAAATAAATAAAATCTTTTTAAAAAGAAGACATTTTAAATACTCTGCATCCAGCACTCAACACCGATTTTTAAGTCAGTAGTCCAAGCACTTTTTGGTCCAGGGCTGGCAATAACCAGAAGTAGTTCTAAGTAGAATATGAATTGGTGATTATTTAACTGGCCCACCTAAGAAGGACTACCTGATCTTAGGCTGAGTGATTTGTGGAACACTGAAAGGACCTTAGGGATGTCCCTTTCCTCTTGCTTGGTATCTTCCTATAACCATCTCTTTTAATTTCTTTCTCCACTCCACCCTCACCTAATTCACACAATCTGTGGCTCTGGACCAGGTGGAGAGATGGAACAACCGTGATCAGAAACTGCTGGAGGCAGTGCAGCAGGGGGATGTGGGACGCGTGGCTGCCCTGGCTTCCAGGAAGTCTGCCCAACCCACCAAGCTAGACTCCAACGGCCAGTCCCCGTAAGTAAGTCCTCCTGACCTTAGTTTTGGTATGTGGTTCCCTTTGAAAGCTCCAAACTCCAATATTATATAGGACCAGGGAATACCTCAACTTCACAGCCCTTTTTGTATTAATAAATCTTTGCTATGCATTAAGTGCTGCACAAAATGAGGGAAAAAATTATTGTCCCTGAGCTCCATGCACTTCACAACCCAGGTAAACCAAACTGACCAAAAAAAGGACAAAAATCCCATGAAACAGACAGAAAACTGATATATACACTAAATAGAGTATTTCTTCCTTGCACAAAGAGGAGGGTGTATGTGCTTGGGAAATTCAGAATGAAGTGGTAGCCACAAGAGTCACATGGCTAGAAGGAATGAGTAGGATAAGAGGAATGTTAGCCCTTGTTTCTGCCCAAGTCAGTCTTCACATGCCCGGCCCCCTGCTCTGGCTGACTCTTTCTGTGACACTTCCAGTCTGCTAAGGTACCTGCAATAATAGTCTCAGATTTCTTGAGACCTGTAGCTCTTATTTCTATATTTGCTTCCAGCTTCCTCTGATTTTATGATAGTAGGTCATAAAGCCTTCTCTTTTTCAGAGAGTGAGGTCAGGGGAGTTCCCTCTCTGCTTTTGGGATTGGCTTTGGGGTTAAGGGAGCATAGGAAGCAGTGATTATTAAGACTCTCCCATTCCTTATCCCCTGATCCCTTCATCATTCTGCCTCTTGGCCTTGATTCTGGCAGGTTTCATCTGGCAGCCTCCAAAGGCTTAACAGAATGTTTGACTATACTGCTTGCTAATGGAGCTGACATCAATAGCAAGAATGAGGATGGTGAGTTAGACTGAGCACTGGGTTATACCGCTTGCCTCTCCCTCTACAACAGCAGTGGGGGGCAGTGCTGGGCCCTGCTGTAGGTTCCAATGGCAACCCCCTGTTTCTCTCCTCATAAATTCTGACCAGCATCCTTCCAGAGGTTCCCCTCCCTACCAGCTGGGTGTACTTTCACCCACCTCCCACCTCCAACTTAGGTACTAGGCACTTGGGAAACAAGAATTTCTGGCCTCATATGGCTAAGATCTTTTCTCTCTAATTTCCCTCTGATTATCTGTGCATCTCTTGCCTTCCCTCCCTGTGAGTCATTGGCATGTATGGGGCTACACACCTCCCTCACCTGCTCTTTCACTTTCCAGGAAGCACCGCCCTGCACTTGGCTACCATCTCCTGCCAGCCACAGTGTGTCAAGGTCCTGCTCCAGGTAAGAGCAACCCCTTGATACTACTCCTGTGAAGGGAGGAAGTGGACCCAGAGTTTCTTAACTTTGTCTTGAAGTCACAAGTAATATTTGATCAAATATACCCATCTTATTCCCAATATGAGGGCTTGTAATAATTTATTCATTAATTCACAACGTTTATTTAACATCCACTATATACAGACACCACACTTAATGCTGCCCTTGAGAGCAGGTCATAAAGTAGAGTTGCCAGTCAATATGCATATATTGAGCGCTGCCATTGGCAGAGCCACTTCAAAGACTAACTGTTGTGATGCTGATGGGTGGGCAGAAGGAGGACAGAGGTTTTCAAATTAGAACAAAATGCTATTGTCTGTTTTTGAGATGTGTGTAGTCTAGGCACACACAGAGAAATATAGATGTGAAATGACATGTGGCAAATTTATAAATAATTCTCCAAAAGTACAAAAGGCACAGTTCAATAGACCATTGTGTGAATTTCTGTTCTGCTTTTGTTCTTCCCAACACTTTCCAAGTTTCCCAATTAAGATTCTAAAGTATAAGTCATGGTCTCAGGTGTTATTTTCCCTAGCATGTTTATTTATCTATAATCTGATTTTTCTTAGGCCCTACGTTTAAAAACCAGGGTTGACATTTAAGGCTGCCTATCATCCAAAAAATTTATTGGGCTTGCCCAGCAGTTGAACAAAGCCATGGTCCTCTCACCCCTCCCCATAGTAATCTGGAAGTTGGAGACCCAACAATGGGTATGGGATGAGAATGTTAACATCATGTTCTGTGCTGTTTCCCTTTGTGGCTCTTTACAGCATGGTGCCAATGAAGATGCTGTGGATGCAGAAAATCGTAGTCCATTGCACTGGGCAGGTGCGTGCCAGAGGACTGGTGGGAAATAGGGCTACAGGGACCATAGGGTAGGAAGGGAGAGGAGCATAACATTTGGTGGAAAGGGCAGGGCTGATTACTAAAATGGTTGGAGGGTATTTTGGGTCATGGTCTAACTAGATATCTTTCCTGCTTCCCCTTAACCCAATCATCCTTCAACCCTCCCCAGCCTCCTCTGGCTGTGCCTCAAGTGTGCTCCTGCTGTGTGACCATGAAGCCTTTTTGGATGTCCTAGATAATGTGAGTATCAGCTGGAACACTGGGCAGTGTTCTACACAGGGAGGCTGTGTCTTTCTATGAGCTCGATTGGCCAAATTCTGTGACCAGATATTGTGCAGTACCACCTTCTCTTACTCCCTCCCAACCCCACCCTGCTCCTCCTCCTCTTCCTCATAGAAATGTTAAGCCTTATCTTCTTAAGAGCTTCTAACCCTTAGAAAAGGAACATATAGCCTCAAGACTGGGGATTTTTTTCTGGAGAGGTGTGGGGCGAGGGGAGCTGGTAGGATTGTGTCAAACACCTGGCTCCCCTGGCTTTTCATGAACCCTCTTTCCACAACCTGTGCAGGATGGACGTACACCCTTGATGATTGCCTCACTGAGTGGTCATGCGGCTATCTGCTCACAGCTACTGCAGAGAGGTGCTCAAGTTAATGTTACAGACAAGGCTGACAAGTGAGCCTGCCTTATCTTCCCACCCCAAATCCAGACCTTGATCAATTTAGGAAGGTGCTGCTGGGCAAAGTGTGTGTGTGTGTGTGTGTGTGTGTGTGTGTGTGTAAGAAGGCAAGTTAATCTCTGTGTTCTTGGTCTCCTTTCTTCTGAGTCGTGGTTTACAAGAGCTCTGCCAACGGCTTCACTGTTTGCCTCTTGAGAACTTGAGAAAGTTTTCCTTATGCTTTTTTATTCAGCTTCTACCAGCCCCATCTTCTTAACATAGAACTCTGGAAGTAGAATCAATACCTCTGGACACATAGTTTAATTTACTGGTTTTCAAGCTATCTTTTAAGCAATGGAATCCTTTTTTCTGATAAAGAATTTATGCAGAACCTTAATATATAAAAACTGAGGAAAATAAATCCCTTTTAATTGCCCCCCTGCTTTCTGACTGTTCTGCTGCATGGACTGGCATTTGAAAAGTTCTGGTCTGGCCTAATGCTCTGTCATTGGCTGGTGTTGGTCTATGTTTCTCCTGCCCACACTGAATGAGAGCTGATCCTGTGAATGAGATTTCTGGAACCCGGACACTCTGATTCCAGAAGGAAAGCCTATCCTCAGATTTGTCCTAACCCATAGATCGGCTCTGATCCTGGCCTGTGAAAAAGGCAGTGCTGAAGTGGCTGAACTACTCCTGAGCCATGGAGCCGATGTGGGAGTGGTGGATAGCATGGAGCATGATGCTCTGTATTATGCTCTGCGCACACAAGACAAAGCACTGTGGAAGCTGGTACAGCAGGCCCTGAACTGGCGGAGGGGAGGTAAAGCCTGTTCCCTGTTGTAACGTCAAAATGCTCCTTTATAGCTCAAAGAAGCTTCTTAGACTCCCATTTGTTTCCATGGCCATGATCCATCTGACAAATAATTGTCACGTTAGTCAAGAATTTATTTATTGCTGTTACTATGAGATGACCCCAAATTCACAAAAGCATAGCCACAAAGTTCCTTAATGAAGCCTGTCTCTCACTAACGGCAACTCTAGCTAGTACTATCACTAGCATTTCTGAGTTATAATTGTATATCTCTTTGTGTGGTTTCCTGGCAAACCTGTCTCTCCCCTACTAGACTGTAAATTCCCCAGATGACAGGCCATTTCTGTTTTGTTTACCACTGATATCCTGGTGCCTATTACGGTGCCTGACATGGTGTCCAATAAAGTGAGTGAACAAAATGAATGAGCTGGCACATGTCTAGGATAGGGAATCAAGTTTGCTGGATTGGACATGGGTCGCTCCCAGCTCTAGGAAGATATGTGTGGTAAGGGTTATGATACTGAGGGGCCACTCCTCTCACTGAGAGTCTAAAGAAAGAGTGTAGGATAGAAACACATGGGACCTGTCCCTGCTCTCATTTTCCTCATGTCTTTTCATGTAGATCAGGAGCTAGTTCAATATCCAGATGTTGCATCTAAGGTAAGACCCTAAGTACCTCCCCTTCTGACCCACTGCAGGCCATCCCACTGGGATATCTCCCAGGAAGTGATCCATGGGGGTGTTGAGACAGTCTAAAAGAAGAAAGGCCCTCCTGGGTCTAGGATAGCTTCCAGGCTTTACTTCACTGTCTGTTTTCTACATAGGCCTCTCCATCTGAGCCTCAGGTGGGTTCTCTACCTAAGAGTTCATGGAGAGGAGAGCCCAAGGAGGAGCAGGAAGGAGAGAATCATGGAGGCACATGCTCAGAGGCATGGAGGTGGAAGTATGAAGATGAGCAGAGGAAAGTTTCTCAGTTGGGGCAGGAGCTGGTACAAAAGACAGAAGAGTGTAAGGCTCAATCTGCAGCCTACCCGGACCTGAAGAACCAGATTCGAGAACATGTGCTGGAGCTGGGGCTCCTCCTTGCCCAAGAGCCCACAGCTTCAGAAGGGCAGAGTTCTAGTATCCATCCTGAAGAAGATGGCATGGAGAAGGGTTGTGTCCTGGACCTGCTGGCTGAGCACATACATGACTTAAAGAAGCAGCAGCAGGCAGTAACCACAGCCACAGCCACAACCTCAGCCAACACAGTATTAGCGTCCAAGAAGACTGAGGATTCAGCCCAAGGGCAGATCCATTATGAAACCCATGGTTGGCCCCAACCAGAAGAACAGGGGCCACCCCAGAGCCCAGTGTGTGAGATCATGAGGAATGCCACAGGACAGCAACTGATCACCAACGGTGGACACGCCCTTAGCTCTGATCATACTGACCAGCCACATGTTGGCCAGAAGGAGAGGTCACAGGCCCTAGGGTCTGAACCAACAGACACAGTGGCTGAATTAGTGGGCATAGCAGCCATGAACCAGCTCCTGCTACAACTGAGGGAGGAGTTGGCTGCAGTGTGGCAAGAAAAGGATGCTGCCCTGGGGTCTTTGTCAAGACCAGTCCTAGAGGTAGCTCTGGGGACACCCAGAGCTGAGGCTGCAGCAGCTGCCTGGGAGAAGATGGAGGCCAGGTTGGAGCAGGTGCTAGTGAGGCTGGATCGGGCAAAGGCAGGACTACAAGGGAAACCTGTGGCCCCTGCCCAGGAGCCCAGAGAAGGAGCACCAAAGGCAGGCTCAGAAACCATCACCAAAAAGGATGAAGGGAGGGAGAAAAGGGCTCCTGGGGCCCACAGGGAGCCTCTAAAAGCCCCTGTCAGAGAACAGATGCCTGGAGGAGGACTGGCAAAGGGACCACTGGAGAAGGAGGTGTCAGCACTGAGACTGAGCAACAGGCACTTGCTAGAGGAGTTGAAGGAGCTGGGGCGGGAGCGGCAGCAGTTGCAAGGGAAGCTGCAGTCCCTGAGCCAGCGGCTGCAACAGGAGTTTGTGCCCAAGCCAGAGGTGCAGGTCCAGCTCCAGCAATTACAGCAGAGTGTGGGGCTGCTGACAGATGAACTGGTGATGGAGAAGGAGGCCAGTGAGAAGTTGCAGAAGCACCTGGCCTCCCAAAACAGTGGCCTCCGAGGCCTGTGGGACTGCTTTCCCCCAGAGCTGGTGGGCAAAGTGAGTGCTGGGTGCACAGGTACTGAATCCCCGGAGGAGCTACAGGCCCACATCAGCACCTTGGTATCCAGGCACCGTGAGGCCCAGCAGGTGATGACTAGGTTGGAGGAGGAAAACCAGTGGCTGCAGGGACCCTCTGCCCCACATAGGGAGCCAGGCACCACCTCAAAGGTGCCAGCATCCCCAGAAGTGGCTGCTTTAGAGCAAGACCTCAGGAAGCTCAAGGAAGAGCTGGGGGCCGTTCAGGCTACAATGAGTGGGAAGAGCCAGGAGATCAGGAAGCTGAAGAAACTGCTTTACCAGGCAACAGAGGAAGTGGCTGAGCTGAGGGCCAGGGAGGCGGCCAGTCTGCGGCAGCACGAGAGAACTCGGGGCTCGCTGGTGGCCCAGGCCCAAGCTTGGGGTCAGGAGCTAAAGGCTATGCTAGAAAAGTATAACACTGCCTGCCAGGAAATGGGCCGGCTGCAGGAGGCTGTGGCCAAGGAGCGTCGCAGGAGTGGAGACCTGGCTGCCAGGGCCACAGAGCAAGAGCGCCAGGCCAGCGAGATGCATGGGTACTCAGAACAGTTTGAGGAAACAGTGGAGCTGCTGAAAGAAAAGATGGAGCATCTTTTGGGGACTTGCCAGGACAAGGATGCCAAGGTGATCAGATCAGGCAGTGATGGAGAGAAGTGGGGAAGGTTTCTGTGTGTTTACTGGATTTGCTAACCTGCACCTACCTTTGGTTAGTCAGATAAATATCACCTGCTTAAAAACAGAATGCCAACTTTTTAAAAAGATTTTATTTATTTATTCTTGAGAGAGGGGCAGGGAGGGAAAGAGAGAGGGAGAGAAACATCAATATGCGTTGCCTCTCTGGGACCTGCCTGCAACCCAGGCATCTGCCCTGACTGGAAATCAAACTGGCAACCCTTTGTTTTGCAGGCTGGCACTCAATCCATTGAGCCACAACAGCCAGGGAATGAATGCCAATTATCAGCAATTTGTCTGAGTCTGAGGCAGTTTGGAGTTAAGATTGGAGGTGAGGTATAAATATAAGAGAACTTAGGTATTAAAACCTAAGAAGGGGACTTAGGTATTAAAATTTGGGACTCTGGGTTCAGAAGCAGTGTGGTCTGGGCTACCACCCATGGAGTACTATGGTTTATTAGCATTTTGACTTAAATTATGTGTATTAGTCTGAAGACAAGTCTAATAATATAGTATGTTGCTATGGTTTTGGTAGGGTTCTGAGGAGGTGACCCAAAGGCTGATTGATTGATTGATTGATTGATTGATTAAGAAAAATAGACTAGGCTAAAGGCCCACTTCTCCCCTCCCACTTCAATCAGAGATTTCCATTGGCAAAGAAATCCCCAATGCAAAGACAAATATTTGGAAACCACTATGTTAGGTGCCCAAGTTTCCTAAAAAAATCAACTTGCAAATGAACTTAGTAATTCTAGAACTTTACCTATGAAATGAATTCAGAAACCTTATACAAATTTGTGTACATGGTCAAATTTAGAATGATTAAAAAATATGGGAAGCATATGTTTTACATAATATTGAATACATAAAAATATAAGGAATGTTATAGAAGAGGAATCAGTATGGGGTGGGGCTAATTAAAGAAAGGAAGAATTTTGTGTTGGTGTTGAAGGAGAAGAGGAAGGAGATCAAATGGCAAAAGAAAATAGTGTAGTGGAGGTTGGACTGAGATCATCTGGATTTTTATTTCAGCTTCAAAATTTACTGATAAATCATGGGTGAGTTATCTAAACCTCCAAGTCTCCAAGCCTCAGTTTTTTTTAATCTATAAGATGAGGCTAATACTAGAGTTTTTGTGAAGGTTACATTACATAAGATTATATTTAAAATACTCAGAATAACTTCTTGAAATTTTTAAGTATCACAGTTAGCTATTTTTATTATTCTTACTACCACCATTCCTAGTATTGCTGGTTATCATTAACCGCATTTGTGCCTTAGCCTCACAAACCACAAAAACTCATCTCCATTTCTCTTAGTAGTCAGCAGCCAGAAGTAGATCAGGATTCAGTAGAGTTAACAGCATGGCCCTGGCTGGTGTGGCTTAGTGGATTGAGCACTGGCCTGTGAACCAAAGGCTTGCCAATTCAATTCCCAGTCAGGGCGCATGCATGGGTTGTGGGCCAGGTCCCCAGTAAGGGCCATGTGAGAGGCAACCACACATTGATGTTTCTCTCTCTCTCTTCATTCCTCCCTTCCCCTCTCTCTGAAATTAAATAACATACTTTAAAAATATTAAAGATTTTAAAAAAAGAGCATGGATCATGATCTCAAAGAGATCTCAGTTCAGGTCATAGGTTATCACTTATTAGCTGTATGATTTGACAAATTACTTAACTCAGACTCTTTATTTAGAAAATGTGAAAAATAATGTTTCCACTCTTCCTCTAGAGAAGTATTGCTCTTCTCAGGACAGAAGTAAAGTTCTTTTGAGTATTAAATGACACAAGGTGTATGTAAAAGTATCTGGCACATATTATATACTCAGTAAAAGGAAGCTGACCTTGACCCTGGGTGGTAGTAGTGGGGTGGGTGGGAAATGACTTGGACCTCATTGGTTCCCTTTGGTTTCAGATCAAGGAATTGTTAAAGAAGTTGGAACAGCTTTCAGAGGAAGTCCTAGCAGTTCGAGGAGAAAATGCTCGCCTTGCCCTCCAGCTGCAGGTATGTTTTGGCTCTCAGGGAAACAGACAGAGCTAGAGAAGAGGGTAGACAGTGGAAATGATGTATATGTAAGAGAGATTCTGGGAATTTCAGAGACCTGTTCAGGCAGAGGTCCACAATGGGCCATTGATGGGCCAAGGGAGACTACCTGGCCCAACTGACCACTTAATTTTATTGTTCCTCATGCTTGGAGTATCAGGGTGAGTATGGGAGGGTAGGCACATAACTCCTAATTGATGCTTACTCCCAGGATTCCCAGAAGAACCACGAAGAGATCATCTCTACCTATAGGAACCATCTGTTGAATGCTGCTCAGGTAGGCATGGGGAGAAGAAGAGACAGAGAGTTGGGCAGGGGTGTTGCATTTGGGGGTCCTTCTCTCACCTGCACATATTTGTCATTCACAGAAAGCTAGACTTTAGGTGTTCCAGTGCCAGGTCTCTGGATCTCATGAGGAAGAGCAAGAGAAGTTGCACATGAATGTATGGGGAGAGAGGTGTTTGTCCCTCCTTTTCAATTTCCCAATCCACTGTAAAGTCTTTTCCTGTCTCTTATTTCCTTTCTCAGTTCCCTCCTGAGCCAAATGATCCCTCACCAAGGAAGTAGAGGGGGATGGCTTGCTCCTCTATTAGGAATAGTGATAACTACAAAGAATTGAACATTTATTGTGTACCAGGTGTTTTGCTTCAGATTCAGAGTTGTAACCCTCGTAGCAATCCTGAAGAGTAAACATTATCTTCCTTGAAAAGATTAGGAGCCCTGGCTGGTGTGGCTCAGTGGGTTGGGTGTCATCCTGCTAACTGAAGTTTTGCCAGTTCTCAATCAAGGTACATACCTGGGTTGTAGGCCAGGTCCTTGGTTGAGGGTGTGAGAGGGACAGCCAATTGATGTTTCTCGAGCATCATCAATGTTTCTGTCCCTCTCTTTCTTCCCCTATTTCTGAGAATGAATAAATAAAATTTGAAAGAAAGAAAAGAAAGAGAGGAATGTGGCAGGTGGAAAATTTGGAAAGAAGAGCTGTGATCCATCCCTTCCACCAAGAACGTACTTTCTTCTAAGGAACAGCAGTTGTGTGGATGCAGGTAGACTTTTCACACTGGGACGAGTTATTCCAGCATTTTTACCTACACGTTCCTAGTCAGTTGGGCACATCAGTCCTTTCAGCAGAACCCGACTTAGGCACTTAACCTTTCATGACTCAGGTGTGCCAAGACAAAAAAAAAAATGGCCCAAATGGAAGAAGAGATCAAAGCTCCAGAACAAATACAACTAAGCGACGAAGAGATAGCCAACTTATCAGGTGCAAAGTTCAAAACACTAGTAATCAGGATAGCTCACAGAACTAGTTGAATTTGGCTGCAAATTAGATGAAAAAATGAAGGCTGCACTAAGAGAAATGAAGGAAAATGCACAGGGATCCAACAGTGATGGGAAGAAAACTGGAACTCAGATCAATGGTGTGGACCAGAAGGAAGAAAGGAACATCCAACCAGGAAAGAATGAAGAAACTAGAATTCAAAAAAATGAGGAGAGGCTCAGGAACCTCCTGGACATCTTTAAATGTTCCAACATCTGAATCATAGGGGTACCAGAAGGAGAAGAGGAAGAGCAAGAAATCAAAAACTTATTTGAAAACATAAGGAAGGAGAACTTTCCCAATCCAGTAAAGGAAAGAGACTTCCAGGAAGTCCAGGAAGCTCAGAGAGTCCCAGAGAAGTTGGACCCAAGGAGGAACACACCAAGGCGCATCATAATTACATTAGCCAAGATGAAAGATAAGGAGAGAATCTTAAAAGCAGCAAGAGAGAAGGAGACAGTTACCTGCAAAGGAGTTCCCATAAGACTGTCAGCTGATTTCTCAAAAGAGACCTTACAGGCAAGAAGAGGCTGGAAAGAAGTATTCCAAGTCATGAAAGGCAAGGACCTACATCCAAGATTGCTCTATCCAGCAAAGCTTTCATTTAGAATGGAAGGGCAGATAAAGTGCTTCTCAGATAAGGTCAAGTTAAAGGAGTTCACCATCACCAAGCCTTTATTTTATGAAATGTGAAAGGGATTTATCTAAGAAAAAGAAGATAAACATGTACAGTAAAATGATAACAAACTCACAGTTAGTAACAACCACACCTAAAACAAAAAGAAACTAAGCAAACAACTAGAACAGGAACAGAAGCACAGAAATGGAGATCACATGGAGAGTTATCAGCAGGGGAGTGGGAGGGGGAGAGAGGGGGAAAAGGTACAGCAAATAAGTAGCATAAATGGTACGTAGAAAATAGACAGGGGAAATATTATAAATATTAAAAATAATATGAATAGTAAATGAATAGTAAATGTAGTTAAGAATAGTAAATAGGAAATGTAGAAGCCAAATAACATATGTATGACCCATGGACATAAACTAAAGGGGGATGTGGTGGGAGGGGCTGTGCAGGGCAGAGGGGAATAAAGGGGGGAAAATGGGACAACTGTAATAGCACAATCAATAAAACATATTATTAAAAAAATAAAAAACAAAAAAAGAAAAGAAAGAAAGGAAGACATAAAGGAAATGAAAGAAAAGGAAAAAATGAAAGAGAAGATTAGGAAATAGCCATGGAGAAGTTAAATACTGTGAAGGCTCATAGTTACCAAACAGCATTCCACTATACTTCAGAGTCTCTCCCTCATCTGTCTCTCCCATTTTTCTGTTCTTCATCTCCCTTTATTTCTTTTTTGCCATCCACAGGGCAACATGGAACAAGATGTATACAGTATCCTACTGCGAATCCTCAGCATGCAGGAGGAGTGAGGCAGCATGGGCCATGAAGGGTCTGGGATTCCTCCCTTGTAAGTTGTGAACTCAGGCTGACAAGGGAGGGAGCTTGGAAGAAAGGACTTTGGAAAGGTGGCTTAAGGTTGGGAACTGTAATCTCCTTTTGCCCCAAGTGGTAGCTGCGCGTGGGCCATAGAGCATTTGAAGTGAATTGAGAAGTCACAATTTGGGGAATCACTGGGTGGAGTCAGGAATCACTGAACAGTTAGACTAACGGGGGCTGAGATGGGATGGAGACTGAAAAGAGAAGTTGAGTGACTCTTTTACAGTCTGGGGTAGACTGTAAACATAAGGATGAACACTGGGATACCAGTGAATGATGAGTGATGGCAGGACAGTGGTACAAAGTTGTTTCCTAGGGTGGGACTCTACAAACTCCAGAATCTCTCCTCTACTCCCATACCAATCATTCAATGAATAGTTTTCTACTCTTCTTCTTCCCACCCCTATGTCCATGACCATCTTCTCAGGCCAGATACATGAGGATCCCCTTTAGCATTTTGGCATGGGTAGGAGGAGTCTGAGGATATGGAGGCATGTGCATTTTGTCCCTGAATTTCTTCTTTCAAGGACTAACAATATCCCTGGTTGCCAGAGGCTCCATCAAGCTATATCCAGTAGGGATAGTGTATGTGGAGCTTCACCTGACATTATGGGCCCCAGACCTGAGAACCTGAACTCTGGAATCAGCATGGATGAGATTAGAGAAGATCTGGATGAAAATAAATGTTTTTAAATAAATAAATAATATTTTCCTGCTTTGTAGAAAATAAAGTGGGAGGCATTATGATACTGTGTGTTTTCTCTGTTTAAAGGGGTATGGCGGGGGCAGGGAAGGGAAGGAATTTTTTTCATTCCTTTTTTTTTTTTTTAAACAAATGTCTCCATAAGCCAGCACTTTCAAATTTTGATTATGATTGTCCTGGTGGGGTAGCTCAGTTGGTTAGAGCGTCATCCTTGAAGTGCCAAGGTTGCAGGTTTAACCCCTGGTTAGAGCACATACAAGAATCAACCAGTGAGGGCATAAATAAGTGAAACAGCAAATCTCTCTCTTTCCCTTTCTCCCCACTCCTCTCTCCCTCTAAAAAGAAAGAATCAACCAATGAATATATAAATAAGTGGGACAATACATCATTGTTTCTCTTTTTCTTTCTGTCTCCCTTCCTCTCTCTCTAAAATCAATAAAAAAGAAAAAATTAATTACGATCCGTAGTAAGAAATACATTTTACCATATTTTGTCATGTATAATATGCATTTTATGCCCAAATTTTTTAGGGAAAAATAAGGATATGCATTATACATAGGTAGTACCTGAAATACCTTGTAACTGTTCTTGTGTTTTGTAACTATTTGTTACATAAATTTTCTTGTACCATAATATGTTAAAAATAAATGCTAAAATTCCTTTGTAATACAAAAAACAAGCATCTAAATATTAATGAATAAATAATTGAATTTAAAAAATTAAAATGAAAGTTTTTCCTGAAAGTTTGGGCCCAAAACATGGGTGCTCATTATACATGGCAAAATACAGTATATCCTATGTGGACATACTTGAACTATGTCCTATTCTAGTCTGTTCTCTGCTATTGTACTCCACCAAAATAATATTAATCAAAATATATCCACTAATGGGTCAAGGCCCACAGTTTGAAAAACAACCCTCTGTGAAAATGGGGATTGACGCTCTTCATTTCTCTTTCACAAATCTGTCTCTTACAGACTGGCTCAGCTCTAACCATTCTTCTCTACCTTGGGACTCCCCAGTCTACTCTTTGAGGAGGAGACATTGAGAGACATGGATTTTCTTTGAGATGTACAATCTAAAGTATTATATCATTTATTAAACCATGTGTTTAGATTTGAAGCACATAATCTTATGTGGTCAGTGTTTCTTGCTCCAGGATCCAAGAAAGATGAAAAGTCTGATTCCAGAGAAAGGGATGAAGGGACACTCATAGTTGGCTTTTCCCCTTCAGTTCAGTTCTCACATTGAAAAATGTATTTCTTGGAGACTTCTGGCCAAGATGGAGGCGTAGGTGGAAACACTGTGCCTCCTCACGCAACCAAAATAAGGACAACAACAATTTAGAAACAAAATAACAACCAGAACTGAGAGAAAACTGAACTGTATGGAAGTCCAACAACCAAGGAGTTAAAATAGACACATTAATCCAGACTGATAGGCGGGGCAGAGTCTGACAGCTGGGCAGAGAGGGGTTGAGGCACAAAGAGTGGTGGCACCGGGCATGCAAGGCATGCCAGGCACACAAGAAGGCAACAGGTAGACCTTGGGCATGCAGGCGGAGGCTGGCAGACCCTGGGTATGGGGTGGCAACAGGCACACCCAGCAAGGCGGCGATTGTGAAGTGAGGCACTATGCGCAAGGCAGCTGGCTGACTGGGCAGTTCCACATTCGTGTGCAGATAAACCAGGAGAAACTGGGGAGCAACACAGACCATGCAACCCAGGATCTCAGTTCTGGGAAACAGAGCTTCGGGCACCAACTGAAAACACCTGTGGGGGTTGAGGCCCGGGAAGAGACTCCCAGCCTCACAGGAGAGTTGGTTGGAGAGAACCATGGGGTTCTAGAATGTGCACAAACCCACCCACACGGGAATCAGCACTAGAAAGGCCCATTTTGCTTGGGGAAAGCAGTGGAGGGGACTGCAGTCGGACAGAGAGCAGAGTGGGGGCCATGGTTCCCTCTCAGACCCCTCTCCCACATACAGCATCACAACCAAGGGACTGGGTTGCCCCACCCTGGTGAACACCTAAGGCTCCGCCCCTCATACATAATAGGCATGACAAGAAAAAAAAATAATAATGGCCCAAACGGAAAAAACAGATCAAAGCTCCACAGCAACTACAACTAAGCAACGAAGAGATAGCCAACCTATCAGATGCACAGTTCAAAGCACTGGTGATCAGGATGCTCACAGAACTGGTTGAATTTGGTAGCAAATTAGATGAAAAAATGAAGGCTACAATAAGTGAAATGAAGGAAAATGCAGAGGGAATCAATAGTGATGGGAAGAAAACTGGGACTCAGATCAACGGAGTGGACCAGAAGGAAGAAAGAAACAACCAAACAGAAAAGAATGAAGAAATAAGAATTAGAAAAAAAATGAGAGGCTTAGGAACCTCCAGGACATCTTTAAATGTTCCAACATCTGAATTATAGGTGTACCAGAAGGGGAAGAGGAAGAGCAACAAGTGGAAAGGTTATTTGAACAAATAATAAAGGAGAACTTCCCCAATCTGGCAAAGGAAAGAGACTTCCAGGAAGTCTAGGAAGCCCAGAGAGTCCCAAAGAAGTTGGACCCAAGAAGGAACATACCAAGGCACATCATAATTACTTTACCCAAGATTAAAGAGGAGAGAATCCTAGAAGCAGCAAGAAATAAGGAGACAGTAACCTACAAAGGAGTTCCTATAAGACTATCAGTTGATTTCTCAAAAGTGACCTTGCAGGCAAGAAGGAACTGGAAAGAAGTATTCCAAGTCATGAAAGGCAAAACCCTACATTCAAGATTGCTCTATCCAGCAAAGCTTTCATTTAGAATGGAAGGGCAGATAAAGTGCTTCTCAGATAAGGTCAAGTTAAAGGAGTTCATCATCATCAAGACCTTATTTTATGAAATGTGAAAGGGACTTATCTAAGAAAAAGAAGATAAAAAACTTGTACAGTAAAATGACAGCAAACTCACAATTATTAACTACCACACCTAAAACAAAAACAAAAACAAAAACAAACTAAGCAAACAGGTAGAACAGGAACAAAAGCACAGAAATGGAGATCACATGGAGGGTTAGCAACAGGGGAGTGGGAGGAAGAGAGAGGGGGAAAAGATACAAAGAATAAGTAGCATAGATGGTAGGTAGAAAATAGATGGGGAGGGCAAGAATAGTATGGGAAATGTAGAAGCTAAAGAACTTATGACACATGGACATGGACTAAAAGGGGGGGATGTGGGTGGGAGGGGGTGTGCAGGATGGAGGGGAATGAAGGGGGGAAATGGGACAACTGTAATAGTATAATCAATAAATTTTAAAAATGTATTTCTTCACCAAATTAGGGAAATTTTCTTTATTATCATTTTTTGAACATTTTATTTATTTTTAGAGGGGAAAGGAAGGAGAGAGGGGGAGAAACATCAGTGTGTGGTTGCCTCTCACACGTCCCCTGAGGGGGACCTGGCTTGCAACCCAGACGTGTGACCTGACTGGGAGTTGAATCACAACCCTTTGGTTTGCAGGCCCATGCTCAGTCCACTGAGCTACACCAGCCAGGGCTCTTTCATTATTCTTTCAAATAGATTTCCCATTTCCTGCTCTTTCTCTTCTCTTTCTGGTACCCCTATGATGCAAATGTTTGAATGTTTGAAGTTGTCCCAGAGGCTGGTTGCTCAGTCCTTGTTTTTTTTTTTTTTATTCTTTTCTCCTCTTATTCTGATTGCTTGTTTTTTGCTTCCTTATGTTCCAAATCATTGATTTGATTCTTGGCTTCATCCACTCTACTGTTGTTTCTCTGTAAATTGTTCTTTATTTCAATTAGTATATCTTTAATTTCTGACTTGATCTTTTTTATGCTGTTGAGGTTCCTTGAACATCCTTATAACCAGTATGTTGAACTCTGCATCCGATAGCTTGCTTATCTCCATTTTGTTTAGTTCTATTTCCAAGATTGCCCTATCCAGCAAAGCTATAATTTAGAGTTGAAGGGCAGATAAAAAGCTTCCCAGACAAGAAGAAACTAAAGGAGTTCATCATCACCAAACCATTATTATATGAAATGTTAAAGGGACTTATTTAAGAAAAAGATCAAATCTATGAACAATAAAATGGCAATAAATACATATCTACCAGCAATTGAATCTAAAAAAACAAACTAAGCAAACAAGAACAGAGACAGAATCATGGATATAGAGAGCGTTTTGATGGTTGCCAGATGGGAGGGGTATGGGGGAATGGGTGAAGACATAAGGGCATTAAGAAGTACAAATAGGTAGTTACAGAATAGCCATGGTAATATAAAGTACAGTAGAGGAAATGGAGGAGCCAGAGAACTTATATGCATGACCCATGGACATGAACAATGGTGCGGGGATTGCCTGAGGCAGTGGTGGGTGCTGGATGGAGGGGGCAAAATTGGGACAACTGTAATAGCATAATCAATAAAATATACTTTAAAAATATATAAAGCAAAAAAAAAAAGGATCTCTCTTGGCCACTTCCCATGGATCTCCTCACCTTCCTGTCTATCCACCAGCCAGACTGCTAGGTGAGAGTGAGGCAGAGAAGCATTCCAAAATCTGGAATTTCAGTTTGGTGGCTCACACATTGATCCCTCCTCATTCCTTCTCTCAGTCTGCCCCCTGCTGGGTTATGCTGGGTCAGCCAACAGTGGTTTGGCAGTAACCACTGGGTTGAGAGAAGAGGAGGGAGGGGCTGCCATGGAAGACAGGGAGCCACACAAGGCTTGCAGAGTCTGGCTTCAGGGTTTGACCAGGAAAATAGCAGCATAGATCAGGTCCTAGAGAAGATGAAAGTCAGCTTTGGGGTTTGTGTGAATGGGCTCAGGACTGTTTTAAGGTTGGGAGAGTGGAGAAGGATTGATGGAGAAAAGGAGAGCAGGTGCAGCTGCCAAGAGGAAAAGCATCAAAAAGGTGCAAGTCAGTTCTATTAAGGAGAAGAAAACTCTCCTTCCTGCTTTCAGAATTACCAAAGAATATAAAACAACTATTAGATTTCTTATTATATATGGGGTGTGGGGTGTGAAAAATGAAGAAACTGCCAAAAGAAGGGTCCAGAGAAAGGTAGATCATTTGGCTAAGTTCAAGTATGAATCAGGGAACAGGTTTATTAATGGCAGCCAGGACTTTGGCTCCCTCTGGGGCTCCTGGAAGCTTATCCTAGGAGGGCTGAGCTTTTGGAATGGTCAGTAATGTTAAGGCTAACACAAAAGTGGAACCTTCCCCTGGTCTTCCCAATATCCCTCTATACAACCCCATAAACTGCTACTCTTACAACCCAAATCTTTCCCAAAGTAACTGTAGTCCTAATGTTCTCCCATTCTTTCTGGGTTCTCCATTTAACAGGACTTCTGTAGGGGCTTATACTCCCGTTTCACTTCCCTCTTATTCCCTAATCTTTGGATGTAGAAGTTTTATGGGTGAAGCTTGGTAGGCCATGATAGGGTTTCAATTGCCTTTGAATGCCCACAATATTTCCATACTGGTCCTGATTTGCAGTTTCCCTCCTTCGTCTGGTGACCTTAACTTATTAAATTGATATTTAAGAGTCTACAATGTACCAGGCACTGGAGATAGAGAGAGTCAACAGCACCAAAAAGTTGCATATAGGATCAGATTCAGGTGTCCTGGTTCCTAGTTTTCTAGCATCCTGTAGGGATGCTAGAACTTACAACCTCAAGTAAATTATTAAAGGAGACCCCTCCTTTATGAAATCACTAGGAATTAAGGTGAGGTTAACTTTCTTTTTTTCTTTATATTTTTACAGCTTTAATGAGGTACAATTGACATATAGTAAACTGCATGTATTTAAAGAGTGCAATCTGATGTTTTGACATATGTATATACCCATGAAATCATACAATCAAGGTAATAAATTTATCCATCACTCCAAAAGAGTTTCCCTGTCTCTTTTTTAAAAATCCTCCTTATACTCCTTCCCTCAAAATCACTGAAAATTCTAGAAGGTATAAGTTAGTCCATAGTAAGTTTTGATTTAGAACAAAAAATGAGCTCATGACCTGATGAAGACTCAAGTGTTGGAGTGGTTGAAATTAGGAACCAAACGCTTGACCTTGAAGTTACCTTGAAGTCCCACCATTGCTGGCAGCAAAGCAGCATGGAAAGAATCCTAGTGTCAGGGGAAGGTTAACATCTTCCCTAGGGTCAAAATCCACAAAGTAATCGGTCATGGTCCAGTTCAACAGGTATCTGGGATATTGGTAGGCTGGCACCTTCAGGCCTATGGTTTGAGTGGGTGTCATGGGGAGGAGTACACTGAAGGTTTAAGCTAGATGAGAAACTTATTCATATTTATTAAAGCACTCTTTTTGTATACTGGTTATAGGTTTAACTGTCTTGTCACTGCTGCTAGACTGAGAACTCCTGCAAGGGTTTTATGTCATCAGTACCTAACAATCTCTGAACAGCATTCAAATATTTATTGACCAAATACATGATCATTTAGGTCCTAGCCAACTAACTATAAATGCTGTATTTGCTGCTAGTACCTACTTTGGGTATACTGCTCTAAAGTTTGTGCTTTCTCATGAGACCTGAATGTGAGTAATGAGCTTGGTTGAGATTGGCAGCCTGGAAGGTTCAAGGCTTTGAAAGAAGGAACATAACTAGATCAGAGAGGCAGAAAGATGCCATTTGGGGAGGTAGGGAAATTTCCCCTCTGTTCATCTTCTGCAACACCAAAAGTGTGGGGTCTCTGCTGTCTTTGGGGTAGAGGGTGGCAGAGCACAGAGGGTGAGGACTTAGGTAGGCTTTGGATCCTAGTAGCCCGTGCTTTTTTCCCAGGGAGAGCCTCATTCCAAGTAGAAACCTCTTTATGCAGTCAGATCCTTGGTCCACACTGTCTCATTTCCAGCATCCCTCTACCCTACGCCCATAACCACAGCAAGGGGTTAGAGCAGTAATGAGAATGCTCAGATCCAAGGTCTCCACTCTCCAGACCCAATCACTGGAGGAGTGACTCTCCAGAGCCTTGACTGAGTCCCTCCCTCTCCTGCCCCAGGCTCCACCCTATCCCCTCTTCTAGGTCTTGGCGGGCTCACCCAGAAGGGGGCGGCTCCAATTCCAGTGCCCGGCTGGACAGAATTCTTGCCCGGGGCGGAGCTGCAGCACTGACCAACAGCTGTGTAGTCTTGATGGAGCCTTGCCAGGCCCCTTCTCCCACCTCCCCAGCCCATCCTCTGAGCGCCCTCCCCTGTCTCAGGCAACCGTGCTGGTAAGTCGCGCTCTCCGTACCAAACTTTTCTGCTGCCAAGATGTAGTTCTACGGCAGGACCAGGAGCTATATTGTAGTTGGTGGTGGTGGTTTGGGGCGGGGGTAGGGTGGGGGGTGGGTAGAGATATGAAGGATTGAGAATAGCCATCTTGAAATGAACTATTTATGACTAAAATGGATCGGATCTCACCCATTTCCCGAGATGGTAAAACTTGGAGAGGGAACTTCGCTTCCCCCTCCCCCATTTCTCTCAGATTTAAGCAGTTCTCGGTACTTCCCTTCCGTATTGCAAGTCTCTTTGGCTTCCTAATAGCTCATCCCCTCCTCACTCCGACGTGGCAAAACCCCCCTCTTGTTGGTACCTCTGGCTCGCCTCCTCTCTCCTTAACCCCAGGGGACTCCGCGATCTTTCTAGGAGCACACTTCCTCCGAGCCCACCCGTCTCACATCCCAGCCAAAGACTTGTGGAGCTGAGTCCAAAGTGGTGGGAGGGGCCAAGGTTAAAGTATGTTGGGAGCCCCGCGGGCAGGCAGGCGGGCGGGGCCTGCTAGGGGAGGTGTAGGGGCCGGACTGGGCGGAGCAGGCGGCAATTTGCGGCCAGCGCCGGGGTGGTGAGTTGTGCGTTGGTCCCTGGGCCTGAGCTTGAGCTCAGGCTCTCTCGCTTGCGATGTCTCAAGATGGCGGAGCTGGGCGAATTAAAGGTACTGGTCCCCTCCCCCATTCCTGTCTGGACAGAGCCTGGTGGTCCGCCGAGTTAGGGGAGCGACTGAGACTGGGTCCTGAAGGTTGGGGTGGAGACGTGGCGGGGACCGGCTGCTAGGGATGGGAGAGAAGTAGCTGTGGGCAAAGAAGGGGCTGCGGCGAGGCTCCGGGGGCGGGGCCCGCTGGGCAGACGGAGGGGTGGGGCCGAGGGGGAATTGCCTCCTGGGGGCCGAAGCTCAGGGGGCGGGGACGCGGGGTAAAAGTCGGATTTGGTAGTAGACGCAGAGGTAGCGATAAGGGCCAGAGGGAAAAGCTGCTGTAGAGGCGTAGAGGGCGAATTGATCAAGGCCAAGAGATGCGATGGTAGGGGCAGCTGTAGAGAACAGTACTGGGGGGCTGACGTACTAGAGGCTTTTCTGGGAAGTGCAGCTGAAAGGTGGAGGCTTTGAGGGTGCTCTTGGGATCTGAACCTTGGGAAGGACCAGTGGGCGGCTGAGGTCTAGGGGGCGGGGCTGTGTGGGCTCTAGATCCAGGGGTGGGGCAGAAGTAGCCCGGAGCCCCTTTGAAGGTGGGAAAGTCCTGCTTCTGTAAGTCGGTATCTTTGGGCAGAGACCTAGGGGTGTGAAACTACGGGATAGAAAGATGCAAGTTCTGGACGAAGCTAGTAGGGAAATAAAGACAAGACAGAGGAAATAAGGATGGGCAGAAAAGCAGAGGAGCAGGTTTTTCATCACCTCAAAAAGGGCCTAAAGCCATAAAGTCTCCTATGAGGGGAAGAATGTGGAGGGCTAGCAAGACCTGCCCAAGGCAGGGTCTGCTAGAGATTCACAGAAGGGATTCACTGTTAAACACTTTGCCCTAAGTTTTGGTCTTGTTTCCCTCTCAGATAAGTAGGACTGATGGAAGGGTGTTTATATAAATGACACTGAGAAAAAGATTTGGGGGAGTTAAAAGCATTGAATCTGACCTGAAAACCCTGGCCACAAAAGCTTCAGAAGGTTGGGGAAAATAGCTGAGGTGGACTGAGGTGTTGGGAGGTGAGGGCAGTGGGACACAATCCTCCAGCCATCTAGCCCTTTTCTTCCCTGTGGGCTGTCTGGCCTGAAATCTCTTCTATCCATTCTTTTCCCTGTCTCCTACCCTCTTCCCAGGAGGCTGGGATGGGCCTGAGAGTCTGAGAAAGAGCAGGAGAGGAAATAAGCAGCTTATAGTAGAGTTCAGGCTGCAGGGGTGTGGACATAGGAGGCTGTAGTGGGCTAAGAGGTGCGCCTGAGGATGGCTTGCCAGCTGTACCCTGCTCTAATTTGGTCAACTTCCAGGCATGGGGAGATAGGGTTGCTTAAGCTCTGTGGGTAGTGGTGAGGTTGACCTGAGGGTTGCTAAAGTGGGACTGAGATATCCCTTTGGCCAGGTTGACTGTCTGGCAGTATACTACTAGCTGGAAAGCATCTTTGTGATCAGTGCTGGAAAGAAGCATTGCCCATCCAGTAACTCAGCCCCAGTGTCCTTGGCAGGACAGGCCTATGTGAAATAGTATTCTCAAATTTCTCTGTTTTCTACAGCACATGGTGATGAGTTTCCGGGTGTCTGAGCTCCAGGTGCTCCTTGGCTTTGCTGGCCGGAACAAAAGTGGACGGAAACACGAGCTCCTGGCCAAGGCCCTGCACCTCCTAAAGTCCAGCTGTGCCCCCAGTGTCCAGATGAAAATCAAAGAACTTTACCGCCGACGCTTCCCCCGGAAGACGCTTGGGCCCTCTGATCTCTCCCTACTCTCTTTGCCCCATGGAACCCCTCCTGTAGGCTCCCCTGGTTCTCTAGCTCCCATCCCCCCAGTCCTCTTGGCCCCTGGTACCCTGCTGGGCCCCAAGCGGGAAGTGGACATGCACCCCCCTCTGCCCCAGCCTGTGCATCCTGATGTCACCATGAAACCATTGCCCTTCTATGAAGTCTACGGGGAGCTCATCCGGCCCACCACCCTTGGTATGGCTCTTTGTGGTCCTTCAGTCTTCCTGGACTCCATGCCTGTTCCCTAAGCCTTTCGAAGTCTTGAGTCCTGTGGGATCATCAGCTTGGGATGGGGGTAACTTCTGTGGCTGCCTGTGCATGGGCTTGGGAATAACTACCTCTTTGTGTTCTCAGCATCCACCTCTAGCCAGAGGTTTGAGGAAGCACACTTTACTTTTGCGCTCACACCCCAGCAAGTTCAGCAGATTCTCACATCCAGGTACATCTCTTCGGTCCTCTTGCCTCATTCTAGGGTTGGTGACCTCTGGACTCGGCTCTTTCTTCTCTTTTGCCCTCTTCTCCTTCCTATCCATCCTCCTGCACCTGTGTTGTCTCTTCATTCTCTCAAATGTCTTTGCTATCCCCTGGACATCTAATTTTCTATGTTTCTGTCTGTTCACCCCTGCCCTCTGGGGGGGCCACATACTGACACCTCTCCCTCCTCCTCCCCGACAGAGAGGTTCTACCAGGGGCCAAATGTGATTATACCATACAGGTACAGCTAAGGTGAGTTGATTTTCCCTTCCTCCCTGTCAGCCTTCCTTCAGGGGTGGGAATGAAATACGAGAATGACAGATACCCCTAGGAGATATCCCTCCTACTGTTATTGAATGCTGAGGGGTTCAGCCCAAGAAACTGCCCCCATCCTTTTATCTTCTCTCATCTCTTCCTAGGTTCTGTCTCTGTGAGACCAGCTGCCCCCAGGAGGACTATTTCCCTCCCAACCTCTTTGTCAAGGTCAATGGGAAACTGTGTCCCCTGCCGGTAAATACTTTCCTTTTTCTGGCAGCAACCCCTTCTGTTTAAGTTCCTACATGTTAACTAAAAAACCCTATTATGAAAGAGACATGCTTAGCACAGTGCCTGGTACATAGTATGTGCTCAGTTTCCTGATTGAATCAATATAATTGAGAGAGTACTAAGATAGGACTGAACAAGGGTTCTGTCAGAACCCAGAGGAGTGATATTAGTTCAACCCAAATGTTCAGGAAAGGCTTCTTAGAAGTGATGAATCCAGAACTGAGAGTTGGACCAAGTGTGACATCCCTATTCTTCTTCCTCCAGGATTCAGTGAGTGGGTTCCTATTTCATTGGTCAATGAATAAGCTCTTTTACCCCCAGGAATGAACCCCATAGACAATAATAGTGCTCTAGTTTTTCCGAGTCACTGAATAGGCCCCCATGCCCTTGATCAGTAAGCTGGCCTTCCCTCCAGGGAGTGAGTAACCTGAGACAAGATGTCTTGACCAGTCCCTCCCTTCTCCAGGGTTACCTTCCCCCTACCAAGAATGGGGCTGAGCCCAAGAGGCCCAGCCGCCCCATCAACATCACACCCCTGGCTCGACTCTCAGCCACTGTTCCCAACACCATCGTGGTCAACTGGTCGTCTGAGTTTGGACGGGTGAGCATGGCTGTGTCAGGGAGGATGGAGAAGCCTGCAGTGCAGGGAGTGAGGAGGAATCACCCAAGTGTTTGGAGTTTGGGAAACGTCTTCCTCTTCATGGGTTTCTCTGCCTTGGTCCTCATGGGACAAAGGGTAGGGGGGCAGGTGTGCAAAGCAGAGGCTAATTGTCTCCCTCTACCTCCAAGTAGAATTACTCGTTGTCTGTGTACCTGGTGAGGCAGTTGACTGCAGGGACCCTTCTACAAAAACTCAGAGCAAAGGGCATCAGGAACCCAGACCACTCCCGAGCACTGAGTGAGTAGCATCCTATCCCTCTTCCCCACTCTGATCTGGGTCTAAGTCTTCCTGGCCCTCTAGCCTTTTTAGCATACAAATCCATACCCTGACAGTTTACCTCACCTCTCACATTAACCTCAGTCCTCGCCTTACACCCCTTACTGGTCTTAGTGGTTGAAGAATCGGACCTTGTATTCCCAATTATATACATCTGCTTTACTCCTCCCACACCCTAACTCTGGCTCCACTGGAATATGGGTTCTTTGGTCTGGAAAGAATATTAAGGGTCATCTACTCCAACCCTCTCATGATGCTTTTTTTAAAGTTTTTTAACAATTTTTATTTTTAGAGAAAAGAGAAGGAAGAAAGAGAGAGACAAACATCAATGTGAGAGAGAAGTAGCGATTGGTTGCCTTCTATATGGGCCCCCACTGGGGACTGAACTGCATGTACCCTGACTGTGAATCAAACTAGCAACCTTTTTTCCCCTTAATTTTTAAAAGATTTTACTTATTTATTTTTCAAGAGGGGCAGGGAGGGAGAGAGACATCAATATGTGGTTGCCTCTCATGCATGCTCCACACTGGGGACCCGGCCCACAACCCAGTCATGTGCCCTGACTGGGAATCGAACTGGCGACCCTTTAGTTCGCAGGCCGGTGCTCAGTCCACTGAGCCACATGAGCCAGGGATGAACTGGCAACCTTTTTGTTAGTGGGAAGATGCCCAACCAACTGAGCCACACCAGCTTTGGTGCCCTCTTGTGATGCTTTAATTCCTTCTAGGTCATCTGTGCCAAAGTGTCACGAAGCTGTATTTAAGCATCTTTGGAGATGGGGGAAATCTCACCCACCCACTCACCTACCTGGCCTTCATAATTCAGATCCCAGACTACCCCCATGTGACAGCCCACTGCCCCCCCCCGCCCCAAGCCACCCATCTGCTTCTGACCTCACCACCTCCCAGGCTTCCTCTCCAGCCTTGCTGACTCTGTTTCTCTGGCTTCGCTTCTGTTTCAGTCAAGGAGAAACTGACTGCTGACCCCGACAGTGAGGTGGCCACTACAAGTCTCCGGGTGTCACTCATGTGCCCGGTGGGTACAGGGGAGAAGTGGGGAGGAGGGTTGGGTTAAACTTCTGAACTCAGAGGGCGGGGTTCAGGCATACTAGTGTGAGGCTTTCTGGGACATGAGGGTTCTGACCAGAGAACTCATCTCTCCTCAGCTAGGAAAGATGCGCCTGACTGTCCCTTGTCGTGCTCTCACCTGCGCCCACCTGCAGAGCTTCGATGCTGCCCTGTATCTACAGATGAATGAGAAGAAGCCAACGTGGACATGTCCTGTGTGTGACAAGAAGGCTCCTTATGAATCTCTTATCATTGATGGGTAGGACCTTTCTGCATTCTGCTTTCTCTTACCTAGGACGGCCACTAGTTTTTTCTCTCTCATATGTGTGTGTGTGTATAGATATATGGATATATGTGAGTGAGTATATATACATATATGTGTGTACTCTAATCCCTTTAATAATATTTCCAACACTGAGGACTAGCATAAGTCTACTATATACTAGGCATGGTGCTGAGCACTTTGCATGCCTTATCTCACTGAGTCCTCATAACTCTGACATAGATATTGCTGTTATCACAAGTGAGGAAACTGAGGCCTAGGGAGATTGAGTATTTTGCCTGAAGTTACATGGTTAATAAGTGGCAAAGCTACTGTATCGAACTAGTAATATTGCTTATAACTGCCTGGTCTCTCACTGAGCATAGCAATAAAGTTCTTTTGAGGGCTTGAATATGCTGATCTAGGTAGTCCTAATCCCCTTCCAGAACATACATTATGGTCCTTGTTCCCAGTGCCCTTTTTAAGGTGGTTTTTGGAGTTCTCTATCTCCTTATCTCTATCTCTGCTCCTTATTTTGTCCCTAGTATTACATGAAATATGTGCTTAGAATATATTTATTTTAAAGCTTAGTATTAAAGTTTGCAAAGCTCTTTTATATACTGTACTTGATTCTAACAGCAGCTCAGTTCAGTAGGATGGATAATATCCCTATTTTACAGATGAAACCTGGCTACTGTCTCAGCCCCATAAATTCCCTTCTCTCCCCTCCTCCAGTCTATTCATGGATATTCTTAAGTCCTGCTCGGATTGTGATGAGATCCAGTTCATGGAAGATGGATCCTGGTGCCCAATGAAACCCAAGAAGGAGGCATCTGAGGTTTGCCCCCCGCCAGGGTATGGGCTGGATGGTGAGTGATCCCTTGTCTCCGAGCTAAGCTAAGTCTTGAATGGCCTCTTCTCTGAGACACAGTATTCTTACCACCCACAGGCCTCCAGTACAGCCCAGTCCAAGAGGGCAATCCATCAGAGAATAAGAAGAAGGTTGAAGTTATTGACCTGACAATAGAAAGCTCATCAGATGAGGAGGACCTACCCCCAACCAAGAAGCACTGTCCTGTCACCTCAGCTGCCATCCTGGCCCTACCTGGAAGCAAAGGGTATGAAGAAATAGGCTGACTCTATAACAGAAGGGACAGAGGAAAAAGTCAGGAAAGCTTTCTGGTCACAGGGCAAAGCCTGGTGTATAGAGGGGACTTGGGAGGCTGAGCTGGGTGAGGGCATCTGTGGTTTGTTTGCTGGCTGCCCCAGTTCCTTGTCTCTCCTCACAGAGTCCTGACATCTGGTCACCAGCCATCTTCAGTGCTACGGAGCCCTGCTGTGGGCACATTGGGTGGAGATTTCCTGTCTAGTCTCCCACTCCATGAGTACCCACCTGCCTTCCCATTGGGGGCAGACATCCAAGGTAGGACACTGACTATAAAACGGGACCCTAAACTGCCATGTCCTTCCCAGAATCAGATCATGCCCCAGCTCCTTTTCAAAGCTTTCTGGCTCTCTTTGCAAAGGGCCACTATCCAAGGAAATTTTCTGTTTTTGGCAGTAAAGGGGTCAGACAGGAGGTTGATTTTAATTTTTTTCTTACCAGGTTTAGATTTATTTTCTTTCCTTCACACTGAAACTCAGGTAAGTGATCCCTTCTCTTACGAAGATCTCAGATCTCTGAAGATTCCTTCTGGACACTAATGGGCACCCTCCCTCTCTTATTTGCCCTGGAGATCTAAATCTATTTCTCTGTGAGGGGCTGGTGAAGGCAGTTTATTTCCCTCTGAGGCCCCACTAGTACTTCCTCAGATTTTCAGCTATGTCTTCCTCGATCCCTGTTACTGTTCTGTCTCCAGAGATTTTAGTGCAGTTCTACCCCTTGCCCGCTCACCCTCCATGCCCATGTGTACTTGAGCACCATGCCTGTTGCAACAGGACATTCCATATATTTGGATACCCACAAGGCCAAGAAACTGGCAAGGTGGAGGGGCTGTCTCAAGACAGGGAATCAGGGTAGGGTATAGGGAAGCAGGGAATCAGAGAGAGGCTCTCCTTCTCAGAGAATACCTGGGGTCCAGAGGGGTTGATTTATCACTTATGATATTTCTGATATGAGTGATGGGGGGGGCAGGTAAAGGATAAAATCTTAAACTTTGCCCTTGATTCCTCCCAGCACTATGGTCCCTCCGTCATCACCTCGCTAGATGAACAGGATGCCCTTGGCCATTTCTTCCAGTATCGAGGGACCCCTTCTCACTTCCTGGGCCCACTAGCCCCCACATTGGGGAGCTCTCACCGCAGCACTACTCCAGCATCCCCTCCTGGCCGTATCAGTAGCATTGTGGCTCCTGGGGGGGCCTTGAGGGAGGGGCACGGAGGGTCCCTGCCCTCAGGTCCCTCTTTGACTGGCTGTCGGTCGGACATCATTTCCTTGGACTGAGTCCCCTGGATTGTGGAACCTTCACCGTCTCCCAGTGCTGAACAACTATGCTCTGGAGTCTAGATCCCTGGCCACTTTTGAACCCTTAGAGGCTTTGACCAAAGGCCGGAAAGACATTCATGGACACTTGTTTTTGGTGTCATCTCTGTCTGACAGGGCCAGCACCCAAAGGGTTAATATTTAACCTCTTTTGAAGGACATTTGGGTTCTATTTTTTGAAATGTTTTTTAGATGGCTGGCATGTTCCTTTGGGTACATTAACTTAGGCAGTGGTAGGCAAATGGGATGTGGTATGAGTTGGGGAAAGGGCTGAAATCTCATCCTTGACTATCTAGAGCCTTGTGGGAAAGGGGCCCTTCTGTTGACCCCCCAGATGCCCTCTCTTCCCACTTCCCAAACCCATGGCTTAGTTCCTTCCCCATTGTTTCTTCACGTCCATTCTGTTCTCTTTGGTCAAACAGACAAGCGGAGAAACTGAGATAGACTCATGGACAAAGTACTCTATTTTGGTTTGCAGATTTCTTACTTAAACAAGGAAAACCAAAATACATCCAAAGATGACTTCCCCTGCTTCCTACTTCCTGGCATGCCTGAGGTGGAGACAGGCCTTAGTCCTGATCCCCAGGGGTTTAGGAGCAGGGCCTGGCCTATTGCCTGGGGCCCTCTCTATTTATATATTAAGCTCACAATGTTTCTTATGCTGACCAGCCCAGGGTTGGAGCTTCAAAAGGCCCATTGCCCTGTGGTGAGGTCTGACTCATTCTGCACCTTTCCTGGGAGGTGGGATGACCCTTCTGCCCTCCCCAATCTCTTTTTTTTCAGGCTCCTCCAGGGCCTAGAACCTCTGTTGTAATTTTACTTTTTATTCCCAAAGTTGTAGCAAAGTTCTTAGCCACAATAAAGGTTGTGAATCTTCTGTGTCATACAGGTAGACTGGAGAGGGGATTATGCACTGGCTTTCCAGATCCCTGGTTTGTGGGGAAGGAGTCCTCTTTAGGCTCAGGATCCAAATGAGCTCAAGTTTCACATGGTAGAGGTGCCACACTGAAGACTTCCAAGAGCATTAGTTTCTTCTTACCCCCTCCCCCAGTGCCCACAAAAGCACTAGTACATTTAGCCCAACCCTGTGGAGCCCTCCCGCCCTTCTTCACCCTTATGTGCACAAATGTTGCAGCCAGAGCCTGAGGGCAAACTTCGTCCCAGTGCTGACCCTTTCTTTGACTTCTGTGGTGGTTGGGGTTGTCTGCAGCAGTGTGGACATGGGCAAGGCCAGAGGTCGAGCTCTTCCATCCTCCTCTAGTTCCACCGCACTACATAATGATAGCTGCTGTCTAGACTGTGCCTTGTGGCTTAGCCCACTTTCATATCCATTGTCATAATCCTCCCAACTATCACAGGAAAAGGGTGGGTGGGTGTTAACCTCATTTTACAGAAAGAAAACAGGTTCAAAGAGGGTTAATGACTTGCCCCTATGGCAGAGTAGGACACAAACCCAGGTCTTTAGAAAGGCTAGCCATTCAGAGCAGGAACCCTTGGAATTTGATAGACAGTATCTTTGATCTAAAGTGCTCTCTTCAATTATTAGTTGACCAATTCACCACCTAAAACTCCCACCACACAAATCACCCCCCCTCCTTAGAGACAGAAGCTGAACTTCTCAATGTGTATGTGTTGGTGTGCTGGAGGGTCAGGGAAAAGCTTTTACTTACAGGACAGAGGGTGGTAGGTCCTGGGAGAGATGTCTGGGTGTCTCTGTCCCATCCTCTGTGGCAGCCACTGCAGCTGCTACATCTGTGTCCAGCCATATAAAGGCGCTCACCTCACTTGGATTTGGTTGGATCCGTGCCTGGGGCCAGACATGTTGATCCCTTTATAATGGCTTGTCTCACAAAGCCTGTTCTGATCACAATCTACCCACAGGTGGAATGGAGAGAAACTTGGGGTAGGGGTCAAGGCTAATGGATTTCTCTGACTTTCCCCCTCCCCCACCGTAGTCATAGTCAAAACCAGTCTGGGTCTTCTGTGCCCCCATATCCTCCCTCCACTGCCAACCCTACCTGCAGCTGCTGCTGTGACTCCTGGGAGACCACGAGTAGATAGACAATGATGTGATGGTATTTGGGGAGACCCCAGCTCAGCCTAGGAGGGTAGGCAGACTAAGAAGAAAATGGCAAAAATGAGAACTTCCTGTTTCTTTCTGAGACTCTAAATATAGCCAAGGAAGTGGAGGATAGAGATGGTAGAGGGTAGAGACGGTACAGGACAGACACAGGTGAGGACTGGGTTTGGGAACTCCAAACCACCCACTCTCCGTTATTTTTCCTGTGGCTGAAGCAGGAAAAACTGTTTATGGGACTTAGTGGGGTACAAGTTGAGGGTTCTTGGTTAAATAGGGAGGGGCCTCTCCCAGGTCCCTGTCTCACCTCCCATAACCCCAGAGGGACCCAAGAGAACTGGCCCTGGGGCAGCTGTAGTCTGGTCTCCTCACAAAGCTCTCGAAGCCCTCCGTCCAGCAGCTGGCAGAAAGAGGTTGAGTCAGAGAGCCAGTGCCTGAACCTCCCAGTCCTTTTCTCAGGCCACACCCAAGGTGGTCCCAGATAGGTCTTTGGGTTCAGGACAGGGTGCAGGTTGGGTCAGCTGAATAGCTAGCTACCTCTTCATCAAGTTCCACGTGCCCACCTGCAACAACAGTGAGTCCAATAGGTGAATGATGGTGTTCTTGGCCAGGGGCCACCACTCACTATTTACATTGCCCCCTCTAGTGGGCACAGACGCAGTTGCAGCCTCCTGTGATTAGGGAAGAGACCACATCTCTGTGCCTACTGTATTTCTGAAACTGGGAATGGCATGTTGGGTGAAGAGCAAGTTTCTTCCCAGGACTCGGGGCCTTGACCTTAGGGTGCTCACCTGGGGGTACCCAGAGGTTGGGGGATACTTTGAGGGTGCGTGTCCTTCGGGTCAACAAGACAGTCTTGTCGCTGGACTGCAGGATGATTGCCACACCCAGATCCACACCTCGATTCTTGGGCAGCTTGGTTTCCGGAGGCATGGGTTGCTGGTTCAGGGCCGCAAAAGGGCAGAAAGGGGGTCGCTGGCAGGAGGGAATCCCTTAGGTTAAAGTTGTAGCATCGGGGTGGAGCCTTTGAAAATTGGGCGATAACCGCGCAGGTTGGGGGAGGAGGCTAAGTCGGGGCGATAGGCCCGGTCCCAGACCTCCCAGGTAGCTCTCATCTGGTCCAAGGCCCAGGCCATATTTACAGCCCTTCCATCACTCCCCACCGCTGGAGTCCTCTCCTAACCTGAAGCGGAAGCCTGGCCGAGGAGCCCAGGAATGGCCTGTCCGAAAGGAGGAGCTGTCCTCGCTGCAAGTTACAGTATGTGAGCCATGGCCCAAGCCCTGCCCCGGCGCCTAACCGGCCACACACACTCTGCGCGAAGCTCACCGACTCCCGGCGCCCGGAAAGAAGCAGCAGCACTCGCGCCGCGGCCATGATGTGGCTGTAGTTCGCTGCGTCTTGGTTGGTGCCCTCTGGTGGCCCACGGCGCCTCCCCTCGGCCCTCGGGGTTGAAAGGCAGGCAGGCTTCCCCAACGTCCCCGGGAAATTTAGGCATAACATTTGGGGATGAATCATCAGTGTAATATTAATAAATGACAAAAAAGACCACCTCTAAACCGTCAGCTCCTCTTTTCTTCCCATCTTTAGGACAATGATCCCCAGACCACATGATTTCTGGATTCTCATTTTCCCCGCCCCCCAACGGCCTCGGGCTGAACTATAAGCACCCTTCCACAATACTCTGTGCACTTGTTACAGCAGGGATTGTGTCAAATTAATTACACCTGTCTCCTAATTAGATACGCAGGGAACATTTTTGACACCTACCCTTTCTTTCGCCTCAAATCTAATAGGATTCATATGCCTTTTTTTCTAGTTATATCCTATTTGCAATTCCCCCTAAAACCAGTCTCTGCTTCTCTCTGGGATCCTTGTCCCCTTCCATCTGGCAAATCCTCATTTTTCAAACTACAGATCAAGTGACACTTTCTAAATGGTCTCTCTGTACATACTTTCCATTATACCCCCCCCCCCCCCCCAATACTTCTTTGTACTTGTCTCCTCCCACTAGTGTGTATGCACAATGTGTAGTCATCTTTGTATCCCTAAGGTATGGCCTAGTACTGGGTGTATAATATGTGCTCAGTAAATGATGAGCAGCCATCTCGTTTATCTTTGTATGTTATACCTAGGATAATGGCTAGCAATTAATTGGCATTCAGATGTTTAATTAACTAGAACCAACATTGGTAAGAGGAAATTAGAGATCATAAAACACTTAACTGCTTCAGGTGAACTGAGGCTGCTATGACAAGTTACATAGACTATATTAATCATGGTACTGAGAACGCAAGCTTAGAATTGTCACTCTTAAGGAACTATGGAGAACAGGAAGGCAATGATTTATTGAGTACTTACCATATGCTGGGCTTTATGAAATGTTTTACATACACAATTTCAGCCTGGAGCTGGCAAATGTGGCGTCTACCCATAGATTCTAGAGTGATTGCTTGGGCCGATGCACTTACTAGTGCTGAAAATAGCTTTTTCCCCTACTTGGTGGTAGTCTTTCATATTCTCTACATTGTATGTATATGCATGCATGTGTTTAAGATTACATTGTAACAAAATAGCCCCAGCTAGCATGGCTCAGAGGACTGAATGTGGGCCTGTGAACCAAAGGGTTGCCAGTTCCATTCCCAGTCTAGGGCACATGCCTGGGGTGCAGGCCAGGTCCCCAGTGTGGGGCACCGAGAGGCAACCACACACTGATGTTTCTTTCCCTCTCTTCCCATCTCTCTAAAAATAAATAAAATATTTTAAAAAAGATTACATTTCTAACAAAATGGAGAACAGGTATAGCTTTTGGAAAATGGAATTGCAAAGTAATTTCTTCTACTTCCAAGAATGTTGTAACACAGGATGAGCCGACTTCTTGGTGGGAACTGATGGATCTGACAGATGATTACTATAGTTGATTTTAAATTTCTCCTGCCAAGGAGGAATGTAAGTGACGGGTCAAAGAAGGATCAGCAAACTTTAAAAAAAAAATGTCTCACACTTTCTGGTGTATTCTAAGATACGGGGATGAAGGATTTCAGTACAAAAATCTGAAACTTATCCCACTGCAAAGAGTGCATCCAGGCACCTCCTTTATTTTTCCTTCCAATCCCTCCAGATTTTTGAGGAAGACTCTTTTTCAGGGTCATTGTCTCTTCATGGTGCTCTCTATGTATGACTCCAGCAAGAAGATAGTTTCATCCACCTGGATCTCACTGGCATCCAACCTGAGTGAAAAAGTGAAAGCATCTTCTCAGACTGAACATTTATTAGCATATTTATGATTAGAGATGGGGCTGGGTGTGGCCATGGAGAAAAGCCTAGTTATCCTTGAGAGTCACTGGTAGAAAGCAGGAGAACCAATAGATCATTCTCCCATTTACTGGGCATCTCTTAAATGCCAGACACTGTGGAAATTGCCAAGGATTCAAAAGATATAGCTTCTGTCCTATAAGAAGTTAAAGTCTTAACTTACAACCAGAAGAAGCAATAGCACATGTAAAGGCCGAGGTATAAAATGATCTAGAGTGTTTTAAAATAGAAGCTGAGAGTGGCTGACACTAAGTGTGTAGTGATTAGGAATAGAAGAGAGCTTTCTCGACATGATTGAAGCCATCTATAAAAACCTCACCGCTAGTATCATATTTAATGGTGAAAAACTGAAAGCTTTATCTTAAGATCAGGAATAAAACAAGGATGTCTGTTTTTCACTTTCATTCAACCTTTTACTGTAGGTTCTAGTGAGGGCAATTAGTTAAAAAAAAATAAAAGACATTCAGATTGATATGATCTTATATATAGAAAAATCTCAAAGGATCTGCAAAAAAAAAAAAAAACAACGAATCAACAAATTCTTTTTTTTTTTTAAGATTTTATTTCTTTTTAGAGAGGGGAGGAGGGGAGAAAGAGGGAGAGAAATATCAATGTGTGGTTGCCTCTCATACGTCCCACACTGGGGACCTGGCCAGCAACCCAGGCATGTGCCCTGGACTGAGAATTGAACTGGCAACCCATAGTTTGCAGGCCCATGCTCAATCCACTGAGCTATACCAGCCAGGGCGAGTCAATAAATTCTTAAAAGTTGCAGGATATAAAATGAAAACACAAAATTAGTTTTATTCCTATACACTGTCAATTAAGTCAAAAATGAAATAAAGAAAATGCTAAAATAGCATCAAAACATAAAATACTTAAGAATAAATTTAACAAAAGAAGTACAAGACCTGAACATGGAAAATGACAAAACATCATTGAGATATTAAAGACAAATAAAAGGCAAGATGTCCCATGTTCATGGGTTGGAAAATTTAATATTGTTAAGATGGCAACACTCCCCAAAGTAATCTATAGATAGATTCAAAGCAATACCTATTAAGGTGAATGGTAAAAAGTAAAAGGAAATGAAAATGGAGAGATAGGCAGTTATGAATCGTAAAAGGTCCTGAATGTCACACCAAGGAGGCTGGTCTTTATACTACAAACATAGGAATTTATAAAGCATTTAAAGTAGGAGAGTGATATCAATCATTTTAAAGATAATAACTTTGAGAGCTTGTAAGAGATGGTTGGCAGGGGGTGAGGAGGGGTAGTGATGGCGATTGTGAAGACCTAGGAAAGAGGTTATGAAGGCCTGCATAGGGGCCAAGATGAAAGGCCAGATATGAGCCCTGGCTGGAGTAGTTCAGTGGATTGAGCGCAGGCTGCGAACCAAAGGGCAGACAGTTTGACTCCTATTCAGGGCACATACCTGGGTTGCAGGCCAGGTCCCCAGTGGGGGACACGTGAGAGGCAACCACAGGTTGATGTTCTCTTTCTCCTCCCTTCCCCTCTCTCTAAAAATAAATAAAATCTTAAAAAAAAAAGAAAAAGAAAGAAAGGCCAGATTTGAGATACATTACTGAAGTAAAATCACAACTTTGGTGAACAAGAGTGTGTGGTGAGGGAGAAGAAGCTGAGGATGTCTTCAGAGTTTTCAGCTTAGGGAAATAGATAAAATTCTGTTAACTGAGCTTAAAGGAAGATAGTTTAGGTTTGGTTGTATTAACTTGCAGAGGTGTATTTGTCTTGAAGGTATTTTGAAACATAAGTTTGAAGTGTATGGTGCTTACTTGTTGACATTATGTTTTAGAGTCTCTAGCTGCTGGCGTTCGGGGGCTGTGATCATCTCCTCTATTTCCTGTAGCTGTGCCGCCTCTGCGCCTGTAGCTTGCATAGATGCAATGATGGCTTCTACCCTCTGAGACTTTTCTAGGAGACGCCTGTCAGACAAACACAACTCTGAGGCTTGTTGCCTAGCTGTGGAGATTCTTTTTACTCATTAGCCCTGGGGCATAACACCCCCTTTAGCGCATTCCTGGTCAAAGTGGATGTCACCCTCCAAGGATGTTTTCTAGAAACTTAATTAGAAATATGACTTCATTCCTAAAATTCTTATTGTCTCTCATTTGCACTTTAAGTTTGATGATGGTTTGTACATTTCTCATTAATTTAATATACAAAATTATTTCACTGGGGGTATATTAGAAAAGTGTACGCTAATGCATTATTTATACCAACCTAAGCCAACAATTCAATACAACTTAACTGGTTATTGTCTCTACTGGTTTCTATTTCTATAGGAAATTTCTCCTCAAGCCTTTGACCTTGAAAAAAGTATAATTACTAAACTAAAATGCTACTTACTTGTTCTCTTTGGTTTCAAATTGCCTCCTTTCTATCAAGTTGGCTATGCTCTAAGGAGAGAGAAGACAAAAAATGCACATAGTTCCATTTAAGTAGCTCAGGTAAAATGGCTAAAGGAGGCCTGAGAGTAAGACTAGTTTGTGTGGAGGGAGTACAGAAAAGGTCCAGAGGAGTTACCTTGTAGCACCTGTGCAGCAACATTCGGGCAGCTGACAGGATGTTCACAGTATATAAATAAAAAGTCCTGGAAGGGGCATGGTCTGGTGTTTTGGGAATTTCCTACTTGTCCATAGAGAGAAAAATCAGAGAAATTATACTGTTCTTCAGAACTGGCAAAGTAAACATTTGTCCCAGCTGACACTACTATACTGTCTTCTTCCCTTCCCCCCAGTCATTTAGCATCTGTGTTTATGGCATAATCAGACACAAGGAGAACTGGGCTGCCTGTTTTTTTCCATTTGACTATAAACAACCTGAGTGGAGAAGAGAAGGCAACTAACATTTACTGAGCAATTCTTTTGTGCCATGTAGATTATATTTGATCTTTACCACAAACCTCATTTTTTTATTACCATCATCCATCACCATTTTATAGATGGGAAAATTAAGGTGGGTAATCTGCTTACTGTAACTAGGTAAGAGGCAGAGTTATGACTCTAACTCCAAAATCCATTTTACCTCCTTATAGGGCCTATTACATGGCTCTGAACATAGTAAGAACTCACTAGATGTTGTTGATAGATTTCATTGATAATAAACTTAAGGTTCAAGGAAATGGCAAATCACAGAGACGAGGAGCTGAAGGAAAAGGGAGGGGTGATTTCTTGGCTGTGCTTCTTTTCTACTTGGCCAATTAAAGCTCCATAATTATCTTTCAAGTGCTTGCTGTGTCTTTATTAATCTTTTTTTTTTTTTTCTGTCTCAGAGCTGGATACAGAATTTGCTTGGGGTTCAGGTGCTTCCCTCAGGAGTTTCTCTCACTCTAGTCCAGCTCTGTTGGTTGATGATTATTACATTATTGGTTACCTGGAGTGATATGAAATTTTCTGAGAGCATCTTATAAAGCATATCCTTTGCCTCCTTTGCTGGAATCATTGCAAAGTCTTCTACCTGCTTCTGTTCCAGGTGTTTCTTTTGCAAAACTAGACGAAATATTCTGGCACAGCGAGACCCAAATCTGGAAAGGAATGAAGAAAGCAAATGTCGTGTCAACATATATATCAGCTTTAGATCCTAGTCACAGATGGTGGTTGCTGTTTGCATCTGTGGAGCCAGGACCAGAGAAGAACAGCAATCAGAGAATTCTTTCACAACTCCACAGGTTGATGATGGTGCTGTTGATCATAGTCACCAACTGCTGACACTTGAGCACCTCAGTTCCTGCCCTGGTAAATTAAAGCTTTAGGAAGGCTGGTTAATTGGTACCATTGGGAATTAAGCAGGAGGATACTTAGGGTGAAGAGTAGTAATACATGGTATCCAAAGCAGTTGAGTGGAAAAATGCAGCAAGATATGCCAAGGTATGCCTATGCTGGTTGCTTACATAATGATTACATCACTTGTTCAAATGGGGTATGGAAAGGAAGTGTCTGACCCCAACCCCAAACAGGGTGACCCTCTTACCTCTCCTGTACAACGGACTCCAGACTGGCTGTGGCTAGGGATCCGAGAGCCTTATGCAGGTCTTTATGTAGAGGATTAAGGTTACTCAATAATGTTTTGGCCTGATCATTGTGATCTTAGTTTTATTCCTAAGTCTCTAATTTAGAATTTAAATGTTATTTGTTTTTTTACATTGATCACAATTATGTGATCTTAACCTTAATTAACTATGGTGTTCAAATCAGGATTTAGCTTAACAAAAATCTGGTTAGTTAAAAGTCCTTTTTACTTCTTTATCATCAATGTGTTAGTTAACTTATTTAGTGTACTAAATATTATCAAATGCTTTCTTTCCTAAGTCACCACTTTCTTTCACAGTCTGGATGCTTAACTGTAAGGTAATCACTGGTAAGGATACTGATGATATACATTCCTCCACCGCTGTCGCCAGACTTTCCAACAAACTCTAGCTATTAAAAAAAGAGAGAGAGAGAGAGTGTGTGTGTTAACTGAATAGAAAATCCAGTGGTTCTGTTTGTAAAGGAGCTAATCTGGCCAAGAGCTTGTAGACGGTAACCCTCTTATTGTCTCAGTTGGCTATGTAGAGAATGAGGCTATAAGAGAATGATACCAGGTATCAGTGGTAGAAATAAATCATAAACATAGCAGAAAAAAGAGACAAACAACAACAACAAAAATAGACTTACTGGATCATCTGCCAGCAGAGTGAGATACTGATCAAGAACTTGCTTAGAGATGTTATAGCCAACAGGTAGGGATCTGAAGATCTATGGGAACAAAAAGAGACAAGGAAAATGGGTTTGGGAACAGAACTGCTGACATCACTAAAATAAAGATGTTTTCATTTTAGATACCACAGTATAAAAATATCTAAAACTATAGTAGCATTGTTTGTAACAGTGAAAATCTAGAAACAATCCAAATATCCAATAATAGATGAAATGGATTAAAATAAAGAACGACATAGTCGTTAAGTGGAATATGATATAGCCATTATAAAGAATAAGACAGATCTATAACTGATGTGAAAAGAAGGTTTATTTCATACTGGCATGTGAAAAACGTAAGTTTAGAACAGTAGATAAAGTATAATCCATTATTTTTTGGTTAAAATATATATACATCTCACATATACCTACATATATGTGAGATACATAAAAAAAAGGTCTGAATAAAGATACATATCAAACTATTAACAAAGATCTCTGAGGTTGGAATTATGCAACACTATATACAGGGTCTAGCAGAAGTAATGCCTGCTTGAGTGTGGTTGGTAGGGTAATAATATGGGTGTAATAATTTATAGTTTTAATTTGAACCTAAAATGTCATGTGGTGTGCTTGCGTGTGATATTGCTATGTTACAAAATTATATGCTTATGATTTTGTAATAAAAGGGCGGAGCATTATTTGTGCCAGACCCTGTATGTATTTAAATAGAGGTATGTTACATATATAGAAGCACAGGTCTTCAGGATTTAATTTGATGAGTGTTGAAAATTGTATACAACCATTTAAGTACCATCCACAACAAGATATAGAACATATTCAGCATTCCTGAAAGTTTGGGGAACTACAACTTTTATTTTTTAATTCTTACCTGAGGACTTTTAGAGAGAGAGAAACATTGATTGGTTGTCTCTCATATGCACCTTGACCAGGGGGATCCAACCCACAACCTAGGTATGTGACCTGACCCGTGACTGAACCTGCAACCTTTCAGTCCATGGGATAATACTCCAACCAACTGAGCCATACTGGCCAGGGTGGAACTACAACTTTTTAAAAATTAACATGTCTATGCTGTTTGAATATAGATCATGTAATTATTTTTATCATCAGAAAAAAAACTTTAATTTTTTGTTATATGAATTAAAAATTTTTATATAAACAATATAAAAGTTTCTAAATATATTTTATATGGAAAAGTATGATTATGATAGTAATAGAATATAAGTAAACATATTAGAAACATTAAATATTAACATTTTAAGAAACAGATGTAATAAAACATTTAAAATGTGCAAAATTAATATATTGAAAAAAAAAACCAAACAAATATAAGGAGCCAAATAATGTCCTGAGCACCAAGGCTCTCAGATTCCAAATAGTGCATTTTTAGAATGGGAATAGTTTGTACTATGACTAATAGAATGGTTTAAGTTTTTATAGGCTGGATCCAAGACACCAAATATTTTAGTACCTACTACCTGAAGGTAATCCCCATCTCACCTTAAACAACAAAGACTCTTTCTTTTAAGGCTCCAAGCTCAACCTAATTCCAGGCTGTATGTTGTAATATCCAAGAATCGGTCAGAATAGTAGTACATCAAACTCACCTCATTGGAAGACAATGGCTGGGTGAAGGGGGCGCTAGAGGGAGTGGTAACCTCACTCATCCGAAGCATGGTCCTCACAATCTCGCTGCTGGTCTGTATTTGAAAAGTGTACTGGAATTCAGAATTCATTCTTCTCTGCTGGCTCTGGCTAAATATCCATGGCTACATCTGGCAAATAAGAATGTCCCTGATGGTCACTGTCCCACCCACATAGATATCACCTGGTCCATCCTGTTAGCAACTGCGCTGACAATGGCTTGGTCTCGGAAATGCTGGTGGAATCTGTCAAGGTTTGCCTGCCAATAAATTCCATCATCTGGAATGGGCTGAGGAGGAAAACAGGATTAGAAACATCTAGATGCAGTAAAGAATTTTCTGGTGGGGAGCTTGGATTGAACTAGTCACCATTTCTTTTCCCATACAGTAGCAATAAACTGGTTGCAGAAAAATCATCGTCAGGTGGACTAGTGCCTCAATAAATTCAGTCTCAGACCAGATTCTCTAAGCCCACCTCCAACCTTTTTCTCTCCACTTATATTTTTACTCTTCTCCAGTATCCTCAGATCTCTCACTTACCCCACCCTTACCACTCTCAGCAGATGACCTTGTATCTTATTTCAGAGAGAAAACAGAAGCCATTAGGCCAGAACTCATTCAACTTTGTGCACATATTCCCACATTTCTTCTTTTTAAAGACATTTTTATATACATTTTATTTATTTATTTTTAGAGCTAGGGAAATGGATGGAGAGAGGGAGAGAAACATCAATGTGTGGTTGCCTCTTAAGCGTCTCCTACTGGGGACCTGGCCCACAACCCAGGCGTGTGCCCTGACAGGGAATTGAACCAGCAACCCTTTGGTTCACAGGCCAGTGCTCAATCCACTGAGCTACTCCAGCCAGAACTCTAACTTTCTTTTTTAATTTCACTTTTATCACAGTGAAAAAAATGTTTCTCCTTTTACCTAAGGTTAATGCCCATACTGGTATGCTAGATTTTACCCTCTTGTGCATTCTCAGGGACTCAACTCAGTTTTCCCTCTTCTCTCAGTCTTTAGCTTCTCTTTCTTTACTGTCTTTTTCCCATCAGCCTTTACCTTATTCAAATCTATACTCTAAAATAATTCTTCTTCAACACTATGTCTTTTCTCATTTTCATTTTTGTCATAGCCAAGGTTTTCAAAGAGTTGACTATCTCAGCCATATCCCCTTTCACAGATGTATTCAACCCATTTCCAGCACCGTAGTGAATGAAATGCCAAGGTCCCTGAGGACCTCCTTGTTGCTAAGTTCAAAGAATACTTTCCAGTTCTGATCTTCTTTGATCTTTCTGAAACATATAACATGGCTGGACATTTTTTTCCTTCCTAACTGTGTGGCCCTGGGATTTTATGACACCATTTTTTTTCATTTCCTAATTTTAATTTCTTAAAAAATTTAGAGAGAGCCCTGGCTGGCATAGCTCAGTGGATTGAGCACGGGCTGGGAACCAAAGTGTCCCAGGTTCGATTCCCAGCTAGGGTACATTCCTGGGTTGCAGGCCATGACCCCCAGCAACCACACATTGATGTTTCTCTTCTCTTCTCTCTCTCTCTCTCTCTCCCCCTCTTCCCTCCCTAAAAATAAAAAAAAAAAAAAAAAAAAAAAAAAAAAATTTAGAGAGAGGGGAAAGGAGGGAGAAAGGGAGAAAAACACTGATGTGAGAGAGAAACATCAATCAGTTAGTTGCTTCTCATATATGCCCCAACTGGGGGATGGAACCTACAATCTAGGCATGTGCCCTAACCCGTTATTGAGCCTGAGAACTTTCAGTTTACAGGATGACTCCAACCATGTGAGCCACACTAGCCAGGGCCTATGACACCATTCTTTATTGGTGCTCCTTGTAACCATTCTGACTACTCTTCCTCAATCTGCACAGATTCCTTTTCCAGATGCCACCTATACTGATGTTCCTCAGGGTTCTGTCTACAGTCATTTTTTTTTTGACTCTATGTATTGTGCTTAGGTGATTTTACGTGTTCTTGAGGTTTTAACTAGTGATGTACTCCTCAATCTATTAATTCTAGAACTCTCCATCACGTCCCAGATGCATAAACTCAACTGCCTATTTTGACATTTGCACCTGTTCCCCAAAACTGTTCTTTTTCTAAGTTTTCAGCTAACTATACTATAACCAACCCAATTTCTTAAGCTAGAAACTTGATTATCATCACTAACCCCTTGCTCTCCCTCGTATACCATCCAATTACCAAGTTCTATCTAGTCTTTTTATTTATCAAATATGTATTTTTCTTTATCTTGACTGACATTACCTTATTTCAGGCTCTAATTATGGCTCACATTGATTACTATGATAGCCTCCTAACTGGTTTTCATTTTTTCTTTCTTAATATAGTGGATGCTATAAAAATGGTAACTAGGTTTTCTACTTTTAATCTTGTTCCCTTTGCATCATTCTCCCCATTACTCAGAGAGCAGTGTTTTGTTTTGTTTTTAACTTTTTGGGGATCACAATTCCCTTGAATTATGAAGTACTGCACAGAAAAATGCATATGCATAAATTCCAGTGGACTCTTTGAAATCCATCCAAGGAGTTACACAAGTTATGAACCACTCTACTATAGTAATCTTTCTAAAATACAAATCTAGCCATTTTATTCCCCTGCTTAAAATTCATTAGTAGTTCCCCTGGCCTTCAGGATACAGTCAATACACCTCTTAGTCAATCAAGCAATATTTATTGATGTTCTGCTTATATTCCAGGTGCCAGGGTCAAGATACTTGAGGAATGTATAGCCTACTGAGAGTACAAAAACAAACGGAGTACACAAGTAAAAAATAATTTCAGTCACTTATAAAGGCTATGAATATGAAATGGAAAAATGTGGTAGTGACTCAGGAAGAGGGTGGACAATGATGCATGAACTGTAAGAAAATATGATTAAAAAGAGGCAACTATATGAAGATCTGTGGGAAAAGCATTTGAAGTTGAAGAATTACTAAAGGCAAAGCCTGAAGACTGCAAAGAGTTTGACATGCTTTTTTACCTTAAAAAAATTAATTGAATGAGAGAGAGAAAGAGAAGGATCAATGTGTTATTCCACTTATTTATGCGTTCATTGGCTGATTCCTGTATATACCCTGACTGGGGGCGGGGGTGGTGTTAAACCTGCAACTTTGGTGTATCGGGATGGTGCTATCCAACTAAGCTACCCAGCCAGGGATGAGTTTGACATGTTTGAGAAATGGAAAGAAAGTTGGAACATAGTGAGCAAGAGGAAGATTGTGAAGTGCTGAGGTTGGAGAGCCTTGTCCCTAGCAGGTCATGTAAGGCTTAATAATCCATAGTTAAGACTTGTATTTCTTCTAAGAGTAATGGGAAGCTATTAAAGGATTCTAAATCAGTGACATGTTGGGATTAAAGGGAAAATCTTAGAAACTCATTTTGGCTTTTAATAGGTATGAATGCAGGAAGAGACCATGTAGGAGAGTGTCGGCAAAGTTTTGACTAGAGATGGTAGTGGTTTGGACTAGGATGATGGCAGTGGAAATGGTGAGAGAGAGTTGGAGTTCAGGTAATTTTGGAAAATGGGCTGACAAGTCATACTGGGGAACTGGATGGTTCCTAGGATTTTGGCTTAAGCAAATGGTGGTGTCCTAGGTAGCTAGTGTAGGTGGTGTTCTTTACTAAAATGAGGAAAGCTGAGAGAGCAGATATTTGGGTTGGAGGAAAGCAATTATTCTGTTTTGACTATACTGAATTTGAGGTGCTTATTAGACATCTTTATAGAGACATTGAAAAGGCATTTGAAGATAAAAGCTGAGGCTTACATATAGCTTTCTAGATGCATTTCTTACCACTGGCTCTCATGGGTCTCTGTGTCCCAGCTATTCTGAATAACAAACTTTTTGTAGGATGCTCCCCCTTTTTTGCATAAGCTGCTACCTTTGTCCAGTGAGTGAAGTAAGTTAAGCCTCAGAAGGGAATCAGCAATGGAGTTCACTCACTCTTCATTAATCTATTGCTGGCTAATACTTAATGAAGTTCATAATCCTACTATATACTATATTTCTCAACCCAGGAATCTTTAAAGTCTCTTGGGGCTTATCTTAGTGCTCCTTCTGGCATGCCTCAGGGTGAGGACTCCTCATCCAAAAGCCCCATTACCTCTTTGTTATCTGTGGTATGTTTTGGTCTCTTGGCCTTGGGCTCCCCAGTAGCATCATCCTCTGATGATCTCCTCCTTTTACCTTTCCCTGCCAAATAAAACAGTTGGAATAGTTGGGCTATATCTCATATGATGACAGGAAATGATCAAGCATAAGAGCAGATGTGTCCCTATTCCAAGGACTTCTGTAGCTGCCTCTAGGTTAGAGTTGCTCAGGAGATGGAGTAACTACAAGAAAGTCACGTAAATGATGAAGTTATTTGAAATTCAACATGTTAAAAAAGAAATTAATACCCTTAATCTCTCAAACTACTCCTGTTCAATTGTACAATGACAACTGGAGAGCTAATTGTTGAGAAGCTGCTGTTGATATGTTGAATAAGGACATAAAGTGTCATTTTTTTAAGGATTTTTATTCATTTTTAGAGAGAGGGGAAGAGAAATAGAGAAATATCAATGTGTGGTTACCTCTTGCATGCCCGGTACCGGGGACCTGGCCTGCAACCCAGGCATGTGCTCTGACTGGGGTTTGAACGGGCAACACTTTCATTTGCAGCCAGAGCTCAATCCACTGAGCTATACCAGCCAGGGCCAAAGTGTCGTCTTTTTTTAAGACCCAAAAGAAAAGGAGGAAAGATCTGCTCTAATGCTTCCTTTTACATTGAATGGCAACATCATCCTCCCACATATGCAAATCAGACACATAGAAGTCATTCTTGATACCTATCTCCCTCACTACTTCTACAACTAATTTTTCAATGGTTTGTCTACATTTACTCTTGCCCCATCCTTTCTGCACACAGAAAAATCTTTAAAAATGCAAATTAGATTATGTCACTTTGCTGCTTAAAATCTGTTAGTGGTTTTCCTCTGCTCTTAGGATAAAGGACAGATACTCTATGAGGTCTTGCATGATCTAGCCCCTACCTATCTCCCTGGCCTTACTCTCAAGGCTCTCTTTCCTTTTTTCAACATGCTTAGCTGACCTTCTTTCACTTTCTCAAATACTCTTATTTTTTTCTCATTACATACTATTCCTTTTGTCAAAAATATTTATTCTTTGCATCCCTTTATCTTACCTCTCTGGTTGGCTCCTACTTCTGCTTCAAATTTTAGGTCAAACATCACTTTCCTAAAGAAGCATTTGTCCCAAATCCCCAGATAACTATAGTCCTGTTACATATTTTCAAAACACCTCACACTTTTCCTTCATAGTGTTTATCACAGTTTGTTAGTTATTTGCCTATGTGGTTATTTAATTAATATAAGTCTCCTATATTAGCCTTAAGCCCCATAAACGCAAAGACAATAAAGGTTTTTCGGACTTCCGGCAAGATGGAGGAATAGGTGGACGCACTGTACCTCCTCGTACAACCAAGATTAGAAAACCAATAATTTACAACAATAATTTACTATCAGAATAATACCCAGATCCGGCAGAGGATTTATCTGAATGGAAGTCGGGCAGCCAAGAAGTTGAAGTAGATGCGTTCATCTGGACTGGTAGGAGAAGATGAGCTGGGCGGGTGCGGGGCTGGCTTGGGTCGGCGGCGCGCGGGTGTCAGGGGAAGGTTTGGCGCGAAATTGGCGCAAAAGCCATCCGGGGGCGCAAGAAGGCAGCGGTGATCCCTGAGTACGCAAGCTGCGGCTGGCAGACCCAGAGGGGTAGCGATTGTGGACCAGGGCAGAACTCGCGGCCCGGAAGCCCAGACAAGGGTCTGAGTCCAGGGGAACGGAACTACCGCCATTGTTTTCTCCCGCCCCGCTCCCGCCCCACCCCCACATATAACGTCACAATCTAGCAACTGGGGTGCCCAGCCCCGGTGAGCACCTAAGGCTCCACCCCCCACCATAACAAGAGCAACCAGACCGGAAAGAAAAAAAAAGGAGAGACAGGGAAAAAAAATATATGTTTTCAACAGAGCAGATCAGTCCCCCAGGACTCATCCTTTTGAGTGACCAAGAATTAGCCAATCTATCAGATGCGCAGTTCAAAACACTGGTGATCAGAAAGCTCACGGAACTGGTGGATTTTGGACGAAATTTAGATGAAAGAATGCAGATTACCATAAAACAGATGCAGGAAGACACGCGGAGGAGAGCCAATAGTGAAAGGAAGGAATATGAGTCTCAAAACAATACAGTGGACCAGAAGGAAGATAGAATCAACCAAGCAGGAAAGCATGATGAAATAAGAATTCAAAAAATTGAGGAAAAGATTAAGAGCATCCAAGACACCTTTAAATGTTCCAATATCCGAATTATAGGGGTACCAGAATCGGAAGGGGAAAAGCAACAAATTGAGCATGTATTTGAACAAATAATAAAGGAGAACTTCCCCAATCTGGCAAAGGGAACAGTCTTCCAAGAAATCCAAGAAGCTCAGAGAGCCCCAAAGAAGTTGGACCCAAGAAGAAACACACCAAGGTACATCATCATTACATTAGCCAAGGTAAAAACGAAGGAGAGAATCCTAGAAGCAGCAAGAGACAAGGGGACAGTAACCTACAAAGGAGTTCCCATCAGACTGTCAGCTGATTTCTCCAAAGAGACCTTACAGGCAAGAAGGGGCTGGAAATATTCCAAGTCATGAAAGACAAGGACCTACATCCCAGATTGCTCTATCCAGCAAAGCTCTCATTTAGAATGGAAGGGCAGATCAAGTGCTTCTCAGATAAGGTCAAGTTAAAGGAGTTCATCATCACCAAGCCCTTATTTTATGAAATGCTAAAGGGACTTATCTAAGAAAAGAAGATAAAGAAAAGACATGTATAGTAAAAGGACAGCAAACTCACAAATATTAACAACCACACCTAAAGCAAAACCAAAGGAAACTTATTAAACAATTAGAACAGGAGCAGAACCACAGAAATGGAGGGCACATGGAGGCCTAGCAGCAGGGGGGTGGGAGGAGGAGAGGGGGGAAAAGGTATAGAGAATAAGTAGCATAGAATGTAGGTTGAAAATAGATAGGGGGAGGGCAAGAATAGTATGGGAAATGTAGAAACTAAAGAACTCATAAGTATGACACATGGACATGAACTAAAGGGGGAAATGTGGGTGGGAGGGGGGCACAGGGTGGAGGGTAGAGAAGGGGGGAAATGGGATAACTGTAATAGCATAATCAATAAAATATATTTTAAAAAAATGGTTTTTCGTATCTTACACCATAGTATCTTGCACAGAGTAAATACTTGGGAACTGCTCCATTGATTTATTCATGTAACAATCACTGAGGAAGAATCCACAATTAGGGAAAATCAGTTATGGGGGTCAAAATTCCTTACCTATCAAGCTCAGTTTAGGAACCAGGAACATGTCCTTTTCATTGATGACAAGAGTAGGGGCAGGTGGCGGTGGCCCAGGGTCTGAATTCTCAGTGGCATGCACCAATGGGCAACGCTGCACAAAGTGTGTGTCTGCTAGTCGCACAAATGTGCATGATACCTCAGCATAGTCCATGGTCTTGCCATCTGTACCACAGGAGAAAAGAGGCAGGTGAGATGGCCTAAGATAGCTGAGGGTCCGCTTCTGCAGCCAGCCAATTTATGCTTTTGCTAATAGCTATTGATACAGTACTAACCCTCCATAGTTTCTGTGAGTCGGTCTGCCACTTTCTTCACGAGAGCTGACATTGTCATTTTGCCATTCAACAGCAACTCCTCAACAATCAGCTCTCCAGTGTCATTGTACAGTGTTTTGGCGGTATAGATGTAACGAGGATACCTGAGCATTCGCAACACCCGGCTGCACTGGGCTTCATATTCCACCATACCACGTCTGTGTACTTGATATATCACCAGGTTATGTTGGATGAGGACACAAAGGGCTTTTTTTACCTAAATAAAACCCAAAAGAAAGAGAGAAAAGATCTGAAGACACAGCTTATTATTGTTGGCAATTTTTGCCCAACAGTTTACTAAGCATCAGGAGATGGCTGGATAAGAATCTCTGTGCTACTTTCCTCTTTCCATTGGAAGAGCTAAGAATCACACATCAATGGAAGAAATCAGGAAGATTCCTTGCTATGATGCTCATGTTTCTTCTGACCTTTATCTTTCAAAGTATGGTTTACTTCCCCTCTATTATTCTCATTCCTAACAGGTAGTACTGAAATTCATAGACTTGTTATGAAAAATGAGGTATGGCAAAGGAAGAGCAAAGATTTGCTTAAAAGCAACGACGAGCCAGGAACACTTTGAGAAGCAGAACCTTAAGGTCTATGTTTCATCCTTTCCCCACAAATAATACTGTTCTGATCCTATAACAGGCTTTCAAAGGTAGGTAAAAGAAACTGATGAAAAAAAAGCAACTTATATCATCCAAACATACCTGATCCAGTGATGTTCTTGTGTCATGGACAATTACTCTTATTGGCTGGCTGCCAGTTCTGATTAGGTGGACTCCAATTTTTTCCACAATCTCTCCAAAATGCTCTTGTAGCAACAAAGAACATAGTTTAATTTCTGCTTGAGTCATCGTACTAAGGAATCTCAGAGCTGTAATGGAATTAAAAAAAAATCACTGTATACTGGGAAGTTTTTCTTTTATGTTGGGAGTAGAACTGCTAAGTATAAATTCATGTACTGTGTAGAGGGTGTTTTGATATTATATATCAAAAGCCTTAATATTTTGCATATCTTCAACTTAATAATTTTGTTTTAGATACTCTGTTCTAAGGAAATAATAAAAAGATGTCACTGTAGTTCTCCTTAGAATACTAACATACTGGAAACAACCTAATGTCTAACAGTAAGGAATTACTTCAATAAATTATGGTATACCCATACAATGGAATACTACTCCAACACTTAAAATTATGTATAATGTTTTAGCATAGAAAATTGTTCACTAAATAAGAGGGCTACAAAGCAAAATGTAGAGGAAAATTCAATTAAGAAAAAAATGTATGGATAAAAAAGACTGGGCTATACATTACATTTATTTTTATAAGATTGTGTGTGATTCTAATTTTCTTTAAAGATTGGGTGTTGATGGTTTTGCAATGTCACATACTTTCAATCCTACACTTCACTGTTTGGAAGAATTAAGGCCACTTCACAGCCTACTGGGAGTGAACAGGCAGTGTCATTCCCAGTCCATAAAAGGAGTGGCAACTCAGAAAAAGAAATAGTTAAAGGGAAGCTTCGCGACAGGGTGTTTCAAATAGGAGATGAGGTATGATGTTTGCAGGACAGTATCTAATTCTGAAAATTCTACCTTTTGACAAAGTAGATACAAATAGATCATACTACATAATTACTTGCGTTTTTTTGTGTCATCACAAGTGCTTCCAAATATTGGTTTGTAGCCCTGGCTGGCGTAGCTCAGTGGATTGAGCGCGGGCTGGGAACCAAAGTGTCCCAGGTTCGATTCCCAGCCAGGGTACATTCCTGGGCTGCAGGCTATAACCCCCAGCAACCGCACATTGATGTTTCCCTCTCTCTCTCTATCTCCCTGCCTTCCCTCCCTAAAAAAATAAATAAATAAAATATTTAAAAAATATATTGGTTTGTTCATTTATTTCTCCCGATTCCTCAGAAGCCAAGTCTTTGCTTCTCAGCTTCAGCATCTTATCCACACATCTTTAGAGAAGCATCCCCTGACTCTACCATTTTCAAAAAGGCCTTCCAAGGAGCTTGGTTCTAGCTCTTTACTTCCTGCACGCTGGTTCCCAGTTCGGGACTGGGTTCATTGATCCAGGGACAGGGCCGCCCCGTTCACACAGCGTTTTCCACTAACCTCTGGGTCACTGCAGTTTAACGCGGCGAAGTTCCCCCGCCCCACGGGTTCCAGCGGTTCCTCCTAGCCGCCGGAGCAGAGAAGGAGCCCTCGGCCCTCTCTCGCACTACTGACGAGGAGGACCCGGAAAAGAAAAACCCGCAGGCAACTCTACCCCAGAATTTCGGTGGTTTCCGGGGACGCTCTTTCTTTCCTCTCGCTGGGAGGTTGGAGGACTGGCGAGAGACTGTTGGAGGAGCGGCGGGCGGACTTTCGGTTTTATGCCTCTTAGGTGCTGGAGGAAGGCTTTAGGGTCGCTATCTGCGCCGCGGCCTTTTTTGGCCTGGCCGACTCACGTGACTGACGGGGTTCCGAAGCAGCGGGTAGCACGGAGGAAGCAGCGGCGGGTGCAGAGGCAGGAGGCAGTGGCCTGCCGAGGGACTGGCCGCCTGCCCTCTCGGACCGCCGCGGCGGAAGGAAAAAAAAATGGCGGAGGCCTCAGCAGCTGGGACAGGCTCAGGCGCCGCCCTCGCGGCGCACAGGTTTTTCTGCCACTTTTGTAAGGGCGAAGTCAGCCCCAAACTACCGGTAAGAGCCCCGTGACCCCTGCACTCGGGCATCGATGTGGATTCCTCCCCTTTAAGTCCCGGAATGGGTTTTAAGCTTCCTGCACATCCCTGAAATCGGTTTCCCACATACTGCTAACCACCGTTCTCTGGTCGCTGGCCCCAGACCCTGGGCGTCTGGGCACTGGTTTCCTAACTCTCCGAATCCCCACCCCTCGGACGCTCCACCTGCCCCCTTCTCCTTTCTTTACCTCCCTCCTCCATCTTTTTTTCTTCCTTAGCAGGTTCTCCCCTGAAAACTCTCCCCTCAGTTTTCTTTCACTCTTCCTCACCTTGGCTCCTTGTTACAGTGACTCTCCACCCCACTACATTCCGCTGTTGTTTCTCACGTTCCTTTATTTCTTTTTCCACTTCTCACCAGAACTGCCCCACTCCCCATTTTCAGTGAATCAAAATAGCGGATTGATGATGGCCCCTGTTAGAGAGCACAGAAAGAGAGGGTGGAAGGTAACTGCGGCGGAGGGAAATTTTGTTACTCAGTGGTTTTCCAGGGTTCTTGTGAAAGTGAAAACAGCCGTGTACTTATGACTTGCAGACTGCCTGTGCTCCGTACCAATGTTGAAGGGAATGGTTTTAGGAAGAAGGCAGGACTTACTGCTTCAACTTGTCATGCTGCCAGGGTCTTCAGCACCATCTCCCTTCCTTATCGGCCCCTCTCCCTCATTCTGTCTTTACCTAATGAAAAGATCCAGGACAGAATGTAACTGCATCCTCTGACATGAATTGGTTTTCACCAGTTTCTGCTAGACTGTTTACCCTTCATGGTTGTGAAGAGAGTGCTTCTGCAGCATGCTAGCAAAACCCTGAAGCCGTTTGGGGTTGGGTTATAGGTACCGCAGGGAGACCCACCCCGGATAATATGAATCCTTTGGCCAACCATCTTTAGGATTAGTTATGATGGTTCTACTTAACAGTATAAAGGTTCAGTTTTAAGACAGGGTGGCTACCAAAAACTTAACTATTTATAGTGTCTCAGATAGTATCTATGAGAAGGCCTTCCGAGGCATGACTGTATGTCTCATTTCTTAGAAACAAAAATGGAGTCTGTGAATAAGCATATAAAAGGTGTTTTAACCGTATCACCTGAAAAATTGTGCTTTTTCAGGCTTTTAGGCATTTTCTTTCCTTTCTACTCATAGTCAGGTTCATTTTATGAAACAAAAATTTTTAACTTAGATGGATGAAAATCTTTTTTAAAAGAAAGGGTTTATTAGGCCATTGCTGGCCAAAAAGAAGACTGGTCTTTGGGCGAGGAGTCTAAATCACCAGCTTGGTAGGAAAGGCATGTCCGTTGTCTTGAGGTTTGTGAGCATTTTTATACATCAAGGAGACGTAAACTGGCTGAAAGTATTTACATTAACTATAGGCAAAGAGGTGTGAGAGGGTGAAGTGGAGCCAGCTCTGGGATAGGCACAAAATCCACAAAAAGATATGTCCCCTCCTGTGGGTTGGCTGTGGGCCACAGTCTGGAAAACCCACATGTAAACAAGAAGTGGAGGCTCCTGGAATGCCGTGGTGCCTGGTAGGATTATTTCAGAAATAGCCACCTGCATATTAATATGAAATTCCAACAAGGAATGGAAGGAATGTGAGCAGTCTTTTGTGAGAGCTGGTCCACAGCTATTAACAGGCTAATTGTTCTGTCACTTTCTGTCACTCTCTGGCCTCTGTAATTTTAATTTAGAACATCTCAGAATTTTCTTCTTGTCATTCTACATGTTACTTAGTTTTGCTTGCCTGTTCATGCCCTTGTGTGTGCACTTTGTGCCATATTTTAATGCTGAGAAGAGCAGGTGCCTTTTTTTTCTCCAGTGGATATCAGAGCCTCCAGACCTCTCTTACTGCAAAGAGGGAGTCTGGAATGTCCTCATGTGGTTGAATGTGATGCCTTGTTGAACATCCTGGCCTTAGCTCTTCTGATCTTCCCCTCACTCCCAGCATCCCTGGAAGTAAAGCTCTTTTTAAATGACTAGTTTCAGGTGTACAACATAGTGATCTGATATTTATATACCTTTCAAAGTGATCACCACAAAAACTCCAGTATCCATCTGCTACCGTTCTTAGCTTTTCTGGTTCTTTAAGTTGGTCACTTATGTGTTTTTTAGGGTAAGAAAACAGTCTTAACTTTCCACAACTTACACCTTTTCTTTTTACTACCTGAAGTCCTCACTGCTTAGAGCTCTTGAAAAGGGATAATTTGCCCTGGGTGGCATAGCTCAGTGGATTGAGCGCGGACTGGGAACCAAAGTGTCCCAGGTTTGATTCCTAGCCAGGGTACATGCCTGGGTTGCAGGCCATAACTCCCAGCAACCGCACATTGATGTTTCTCTCCCTCTCTCTCTCTCTCTCTCTCTCTCTCTCCCTCTCCCTCTCCCTCTCCCTCTCCTTCTCTCTCTCTCTCTCTCTCCCCCTCCCCTCCCTTTCCTTCCCTCCCTCCCTTCCCTCTCTAAAAATAAATAAATAAAATCTTTAAAAAAAAAAGAAAAGGGATAATTTGAAAGATGTTAGGTATTTTTCTAAGCCTTAATTTGATTCCTGGAGGCATCACATAATGTGTGATGCCTGATTTGTAAATTAAAGTTTAACACAAATATGACAGAATACTTATACATACATACAAGATTCTCTGCTGGATGCCCTGAAGGCAGTGCCTAGGAATATGGCCTCACAGGTTTGTTGGAAAGACGAGATAGACATGGAAAAGTTAATGTAAGGTGAATGAAGATGGATAACGTGCTTTAGAATTCAAAGGGAGATATGGTGGCTTTGGTGAGGTAAGGGAAAGTGAAAGATGGGTTTTACATTGAGTTCTGTAGGACAGGTAGAATTCAGATTGAGGAGAATAGCATTAGATAGCATTAGATTAGTAGGAAAGGAAGGGTGATTTGAGGAAGAAGAGAGAAACATTTAGAAAATTGTTACACGTTTTTTAAAAGATTTTATTTATTTATTTTTAGAGAGGGGAAGGGAGGGAGAAGGAGAGAGAGAAACATCAATGTGTGGTTGCCTGTCATGTGGCCCCCACTGGGGACCTGGTCTGCAACCCAGGCATGTGCCCTGACTGGGAATTGAACCTGTGATGCTTTGGTTCACAGACTGCACTCAATCCACTGAGCTACACCAACCAGGGCTTCATTACCCATTTTTTAGGAAAAGGTGCAGTGAGGTCGACAGTCGAGTTTTTATTCGTATATAAGCCATTGAGTTTCATCTTGTTTCATGGCCATTTTTGTATCCTTAACCCAGACTGTCATCTTGAAAATGTCAGTTGTAAGAATGACCAACATTTAATTGTGACCAACGGTAAGTGGCTGGTTTAGTACAAACCTCTCTCTGGTACTGAAAAACCAATTCAAACACTGGTAATTCAGAATGGTTATTATATGAATAGGGCAACATTGGAAAGTTTATTTGATCCTCTCAGATAAAAAGATAAAAATTTTCATTTAGAAAGAAGACATGAAATTTAGGGAAACCATGAAGGGAATTTTAAGAAAATAATATTCAATAGTGCTGTTATCTGTTAGGTTTCAAGAGTGTCCGTTCTACAAGTGAGTATTGGTTTAGAAATTTTCTGTATTTAAGAGTGTTTTCCTGTTTACAGTGAAAATAATTTCACTGTACTAAACTTGGACTTTAAAATAAGAGGCTTTGATTATGTGGTCTGAAACACCAGGGTTTAAAATTTATGTATGATTGAGTAAATGTATGATTGAGTAAATACATGTTTTGGTCATCAGATGATAGAAGAAATTAAATGAAAATAATTTTATTTTCAAAACATGAGAAGCTTCTATCTCACTTAATGATTCTATTGAGAGACAATGTGGAATCAGAACTGAAGGAGTTACTGTTGTTACACTGAGGGCTAAGTAGGTAGTACCACAGAGGTACTACTTGATTATCTAGCATTGGTGTGATTCTGGATGGTAGTTGCTTATTAAATATTTCTTGAATGAATAAGTGGTATAATGAATTCTATACCCTATAACTCTGTTTGAAAAGTAGTGGCTTTAATGTTGTGAGATCTAAAGGCATCAGTGGTACAAAATGTAGGTGCTACCACATGAAGTTTGTACAGTGTCAGTAAATGTGTTCCCTTGAAGGATCTAGAAACAAGAAATAGGTATTTGTATGGGTAGAGGGCTCATCCTAGTCTTAATTCTACTGATAGACATGTATATACTGGGGAAATCTGTGGGACTTTTTCAGTATGAGGAAGAATAAAATCTTAAACTTACTGCAGATGAAATTTCTTATATTTTGGGGGGAAGTACTGATTGGGTACTGACACTCCATGTTTCTTTATGTTTAGTTGACTTTTTATGACCTTATATTTAGGGAGAGGTCAAAGATGATCATCTTAGAGGAGGATTGGTATGGATTGCTGCTTATTCTCTATAGTCAAGTTAGAAGGGGTATAAAAATAATAAGCCTGTGGATGCTGAGTTCTTCTTCAGCTCTCCACAGCTGAATAATGAACAATAAAAAAAAAAAAAAAAAACAGTGTAGAGCAGTTGTTTCTCAGCCAGTTTTGCTCTACAGGAGATACTTGGCAATGTCTGTAGACCTTTTTCGTTGTCAAATTTGGAGGAAGGTAGAGGGTTGATTCAGGCATAGTGTATAAAGTCAGGGATACTGCTAAACATGCTACAGTTCATTGGACAGCCCCCAACATCAAAGAATTATTGGGCCCAAAATATCAGGAGTGCTAAGGTAAGGAACACTGATGTAGAAGGATGACGTGGGGATAGTCATTGCTGTCTTAAGTCAGTGATGCTTAAGGCTTTTTTCTGATATGATTTTGATTTCTAATTTTGGGATCCTGATGAGAATTTTCAGTAAACTAATGAGAGCATGTAATTTTAGCCAAAGCTCTGATGGGAGGGATTGTTGAGAATAGTGGTTAGTGGCTGCTATTCCATTTATAGCAGTGACTGTTGGGGTCACTTTATCTCTTTGTGGTTACTGAGACAGGAATTGGATCACCCTTCTCAAGTTACACATTGTAGGACAACTTCTGAAAGAAAAGTATCCAAATTTTTTTGTTTGGTGGGAATTGAGGTGGTAACATGCATGTAATACGCAGGAAATTCTAGTTTGAAAGTAAAGCGAAAAGCAGAAGACATGCCTAACTTTTAGTTTTCCTACAGCTCATCTTAGCATGAATCAAGTTTTACTTCCTGTGTTTCTCTTATACCTCTTAGACATTAAATGAGCCCAGGAGATTTTGTGGTTAAACTTTTAGTTTCTCAGAACTGTTGGTGGAGAGGGTGAATTAAAGTTATCAGTCCTGGTGCTGGCTGGTGTAGCTCAGTAGACTGAGTGCTAGCTTGTGAACCAAAGGGTTGCCAGTTAGATTCAGGCAGGGCACATGCCTGGGTTGGGGGCCAGGTTCCCAAGTAGGGGGTGTGCGGAGAGGCAACCACACATTGATATTTCTGTCCCTCCCTCTCCTTCCCTTCTCCTCTCTCTAAAAATAAATAAACTCTTTAAAAATTAAAAAATATAAGGCAACATTGCATTTTTTTAAAAAGTTATGTCTTTGCTTTAATACTAATTCTTCATGTGATTGGCACCAAGTCATCTGACTCAGTTTATTATGGTATGCTCTACTGTAAAATGATACTGAGGTGCCCTTATTGGAACATTGAATGATGGACATTAAGAGAAATGGACCTATGTCATTTCTGATTGAAAGGTAGTGTAGAAGTGAGCAATCCTTATTTGTAGAGAAAATAGGGCCTTTACTGTAATTGAAACATTTGAGGTAGTTCTTATAGTTTCACATACAGAAGTTTAGGTTAGATTGTGAAAGATTTTAAAAATCTTTTTTTCAGTCCTGTTGTTAGCAGTTCAAAGTTCCTTAAAGGTGTCCAGAGGAATGTATGTCAAATAGTTGGCTCTGGTGATTTTTAAATTAGGCATGCTTTTCTTCTATGTTAAGTAGGTTTTCTAGCCCCATTTCCTCAAATAGGCAGTTTTGTTTTTCTTGAAAATCTGTCAAAATAGGTAATCTCTCTCCTTGATAATTGCAACTACTGTTACAGGGAAGTTCTTCATAGACAAGATATCTTTACCTCCTTGCTGCTCACTTTGATGTGCAGATCTGAATAGATATTAAACCTAGAGGACCATTTTCTAGAAAAGGTTTCATTATATTTACTTTCACCATGCTTAGAATTTACTTTCTCAAAAGAAAAAAAATCTCATAGTTACATGCCCTTTTCTGCCTTTTTCTGGGTTAAACTGATACCTGCACGTATCCTACAGTGATGCTGATCTCCTAGCCTGGAGGTTCTTAAACCTATCCAACCCAGTTCCCTATTTTTTTTTTTAAGATTTTATTTATTTATTTTTAGAGAGGGGAAGGGAAGGAAAAAGAGGGGTAGAGAAACATCAGTGTGTGGTTGCCTGTCGCGTACCCCCAACTGGGGACCTGGCCCGCAACCCAGGCATGCGCCCTGACTGGGAACCGAACCAGTGGCCCCCTGGTTCGTAGACCAGTACTCAGTCCACTGAGCCACACCAGCCAGGGCCCAGTTCTCTGTTTTTATAATAAGTATTTTCTTACAGTTCCTTTAATGAAAGGAAATTCATAGGCAATAGAACTTTCCTATACATATGGTTTTTGAAAAATTACCTAGCTGTAAATAAAGAATAAAAAAAATTTATGACAAAATAACGTACATTGCAATCTGTAAATACTTGGGTGTCCATAAAGGGAAGATATCTACATTGTAGTAGATACAGGCACCAAGCATAGATACAACAGCTTCCTGAGTAGACTGCTATTAGGGTATTTGGAACATAAATACCATGATAAGCAAACCACCAGAATGCTGAATAATTCTTGGTAAAGGTACACATAAAGTATTGGGTTGGCCAAAAAGTTCATTTGTCTTTTTCTGTAAAATAATAGACAAATTTTTCATTTTCACCGATAGCTTTACTGATTGGATATTTTGAGTATGTTGGCTATCTCCCACATGGTAGAACTTTGATTGTTCTCAATGTCTTGATTGATTTGATTGCTATCAACTGCAACTGGTCTACCCAACTTTGGAGTACTGTCCAGTGAGAAATCTCCAGCACAAAAAAAAGTTCATAAAGCACTTTTGACTCATTTGATCAGTCACAGCACCTTCTCCATACATTGCATAAATCTATTTTTGCATTTCAGTTGCATTTTCACCTTTCTTGATATAAAGCATAATATGCCAAAAATGTTGCTCTTTTTCTTCCATCTTCAATATTAAAATGAATACACAAAAATTCACCAATTTTGGAAGTTTCTTTTTAATGCATGCTATTATGGCAGCTGTCACAATAAAGTAACAAAATTGTTTCAAGTGAAGTTAAAGATAACTAAGTGCTCCTAGAGCCATCTTACCAAAAAAAAACCCCAGCTTTTTGGTCAACCCAATATAATTTTCTCTCACTTTTTTCAGTAGTTGTTTTTCTGGACATTTAGTGTATATTAAAATTATGCAGAAGGACTTGGTGTTTATTGTAGAATGGAGTTAGGTCCTAAGCTTTGATAATTACAAAGATACTTTTATCTACTTAACTATCCATGTGAAGTTTAATAATAGAGATATTTTGTTGTGCTATAGTTTCCTATGCTTTCCTGGCTTCTGTGCATAAAATGTTATTAGCATTCTTTTTATTTTTAGAGAGAGTGGGAGGGAGGAAGAAAGAGAGGAAGAGAAAGGTGGATTTGTGAGAGAAACCTAGATTGGTTGCCTCCTGTGTTCCCGCAACTGGGGACCTGGCCTTAACATTAAAGTAATAGGCACTGCCCAGGCATATGCCCTGACCAGGAATTGAACTGGCAGCCTTTTGGTTTGCAGGCCAGCACTCAAGCCACTAAACCACACCAGCCAGGACTTTTTTATTGTTTTTAGTAGAATTCTTTATGGCTTTGACAACCAAAACTCTTCAATAGACATATAAAAGAAGATTGTATTGTCCCCATTGAAAATGCCTTCTAGTCTTATAGGAAAACATTTCCCTATTTTATTCTTCACTCTTTTTTTAAAAATTTTATTTTAATCATTATTCAAGTACAGTTTTCTGTTCTTTACTCCCATCCCAGCTCACCCTCCCATTTCTCCCCACCTCCCTCCCATTACCACCCCCCCAGTTTTTGTCCATGTGTCCTTTATATTTGTTCGTGTTTATTATTCACTCTTAATTTCTCTTATTATTCACTACTTTAGTTAAAGATTCAGTCTATGTCCATTTACTTGGTTTACTTTTCCTTTAGATAATTTTTCCTTTATGCCTTTAAATTTCTCACTTTCTCATTATTCTTATTGCTACTTCCTTTTTCCATGAGAGTTTAGAACAGTGTCTGGTATATAATATTCATTCAGTGAGTATTTGTTGAATGAAGAAATTGTATTTGCAGGCTTTTTCTTCTTCTTGCCACTTTCTGCTTTTGTACAAGTTGAAAATCATGGGGAGGGGTACTAATATTCATAAAACAAAAAAAAAAGGTTGGCTCACAGCAGTGGTCTGATGGACTACAGGGTTGGAGTCTCTTGTTTTTTGTGTATAGCTTTGTTTTTACTATATATTTGATAGCTTGTAAGCAGAGGAGCTTCCCATAGTTACCTCCTTTCCAGATGAACAGCTGATTAGCTTTTTAAGCAAAATTATTTCAGGAATCATTTGTAACAATTTGTTGAATGGAATTTAGCTGCTTCTTAGCAAACCTGCTGTAATTTAAGTGGTAGTCTGAGGTACTTATTCTCAGACTAATATGTAAAGCTCTTGGTTCCCTGATTGTAATTTATAGTGTCAATTACTAGGTTCTGATCTTGTCATATGTTCACTGCTGAATGTTTAGAGGTATTAATGTTTGTAGTTAAAGGATAAGTTAGGTTGAGGAATGTAAATTTTGCACCCTGAACTTGTTGGTTTGAAAAACACTTTAAACTTTGATTGCCTATGTAGTATGAAACTATAATGGTACATTTATTGAATGCCTTTTGTTTAATATGTAAAAGGAAAATTCAGCAAGTTCGCTTTCATTGCTAGTTTTATTAATTTGCATACTTTAGATTTGAAAGTAATGTAAATGAGAATCATGAGTGTTTGATTTTACTCATCACTGAAATTATTGGTTTATTATTCTGTGTCAAGTGTAGTTGCTGACTCAATGAGGGAGAGGCTTGTTTTAATATACTAGTATTGTGTTGTAATATACAATATTAGATGAAGATATTTAGTGTTCCCAAGGTTTTTAATGGGGATAGCAGTATAACAGTCTGTCTTATCCTACAACACAAGTGTTATACTGTATTTTTCGGACTATAAGACGCACCCTGCCCCCCATTTGGGAGGAATAATGGTTGTTAGTGCTGCTGTTGAGTTCTGTTTACATTTACATTGGTGAAATATTATGTTATTTATGTTATTAAATATTTTACCACATTTTTTGCTTCAAAAAAATTTTCCCTCTTTTCCTCTAAAACCTAGGTGCGTCTTATAGTCCGAAAAATACGGGTAAATAATTTCAGAGGTATGTCTATTTCTGGAATTCCTGAGTGAAATTGAGTGGATATTTTCTTTGAGGACATATATTCTGTGTTTGTGAAGTGTATAGCACTTTGAAATTTGTTTATGCTTGATAACAACATTAAAGTAATAGGCACTGCCCTGGCTAGTGGTAGCTCAGTTGGTTGGAGTATCCTTGTAACTGGAGGTTTGAGGGTTCGATTCCCCATTAGGGCACATGCCTAGGTTGCAGGTTTGGTCCCTGGTCCAAGTGTGTACTGAGAGGCAACTGGATTGATGCTTCTCTCTCTTGCATGGATGTTTCCCTTCCTTTCTCTCTTCCTCTCTCTAAAAGTAATGAAAAAGTGTCATTGGGTGAGGATAAAAATAAATAAGTAAATTAAAAGTAAAATAAGAGACACTAGATCATGCAGTAATATCAGTAGTCTGTTTTCATTCATTCAGTAACTGTTGGTGCCTACTATATCCAGGAGCTGTTCTAGTACTTGGGCTGTGTTCAGGAAGAAGAGATTCATAAATGTTGGGGAAAATGAGTAGTGGAGTTAGGATTTAAATAATTTCTGCTCCTTTTGACTTTGTGTTTAAATATTAAAATAAGGTAGCAATCTCAAGATCAGAGCAAATGCCTCTTTGCCCATTTTAGGTCTGAGCTATGTTTAAACATGGTGGGAAAGGGCTTTCAGAATAAACTGGATGCTAGCTGTGGGTCTAATCATAAGCCCTTTCTTATAGGTGTTTCATTTTGTTTTAGTAATTATATACAAATGTTGCAGCACTGGGGAAAAAGTTTTATTTTAATTTTTAAACAAATTATTGAATCATTCAAGGGCCTTACTTTTCCTTTTCTGTAAAGTTAGTTATGTTTATTACCATCTGTGGTTTAGTGATTTGAGCTTTTTGGTATTTTTGGATTTTGGATAAGGGAATTTTCTTCTGTAGTTCACTGACTTATCCTTACTGGGATTTAAATTTAACTTTTGAAACGAATCTCCTTCATGAGTTATAAACTTTATTTTCTAGGTTTGCTATATAATGAACAATCTTGAGAAAATTAGGACTGAGGACATCATATTGCAAAGCAGTACCTCATTAATGCTGGTAATGTTGATTGAGGAAATTAAAACCTCATTTTTTGGGAAGACTTGGGATTCAGTGGCAGGTAAATTTGGCCTGTAATAATTTCCTTTTCAAGACTATTTTATAAATATCTTTCTTTGTTTCTTTTAGAGTTCTATTCTGTTAACTTACTATATTCTTACTTTGTAATGGTCAGTGGCTACTTTCATTAATTCAGTTTGTATATTATCTTTTCTGACCTGACTGTTCCTGAAGTGAATTAGATCATACTTTTAAAGTTCTCTTATCTCATTGACAGAGAGCTATACTAGAATCCCAAGTATGATATGGTATACCTGAGAGGTTTTGGAATTGCTCTGTGGGCACACAGTAGAGAAGACAACACTAGATTATTTAAAATTCTGTTATTTAATTTAATCTAATATAAAGGCTTGTTCTTTATTCCTTTTTAAACTGATACTGTAACATGAAATGATGCTGATAGGTGGTGATTTTTAAAAAGTATTTATTTGGCAAAACAAAGTTGAAAATCCGATGTGGGTTCCTAATTTTTTAATTTTAAAATTGAACAGCTTTGTGGAATCTAAAAGTCTGGAAATCAGTGTTCTCCTGTTATGACACAGAATAGCATATAATGGTTCTAAAAAAATCAGTCAGTAAAACAGCATGCTTAATACTACTATTTATTCCAGCTTTTCCCAGGATTGATTGATTGATTGATTGATTTTCTGAACAGTTCACTGACTGACAAAAATCTTGTGGAACGTGGCTTGAGAAATGCTCCACATTTAAATTGTTCAGAAGAATTTATTAGAATCTATAATTTGTTGAAACCTTATGTTTTAGGCACTTTTAAACATTTTTTTGTAAATGATTTTATTTATTTATTTTTAGAGAGAGGGAAAGGGAAAGCAAAAGCGAGAGAGAGAAACATCAGTGTGTGGTTGCCTCTTGGCATGCCCCCTACTTGGGAACCTGGCCCGAAACCCAGGCATGTGCCCTGACTGGGAATTGAACCTGCTACCCCTTTGGTTCACAAGCCAGCACTCAGTCCATTGAGCCACACCAGCCAGAGCTCTAGGCACTTTTTCATTGATGAAGTGACTTGCCCAACATTACACAGTTGGTTTGTTACTCTCTGTTTCTAGTCTAGTTTTGCTTAACTTCAGGTTTATTGCTTTTAACCACCTAGGCTGGGCAGTTGGGTGGCCTAAGCGTTGGGCAGTTCTTATTTAGAGGCTAAGGATTTATGATTAGGACATTCACAGAAGTTTGTTTCACATGCCTTTACTTCCCTAAGTGTGATTTTGCCAGAATATTCACTTTATGTGTAATTTCATTGACTTTTAATCCCAGGTTATTTATCTTTCCCCACTCACCAGCATAGTGCTTGGGTTGTATAGCTTAGAATATACATGCTTACTGAATGAATGAATGTTGTAAGTTTGTGAGAAGATTCTATCAGAGTAAGAAGAAGGTAAAGATGATAAAATTTTCTTCCAGACTATGGTGGTATACATCAGAATGTGAAACAAAGAACTTGCACAGCTGAAGGTTTTTCTTAAAGAAGGGTTTTATTGAGTTAATAAAATGCTAGCCAAAAAAGAAGACTGGGCCTGGGGCATGAAGTCTAAACCACCAGCTTGTGGCCAGGTAGAAAACACTAGCATGTCTGCTACATAAAAAAGAAGCAGAGGCTCCTGGCATTCTGTGGCACCTGCTTATTCTCTCTTTTGGATTATCTTGGAAATAGCCACCTGGAAGTTGATAATGGTGTTCTAACAGACATGAATATGAGCAGTCTTTTGTTAGCTGGTTTTCTGCTATTAACAGGATGACTGTTCTATTCCTTTGTCTCACTCTCCTGTTACTTTAATTTATTTTGGAACATTGCAGAATTTCTTTTCAAGAGCTAAAGGCAAGTGTTTTGGATCATTTACCATTGTTGTTTTTTAAATCCTCACCCAAGGATATATTTATTGACTCGAGAGAGAAGGAGGAAGGGAGGGAGAGAGGAACAAACATCAAATTGGCTGCTTCTGGTACATTCCCCAACCGGGAATCCATCCTGCAACCTAGCTATGAATACATGCCCTGCCTGGGAATTGAGCCCGCAACCTTTTGCTATAGAATGTTGCTACAACCAACTGAACCACCCGGTCAGGGCAATTATTTACTATTTTATGTCTGTGCCCTTCTTGCTGCCTTTACTGTGAGCAAAGAACACTGACTAAATCTTTCCTGGCTATGTTATGTTGTATGAGGTTAACTTTTTCTCTGATAATTCTTGAAGTTTAGTCTTTGTTTTTCTTAGGAAAATTGGCTTCTTGTCCATTTATTTGATCAGGCTTATATCAAGTAATGCTTTGTCCTGTGACCTCATTTTCTTCTTTGCTACACAATGAGCCAAAGAAGGTTGGTTGGTCCAAACTTTTGTTTGGACTCCCTGATAATGTCAGTGTTCAGTCATGGCCTGGAATGAAGGAACAAAATGAAGGTTGTGAATATTACTATTTTTAGGGAGTGAGACCATAAACATCAAGGCAGTTAGGGCTTGAAACTGAATCACAGCTCTTCAGAGAGTCTTTTAAATTGTATAGGTATCTTTGTATATTAAAACTGTGGCTTAATGTTTTATTTCTTTTTTTCTTTAATATGGACCTTTAATTTTACTTTTTTCCTTTGACTCAAGCTGGCCTCACTTAGCACCCTGACTCACCTACCTTGGTCCCTTTGCGTAATCGTTAAGTCCTCAGGACAGGAGGTTTTGGTCAGCATCCAGTAGTCTTTTTTTTTTTTTTAAATATATTTTATTGTTTATGCAATTAAATTGTCCCAAATTTTTTCTTATTGTCCCCCTCCATCAGCCCGCCCTACTGACACAGGCAGTCCCCACATTGCTGTCCATGTTCATGGGTCTTGCATACATGTTCTTTGGTTCTTCCCTATACTGTAATTTACATCCCCATGAGTATTCTGTAACTACCAATTTGTACTAATTAATCCCTTCATCTTTTTCACTTATACCCCCATCCCCTTCCCATCTGGAACCATCAAAACATTCTTTATATCTGTGATTCTGTTTCTGTTCTTCCTGTTTATTTGTTTTTTAGTTTCAGTTATTGATGTTATCTGTTCCCATTTTCTTCATATTTTTGATCTTAAAGAAGAAGCTTTAACATTTTATATAATACTGGTTTGCTGATGATGAACTCCTTTAGCTTTTTCTTGTTTGGAAAGCTCTTTATCTGCCCTTTGATTCTAAATAATGCCTTTTCTGGGTAGAACAGTCTTGGGTGTAGGTTCCTGCTTTTCATGACTTTGAATATTTCTTGCCAGTCCCTGCTGGCCTGCAAAGTTTCTTTTGAGAAATCAGATGACAATCTAATGGCAATTCTCCTATAGGTAACTAACTGCTTTTCTCTTGCTGCTTTTAACATTCAATCTTGTTTTTAACATTTGGCATTTTAATTATGATGTGTCTTGGCGTGGCCCTCTTTGCATCCATCTTGTTTGGGACTCTCTGTGCTTCCTGGGCTTGCATGTCTATTTGCTTCACCAAGTTAGGGAAGTTTTCTTTCATAATTTTTTCAAATAGTTTTCCAATTTCTTGTTCATCTCATCTCATCTCATCTCATTCTCATCTCCTTCTGGCATCCCTCTGATGTGAATGTTGGTGTGCTTGAAGTTGTCCCATAGGCTGCTTTCACTATCCTCATTTTTTTGGATTCTCTCTCTCTCTTTTTTTTTTTTTTTTGCTGTTCTGATGGGTTGTTGTTTGCTTTTTTTGTTCCAATCTCTGATTTCATTCTTGGCTTCATCCACTCTACTATTGATTCCCTGAGAATTGTTCTTTATTTCATTAGTGACTCTTCATTTCTGACTGGGTCTTTTTTGTGCTGTTGAGGTCCTTTGATTTCTTTGAGCATCCTTATAACCAGTCTTTTGAACTCAGCTTCTGATAGGTTGCTTTCCTCTATTTTGTGTAGTTCTTTTTCTGGAGTTTTGTTCTGTTCTTTCATTTGAGCAATGTTTCTGTGTCTCCTCATTTTGGCAGCTTCCCTGTGTTTGTTTTTATGTATTAGATAGAGCTACTATGTTTCCCAGGCTTGTTGTATTCTGTGTCCTGTAGTGGCACATAAACCACCTGCGGTGGTTTAGTGACAGCCTTCACTATTACCCAAGCTGGATACTCAAGGTACACCCACTGTGTGGGCTCTATATACCCTTCTGTTATGGTTGAACCTTGCTTTTGGCACATCAAGGGTCAGCCACCTCCTGTGCTTTGTCCAGAGTCACACGACATTAACTAGAAAGCAATCTTCTGATGGCTGCTACTTGTGCTGGGCTTGGAGGAGATACCCAGGAGAGGTCAGGCGGTGAACCATGGCTGGCTACTGCTAGTGCTAGGCCTGGGGCAACTTAGGGAGAGGTGTGGGGCTAGCTGAAGCCAGATGCTGCTTGTTTGAGAGAATTTAGGAAAATCTGAAGCATGGACCAAGACAAGCCATCTGTATGGAAAAGCCATGGAAATAGCTTGGGTGGGTCTGAAAGTTGGGTGGGGCAGAGCCTAAGGTAATCACCAGGGTCGGGCAAACAATGTGAATTGAGTTTTAAGAGTTTCAGCTATGGTACCTGCCTGCTGGCTCTGTGTGGGGAGGGCTCAGAAAAGAAGCAGTGGCTTCTGCCAGCACTTTAGTCTGGGAGAAAGCTCCCCCAAAACTCTTGCCCTGATATTGGACTATTATTTTCTCCCCATTATGTCTTCATACCTTTTAATCTGCTGCCCCTGTGCTGGAGCTCAGAGAGAGTGCGGCTATACAAGTAAGTCTGTGCTCTAGTTTTACAGAGGAGAAACAGGTCTTCACAAAGACTATGAAGGTAATGATGGAACTGGGAATATAACTCAGAAGTCTTGTTGTCTTGTTTTAGAATTCACTTGCTTTTGAAAATGAAATGTAACCTGGATTGAAAAGGGATAATTAAAGGGGATTATGGGAAAAGTCTCTAGAAAATACCAGGGTTTTTGACCTAGAGATGTGAGCTTGACATGAAATTCAGGGAGTTTTGAGTTGGGCTAGGATGTGTGATGTGTTTTAGTTTGTGTTCCTAATTCCTGTAATTAAGAGTTCAGAACAGTTTTGCCATGTGTTACTCAGAATATAAATGAGAGATTATGAGTAAGAATATTATTATCTTAGATTTTTGACACTGTCAGAAGAGATAGAAAATAGGCTTTTGTTTTAGATAAAATAAGACACTTAGACATTGATAGTGAAGTGGTAAAAAAAAGCAAAGATATGGAATTAGGAAATAGTATTTATTATTTTTCATATCCTGAATAAATTTATACTAGGTGTACAAATTTATTGCAAGTTCAAAGGTGTGTAAATTTTACTATAGGACTTAATTAATATAAATAGGTCCTGGTTCATTGTCCTATCAAACCGTCACATTTTGTGATAATTGATACTTTGAAATATAAGAAGGAAAAGAAGAGAATGCATTAAAAGCTTGTGGGGACTGCCCTGGCTGGTGTGGCTCAGTGGATTGAGCTCTGACCTGTGAACAGAAAGGTCACTGGTTCAATTTCCAGTCAGGGTACGTGCCTGGGTTGTAGACCAGTTAATCTGGTTGCAGCCTCAGTGTAGGGCATGACTAAATTGTGATTGCAACTAAGAAAATATAGACAAGTAATAGTATTGTATTCCATCAGGATGGAAGAGGTTGTGTGAATTGTGGTCAGCAGTGAAAGAATTCAAGAGTTAGAGGCAAACAAACTGCTTTTCCTGGTACTACCCAGAGGGAGTGGAATCCCAGGTCCTTGATTTTGAGGATCTTTAATTGATGCTTATACTAGGGATGGATATATTAGACTATCCTGGCATGATGACACAAACTATATCCACTTGTGTTGGTACCCTGATTCTCTGCTTATTTAGCGAGTGATTATAATTTTAGAATAACCATAATAGCTATCTTTATTAAATGTCTATCTAATGTACCAGTCACTGAATTAGGTATTTTATAAACATCTTAACTTTACAATAATACAGCAGTGAAGCAAGCTATCATTTTACATACTGATGAGGAAATTGAAAGTCAGAAAGGTAGTGTGACTTTAATATCCAATTGGAGTCCTAAGATTGGAATTTAGGTCTCTGAACCCACAGCTTTTTTCTCAGTGCCAGGATACTTTCCAGGAAAATTTGCTTATTGAAAAACACTATGCTGAGCCCTGGGTGGTGGTGTGTCTCAGTGGATTGAGTGCCAGCTTTCCAACCAAAGGGTCACTGGTTTGATTCCCAGTCAGGGCACATGCCTACGTTGTGGGCCAGGTCACCAGTAGGGGGTGTGTGAGAGGCAACCATGTATCTCTTACACATTGATGTTTCTCTCCATTTCTCCCTCCCTTCCCCTCTCTCTAAAAAAAAGTAGATAAATAAAATCTTTTAAAAAAGAAAAACACTATGCTGAATATTGAAAGTATGTGGCCCATTTGATAATAACTCTTTTATTGCAATTAAGTAAATTGACATTCTAGGGTTTTTTATATGAGGTCTGTCTGAAAAAAGGCAAACCATTGTTAATATAACGAGGATGGTTTGCATGACATTGATGAAACCTGGCAACGAAGGAGGGTGGACTGAAATGTGCATGCATGAACAATGACGACTTCACTATAGTAGTCATTGTGGGTGGTAGACACCGTTGAATGAGCACATGTAGTTTGTGGCCATCACATTAAAAATGACTGAGCGAGGACTTACGGCAAGATAGAGGAATAGATGGACGCACCGTACCTCCTTGCACAACCAAGATTAGAACAACAATTTATAGCCAGAATAACACTCAGAACTGACAGAGGATTTATCTGGATGGAAGTCGGACAGCCAAGAAGTTGAAGTAGACCCGTACATCCAGACTGATAGGAGAGGATGAGCTGGGTGGGCGCGGGTCGGTGGCGCGCGGAGGTAGGGGAATACTTGGTGCGAAATCGGCGCGAAAGCCATCCGGCGAGCAAGAATGCAGCGGTGGTCCCTGAGTATGCAAGCAGCAGCTGGCGGACCCAGTGAGGCGGTGATTGTGGACCAGGGCAGAGCTCGCAGCCCAGGATCTCAGAGAAGGGACTGAGATCCCAAGAGAACTACCGCCATTGTTTCCTCCGGTCCCCACTCCTGCCCCCACCCCCACATATAACGTCACAATCTAGCGACTGGGGTGCCCAGCCCAGGGGAACAATTAAGGCTCCGCCCATCACCGTAACAAGAGTGACCAGACCAAAAAAAAAGAGAGAGAGAGCGAGAGCGCGTGATGGCTCAAATAGAACAAATCAGTGCCCCAGAACTCATCCTTTTGAGCGACCAAGAAATAGCTAACCTATCAGATGCACAGTTCAAAACACTGGGGATCAGAAAGCTCACTGAATTGGTTGATTTTGGGCGCAAATTAGATGAAAAGATGCAGGTTACCATAAAAGAGATGCAGGAAGACACACGGAGGAGAGCCAATAGTGAAGGGAAGGAAACTGGGTCTCAAAACAATAGAGTGGACCAGAAGGAAGATAGAATCAACCAAGTAGGAAAGCATGATGAAATAAGAATTCAAAAAAAATGAGGAGAAGCGTAAGAGCATCCAGGACACCTTTAAGCGTTCCAACATCTGAATTATAGGGGTACCAGAATGGGAAGGGGGAAAGCAACAAACTGAGCATGTATTTGAACAAATAATAAAGGAGAACTTCCCCAATCTGGCAAAAGAAATAGTCTTCCAAGAAATCCAGGAAGCTCAGAGGGCGCCAAAGAAGTTGGACCCAAGAAGAAACACACCAAGGCACATCATCATTACATTAGCCAAGGTAAAAATGAAGGAGAGAATCCTAGAAGCAGCAAGAGATAAGGGGACAGTAACCTACAAAGGAGTTCCCATCAGACTGTCAGCTGATGTCTCCAAAGAGACCATACAGGCAAGAAGGAGCTGGAAAGAAATATTCCAAGTCATGAAAGACAAGGACCTACATCCCAGATTGCTCTATCCAGCAAAGCTCTCATTTAGAATGGAAGGGCAGATCAAGTGCTTCTCAGATAAGGTCAAGTTAAAGGAGTTCATCATCACCAAGCCCTTATTTTATGAAATGCTAAAGGGACTTATCTAAGAAAAGAAGATAAAGAAAAGACATGTATAGTAAAAGGACAGCAAACTCACAATTATTAACAACCACACCTAAAGCAAAACCAAAAGAAACTAAGCAAACAACTAGAACAGGAAGAGAACCACAGAAATGGAGGTCACATGGAGGGTTAGCAGCAGGGGGGTGGGAGGAGGAGAGAGGGGGAAAAGGTACAGAGAATAAGTAGCATAGAATGTAGGTTGAAAATAGATAGGGGGAGGGCAAGAATAGTACGGGAAATGTAGAAGCTAAAGAACTCATAAGTATGACACATGGACATGAACTAAAGGGGGGAAACGTGGGTGGGAGAGGGTGTACAGGGTGGAGGGGAGTGAAGGGGGGAAATGGGACAACTGTAATAGCATAATTAATAAAATATATTAAAAAAACGAGAAAGCCAAAACAAGAATGACTGAGCGAGTAGAGCAATGACTCTACATCAGATTTTGCTTTAAGCTTGAATGTTCCTCTCTGGAAACTATTTGGGTGATTCAGAAGACTGCAGCTCTGGGCAACTGGTGATTATTGTAGCTTTGTGACAACACCGCGCCTGTTCATGCATCATGTCTTGTTCAGAGTCTTTTGATGAAACATCAAATCACCCAGGTGACTCAGGCTCACTACAGTCCAGATTTGGCACCCTGTGACTTTTGGCTTTTCTGAAAACTAAAGTCATCTTTGAAAGGATAGAGATTTCAGACCATCATTGAGATTCAGGAAAATACGGACTTCTGGCAAGATGGAGGCATAGGTGGACGCACCGTACTTCCACACACAACCAAGATTAGAACAACAATAATTTAGAGCCAGAATAACACCCAGAACTGACAGAGGATTTATCTGAATGGAAGTTGGACAGCCAAGAAGTTGAAGTAGACCCGTTCATCCAGACCAGTAGGAAGGGAGGAGAGGAAGAGCCAGGCACGGGGCTCGTGGAGATCGGGGAGAACTGGGCACATAAGCCTTCCAGGACACAACGGTGGACCCTGAGTACGCAAGCAGCGGCTGGCGGACCCAGTGAGGCAGCGTTGTGGACCAGGGAAGAGCTCGCAACCCAGGATCCTAGAGAAGGAACTAAGATCCCAGGAGAACAGAGCTACCACCATTGTTCGCCCCCGCCCCCACATACATCATCACAATCTAGCGACTGGGGTGCCCAGCCCAGGGGAACACCTAAGGCTCCACCCTTCACCATAACAAGAGCACCCCGACCTGGAAAAAAAATTTTTTAAAAATTAAAAAAAGGAGAGAGAGAGAGAGAGAGACATGTGTCCAACACAAGAACAGATCAGTTCCCCAGGACTCATCCTTTTGAGCCACCAAGAAATACCTAATCTATCAGATGCACAGTTCAAAACACTGGGGATCAGGAAGCTCACAGAATTGGTTGATTTGGGGCGCAAATTAGATGAAAAGATGCAGGTTACCATAAAAGAGATGCAGGAAGATGCCCAAAGAACCAAAAGTGAAGGGAAGGAAACTGGGACTCAAAACAATAGAGTAGACCAGAAGGAAGAAAAAAACAGTCAACCAGAACAGAATGAAGAAATAAGAATTAAAAAAACACGAGAAGCTTAGGAACCTCCAGGACATCTTTAAACGTTCCAACATCCGAATTATAGGGGTACCAGAAGGGGAAGGGGAAAAGCAACAGATCGAGCATGTATTTGAACAAATAATAAAGGAGAACTTCACCACTCTGGCAAAGGAAATAGACTTCCAAGAAATCCAGGAAGCTCAGAGGGCCCCAAAGAAGTTGGACCCAAGAAGAAACACCAAGTCACATCATCATTACATTAGCCAAGGTAAAAACGAAGGAGAGAATCCTAGAAGCAGCAAGAGATTAGGGGACAGTAACTTACAAAGGAGCTCCCATCAGACTGTCAGCTGATTTCTCCAAAGAGACCATACAGGCAAGAAGGAGCTGGAAAGAAATATTCCAAGTCATGAAAGACAAGGACCTACATCCCAGATTGCTCTATCCAGCAAAGCTCTCATTTAGAATGGAAGGGCAGATCAAGTGCTTCTCAGATAAGGTTAAGTTAAAGGAGTTCATCATCACCAAGCCCTTATTTTATAAAATGTTAAAGGGACTTACCTAAGAAAAGAAGACAAAGAAAAAAACAAGTATAGTAAAAGACAGCAAACGCACAATTATGAACCACACCTAAAGCAAAACCAAAAGAAACCAAGCAAACAGGTAGAACAGGAAGAGAACCACAGAAATGGAGATCACATGGAGGGTTAGCAACAGGAGAGCGGGAGGAGGAGAGAGGGGGAAAAGGTACAGAGAATAGCATAGAATGTAGGTTGAAAATAGGGGGAAGTAAGAATAGTATGGGAAATGTAGAAGCTAAAGAAATATAAGTGTATTCCCAGCCAGGGTACATCCTGGGTTGCAGGCCATAACCCCCAGTAGCCGCACATTGATGTTTCTATCTCTCTCTCTATGTCCCTCCCTTCCTTCCCTAAAAATAAATAAATAAAATCTTTAAAAAAAAAAAGAAATATAAGTATGACACATGGACATGACTAAAGGAGGGGATATGGGTGGGAGAGGGTGTACAGGGTGGAGGGGAGTAAAGGGGGGAAAATGGGACAACTGTAATAGCATAATCAATAAAATATATTTAAAAAATAAGTAAATTCATACAGTTAAAACACACACACACACACACACACACACACACACAGAGATTCAGGAAAATACAACAGGGTAACTAATGGAGATTCCAGGAAAGGATTTTGCAGAGTCTTTTGAACAGTGGAAGAAGTGCTGGGAGAACTGTGGGAAGTCCCCAAGATGCCTACTTAGGGGATGTAGGTATCATTGTCCTATGTACAGTGTTTCTTGTATTTTCTTCATTAACTGTGTCCATTTTGCATGGCATATGGCTGGATACTTTCTGTACAGACCTCATATGGCTTATGAATTTGTTTTTGTGAATCATTATCTAAGGGACAGGATTTTTCTTGGTTTGTTTTAAGTAGATGTTTGAGCTTGTTAAGATGGAAGGTTTCAGGCCCTGGATTGTGTTCAGGAAGAAAGGGCTGAATGGCTGCTGAATTTTCCAATGCCTTGTTTGGCCTTGCCATATAATTTTTCACTCAAGATACAGCAAACTATAGTTCCTTTTCTTTTTTCTTTTTTAAAATTCTTAGTTTATTGATCTTACGAAAAATCTGTATAGTCATCACAGATAAAGTCACTGAAGAATCTTTACTCTTTTCCAATCTCCAGTTCACTTTTTGCCAGCACCAGCATTGGCCTTTGCCTTCCCCCTGACTTTCTTCATTCTGTTCTTCTGTTCCTTTTTCTGTTTTCTTGAGGTCTTCTCATATAGACCATGTCTTGTGAGTCTGTGTTTGGGTTCATTTTCTTTGCATAATCCAAGGAATCATAAATCATGCCAAAGCCAGTTGTCTTGCCACTGTAACAGAGTGCAGCCAGGGGGCCCCCAAAAGAGGGATTTGTAATGGGGTCCAGAACACAGGGTGTCCAGGAAATATTAAAATGTAGGATATCTTCACCCCCACAAGTCTAAACTGGGGGATGGGACACATGGAGAGGGGCCTTTGAGAGTTGTTATGCATTGGAGCAGTTTTACAGCTAATCTCAGGCATGATCGTTTAACAAATCTGTAACTCTTAGGTGGTTTCACGGATATGATAAATAGCTGTGGCCATGCCTTGAACCAGGGAGATGTGAGTGACTTCCACCCAGGATGTAACTAGGAGGCAACCCCCTTGGTTATAGCACCTGCATGAAAGCTCGGAGATGATTGGCTCCACACCATGGGGCCATGCCTGCCCAGACCTACTATGGCAGCCCAGAAAAGCTGGAGAAATACGGGAATGCTGGCAGGTGTAGCCGATTGTGGGAGGAGTTGGAAATGGGTCTGCAGAGGAAGATTGGCGCTGGCATTTAAACCCAGTCAGGGCAGCCATGGATGACAGGTGAGGGGTGGGGGGAAACCTATGCAGGTTTGGCAAGAAAGGAATGGTACCACGTGGCTTTGGTGAGGTTGGGAACCAGACGGCTTTGGGGTTTCCTTTGCGACATAGCTTAGGAAGCTGGAAAGTAAGGTGTAGCAGTGAAGCAGAGCTCTTAGCAGTTTGGAATAATGCAAGACAGAGGCTGTGGGAAGGAAAGGGGTGCAAGGACTCCTGCTGGTGGGCCGTGAGAAGGTGCCATGTGGTTTTGGATTAAAAACTGGATGGAGATCGCTGTGGTGACACAGTTGATGGTGCTGGGAACCTAGGGAGGCTGCCAGCCAAGCACGGATTACTGGGAAGAACTGGGGGCTGCTTGAGCCATGGACTTCTATTCTCTTCCTGAGATACAGTACCTCCCAACTGGGCAAAGTGGGGAAGGAAGGACTGTGTGTGGGGAGGTGGGAGTGTTTTAAGGGACTTTGGGATTTCAGTGAAGACAATAAGTCATTACTCTTAAGTCTGTATAACTTTTGAATAAATAATTCCGTTCCTTTCTATCAATCTCTGACATTGACAGCTGTAATTCCCTGGCGGTGGTCAAGGAGAACCTAGTACAAGAGGAGCCCAGGGGAAGGGGGGTCCATTTGGTAATAATATTTTGTACCCCCCATCAGGTCTGTTCTGTAACACCACCACCGAAATGGGTTCTGAATCCAAACACAATGATAGTATCTGGTGTGGTCTTAATTATACATTTTGGTTAGTTTTCCCCAAATTTCTGTCTTGGGTATCGTTGCCTTTCCAGGGTGAAGGACATCAGTGACCATTTGTTTGCACAGAAGTGGTCTGTTGGTTATGATCTTCCTGGTCTGGATAGTCACTGTGTCGTTCATGATGGCTGCCAATCCAAATCATAGTTATTTTCAACTAATGTAGTATAATGAAAAGAATGTTTCCCAGATCTGCTTTAATCAGTAGTTTAAAATACACGTTTAAAAACTATGATAAGGCATTCTCTAAAGTGTATTTCTTTCTTACCAGCCCAAATCTTGATACTATTTATTTAAAAGAGAGATTTGTGGTACTGAAAGAGAGCAGTTTGCCACTTCAGGGTATGCTGCTTTGGAATGTTGATTATTTTCTGTTGGTTAATTTTAATAAACAGCAGACCTGGGAGAAGCTCTGAAATAGAAGTTACCCTTTGTAAAGAGACATTTACATTTGTAAGGGAAATCTCCATTTGTAAAGGTGTTTCCTTAGCTTTACTCAGCCTGCCTTCACTATCTTGTAGAGAAGCCTTGGACTTAAATCTGCATAATAATCTGAACCTTGTTTACTGTGTTTTTCCTGGTAACTTCCCATAACTTACTTTCTATCCCCAACATCATCTTTTTGTCTTTAGCTGTAAGTAGAACTTAAAGTGATAGCTCCCACCATTTGGGGGAGTTAGTCACTGTACCCATGTATACAGGAGGTTTGTATGTTATTAGACTTTTAATTTGGTCTTCTCCTGTTAACCCATCTTGTGTTCATTTTTTTATTAGTCTAGTCAGAAGAACTTAAAAGGGTAAAGGATAATTTCCCTCCTGTAGGAAATGGAAACTAGTTTAATGGAATTTTTTGCTTAATTGAATTAACATTTCCATAGAATAACAAATTTTTTTCTTACAGGAATAGTTTGTTAATGGGGAGAAGTAGGTGATATGTGAGTAAATAAACGAACAAGAAAATTTTGAATAAAGATACTTGATATAAATTTTCATTTGTGTACTTCAAAGATTCATTTAGTGTAAACCCTGATGAGGAATTTATCTGCTGAGATGGATTCCCCATGGTAGTGAAGGCCCAAATTTTATAAATAGTAAGAGCCTAATTGTCACAGGTCAGCACAGGTAACCAGGTTCTTGGTGATAGCAGACAAAGAATTGAACTGGACACACTTCAGAATTTACAGCACAAGGAGAGGAGATTTATTAAGTGATAGGACACTCCACAGAACATGGGAGCAGGCCAACTCCAACAGAGATTGACCTCTGGGGCTGGAGGTCTTATAGGGTGGCTATCTCCTGGCTGGTTTTGGTGAGCTTTTATTGTGCATGTACAAGTAGTTATATTACTTTAAAACTGCTGTGCATGTGGTCTCCCATGATTTTTCTTGATTGGCCACCAGAGAAGGGGGTCACACAATGTTAATTTATTATAATGCTATTATACTGAAGCAGGAGTCATTTGTTGCATGTTCTGTGCAGGTGCATGCATGATTCACCATGATTCGTGCCTTTCCAGAAAATGAACAACCAGTCTTAGAACAGGGTCTCTGTCCTGGGTTGATATCCTTTATCTTAGCCCTAGGGCGCCTCCAGAGTTTCCTCCTTCCTATCTCCTGCCTCACAAGTGCAGCATCAAATAAATGCACTTGAATCAGATCATCGAATTGCTCCCACCTCAGTCTCTCATGCGTTTCTAACAGTGGCAAGTAAAAACCCTAACATCTACCTTTCCTTGAGCTTTGAGAAGCAAATTTATATAGGGGAGATGTGGGAAATTTGGAGGGGGAAATTCCTAGGGGCAGTACAGACTTGCTGTTTCTCTTGGGAGTAAGAGGTGGGGGAGCTGAAAGGGGAGTTAGTAGTAACACAGCTTCTTCCCAGGCTAGCTCCCTTTGTTTAGGTGTTGTTTCTCTGTATTAGCATTCTTCTCTTCCCCACACCTTTGGTTTGTGGCCACTGAAGCTATTCATTCTCTGGTTAGGGAGGGGATATGTAAACCATTTGCTCTAGGGTGTCCTTGGTTAGGAGAGAAGGGGAGATAACATCTTGCTCAGCTGTAAGTTGTTCCAGTGGTTTGTCCTTAATTTTCTTGTCTCAGTTTCTCCATTCCCTTATTCAGGAATTTTTCTAGCTTCCAACTGTTCTGTCTCAAAAGGAGTGGTTGCATCTTAGATTTCAAATTAAAGGTACTTGAGGTGGAGTGGAACTTACATGGCAGGAAAATTCTTGCTAGGCAACTCAAGCATTGGGACACATAGGGTACCTAGCTAACAGGTCTCTTCTGAATCCCTCTATCTATCATACTTAATTCACCGTAGGCTAAGGTGAAATCCTAAGATTTCCTTCCTGAAGCAGGTTTCTCTTTTTTACTCTCTTAGGCAGGAAAACGGGGAAGGTCAAAGGTTCTTCCAGGGTCCTGTGGAAAACGGGGAAGGTCAAAGGTTCTTTCAGGGTCCTGTTCCTTAATAAACAACTTAAAGTCAATATTCCAAAAAGCAGCTTCAGTCAGAGTGGCAAAACTTTGGTTTCCTCATTCTCTCTCTCTCCCTCTCTCTCCTGCCCGCTCGCACGCTCACGCTCTCTCTGTCTCTCTCTCTGTCTCCATTCGTTTCTTGATGGAACCTAGGTTGCTTCCTTACTTGGCTATTACTGGTAATGGTTCAATGAACATAGGGATGCATATATCTTTTCAAATTATTGTTTTTGGTTTTTCAGATACTCCAAGGTAGAATTTATGTGTCATATGGTACCTTTATTTTTGTTTTTTTTGTTTTTTAATTAAAAAATGTATTTATTCATTTGGGAGTGGGGAACATTGATATGAGAGAAGCATTGATTGGTTGCTTCCCATACACACCCCAGTTAGGAATTGAATCTGCAACCCAGGTATGTGCCCTAAGCAGGAATTAAATCCCCATACCTTTTGGTATATAGGATAATGCTCCAACCAGCTGAGCCACTCTGGCCATTCATCCTCACCTGAGGACATGCTTATTGGTTTTTAGACAGAGGGGAGGGGAAGGAAAGAGAGAGAGGGAAACATCCAGTGGTTGCCTCTTACATGTAATTTAGGCATGTGCCTTGACTGGGAATCAAACCTGTCACCTTTTGGTTTACGGACAGTGCCACAGCCAACTGAGCCTCTAGGGCAGGCCAGGGCTCTATTTTTAAGGTTTTGAGGAATTTCTACTCTGTTTTTCTTAGTGGCTGCACTAATTTATAGTCCCACTGATGGTGTACAAGAGTTTCCTTTTCTCCACAACCTCAACAGCATTTGTTAGCCATTCTGATAGATGTGAGGTGATATCTCATTGTGGTTTTAGATTTACATTTTTCCTTATGATTAGCAGTGAGGTTGAGCATTTTTTCATGTCTCCTGTCTGTCTGTATGTCCTCTTGGGAGAAATGTCTGTTTATGTCCACTGCCAATTTTTTTATTGGGTTGTTTTTTTTTTGTGGTGTCAAGTTATAGATCTTTATAAAGTTTGCTTATTAACCCCTTATCAGATGTATTATTTACAAATCTTCTTCCATGCATTAGTTTGTATTTTCCTTTTGTTGGTTTCCTTCACTATGCAAAAAGTTTTTAGTATGATATAGTTCCATTTATTTATTAATTTTTTTGTTTCCCTTGCTCAAGGAGATATATTTTTGCTGGGTTTAATGTGCTCCCATGTATAATGCTCACCAGTGTCTTGTGTGCATGATACAGAGGGTTATTATACCCATTATCATACCCCTGGTATGTAATCATTATAGCCATGTATAATGCACATCCTTATTTTCCTCTCAGAAATTTGGGCAAAAAAAGTGTGCATTATACACTTAAATACAGTATATTCAGAGATACTCTTAAGAGTAGTGTCAAAGAGTTTACTGCCTATGTTTTCTTCTAAGAGTTTTACAGTTTCAGGTCTAACATTTAAGTCAAGTCTTTAGTTCATTTTTTAAAGATTTTATTTTTTTATTTATTTTTAGAGAGGGAGAGGAGGGAGATAGAGAGAGAGAAACATCAATGTGCGGTTGCTGGGGTCATGGCCTGCAACCCAGGCATGTGCCCTGACTGGGAGTCGAACCTGCGACACTTTGGTTCGCAGCCTGCGCTCAATCCGCTGAGCTACTAGCCAGGGCTAGTTCATTTTGAGTTTATTTTTGTATAGGGTGTAAGAAAGTGAGCCCTGGCTGGTGTGGCTCAGGGGATTGAGTGCTGGCCTGCAAACTAAAGGGTTGCTGGTTTGAGTCCCAGTCAGGGCACATACCTGGATTGCCGGCCAGGTCCCCAGTAGGGGGCATGTGAGAGGCAACCACATATTGATGTTTTTCTCCCTCTCTTTCTCCCTCCCTTCCCCACTGTCTAAAAATAAATAAAATCTTTAAAAGAAAAAGCTATCACATTTTATCTTTTTTCCCTGTATCTGTCCAGTTTTGCCAACACCAGTTATTGAAGAGACTGTCTTTACCCCATTGTATATGTTTGCCTCCTTTGTGGTAGATTAATTGACCATGTAAACAGGGATTTGTTTCTCTGCTTTCTGTTCTATTCCATTGATTTATATATGTTTTTATGTCAGCACCATAGTATTTTGATTATTGTGGTTTTGTAGTATTGTTTGATATCAGGGAACGTGATACCTCCTACTTTGTTCTTTCTGAAGATATCTTTAACCCAGATCTGAATAATAAGTCTACTTTGGAATCATTGGTAATCAAAAAAATAGGTTAAAAATATTGTAAAACTTTATTATAAATTCCTCATCTGTAAATTGATTTATGCTCTGATTCAGTTTATGTCTTACTTATGAGGCAGTTTTTATCCTCAATATTAGAATATTTTACTTCTCTGATACCACTAATACATCTTTTTCATTAGATTTGAAGAGAAAATTAGGTGATGAATTCATTGCAGTTTTTAAAAAATTAGCACAGATTAAGAAGAAGAAAAATCTCTTAGACGTTCTCCCTTTCAGCTCTCATTGGGAACCATTTAAGAAGCTATTCTGTAAACATTTTAAGGAATTTGTCATTTGCCAGAGAGTAACAGAATATAATCCTGGGAGTGAACAAGCACATAAAACATTTCATAGCATCAGCTTGTGTACTGCATATTATTCTGAGAGTACATACTTAGCTTTTTAATGAAAGACTTTTTTTTTTTTATAGGAATATATTTGTCCCAGATGTGAATCAGGCTTTATTGAAGAAGTGACAGATGATTCCAGGTATTGTACAAACTCATGAATAAATCAGGCATTCTGTTACCAAAATTATTTTCTCTCAGCATTGACTGAATGAATAGGAAGGAATTTGTTTTGTAACTTATACTCTGTGCTTAGAGGAAGATGGGTGAGTTTGGAGAGGGAGAAAAGTGGCATAGAGAAGAAGAAAAATGGGAAAATTTGGAAACTGATGTTACAATGAATGTGATGAGATGTATTGTTTCTGATCATGTGTGGCATTTCTTGGTAACCTGTATCCGTAACACAATAAATCTGGTAAATTTTGGTTTATTTTCTGAGATTTTAAGGTTCTTTTAGATTATTGATTACTTTTTAGTGACCACTCTGATGCTCAACTTCACTTACACCTCTTTGGTGGGCTGAGAGTGACATCTGACACAGATATCTAATAAACAGGATATTTTCTAGCCAGGGAAATTGTTATTATTTTGCCATGAGGAGGCCTTGAGTCCTTTTTCTTACTGGATAACAAATATATGCCATCTTCCTACTGTAATACTAATATTTGGATTTGTAATGCTTGAAATTGGCTCTCATTGATCCTTGTAAAGGTACAAAACCTATAAAAAGGGGAAATATTTCTTGAAGTGACTGTTATATATTCCTTGGTTAATACGAACAAAACTATAAAAACTTAATAAAAGCAGAATAACATTGATAGGATGGCTTTTTTGGCTAAATAGTGGCACATTTGTTTATTCGTGGCTGTATGGTTAAACATTAGTTGGACAGTTGAAGTACTGACTGGATAAAAATCTATTCTGAAGCTTTTCATCTTAATTTTGGAGATTTTAATGGCAGTAAGTAATTCCTTTACTATTACTGTTGGCAGAATCTAAACTGGAAAGTCCCTTCCACAACCAGGAAAAACTACACATTTTACAGTATGTACTATTAGTTTAACATTATCAATGATTAATGATTTTGTGTATGAATGAGTTGGAGCTTCTGGGGCTGTATATGGCATGGGATCTAGTTTTTTATAAGCACTTAAATGTTGATCTAATAATCTTGGTTTTAAATATACAATACCAACTCTAAATGTGTAAGATTAGCATGATAGCAAAATTAGCAATTATGTGTGTCATGGATGGCATGCTAATTTGGGTATTTTTTATTTGTGCTTATAATTGCATCAAATAACTTATTTCAAGTACTTAGGTGCTGCATGTATTAAATAAAAAGTATATTGATTGTTGGGTGGCAATTAATGGCTGTACTTCTCTAGTTTTAAATCGTACTTCTAATTCCTTTAGGCCTATATACAAATCATAGTCATAAATGAGGATAGTAACTGTAGGACGGATCTCTCCCAGAAGGGAACTATGAATTCTATGGATCATGTTCTCATTTGACTTAGTCATTCTTTAATTTATGCCTATATAAATTAAAGGTTGTCTTTTTTTTTTTTTAAGATTTTATTTATTTTTAGAGAGGGAAGGGAGGGAGGGAGGGAGAAGGAGAGAAGAGAGAGAGAGGAGAGAGAGAGAGAGAGAGAGGGAGGGAGGGAGGGAGAAACATCAATGTGCGGTTGCTGGGGGTTATGGCCTGCAACCCAGGCATGTACCCTGGCTGGGAATCGAACCTGGGACACTTTGGTTCCCAGTCCGCGCTCAATCCACTGAGCTACGCCAGCCAGGGCTAATTAAAGGTTGTCTTATACAGATGCTATCAATATCAAATACTGCAATCCAAAGATACTGTCTTTTGAAATATTAGTTTTTTAAATGGTTGAAGAAATCTTTTTTTTTTTTGAAGATTTTATTTATTTTTAGAGAGGGAAGGGAGGGAGGGAGAGAGGAGGGAGGGAGGGAAAGAAAGAGAGAGAGAGAGAGAAACATCGATATGTGGTTGTTGGAGGCCGTGGCCTACAACCCAGGCATGTGCCCTGACTGGGAATTGAACCTGCAACACTTTGATTCACGGCCCGTGCTCAATCCACTGAGCTACGCCAGCCAGGGCTTGAAGAAATCTTTTTTTTTTTATTAACAGTCATTGTCTTAGAGGCAGCATGGTGTTTTCTTCTGCAAAGTTCATAAACATTTGCAGATTTGAATACTTACAGTGGTAAGTAGTGGATGATAAAATCTAATGAGGAAATCCTTACATGTAAATATTGGATAATGGGCCCCATTTGCTACTAGACATTTATCTAGAGGGGCACCTTGTAAATTTTCTGAAACTTTGTAACATTTCTCAGAATGGTGGTTGTTTTTATTATCCCTTCCCTATGATTAGTTCTATTACCCTTAAAAAATACTAAGGAATTTTAAGGAAAGGGGGGTTGCTGATGGATTTTAAGGGGGAGCAGAACCTCCAAATGGTTTTAATTACCAAAGCCCTTGGAATTCCTGAAGCTATGTAGTAAAGGCAGGGAACAGCCTGCCTTGGAAGCCTGTCTAGGCTTGAGCAATAAAGTGGGATATATACTGCCGCTCATTTTTTTTTAAAAAGTTATGTGGTAGTTTACTTTCTTATTTGGCATAGATTATAGGGTACTTTAGGTTTGTTCTACATCTGAAGTATTTTTTACAAAAGCATTTTAACTTCTGAAACAAATATAGGTATTAAATAATTTCTAATGAGAGGTTAATATGGCCTGAGAATGAATAAGTATATGAAGAATAGTGTTTGCTTTACTTTTTCGCTTTTGGTTCCTGACTAACCGAGGTGTGTGTTTACTTACTAAGCTCAGCACAATGCCTAGATTGGCATTGTAATTCTGAAGATGAAAGCTACTTATTGTAGAAGCTTTCAGTAGGGTGAGTTGTACATGTTTGTGCACTTAACATGTGTCTCCTGAAGTAAAAGTTGTATCCAGCAGTTTTTGTGGTTCTTTTTCCATCCCCCTTATCCCAAAGCCTTAGCCAGTTTCCTCTCTTAGCAGATTTCACAGGGACAGTATTTCTTCTGTCTTTGGGAATAGACAGTTATTTTATTGTTTACACATGTGACACTAATTTTTTAAGTTAACTCTTATTTCCAAGTTATCAATATAGAATATGATATTACAAAGGTTTTCAAAAGTGGTTATAACAGAGGAGTCATGTAACAGGGCAAATTGCTAAGAGGAGGCAGGAGTGGGGGAAGTAAACTCCTTGGTAGAGTTGAAGATTAAAAGTGCTTTCCCTCTCTGTGAAGGGAGGGGCTGCCAGAGGAGCCCCTTGTGAGCTGCTTGTGACTCAGCAGAAAGGAACTTGTAGAGAATGTAAGGTTCAATACTTCTGCCCCCTTGTGGCAGCTGGAAGAGGGGCAAAGGAAAACTTGGCCGACTTTAGCCCCCAGTGGTTGAAAAGGTGGACACTCCCACAGGCTTCCCATACAAGAAGGATTTTGGAGGAGGACTTTCAAACCAAAGGCAGGAAGAAGCCTCCATCTTGCGAGTGACAGATGCAGGAACTGCTTGGGGCTTGGGGCTTAGTGCCCACATATTCGGAAGCCAGCTGGTGGAAGCAGGGTCCCACGCCAGAATGCATGACTTGCTGGGCACCAGCCCTTTAGACACTGCGACCCTGTGCAGTATGGCATTTGGGTCCTGGACTGCTTCTACTCTCTCGCCCTGAGAGCAGTGCACAGAGGCTGAGATCAACACACAGAGACATGACCTGGGAAGTTCCCTGTGAATGGACCTACCCCAGCACAGCTGTCTAGAGTGATCTGGCAGCATACCCCAGACCCTGAGAGAAAGAGAGCTGCTATGAGGCAATGTTGATTCTGGCACCAGAGAGAGAGGGAGAGGATTTGGAGCTGGAGAGACAAGACCCGTTGGAGTAACAACCTTGGACTACAGATGAGCAATAATGGGGGACTTCTAGATTCAGATTTGGACTTTTAATCTTCTTGGGAGTAGCTGGTTTTCTGTGACTCAGAACAAGCATGTTCCCAGCCCCCTCAAATTGGGAACCATGTTAATAAAAATCCATTTTCTTCCCACAAATCTTCATGTTATGTGTGCACTTGGTGACAGGCTACACTGTACCCCATGTTGCCCAGTTACATGATGAGTGCTCTGTATAGTGCCTGACACATAATAAATACTCTACATATACTTGTATTAATAAAGTACATTCTTTTGGGTGGGGGTAGTATTTATATACCAAGGAAATTGACAAACACTACAAATCAGGGCCTTCCCCTGCCTCTCCCCAGATAACCAAATTTTAAGCATTTACTAGCTTACTGTAATAGACATTTTTTTCAAGTACTTTTTATATATAAAAAAAGAATGTTGAAAACGTTTAAAAGTCTGTTAAATGAAGTTCTTTTCCTTGGTGGAAATAGAGAAGCACTCAATGAAACATGTAAAATATCTTTGTCATCAAGCTGTTTTTTAAACTATTATTTATCTTCTGCATAACCTCTCTTGACGATCTGGAGTTTTCCTCATCAAGCTTAAATGTCTTCTCAGTTTACCCTCAGTACCTTTCAAGTCTTATGAAAGAGAGATGCAGCATTTTTAATGGTAAAGGAGAACCGTTTCAAAAGTAAATTACTTAATAGGCAACTGAACAACACGAATGGCTGGGTTTGACTTGCCTGGTAAGTACTAAATCCTATTAGCTGCTAGTTTGACACTCCTAGGCTGTTGAGTGTCAGAGGGAAAGCAATATATATACTAAGTCCGTTTTGTTTATACACGAAAAGATTAGGTTTGCTTAATTCCAGAGGAATTTCAGAAGATTAAGTTTTAAATAGAAAACATCATAGGTTGAGCAGGCTGAGAAAAGAAAAAATTAAAAATTACATCACCCTCAAGCAGTTCCATCAAGGATGAAATTTCAAATCACATCATGTCTCACACCCAGTTCTTGCTGCAAAATAAATCACTTGAACAGAGTGCAAACCAATTTTTATTTTTAAAGTGTTGTCCTAGTGCTGGCCTTGAGGCTCAGTTGCTTGGAGCGTGGGGGGCAGGGAGGGGGCGTTGTGGGTACCATTCCCCTTCAGGGCACTTGCTTGAGTTACAGGTTGATCCCTGTGGGGTGCAATCCATTGATGTTTTTATCTCTTTCTACCTCCTCTTCCTCTTCCTCTCTAAAATCAATAAACAGAACCTCAGGTGAGGATTTAAAAAAATGTTTTCCTAAGACAGTCTTCTTGAACTTCAAAAGCACATTTTGTAATTACCTATCAAAGGAAACTCAGTATTTCACTCCCCCCCCTTCAGCTGGTGGTATCACTTTTAACTGTTAATAAACTATATTAATTTAAAACTGATTATTCTGTTTGTAAATTCTATATTGAATTACATATAAATGAATTTAATCGTATACAAGCTAAAGTTAAATGAGTCTTTTTCTCTGCCCTTCATTGATTTTATTTTTAGTAATTTCTGTCATTTTTGGAGACACAGCAGTTCATGTCCCTTGTTTGTTAAAAGATTAGTGTTCTGATCATGAGGAGAATAAAAAGAAGTCAGGGACTTTATCAGGGTTTGTGCCTAGCATTGATAACATTTGATTATGGGGTGTGAACTTGACTGCAACTTATTTTGTTTGTTTATTTTAGGGAAAGTGAAGGGCTAAAAAATAATTTGCTAAACTCAGACTCACTGTTAACCTGTATAATTCATTCAGATTTGTTTAAGCCCTTAATTTTCTTAACAAGTTTTTCTACAACCTGGAATTAATTAGGTAAGTGCTTCTCATCAACCTCCCTGCCATTGTAGGCACTGATCACAAACCGTATTTTTCCAGTCTGGCAAGTTTTCTCTCATAAGTGTTCTTGAGATGGATACATGCTATGTTTGTTTCCTCTTTGACACCAAGCTCATTTCAGGAGTGGGGAGCAGTTCCTGCCTAAGAAGTTCTCAGAACACCCTTCTCTCCACCCTAACTGTATGCATAATGTTGAACCCTTCGCTTGGAGGGAGCTCCCTTTTATCTATGCCAAGCAAGACCAATTCTGCAGTGCCTTTCCCAACCTCCTGGATAAAATTGACACGCCTTTCTCTTGCTCCCAGCTGGCAGCACCTGCCTTGTTTTGCTGTGTATAGTGTGCACTTTTTGCCCACATTTTTGAGGAAAAATAAGGATAAGCATTATACATGGGTAGTACTAATTCTAGATCTATATAAATGTTTTTAATTCTTTAATTTATATTTATGTGTTAAAAGTATAACTCTAGAAAACAATAATGATCGATCATATGCAAAATAATTCCCTGAAATACAAAAATGGGTTTTGTTTCTAAATATAAATAAATAAAACATTGAATTAAAAAATTAAAATGAAAGACTTTTTTCCTGAAAGTTCGGGCTAACAATGTGAGTGTGCGTTATACACAGCAAAATGCAGTATCTCCATTGCTTCCCCGCAAGTCACCATCCTCATACTCTATCCAAGTTTTCTGAGGCTTTCTGTGATGCCCAGCAGTGTTCTATGTGTGTTACACCTTAACTTCAGTAATCCTCACCACTACCTTATTTTAAGTGCTGCTGCTATTCTCACTTTATATGCAGGAACACTGAAGCACTGAGGGGTTGGTGTCTGAAAGTTACTCAGCTGGTAGATGACAGAGCAGGAAAGTTCCATGGACTGTGCACTCAAGTGCTCTGCCATACCTCCCTGCTGCATTGAGCTAGCTAACTGTGTAGTTGTTTCTCACATGTTTACACATATGGTACTAATTTAACAACTTTTATTTTCAAGTTCTCAATATAGAATATGGAATTGTAGGGTTTTCAAAAGTGATGAGTGTTTTGTATAATGTCTGATATGTAATAAACACTATACTTATATTAATAAAATACAGTCTTTACCCTCTGAATTTATATTTATGAAAGAAGGGAAAGGGGTGGAAATGAATGGGACAAATTCTAAATATTTATAATGCAAGGTAGAATTTGAATTGAAGTCAGAATGTAGAGGAGTGTGGGGGAATCTCATATGGTTGTTGAGTTCAGAAAAGACTTAATGGAGGAGGTTGCATTTGAGATGAACCTTAAGGATAGGTAGGATAATTAAAGAACAGAATAAACTATTGGGAGAAGGAAAAAAATATAGAGGCCTTTTATAATGTGCTAAATATAGTATCAGACCCCTTACATTGCTACATTTAATCATTCCCAAGTAACACTAACTGTTATTGTCTCAAATGTGTTTATTTGGTGGCTGAATAGTTTTTTAGTGAAACATTATTTTGAGAATCTTGTCTTATTTCTTAGCCTCTTTGAGAATAAATGTTTTTCCACTTTTGCTAAGTCAAATTTGAATTGCATTGCTGGCTCTGTGGGCCCTTCTTCACTGTAATGGCTCTTCTCCCCAATTTATCACTTGATCTTTCTTTGATTTTGTAGTTATAAACAGTTTTTTGTAGATTAATCCACAAGGCAGTTAGTCATAATTTTCTTTGTAGATGTTATGTTGGGATGAGTTCTTTTTCCTTATTGGAGTTTGTTCTCATTGTACCATGCTCTGTTTAGCTTCTGGGAGAGAGGTTTGTTGCTGGGAATAGAATCACTCATTCCTTTTTTTCTTTAGTTTTTTAGGTGGTGGTGGCAGCCGGATGGACAATACCACATCAACACATTTTGCAGAGGTAATTTTTCTTTTAGGTGTAGAAAAGTTTTAGGTTGGATGTTAAAGTCATGACATGCTATTAGTTCATCATGTAGCAGAACTTCAGAATGGATAGGGAAGATGTGGGCAAGAGTAGCCCTTAGAATGGTTTGTTTTCAGCAGCTGGGGCTTTGGCATATTACTTTTGGTAAACCCTTGATTACAATAATAGCCTCTAGCTATTTTAAATCTGGTTGTGCTTTCAGTTGTTTCTGCTTTATTGTGTGTAATAGTGTGAAAATAAAAAGCTTGTGTTTTTGAAACAAAAGAGCAGGCCAGAATGAATTCTTAGTTACCTGCAGGGGAGTTGCCATAAGACTGTCAGCTGATTTCTCAAAAGAAGCTTTGCAGGTTCCAAGGGGATTGCAAGAAATATTCAAAGTCTTAAAAAGTAGGGGCCTACAGCCAAAATTGCTCTACCCAGCAAAGCTATCTTTTAGAATCAAAGGGCAGATAAAGAGCTTCCCATAGAAGGAAAAAACTAAAGAAGTTCATCACTATCAAACCATGATTATATGAAATGTTAAAGGGAGTTATTTAAGAAAAAGAAGATCAAAACTATGAACAATAAAATGTCAATAGATACATACCTATCAACAATTGAATCTAAAAACCAAACCAAGCAAATAAGAAGAACAGAGACAGAATCATAGATATGGAGAGCGTTTTGATGGTTGCCATATGGGAGGTAGGTATTGGGGAAGGAGTAAAGAGTTGAGGGGATTAAGAAGTACAGATAGGGCCCTAACTGGTGTGGCTGAGTGGATTCAGTGCTGGCCTGTGAACCATGGGGTTGCTGGTTTGGTTCCCAGTGAGGGCCTATGCCTGGGTTTCAAGGCTGGGTACCCAGTTGGGAGTGTGTGAGAAGCAACCACACATTGATGTTCCTCTCCCTTCAAAATAAATAAAACCTTTAAAACAAAAGAAGTATAAATAAATAATTACAGAATAGCCAGGGGGATATAAGGGTACAGTATAGGAAATGGAGTAGCCAGAGAATTTGTTCACATAACCCATGGACATGAACACTAGTGTGAGGATCGCCTGAGGAAGTGGGGGTACTGAGTTCAGGGGGCAAAGGGGATAAAATTAGGACAAATATAATATCATAATTAATAAAATATAATTTTTAAAAAGTAGTGTTCAATAAGTCCATGAACCCTGAACTTTTCTCCTTTATCCTCTGAAAATTATCTTAAGACCTCCAGTCCCTCAGGTGTTCATGTTAGGTTTTTGGTCAAGATAATCAATGAAATATTTGAGTATTGTCCTGTTTTATTAAGGGTACTTTTAAAGGTTTTATTTACTTAATTTTAGAGCAAGGGGAAGGGAGGAAGGTGGAGAGAAACATTCATTGGTTGCCTCTCACATGCCCCCAAATGGGGGTCTGGCCTGTGGCCCAGGTGTGTGCCCTGACTGGTAATTGAACCTGTGACCTTTCAGTTTTCAGGCCAGGGTTCAATTCACTGAGCCACACCAGCCAGGGCTATTAAGGGTATTTTCATTTACTTATTGTCTGTAGTATCCAGTGTTAAGTTTTTTTTGTTAACTCAGAACTTCTTGGTGCATTGATACAAGACGGATCATGTCTTTAAACATCCATTTTTATTTTTCATTTGGATACATTGAAAAACATTTAAAATTTATTCTGCTTGCTAGTCCTAGAAGTCTTTCTGATTTAGTATTTTTTTTTTCATGTGTGTGTGGTAAAACAGGTTGCTGCTTACTGATTATGCTTATACAGAAGAAACTTGTCTTACGTTTTTGTGTTAGTTCTCCATGGAAATACATTGGTCTATCAGTTTTATAGTTATGACTCACCTATAGGAGATGCATTAAGAAGAAAAATAAATGTATATAGTCTTTTTCCTAACTTGAGTAATACTAAATCCGGCTCTTATGGTATGAGCTATTTCTTCAGGTGTTAAAGTAATTTTGCTGAACCATAGCCTGTGACTTCATTCTTTAGAGTTTGTAGCAATGCCTAGTTTTCTTTCTGTAGTATTCCGTGGTTACCATGCCTGGATATTTCAGTTTTCTCATTTTTAAACAAAATGTGTTGCATTTAAAAATGAAATTTGTCCCCTGCCTGGTGTGGCTAAGTGGATTGAGTGCCAGACTGGGAACCAAAGGGTCACGGGTTCGATTCCCAGTCAGGGCACATGCCTGGGTTGTGGGTCAGATTCCCAGTTAGGGACGCTCGAGAGGCAACCCAAAAAATTGATCTTTCTCTCCCTCTCCTCCTTCCCCTCTCTAAAAATAGATAAAATCTTTTAAAAATTAAAAAACTAAATTTGTCTTTCTAATATTATAGAAGTTGCTGGGGTTTAAAAAAAGTTAGCTAACTACTGTATTTTGCTGTGTATAGTATGTACTTTTTACCCAAATATTTAAGGGAAAAATAAGGATGTGCATTATACATGGGTAATAGTAAGGGTGCATCTTATTATATGAGCAGCACTAAAATGTTGGTGCGTACTATACACAGGAGCACATTATACATGGCAAAATATGGTAGTCTGTATTCAGTGCTTTAACAGCATTCTGCTAAAAGTAGGGGCAAGAAGCAAATATCATGGCTGCCTTGCCTACAAGGAATTTGTAATTTATTTGGGGAAGAAGTGCAAACACATATGAAGCCAATAAGAAAACAAGAGTGTAAAGAATATAATAAAATTATGGTGGTGTCTGTGTAACTAGCACAGTAGGGAGAGATTAGATTATGTGAGCTGTAGTCTTTAGAAGGTCTTTAGGACAAATAACTTAGTGATATGCCTGGAATCAAATTGCCTGAGTTCAAATATTGGGTTTATCACATATTTACTGCTTATGTAACATGGGCAAAATCACTTCAGATCTTGGTGTATCTGTTTCCTCATCTGTAAATTGGGAAAAATAATACCTCATAGGATTGTTGTGAGGGTTGAGTTGATACATGCCAAGTGTGTAAGCCAATGTGTCTGCTATATAGAATGCTTTATAAATTTTAGTCATTGTTAAGACTTTACGTAGAAGGTAAAACTCTATGGGAAAGGTAAAACAAAGGTTCTTAAAGTGCTGGACACCTGAAGGGTTAGGTGGAATTCCGATGAGCAAAAAGGTGAGAAAAAGATAATATTTATAGGCTGTGAGGTTTTATACTTAGGTCCCTGGGGCGGGGAGGGGAGGCAGAGACTTAGAAAATTATATATAGAAACCAAAGATGTTTTTTCTGCATTTTATTCGGTAATTCCAACAAAGGGCTTATATTCAGTTTTGCTCTGTTTTTCAGCCAGAGCTGCTTGAAAAGGTTATTTTCTATAATTAGGGTTTAGTAGTAGCTGAATTCCTAAAATACTAGATATATTAGGAAAGTCTTAGTTTAAGCAAAATTTCTAACACAGTCAGTATTGATTTTCCTTTATAAGTGTATTTGAGGTGGAAAGAGACTGAGTGAGGATGTAGTGAAGGTGGGAGGAGGCTGGTTGCCAGTAAATGTGAGGGTCAGTGGAGAATGAATATAAAAAATGTTGCTAGCAGCTGATGTGGGACAGTGGATTGAGTGTTGGCCTGTGAACCAAGGGATTGCTGGTTCAATTTCTAGTCAGGGCACATGCCTGGGTTGTGGGCCAGGTTCACTGGTGTGGGGCGCATGAGAGGCAACCACACATTGATGTTTCTCTCCCTTTCTTTCTCCCTCCATTCCTCTCTGTCTAAAAATAAATAAAATCTTTAAAAATAAATGTTGCTAGCATTTTGTAGAGAGAGGACATTGTTCTGCCGAGGTCTCTGTTAACCTGAGGATTTGAGCTCATGGCTAGCTGAGGGTTTCACTGGTTATTTGAAAGTTTCTGACGTATCTGACAGTCTCAGCTTAACAGGTCACTTCAGTGCAGGAGTCTTTGTGGCTGCTGCTTTAGATTAGCAGAATATAAAATAGGTAGATAGATGACTTTCTAGAAAAAGAACACTCAGCATGCATAGAAGTGCAGGGCACTCTGAGCAGTCTGATTTATATTTATTTAAATAAAATTTATTTTGGTACTTATGTAGCATTAAAATGGCAATAAAAAAGGTATTAAAAACACCTAGAGTTTCACAATTCTAAGAGCTCCCTTTCTCCATGCATTTTCTTCAGGTTTCATCCTGAGGCATTGATATATACTAAAAGGTATTATAACAACATTAAGGCATTTTTTTATGAAGTATCTGTCATTTCATCATCTTATTTTAGCTTTTTTTTTTTTTTAATTTTTTCAAAAGTTTTAATTTATTTTTAGATAGAAGGGAAGGGAGGGAGAGAGAGAAGGAGGAAAAGAAGGATGTGTGTGAGAGATACATTGATTAGTTGCCTCTCACACACCCTCAACTGGATACAGGGCCTGCAACCCAGGCATGTGCCCTGACTGAGGATCGAACCATCAGCCTTTGGGTTCACAGGCTGGTGCTCAGTCCACTGAGCCACAGTAGCCAGGGCCACTTGCCAGTACATTATATCGGGCTAAGTATAACCTGATACCTAAAGCAGATGAGGATAGTACACAAAAGGAAAATTATAAGCCAATTCATTTGTGAATGTAAATACAGAAATTCACCCAAAACACCAGAAGTGGAATTCACTAATACATCATAAGCAAAATTGTGTTTGTCCTAAGAACTCAAGGTTGAGGTAGTATTGGCAGGATAGAAAGCAGTGGAATGACATTTTTGAAATACTGAGAGAAAAAATACTGCCAACCAGGAATTCTGTACTTGGCAAAACTATCATTCAAGAGCAAAGGAAAAATTAAAACATTCCTAGATCAACAGTAGCAGAGAGAGTTTATTACTAATAAACCTTCCATACATGGAATGCTGGAGGGAGTCTTTTAGGCTCCCTGCCGACCAGTTCAATTTACTTTTTGGAGTAAGACCAAAGAATATGCATTTTTAATAAACTCTCCTATGGGTTTTTATAAACTGTAAAGAAAAGAACAAAGGCCTCGTAATGAGAAAACGTTTTACCTTCAGCAGACTGGTAAAAACTTTAAAAACAAAAGAAGTCCTATGATATCAAGTGCTCCAGGATTTGGTACAGTCCTCTTCATGGATGTATAAATTAGTACACTCATTTTAGAAAATAATTTTGGCATTATCTAGTAAAGATGAAGATGTATGGACCATATAAGTTGTGCAAACCACTGGCAGAAACTCTTCTATCTTTGCAGCAGAAAACATACGTAAGAATGTTTTCATTGGCTGTGAGTAATAACAAAAAAACAGAAACCGTCCACATTTTTATTGAGAGTAGAAAAGATTTAAAAGTGTGTGTGAAAATGAGTGTGCCAGCGGTGGTGCCAAATATCAAGTATACTTTCATAAGCCACGTTCATAATTTACAAGGCACATTTTATTTAGGGATATATACATCTGTAGTAAAACAAAAAAGAAAAGCAAGGAAATCATAAACAGTTGAGTACAGCGATTACTCTGAAGGTTAGGGGAGAGAGGGACACAAGTTTCAGTGACTTTGGTCATGTGAACTAAAGATGGTTACAAGGATATATGTTTTCTTTTTAATACCTTTTTTTTTTCCATTACAATATTTAGACGTTTATGTAACTTACAAAGTGATCACCCCAAAAACCTAATACCCTTCTGACACCATACACAGTTATATTTTTTACTATATTCCCTGTGCTGTACTTTACATCCTCATTAAACTGTAAATACCAATTTGTATTTCTTAATCCCTTTGTCTTTTTCACCCATCCCCCTAACTCCCCCTCCTATCTGGCAACTCAGAATTTTATCTGTGGGTGTGTTTCTGTTCTGCTTATTCATTTTTTGTTTTTTAGATTTCACATATGTGAAATCTCTGCCCCTCCTACCAGTCTCTGTGTGGTTTCTTTATATACTTAGTTGTAAGACTTTGGTCCAGCTAGATTTTAGGCAGTTCTGAGTTTAGGCAGTTCTGGTGGTTGTTGTTCTGTAGTTTAGCTATATTTTTGCTGTGGGAGGGATCAAATACTACATTTACCTATCTGCCATTTGTGTTTTATTATTTTTTAATTTATTGATTTTTTTAAGAGAGAGAGAGAAACATCAGTTGTTGTTCCACTTATTTAAGCTTTCATTGGTTGAGTCTTGTATATGCCGTGACTGGGGATTGAACCTGCAACCTTGGCTAATGGGGATGACACTCTAACCCAGGGGTGTCAGACTCATTTTCACTGGGGGCCACATCAACCTTGTGGTTGCCTGCAAAGGGCTGAATGTAATTTTAGGACTTTTTAAATGTAACTACTCCTTAACAGTTAAGTGAGAGCTGGACTCTGCCACTGGGTAGAAACAAGGTCAGATAAAACAAAGGTGGAGGGCCGGATTTGGCCCTCGGGCCTTGTGTTTGCTACCTGTGCTCTAGCCAACTGAGCTGCCCAACCAGGGCATGTTTTATTTTCTTAATGCCTCATTTATGTTATTTTTACATGTACCAAATACTGTTAAAGAGTATATAAAATGTAAAACACCTGCTCTATTTTACTGTTGAAGAGAATGAAAGTGTGTGTTCTGAGTCAATACAGACCTTTTTCCCTCCATAGCATTTATCCGCATCTAACATATACAGTTTTCTTTTTTTTTCTTTCTTTTTTTTTTTTTTTTGGAAGGTAGGAGTGTGTGTGTCTGTTCCTGCTTGAAAATGAAATCCAAGTTGGTCGGAAGGTTGTGGGTTATTGTTAAGCTGAAAATGAAATCCATTAGGGCAGAGGGTTTTGTTTTTTCTTATCATTCTTTTTTAACATTATATGTTACAGTTCCCAAAAAGTGATTGGGGACATAGTACATGCTCAAACAGTATTCGTTGGTTGAGTGAATGAATGTGTGTGTATATGTATGTATATTACAAAACCTAGTGGGTGTATATACATGTATTTAAAGATCTGGAATTCTACACACCAAATTAAACTCAATTGGGGAGTGGGATTAGGGGTAAGGATTGGTTACATCTGAGTGAATAGAGAATATAGTGCACTTTATATTATATATTGTATTTTTTAATGTAAAGGGGAGGAAACATTTTGAAAACAAGCAGATTGTAAACTGGAAGAAATTTAGCAAAAATCAACATTATTCATAAACAGACCTTTAATTTTGAGAACTGATTTGGCAAGTTACTGGATTGAAACTAGACTGGGTTCTGGAATGACCTCAGCATAATGTGCAACTAGACTGCTAGCACTTTCTATGAGTGTTATTATAGGAGGCTATTGCTAGTATGGATCTCAGAAGAAAGGATCAGTCTGGAGTTGGAGGGCTGTGAACAATTTAAGACATGAAAAGTCATGTGCTAAGCAGTTTGGTATACATGTTATCTGTACATTAATCTTTTGTTTTCATTTAAAACAAAAAGACCAAAATATGACTAGGATTATATACTTGGCTAGATGGAGTAAAATAAGCAGTGTTCTATGGAACTCTTGAAATATCTCGTGTGTAGATATTTGCAATTTAAATTATTTCAGAAGTGCTTTGTGTTCTTCCATTCACTCTTTGTTTAGTGATTCTTCAGCCAAACCCAACAGTCACACAAGCCTGTTGTCCCCCTATTCCTCCCCACCATCAACACCACCCTTTTAGTGATAAAAATATGTACAGTGGAATGGTCTTATCAGACATTCCTGCACTGCTTTGACACAGTTTTGACACTAATCCTTTCTGGTGGAGCTTCTAAATTAAGAGAAGTATTTAAAAAAATCTTTTTGCACTTGTTAGTATGTTTTTATTATTTTTAATCTTTATTATATTTTTTCCATTATCATTTAGTACCCTTATAACCCTGTCGCCCAAGCAATCACCACACTGTTGTCCATGACCATGAGTCCTTTTTACTTTTTGCTCAATTTCTACACCCCCTAATCCCCCAGCCCCCACTAGCTGTTATCTGTTCTTCAACTATGAGTCTGTCTCTGTTTTGCTTGTTACTTTAGTTTCTTTGTTAGATTCTATATATGAGTGAAATCATATGGTATTTGTCTTTCTCGGGCTTAATTCACTTAGCATAATATCCTCCAGGTCTTGTTGAAAGGGTAAAATTTTCTTTTTTATGGCCAAATACAATTCCACTGTTTAAATGTCCCGTAGTTGTTTTATCCACTCATCTATTGATGGACACATAGGCTGCTTTCATATCTTGGTGATTGTATATGATGCTATAATAAACATAGGACTGCTTGTGTTCTTTCGAATTAGTGTTTTGGGTTCCTTCCGATATATTCCCAGAAGTGAAATTGCTGAATCAAAACACAGATCCATTTTTAAATTTTTGAGGAATCTCCATACTGCTCTCCACAGTGGCTGCCCCAGTCTGCATTCCCAACAGTGTAGAAGGGTTCCCTTTTCTCCACATCCTCACCAGCACTTGTGTTTGTGGATTTATTGTTGATAGCCATGCTGACAGGTGTGAGATGGTATCTCATTGTGATTTTATTTATATATTTTTACATATATTTTATTAATTATGCTCCTATAGTTGTCCCATTTTCCTCCCTTTATTCCCCTCCGCCCTGCACAACCTCTCCCGCCTGTATTTTCCCACCTTTAGTTCATGTCCATAGGACATACATATAAGTGCTTTGGCTTTTACATTTCCTATACTGTTCTTAACCAGTATTTTTTGTCTATTTTGTACCTACCATTTATGCTACTTATTCACTGTACCTTTTCCCCTTTTCTCCCCTTGCCCCCACTGCCAACCCTCCATGTGATCTCCATTTCGGTGATTCTGTTCCTGTTCTAGTTGTTTGCTTAGTTTGTTTTTGTTTTTATTTTAGGTTTGGTTGCTGATAGTTGTGAGTTTGTTGTCATTTTACAGTTCACAGTTTTGATCTTCTTTTTCTTAATAAGTCCCTTTAACATTTCATAAAATAAGGGCTTGGTGATGATGAACTCCTTTAACTTGACCTTATCTGAGAAGCACTTGATCTGCCCTTCCATTCTAAATGAAAGCTTTGCTGGATAGAGTAATCTTGGATATAGGTTTTTGCCTTTCATGACTTGGAATACTTCTTTCCAGCCCCTTCTTGCCTGCAAGGTTTCTTTGGAGAAACCAGCTAATAGTCTAATGGGACTCTTTTGTAGGTAACTGTCTCCTTATCTCTTGCTGCTTTTAAGATTCTCTCTTTCTCTTTAATTTTGGGTAATTATGATGTGCCTTGGTATGTTCCTGCTTGGATCCAACTTCTTTGGGACTCTCTGAGCTTCCTAGACTTCCTGGAAGTCTCTTTCCTTTGCCAGATTGGGGGAGTTCTTCTTCATTATGTTTTCAAATAAGTTTTTGATTTCTTGCTCTTCCTCTTCCCCTTCTGGCACCCCTATGATTTGGATGTGGGAATGTTTAAAGTTGCCTTGGAGGCTCCTAAGCCTCTCTTTTTTTTTTTTTTTGAATACCTTTTTCTTCATTCTGTTCTGGTTGACTGTTTATTTCTTCCTTCTGGTCCAAAGCATTGATTTGAGTCCCAGGTCCTTCCATTCACCATTGGTTCCCTGTACATTTTTCTTTATTTCACTTTTCATAGCCTTCACTTTTTCCTCTATTTCATGACCATATGCAACTATTTATGTGAGCATCCTGATTACCAGTGTTTTGAACTCTGCATAGGCTGGCTATCTCTTCATCACTTAGTTGTATTTTTTCTGGAGCTGTGATCTCTTCTTTCATTTGGGCCATTTTTTTTTCTTGTATCAGCACACCTGTTACATAGTAAGAGGCAGAGCCTTAAGTATTCACCAGGGTGGGGCAACCCACGTTGGCTCCTTGTGATGCTGTATGTGGAAGAAGGGTCCGAGAGGGATCAGTGCTGCTTGTTCAGTGCTCTGCTGGTTTTCAGTCACTGCCTCTGCTACCCACAAGCAAATTGGGCCCTTCTGGTGCTGATTCCTGGGTGGGTGAGTTTGTATACATTGTAGGACCCCGTGGGTCTCTGCAACAAACTCTCCTGTGAGGCTGGGAGTTTCTTCTGCCACAACAACCCCCACAGATTTTTACAGTCAGGGGTTCTGAGGGTTTATTTCTCTGCACTGGAACCCTGGATCATGCGGTCTGTTTTGCTTCCCAGTTGTTCCTCTTGGTTTATCTGCACACAAATGTGGGACCACTTGCTTCACCAGCCGCTGCCTCTCCCTGTCTGCCAGCTGCCGCTTTTCCAGGGGTCCTTTGTGCCCGACTGCCCGTCTTGCTCCTCCTACGGGTCTGGATGAATGTTTCTTCTTTAACTCCTTGGTTGTTGGACTTCCGTACAATTCGATTTTCTGTCAGCTCTGTTTTGTTTTGTTTTTAATTTGTTGTTGTCCTCCTCTTGGTTGTTCAAGGAGGCACAGTGTGTCTACCTATGGCTCCATCTTTGCTGGAAGTCTCAATTTGGTTTTAATTTGCTTTTCTCTGATGATTTGTGACACTGAGCATCTTTTCATATGTCTTGGCCATCTGTATGTCCTCTTTGTACAAGTGTCTATTCAGATCCTTTGCCCATTTTTTAATTGGGTTGTTTGTTTTCCTGGTGTTGAGTATTATAAGTACTTTATAAATTTTGGATATGAACCCCTTATCAGCTGTATCAGCAGATATGGTCTCCCATTCTGTGGCTTGTCCTTGTATTTTGTTGATGATTTCCTTTGCTGTGCAAAAACTTTGTAGTTTGATGAAGTCCCATTTATTTATTTTTCCATTTTTTTCCCTTGTCTAGAGAGATGTATCTAGTAAAAAATTGCTATGAGTAATGTCTGAGATTTTTCTGCCTATGTTTTCTTCTAGGATTTTTATGGTTTTGGGTCTAACATTTAAGTTTTTGATCCATTTTGAATTTATTCTTGTATGTGGTGTAAGAAGGTGGTCAAGTTTCATTTTTCTGAACATATCTGTCCAATTTTACTAACAATTTATTGAATAAAGTATCTTTAGCCCATTGTACCTGCTTGTTTCCTCTGTTGAATATTGACTATAAAGGTGTGGATTTTTTTCTGGGCCCTCTATTCTCTTCCTTTAATCTGTGTATCTGTTTTTATACCAGTACCAGGCTATTTTGGTTACTATGACCTTGTAGTACAGTTGGATATTAGGTAGCATGATTCCTCCAACTTTGTTCTTCTTTCTCAGCATTGCTGTTGCTATGCAAGGCCTTTTGTGGTTCCATATAAATTTTTGAAATATTCTAGTTCTGTGAAATATGTCATTGGAATCTTGATAGGAATTGCATTGAATCTATGGATTGCTTTGGCGAGTATGGACATTTTAATTTTAATGACATTAATTTGTTCTATCCGTGAACATGGCATTTGCTTCCACTTATTTGTATCTTCAGTTTCTTTGTTCAGTGTCTCTTAACTTTCCAAGTATAGGTCTTTTATATTCTTGGTTAGATTTATTCCTAGGTATTTTATTCTTTTTGAAGAAATTATTAATGGGATTGTCTTTCTTAATTTCCCTTTGTTAGCTCATTATTGGCATATAAAAATGCAACTGATTTCTGGGTATTAATTGTGTATCCTGCTACTTTGTTGAATTTATTGATCAGTTCTAGTAGTTCCTTGGTGGAATCTTTGGGGATCTCTGTGTACAGTGTTATGTCCCCTGCAAATAAAGACAGTTTACTTCTTCCTTTCCAATTTGGATGCCTTTTATTTTTTCTTCCCATTTGATTGTCATGGCTAGGACTTTCCAGTACTACGTTGAATAAGAGCAGTGAAAGCAGGCATCCATGTCTTGTTCCCGATCTTAAGGGGAATGCCTGTAGTTTTTGTCTGTTGAGTGTGATGCTAGCTAGCAGTGGGTTTGTCATATATGGCCTTTATTACGTTTAGGTTTGTTCCCTCTATTCCCACTTTGCTGAGACTTTTTACCATAAATGGGTGCTGGGTTTTATCAAAAGCTTTTTCTGCATCTATTGATATAATCATGTGGTGTTTATCTTTCATTTTGTTTATGTGGTGAATCATATTTATTGTTTTGCAAATGTTGTACCATTGTACCACCCTTGCATTCCCAGGGTAAGTCCCACTTGATCATGGCATATGCCCTTTTTTTTTTCAAGATTTTATTTATTTATTCTTAGAGAGGGAAGGGAGGGAGATAGAGAAAGAGAGAGAGAAACATCAATGTATGGTTGCTGGGAGTTATGGCCTGCAACCCAGGCATGTACCCTGGCTGGGAATCAAACCTGCAACACTTTGGTCTGCAGCCCGTGCTCAATCCACTGAGCTACGCCAGCCAGGGACATATGCCCTTTTTGATGCATTGCCATATTCGGTTTGCCAATACTTTGTTGAGGATATTAGCATCCATGTTCATCAGTGATATTGGTCTATAGTTTTCTTTCTTTGTAGTGTCTTTATCTGGAATTAGGATAATGCTGGCCTTGTAAAATGAATTTGTGAGTCTTCCCTCTTCTTGAATTTTATGAAATAGTCTGAGAAGGAAAGGCATTAGTTCTTGGAATGTCTGGTAAAGTTCACCTGTAAAGCCATCTGGTCCAGGACTTTTGTTTGTTGGGAGTTTTTTGATTACTGCTTCAATTTCATTAGCTATAATAAGAGAAGTATGTTTTAGAAATCTGTCTCCACTTTGTGGTGATGATGCTTTTTTACAAGTGTGGAAATACATCTGTTTTATTTAAATCTTACTATTTTATAGTGGAAATGTGAATGTCATTAAAATAAGGGTTATAATGTTGATCCGAAGGATTGATTGTGCTTAGTATAGAAGTCCATGATTGCCTTTGGCTCATGTTTTTATTGCAAAGGGGTTCAGACCCTGGACTGTGTGGCTCCGTTGGTTGGAACATGGTCCTGTAGACCAAATGTTGCTGCTTTGATTTCTTGTCAGGGCACATACCCAGGATGTGGGTTCAATCACCAGTTGGGGTGCGAACATAAAGTCGGCAAGCCTATGATTCTCTCTCTCTCTTTCTCTCTCTTCCATTCTCTGTAAAAGCAATGGGGAAAAAAAAGTCCTCAGATGAGGATTAAAAAGAAAAAAAAAGGTGTTTGGCCATTGGCCTGTAATTTCTCTATGAAGGAAATTAAGTTTTGCAATATGTAAGGTTTTCCCCCCTTTTCATGAACTTGAAAGACTTGTTCCTCTTTCCTCTTACTGTTCTTAAAACTATAATGTGGTTTATTTCTGGTTTTTACTAGTTCTGGCGCAATTTGGACCATGCGATGATTATACAAGATTTTAGACCATTTCTAAGTAGCAGTCCACTGGATCAAGATAATAGACCCACTGAGAGACCCCAAACTCACACTGACTTCTGGGGACCAAGTCGACCTCCTCGGCTGCCAATGACTCGGAGATACAGATCACAAGGAAGTACTCGACCTGATAGATCCCCAGCTATTGAAGGGTGAGTGCAAAAATGTTGTTACAAGGGTAGTTTCAATGAAAGACGTATTAGCTTAAGCTAATTTTTATAAGGTAGAATGAAGATACATCTAAATTGAATGTCTCTATACCCAACTTGTACCAGTTAGTGAATGATGATAAAGTCAGGGTGATAAAACTAATGATATAGGTCTCTGGTTAACATTTTTATTTATGTCTCAGAATCATACAGGTTTGTGTATCAGAATTTCAGAATATACCGAAAAGGGATCAAATATACTGCATGACATTAGGATTCAAAAAGACACAGCAGATTGGAGCAATGGACTTAATATGAATTTTAATAGGAATAAATATAGAGTCTTGTGACTGCTGAAAACATTCATGCAACAAATTTCTATTGAGCCTTTTATAGCAGGGTATTTGTACGAGACACTAGGGATACTAATGGAGAGTAAAACACCAGTTAGTGGTAGCCCCTCATCTCATGGGTCTTCTTTAGTAGGGATAATAAACAGATTTTAAAAATATTTACTACATGGCCCTAGCCGGTTGACTCAGTTGGTTGTAGCATTAATCCATACACAAAAAGGTTGTGGTTTCGATTCCCAGTCAGGGCACATAACTAGGTTGCAGGTTTGATCCCTGGTCAGGGTGCATATGAGAGGTAACCCCTCAATGTTCCTCTCCCTTTCTCTCCCTTCCTCTCTCTCTCAAATCAATAAACATACCCTCAACTGAGGATTTTTTAAAAAAATTTTTACCACATGTGTAGGATTGTGCTTCATGTTTTACCTGCTTATCTCTTTTAATCCATATGAATTAGTAGTTACTATTGCTGTTCTCTTTTTATGTAAGAATAAACTAAAACTCGGTGAAATGAAGTAAACTGGATCAGTGGTGGATTCATGCACTCAGGAGTACATGAACCTAGGGCTACACTATCTGATACCCCAGTCATTAGCCACATGTGCTTGTGTCAGTTTACATTAACAACACTCAAAATTCTTCAGCCACACTAACCACATTTCAGGGACTGAGTAGCCACAGATAGCTAGCAGTCCACATTTCACAGCCCAGATTATAGAATATTTCTGTCATCTTACACTCCTGTTTGGGCAGTGTTTTCTAGAGCCTACACTTGTCCCATGCACACACCTTCTAGATTTTACTATTAATATTTTATTATACTTGCTTTATCACACATACAAACATCTATTTGTCCATTAGTTTTCTTATGACATTCCTTCTTAGGAAAATTATAGGATATGGAAATCCAATTTAATGGGATTGTTTAGGACAAAGGCCAATGAAATATTAGATTGTTTTAATAACTTCTATGCTCAGAGGTAAATCCACTGTGTCCTGTGCCACTCAAATTGCCTGTAGATTAGCCCTGACTGGTGTGGCTCAGTTGGTTGGGCATCATCCTGCAAAGCAAAAGGTTGCTGGTTTGGTTCTAGGTCAGGGTACATGCCTTGATTGCGGGTTTGGTCTCGGGTTGGGGCGTGTATGAGAGGCAACTAGTTCCATTTTCTAACATCAGCGTTTCTTGCTCTCTTTCTCCTTCCCTCTCCCTCTCTCTAAAAATAAATAGATAAAAATCTTTATGTTACCTGTAGATTACTTTCCCTTCTCTGCCTGGTGTAGTCACCATTGTTGAACTCCTGAACTTACAGTTCCTCTAAACTTTTACCTCTTTTTTTCCCCAACCACCCAAAATACTGCCAGTTTTGGATTAGTTCTGTTGTCAGTCTACTTTTCCTTGTTCCTACATCACAGTATGGTGGCTAAGTACTGCTGAAGGAAAATCATTTAAATGAGTGCATTGTTGTCCCTTCAGCTGGTAGAGTGTACTTAATTTTTATTAGTTGGTCAGTACTTTTCATTAGTTTTCTAATTTCCATTCTCCTCACCAAATATTTTGAAGTAACACAATTTTACTCTCTAAAGTTTCTATCCAGTAGCTGATTTCAGCAGCTGAGTTGTATTCTTCATTATGAAAATTGGTGCCTTAGGCATGAACTTACCAAATCTCTGTGCCCAACTTTTTCTATACCAATATTTATTTCTCCCTCTAGTCTCTTCAGATGAGGTGTCCTTTTTGGGGATGGGGGTTAGTAACTCTGTCAGTCCATATTTCTGATCCATTCCTCTGACCTATTTCTCCTGGGATTTCATATCATTCATTTTCTTCTTCCTGCTCCTTCCCTTTTCTCCCTTAACTGTTTCTCGCTTGATCATATTTCTCCCTGCCCCCCCAACACATATATACTTTAGCTCTGTGGTTTTCAAATCTGGTTATACATTAGTGTTACTGAGGATTTATTTTATTTTTAATCTTCACCTGAGTATATGTTTATTGATGAGAGAGGGAGAGAGAGAGAGAGAAATTAATGTGCAGAGAAACATTGACTGGTTGCCTCCCATATATACCCCTACTGGGGATTGAACCCACAACCTAGGTATGTGTCTTGACTGGGTATTGAACCCCCAACTTTTTAGTATATGGGACGACACTCCAACCAATGAGCCATCCAGCTAGAGTGCTGAAGATACATTTTAAAATACTGATACCTCCTTCCCCCCACTTTAGGATTCTGATTTAATTAATTTGCGTGTAGTGCAGGCATTGATAATTTTTTAAATATATTTTATTGATTATGCTATTACAGTTGTCCCATTTTCCCCTCTTCACTCCCCTCCACCCTGTACACCCTCTCCCACCCATATCCCCCCCTTTAGCCGTGTCCATGTGTCATACTTACAAGTTCTTTAGCTTCTACATTTCCCATACTGTTCTTACCCTCCCCCTATCTATTTTCAACCTACGATCTATGCTACTTATTCTCTGTACCTTCCCCCCCCCTCCTCCTCCCACTCTCCTGTTGTTAACCCGCCATGTGATCTCCATTTCTGTGGTTCTGTTCCTGTTCTACCTGTTTGCTTAATTTCTTTCGGTTTTGCTTTAGGTGTGGTTTTTAATAATTGTGAGTTTGCTGTCCTTTTACTATACATGTTTTTTCTTTATCTTCTTTTCTTAGGTGAGTCCCTTTAACATTTCATAAAATAAGGGCTTGGTGATGATGAACTCCTTTAACTTGACCTTATCTGAGAAGCACTTGATCTGCCCTTCCATTCTAAATGAAAGCTTTGCTGGATAGAGTAATCTGGGATATAGGTCCTTGTCTTTCATGACTTGGAATACTTTCCAGCCCCTTCTTGCCTATAAGGTCTCTTTTGAGAAATTAGCTAGCAATCTGATGGGAACTCCTTTGCAGGTAACTGTCTCCTTCTCTCTTGCTGTGTTTAAGATTCTCTCCTTATCTTTCATCTTGGCTAATGTAATTATGATGTGCCTTGGTGTCTTCCTCTTTGGGTTCAACTTCTCTGGGACTCTCTAAGCTTCCTGGACTTCTTGGAAGTCTCTTTCCTTTACTGGATTGGGAAAGTTCTCCTTCATTATGTTTTCAAATAAGTTTTTGATTTCTTGCACTTGTTCTTCTCTTTCTGGTACCCCTATAATTTGGATGTTGGAACGTTTAAAGGTGTCCTGGAGGTTCCTAAGCTTCTCCTCTTTTTTTTTTTTGAATTCTTATTTCTTCATTCTGTTCTGGTTGACTGTTTATTTCTTCCTTCTGGTCCACTCTATTGTTTTGAGTCCCAGTTTCTTTCCCATCACTATTGGTTCTCCGTGCATCTTCCTTCATCTCTTTTATGGTAACCTGCATTTTTTTCATCTAATTTACACCCAAAATCAACCAATTCTGTGAGCTTCCTGATCACCAGTGTTTTGAACTGTGCATCTGATAGATTGGCTATCTCTTGGTCGCTCAAAAGGATGAGTCCTGGGGTATCTGTTCTTCTGTTTGAGACATATGTCTCTCTCTCTCTCTCTTTTTTGTGTGTGGGGGGGGGGTCTGGTTGCTCCTGTTTCATTGAGGGGCGGAGCTTCGGTGTTCACCAGGGCTGGGTACCCCAGTTGCTAGATTGTGAGGTTGTATGTGGAGGTGGGAGCGGGGGCGGGAGGGAACAATGACAGTAGCTCCGTTCTCCTGAGACCTCAGTCCCTTCTCTGGGATCCTGGGCTGCGTGCTCTACCCTGGTTCACAATTGTCGCCTCACTGGGTCTGCCAGCTGCCGCTTGCATACTCAGGGTCCACCTGCTGCAATCTTGTGCGCCCAGATGCTTTACGCGTCCCCGGTTGCCTTATGCACCCAGTTCTCCCTGTTCTCTGCGCACTGTGACCTGCACCCGGCTGCTTCTCTCCACCCCTCTTACCAGCCTGGATGAACGGGTCTACTTCAACTTCTTGGCTGTCCGACTTCCATTCAGATAAATTCTCTCTGTCAGTTCTGGGTGTTATTTTGCCTTTAAATTGTTGTTGTTCTAATCTTGGTTGTGCGTGGAGGTACGGTGCGTCCACCTCTGCCTCCATCTTGCCGGAAGTCTCCAGGCATTGATAATTTTAAAAAAGCTCCTAAGGTTATTCTGATTGTAGCCAGAGTTTAGAACCACTGCTTTAGTTACTACCCAATTTTTTTTTTAAGATTTTATTTCTTTATTTTTAGAGAGAGGGGAAGGGAGGGAGAAAGAGAGGGAGAGAAACATCAATGTGTGGTTGCCTCTCACGTTTAAATTGTTGTTGTCCTGATTTTGGTTGTGCGAGGAGGCACAGTGTGTCTACCTATGCCTCCATCTTGGCTGGTAGTCCAAATCTGATCTTTTTGCTTTATTTCTGATTTTAATTGGAAGTACCACTCTGTACCAATTTAGAAGCCTAGGCATTAACCTTATCTTTGTCTCACCCAAGCTCCCATAAGCATACATCCAATTGGTCATTAAGTTTTAATTTTCATTTCCTATTTCTCAACTCCAATTTTCTCCCTAGTTTACATCCACATTTTTTCTTGCTTGTCTGAACTGTTGCATTAGATTCCTGACTCTTCTGTCTCCTTCAGAGCTTTTTCATCCTTGAATTTACTCCCATATTACCTTTGCAGGATTATCTACCTAAATTTTCCAATTTGTATCAACACTTTGCTTCTTAAAATCCATTGTTACAGGGTCCATAATGCAGTAAACAGAGCCCTCTTGTTTTTGAATCCTCCCAACCTCTGCAGCCTTGTTTCCTGTTGCTACTGCTTTTCTTTTATTCTACCAATATAAAACTTAGAGTTATCTACATATACCATGCTGTTTCACGCTTCTGTATCTTTGCTTAATCTGTTTTTTCTGGCAGAAATACCTCCACTGTTTTCTTGACCCAATTAAATCAGTCCTTGACTGAATTCGGAAAATCTCCCATGATCTCCAAGATTGTGTCAATTGCATTTTCTTTGTGCTCTCCTTAAGTACTTACACATTCCTCCATCATAGTTCTAACTATGCAAATTGAAGTTATATTATTAGCTAATACCATTCAGGAAGCATACTGTGCCAGGCTTGGCATCCATTAGCTGATTTAATGTTTTGAACAACCCTGTGAAGTAGGTACTACTGAGAAAAATTGAGATTCTGCTTTATTAGAATCTATAGTAGTTATCTGTTGCATAAGAAATTACTCTAAAACTTGGTGACTTGAAACAGTAATTAATGTATTATCTCTCACAGTTTCTTTGGGTCAGTAATTTGAATAGGATATAGGTAGATAGTTTGTCTCTTCTGTATTATGTCTAGGACCACAGCTAGAAAGACATAAAGCTTGAGGGCTAGAATCATCTATAGGATTATTTGCTTGCACGAATTATATGTTAATACTAGCTGACTAGGGTTCTAATTACGCTGTCAGCTGGAAAACCCACACATGACCTCCCTTCTTTTTATGAAGAATCAAGGCTAATTTTTCTTTTAAGATGCCCATTTATTTAGATTTCTGTGATTGTTTCTTCATTCAGATTAAGTAGCTGGGTGAGAATATCAAATAAATGTTGTGTCCTCAGTGTATCACAACTGAAGGGCACCAAATATCAACTTGTCCTATCATGGGTAATGTTAAGTTTGACCATTTGGTTAAGGTAATATCTGCCAAATTTTTCTTCCACAGTTAAAGAAAAATTTCTTTTTTCTAATTAATAAATTAAATCTGGAGTGATACTTGGAGACTGAATATCTTGTGTCCTAGTAATTTTTCACCTAATGATACTAACATCCATTAATGATTCTTGAATTAATACTGTAATGGCTGTAAAATAATTTTTCCATTTCTATGATTTCTTCTATAGGTAATAGAGTCTCCTGTAAAAAAAGTTTTTGTCTTCTCCCTGCCTTATTTGTCTCTTTGTTGACTTGTTTTAGCGTGGACTCATGGATTTTATTTTAATTATTACTCATTTTGATGTTCATATAATCCCAATTTGGTCAGACTAATTGGATCTAGGCATTTTAGGCAAGCAGCACTTGTTCACAGCCCTTAAATTAATAAGAGGGCATCAGAGTAAAGTAATTGGCCTGTGTTTCTCTAATTATTAGCTGATAATTTCTGGCCTATTGGACAAATACAGTTTCTGCTGGCATTCCTTTAATGGAAATAAAATACTTTCAAGAAGATTTTTTTTTCTAGTTGCCAAACAAGAATGGAAAGAGTTAACCTAATTTGTTCTTTTTGTTTTATTGATTGCTTAAAAACACAATGTGAATGCCTTTTGGCAATCTTATATTCTGTCTGCAGTCTAAGAAGGAGAGGGTAGCTAGCATTTATCAAATGCCTAGACCTTTTCAGGTGCTAGGCTGTATACACTGTTTTCACATAGCCCTTGCTCTGGGCCCCATATGGTTCAAGTAGGCAGGAGTCAAATTTTAAAATCTGTTGCTCAGAAACTTTTTGTCAGATTAACAAAATATCAGTGTGAACATACTAGCTTGAATGAGTACTCCTTGGTTGCTTTGCCTTTTTATTCCATGGGAAATTGTGGTCTAGCCTATTACAACATTATCCCTTTGAGTAATAGCAGAGTGGGAGAAAGACGTAAGCTGCCTTTTAAACAAGAATATTTTTGTTGGACTGAACAAATCTATAGGTAGGTGGCAGCAGGTTAGTGAGTTCACTCTCTCAACTGTGTTAGTGTTGGATTTCCATGATTCTCTTAGTCTCTCCCTTATGCTTATTGCTATAGGGTCTCAGGCAAGAAGAAAAGGGAAAGATATAGCACCAGCTTATTTGTCCCCGCTCTCCCTCCTCATTTTTAAGAAGATTTTAAAAGTTTATTTTTAGAGGGGAAGGGAGGGAGAAAGAGAGGGAAAGAAACATCAGTGTGTGGTTGCCTTTCACACACCTGCTACTGGGGACCTGGCCTGCAACCCAGGCATATTCCCTAACTGGGAATCAAACCAGTGACCCTTTGGTTCACAGGTTGGTGCTCATTCCATTAAGCAACACCAGCCAGAGCTCCCTCCTCCTTTTTTTAAAGAAAGGAAAGGAAAATCTTTGTCTCTGCCCCACTCCCTCCTGTGTCATCTGTCAGGAAAATTCTACTCACTGGGTACTTTGTCACATTCTCCCCAACCCCAACTGTAAAAAAAAAAAAGCTGAGAGAGTATGTATTTAGCTCTTCTGCTCTTTGTGGTAGTAGGTAGCAGGGGAGAAGGGTGTTGAGAATGGATTTGGGGTCAGCCACCCAGTGTCTGCTAACTAGGTATTTTATTAGCTGTTGCAGCTAATAGAATAACTCTCATGTTATTTCAGATTAATTGTACTTTAAGGTTAACATTCATTTTATATTAAACAATGTTTCAGGAATCTTCTGAAGATTTGATCTTATCACTTGTAAAATGTATTAACCCTGGGCACCCCCACTACCACCTTTTGTTTGATGGGTGCTATGAACTCAGTGATTTGGGCTGTAAAGTCAAGTGTTTTTTACATTTTAGACATTTAAGTACTATCTTGATGATTTTTTCCCTATCAACGTTATTATTTAATGTTTTCATTAAATAAACCTACCTGTTTTTTTTTGTTTTACCTTAAATGTACTATGAAAAGAAGCTTCATATTATTATGCGTACAAGAAACATACTGACTGTTTAGTAGCTTCTCCCACCTTCCCCACTTATCTTCTTGCCAAGTAGATACCATGTTCTGCTAGAGGATCAGAAAAATGCCAGGCATTACTTTCTAAGGCTCTTTGACAGGTCAGGCAGAGGAGTATAACCCTTTTCTCACAGTGGGACCTAAAGGGTCTGCTGGAAGCACCTCTGAGAAAATTTTTCTTCTGTTTTCTTCTTCTGAGGAGAGTTCCAGCTCTTTATTTCCTGTATAAGGATGTCATTCTTAGAGCTGCTGCAGGCCACCTTACAACCATGTATAGGAGACATGGCTGATATGCTGTATGCTGAGATTGGCAGACATCCTTCATTGAGTTGCTATACCAAACTTGGTACTGTTTGTCTTCAGACTAATTGTTAATTGAGGTAAATAAATGTCCTTGCAGTTTAAATCATTTTTAGTCAGATACCTGTTTTTCGCACCTGAATATATATTTTAACTCTTACAGTTTATGTCAGTGGAAGAAACATTTGTCATTAGTAGAAAGTAACCATAAAATTAATAGTTAAAAATCAAGCAATATTAATCAATTTTAAAAACAAAACAAAAAAATTTTGAGATAAACACTGATCAAATCAAAGTCCCTTTCATTTCCTAATAGCCTGCTACCTACTTTTTCCAGCTTCATTTCACACCTCTTTTCCTTTGCTCTCTCCATTCTGTTCATACTGGCCTTTTAGTCTCCCATGGTTGCTTTGGGGCCTTTGCACATTTTAGTTTTCTCTGTCTGAATTGTTAAAGTGTTTTGCCTCTAGCTGTAACCCTTCACCCCTTTCTTAGGCCTACTTACCCCTTGGATCTTACCTTTTCTGAGAAGGTAAGGATCTTACCTTTTCTGATACACTTAGTCCCCAGTTCCTCACAGAGCTCTGTGTACTTTTTTTAACTCATAGTCACAGAAGCAGTTTTATTTTTTGGACACTTATTTAATATCTTTCTGTCTTCCCCACTGGGACTGGAAGTTATAGGAAGGCAGGGATTATTATTCCTCCGGAGTCCAACAAAATTCCTTGCATATAGTACTACTAACTGAATGAATTAAATAATTCCACTATGTCTCCACTATGTAAAAATGGTAGCAAATTTATGCATTTCCTTTCTTTTAAAAAATACATTTTTATTGGACTTCCTGCCAAGATGGAGGCATAGGTAGACACACTGTGCCTCCTTGCACAACTAATATTAGGACAACAAGTATTTAGAAACAAAAAAACAACCAGTTCTGACAGAAAATTGAACTGTATGGAAGTCTGACAACCAAGGAATTAAAAAAGAAACATTCATCCAGACTGGTAGGAGGGGCAGTGTTGGGTGGCCAGGTAGAGAGGACTCATGCATGGCACAGCAGTGGCTGGTGGACCCCGGGGTACACAAAGTGGCAGTGGGCAGACCCAGCAAGGTGGTGGATTGTGGAGTGGGGTGCGGTACACAAGGCGGCTGTTGGACTGGGTGGTCCCACATTCGCGTGCAGATAAAGCAGGCGAAATTGGAGAGCAAGACAGACCAGGCAACCCAGGGTTCCAGTGTGGGCGAATAAAGTCTCAAAACACCAATTGAAAATACCCGTGGGGGTTGAGGTTCCAGGAGAGACTCCCAGCCTCACAGGAGAGTGCGTTGGAGAGACCCACAGGATCCTAGAATGTACACAAACCTATCCACCTGGCAATCAGCATCAGAGGGGCCCAGTTTGCTTGGGGGAAGCAGTGCAAATGACTGGAATCCAGCAGAGAGTAGAGCAAGCACCATTGTTCCCTCTCAGACCCCTCCCCCACATAAGCATCACAACCAAGGGACTGGGTTGCTCCACTCAGGTAAACACCTAAGGCTCTGCCCCTTGTATGTACAGACTCCTCAAAACTAAAAAAATGGCCCAAATGAAAGAACAGATCAAAGCTCCAGAAAAAATACAACTAAGTGACGAAGAGGTCGCCAACCTATCAGATGCACAGTTCAAAGCACTGGTGATCAGGATGCTCACAGAACTGGTTGAATTTGGTAGCAAATTAGATGAAAAAATGAAGGCTAAACTAAGTGAAATAAAGGATAATATACAGGAAACCAATAGTGATGGTCAGGAGACTGGCACTCAGACCAATGGAGTGGACCAGAAGGGAGAAAGAAACACCCAAACAGGAAAGAAGGAAGAAACAAGAATTCAAAAAAATGAGGAGAGGCTTAGGAACCTCCAGGACATCTTTAAATGTTCCAACATCCAAATTATAGGGATAGCAGAAGGAGAAGAGGAACAGCAACAAGTGGAAAAGTTATTTGAACAAATAATAAAGGAGAACTTCCCTAGCCTGGCAAAGGAAATAGACTTCTAGGAAGTCCAGGAAGCTCAGAGTCCCAAAGAAGTTGGACCCAAGGAAGAACACATTAAGGCACATCATAATTACATTAGCCAAAATAAAAATGAAGGAGAGAATCCTAAAAGCAGCAAGAGATAAGGAGACAATAGCCTACAAAGGAGTTCCCATGAGACTGTCAGCTGATTTCTCAAAAGAGACCTTGCAGGCAAGAAGGGGCTGGAAAGAAGTATTCCAAGTCATGAATGGCAAAGACCTACATCCCAGATTGCTCTATCCAGCAAAGCTTTCATTTAGAATGGAAGGGCAGATCAAGTGCTTCCAAGATAAGGTCAAGTTAAAGGAGTTCATCATCACCAAGCCCTTGTCTTATGAAATGTTAAAGGGACTTATCTAAGAAAAAGAAGATAAAAAACATGTACAGTAAAAGGACAGCAAACTCACAATTATTAACAACCACACCTAAAACAAAAACAAAAACAATCTAAGGAAACAACTAGAACAGGGACAGAACCACAGAAGAGGAGATGACATGGACAGTTAGCAATAGGGGAGTGGGAGGAGGAGAGAAGGCAAAAGTTACAGAGAATAAATGGTATAGATGGCAGGTAGAAAATAGATAAAGGGAGGGTACAAATAGTATGGGAAATGTAGAAGCTAAAGAAGTTGTTAAGGATGACACAGGGACATGAACTAAAGAGGCAGAATTCGGGTGGGTCGGGATGTACAGGATGGAGGGGAGTGAAAGGGAAATGGGACAACTGTAATAGCATAATCAATAAAATATATTTAAAACATACATTTTTACTTTTTAATTACAGTTGACATACAATATTATATCAGTTTTAATTGTACAACTTAATGATTAGACATTATGCAACTTATAAAATGATCACCCCTTTAAATCAAGTACCCATCTGACATCATACAGTTATTACAGTATTATTGATTACATTCCCTATGTAGTACTTCACATCCTCATGACTATTCTGTAATTGCCAACTAATACTTCCAAATCCTTTCATCTTTTTCACCCATCCCCCAATCCCCACTCCCATTTGGCAACTGTCAAAATTTTCTCTGTATCTATGGGTATGTTTCTGTTTTGGTTGATGGTTTTTTGGTTTTTAGAATTCACATATAAGTGAAATCATCTGGCATTTGTCCTTCTCTGTCTGACTTATTTCACTTAGCACAGTACCCCTCCAGGTCCATCCATGTTGTTGCAGGTGGCAAGATTTCATTTATTATGGCTGAATCATATCAATATTTATCAATGGACACTTAGGTTGCTTTCATATGTTGGCTATCATAAATACTGCAGTGAACACATGGAAGTATATGCCTTTCCAATTTAGTGTTTCAGGTTTCTTTGGATAAATACCTAAAACTGGAATTGTTGGGTCCTTCTTGACTCTTGTTATAGCCTTTGTTTTAAAGCCTATGTTGCCTGGTAGAAGTATTGCTACCCCAGCTTTTTAATTTTTCATTTCCATTTTCATGAAATATCTTTTTCCATCTGTTTTCAGTCTATGTGTCTATCTGACTTGAGTCTCTTGTAGACAGCACATATAAGGTACTTCTTTAGTTTTTTTTTTCATTTTAAATATTTTATTTTTCCAGAGAGAGGAGAAAGGCAGAAAGAGAGGGAGAAAAACATCAATGTGTGGTTGCCTCTCATGTGCCCCCCACAGGGGACCCAGCCTACAACCCAGGCATGTACCCTGACTGGGAATTCAACTGGTGGCATTTCGGTTTGCAGGCCGGCACTCAGCCTACTGAGCCATACCACCTAGGGCGGTTTTTTCTTGTCTAGAAAGCTCTGTATCTGTCCTTAGATCCTGAATGAAAGTTTTGCTGGGTAGAGTCTGGCCATGATAGATGTATAGGTAGAAACCCATCGTTTCCTTGCACAACCAAAAGGAGGATAACAACCAATCTAAAATCAATACACAACCAGAAGTGCCAGGAAATCAAACTGCACTCCAACAACCAAGAAATTAAAGAAACAGTCAACCAGACTAACCAGACTGGTAAGACAGGCAGATGGAGAGAACCCGTGGGAAGACAGTGGATCATGGGGGTGGGGCTGGCTGAGAGGGAAACTGAGACTCAGAGCTGACTGTGGACTACTGCAGCGGTTGTCACAGTGGGAGAAACTCATAGTCTCACACGAGGATTTGTTGGAAAGTGGGGCTAGAGCTAGCAGGGGAGCTGCAGTGTTCCCTTCTTGGCTCCTCCCCGACAGACAGTGCTGTAGCGCAGGAATGACAGTCGTGCTGCTGGGGTGAATACCTAGAGCCCTGCCGCCCTACAACTAACAGGTGTGCTGAGACAAAAAAATAGGGCATAAATGAAAGAACAGAGCAAAACATCAGAAAGAGAGTTAAGTGATGAGAACATAGCCAACCTATCTGATAGAGAATTTAAAGCCCTGGTAATCAAAATGCTCACAGAACTGATTGATCTTGGTTACAAAATGAAATAACAAATGAAAGATACCCAAAGTGAAAAATAGCAAAATATTCAGGGAACCAACACTGACAGGAAGGAAACCAGGACTCAAATCAACAATTTGGAACAAAAGGAAGAAATAAACATCCAATGGGAACAGAATGAAGAAACAAGAATTTGAAAAAATGAAGAGAGGCTTAGGAACCTCTGGGACAACCTGAAACTTTCCAATATTCAAATTATAGGGGTACCAGAAGGAGAAGAACAAGAGGAAGAAATTGAAACTTATTTGGACAAATAATGAAGGAAAACTTCCCCAGTCTGGCAAAGGAAATAGACTTCCAGGAAGTCCAGGAAACTCAGGGAGTCCCAAAGAAGTTGGAACCAAAGAGAAACACACCAAGGCACATCATAATTACATTAGCCAAGATGAAAGATAAGGAGAGAATCTTAAAAGCAGCAAGAGAAAAGGAGAGAGTTACCTATAAAGGAGTGCCATAAGACTGTCAGCTGTTTTCTCAAAAGAAACCTTAGAGGCAGGGAGGGACTGGAAAGAAGTATTCCAAGTCCTGAAAGGCAAGGACCTACATCCAAGATGACTCTATCCAGCAAAGCTATCATTTAGAATGGAAGGGCAGATAAAGTGCTTCCAAGATAAGGTCAAGTTAAAGGAGTTCATCATCACCAAGCTTTTATTTTATGAAATGTTAAAGGGACTTATCTAAGAAATTGAAGAAGATAAAAAACTGTGAACAGTAAAATGACAATAAACTCACAACTATAAAAATTAACCTAAAAAAAACCCAGAAAGGCCAAGTTTTGCTGGGTAGAGTAATCTTGGTTTTAAGTGCTTGCTTTCCATCACTTGAAACATTTCATATCAATCCCTTTCTGGCCTAAAATGTTTCTCTTTAGAAATCATTTTTATGGAAGCTCCCTTGCAGGTAACTAACTACTCTTCTCTAGCTGCTTTTTTAAAAAACGTAAATAAATCTTTAAAATTTATTTACTTTTAGAGAGAGTGGGAGGGAAAAAGAGAGGTAGAGAATCATCAGTGTGTGGTTGCCCCTCAAGTTCCTCCAACCAGGGACTTGGCCCGCAACCTAGGCATGTGCCCTGACTAGGAATTGAATCAGCAACCCTTTGGTTCACAGGCCGGCATGCAATCCACTGACCAGCTAGGGCATATTCTCTCCCTGCTTTTAAGATTCTCTTGTTGTCTTTAACCTTTGGCATTTTAATTATGATATGTCTTGGGTACGGGCCTCTGGGTTCATTTTTTTGTTTTGTTTTGAGACTCTGTGCCTCCTGGATTTGTACGTTTGTGTCCTTCACCAGGTTAGGGAAGGTTTTATTATTTTTTGATGTAGGTTTTCAGTTCCTTGCTCTTTCTTTTCTCCTGCCAGCATTCTCTTGATGTGAATGTTGGTACATTTGATGTTGTTCCAGAGGCTTCTTACATTATCCTCATATTTTGGATTCTTTTTTATTTTTGCTGTTCTGATTTGGTGATTTATGTTTCCTCCTCTGCCAGATTGCAGGTTTGAGTCTTTGCTTCATCTCTACTGTTGATTCCCTGTAATGCAGTTTTCATTTCAGTTAGTGTATATTCTTCATTTCTGACTGATTCTTTTCTATGTTTTCTGTCTACATTTTTATGTTTCCTGTCTCTTGTTGAAGTTCTCAGTAAGTTCCTCTATTCTTCTCCTAAGTTCATTCAGCATTCTTATAACCAGTGTTTTGAACTGTGTATTTGGTAGATTGCTTATCTCCTTTTTGTTTAGTTCTTTTTCCCCAGAGTATTGTTCTTTTTTCTTTTCCCCCCATTTGGGACATGCTTCTCTGTTTCCTCATTTTTACTGCCTCTCTGTGTTTGTTTCTATGTATTAAGTAGAGCTGCTACATCTCCCAGTCGCTGTATAAATGGCTTTGTGTTGTAGATGTCCTGTAGGGCCCAGTGTTGCAGCCTCCCCAATCATCTGAGCTTGGCACTCCAGGTCCTTTCCCCCTTCCCTTGTTCCCTCCCGCTTCTTGTGAGCTGTGTGTACCCTTCTGTTGTAGTTGAGCCTTGATTGCTGTTGGCACGTAATGGTAGGGATTTATCACTAGGCCAGTGGGTTGCTTGGATTAACTGAGAGCACACTGGAGCATAAGGGCTGACCCTATGGGACTGTTACTTTAGTTGTGCTCTGGCACCCTGTTAGTTTGTCCCTTGAGCCTGTTGCACGTGGAGATGTTTGGGTGGTGCTTCGGTGTTGTATGAAACTGTCTACTGGGTTTTATGGCTCTGGGGTTTCCTGGGAGAAGGTCAGCAGCTGCATATGCCCTGCTCGGGGCCCTTAGGCATGAGCTGCACAGCAGTCTGCAGATAGCTACTACCTATGCTGTGCTTGGAGGTACCTGGCAGAGGCCAACCTACAAGCTAAAGCCTGGCTGCCTTTAGTGCCATATCTGGGCCTCACTTAGCAAAAGGTACAGGGTATACAGAGGCCAGATGCTGCTTGTTTGAGAACTTTTAGGAATGTTTGCAGCATGAGCCAAGGTAGGGTGTGTATATGGAAAGGCACTGGAAACCACTTGGGTGGGCTGCAAATTGGGTGGGGAAGGTCTCAGGGAATCACCAGGGTTGGACAAACAGTGTTAGCCAGGTTGATGGAAATGCAGATATTGTACCTGTCTGCCAGCTCTGTGGGGGGAAGGCTGAGCAAAGAAACAATGGCTTCTTCCACATTCCTGTCTCTGAGAAAGGTGCTCATCCAGCTCTCAGCCTGATGACAATTCATTTCCTCCCCATATGTCCCTGGTGTCTTTCAAGCTGTTGTCTCGGCACTGGAAATCAGAGGGAGTAAGTCCAAGTAAGTCCCTGTGTGGGCCCTTTAAAGGGCAGCTTAAGACTCCAGTAGCCCTTATATCTGATTCAGCCACAATACTCACTGGGTTTCATAGTCAGAAGTTATGGGGATATGCTGTTCAGCTAGGACCCCAGGCTTCTCAGAAGGGACCTCTGCAGCTCAGAGCTCCCTCCCGGTATTAAACTACATGTAGGTGTGTGACCAGCTCATTCATTGTCTCCCCCTTTCCAGCCAGTCTCTATGTAGCTTCTTTATATTCTTAATTATAGGACTTCTGTTCAGATATGTTTCAAGTAGTTCTGAATAATGGTGATTCTGTAGTTGTAAAATTTTGATGCTGTTGTGGGAGGTTTTGAATACCCTGTTTGAATACCTGTGCCACCATCTTGACTGGAGGCCTATACATTTTTTTGTAAATGTAACTTCTGGTATTCTCAATTTTCCATTTTTTTTTCACCCAGGATTCACGTATTACCAAAGTAACGTTGGAGGGATGGGTCCTGGGCATAAATGTTACTGTTAATTTCTTCAGGCCATTGACTATTGTGGGGAGGTCTTGACATTCTGGGTTCTCTAACTCTGCAAATTGATACCATCTTCTTGCTCTCTGACTTTGACATAAGAAATTGTCCTTGCCTTTGAATTAAAACAAATGTGTAACCATTGGATTTGTTTTCTTTAATATCCCTGTTATGTAAAATCACCTCATGGCAGTATATCTGCCTTTGAGAACACTGTCGATACTTTCATTCCAGTACACACTTAGGAAATAATAGCCAACCAGTAGAGATTGAAAATGTATGGCCCTGGCTGGCATAGCTCAGTGGATTGAGCGTGGGGCTGTGAACCAAAGCATCGCAGGTTCGATTCCAGTCAGGGCCTATGCCTGGGTTGCAGGCCATGGCCCCCAGCAACCGCACATTAATGTTTCTCTCTCTTTCTCCTCCCTTCCCTCTCTAAAAATAAATAAATACAATCTTAAAAAAAAAGAAAAGAAAATGTATTAAAGTTTTTTTGCTCTGAAACTTCTGGCCCAGATGAAGGCATAGGCAGGTACACTTTGCCTCCTTGTACAATCAAAAGAAAACAACAATTTAAAACAAAAAAATAACCAAACTGCCAGAAAATCAAACTGTATGGAAATAGAACAACCAAGGGATTAAAAGAGAAACATTCATTCAGACTGGTAGGAGGGGCAGAGATAGGCAGGCAGGGCGAGAGGACTTGTGGCAAGGCAGCAATTGGAACTGGGAGGGTGGAGCAGCAACTGCATAGCGGGTGGTCCCACATTTGTGTGTGGATAAACTGGGAGGAACAACTGGAGAGCAAGATGGACTGTGCAACCCAGGGTTCCAGTGTGGGGAAATAAAGCTTCAAAACCTCTGGCTGTAAAAACCTGTGGGGTATGTGGTGGTATGTGAAACTCCCAGCCTCACAAGAGAGTTCGTTGGAGAGACCCAAGGGGTGCTAGAACATACACAAACCCACCCACACAGGAATCAGCACCAGAAGGGCTCAATTTGCTTGTGGGTAGCAGGGAAGCCAGTAGAGAACTGAGCAAACATTGTTCCCTCTTGGACTCCTCCCCTACATAGAGTGCCACAACACAGCAACGTTAGTTGCCCCACCCTGGAAAATACCTAAGGCCCACCTCTTACAGCATTAACAGGCGTGCTGAGACAAAAATTATGGCCCAAATGAAAGGATAGATGAAAGCTCCAAAAACAGAGCTAAGCGATGAAGAGGTAGCCAACCTGTCAGATGCACAGTTGAAAACACTGGTAATCTCGATGTTCACAGAGATGGTTGAGGATGGTCGCAAATAGAAGAAAAAGTATAGGCTGTTCAAAGTCATATAAAAAAAAACACACAGGGGACCAACAGTGAAGGGAAGGAAACTGGAACTCAAATCAACAATTTGGAGCAGAAGGAAGTAAACATTCAACTAGAACAAAATGAACAAACAAGAACTCAAAAAAACCCCCCAAAACACACACACACAAAAACAAGGAGAGGCTTAGGAGCCTCCAGGACAACTTTAAACATTCCTATGTCCGAATCATAGGGGTGTCAGAAGGAGAAGAACAAGAGCAAGAAATTGATAACTTATTGAAAAAGTAATGACGGAGAATCTAGCAAAGGAAAGAGACTCCCAAATCTGGCGAAGGAAATAGACTTCCAGGAAGTCCAGGAAGTTCAGGAGTCCCAAAGAAGTTGGACCCAGGAAGCACACACCAGGACACATCATCATTAAATTACCAAGATTAAAGATAAGGAGAGAATCTTAAAAGCAGCAAGAGAAAAGTAGAGAGTTACCTGCAAAGGAGTTCCCATAAGACTATCAGCTGGTTTCTCCCAAGAAACCTTAGAGGCAGGGAGGGACTGGAAAGAAGTATTTGAAGTCCTGAAATGCAAGGACCTACATCCAAGATGGCTCTATCCAGTAAAGCTTTCATTTAGAATGGAAAGGCAGATAAAGTGCTTCCCAGATAAGGTCAAGTTAAAGGAGTTCATCATCACCCAGCCATTATTCTATGAAATGTTAAGGGACTTATGTAAGAAAAAGAAGAAGACCAAACTGTGAACAGTAAAATGACAACAAGCTCACAACTATTAACAACTGAACCTAAAAAAAAACAAAACAAAAACGAACTAAGCAAAGTACTAGAACAGGAACAGATTCACAGAAACAGAGATCACATGGAGGGTTAGTAGTGCGGAGGGGAGGGGAGAGAATGGGGGAAAAGGTACGGGGAATAGAAGCATAAATGGTAGATACAGAATAGGCAGGGGGATGTTAAGAGTAGTATAGGCAGCGTAGAAGCCAAAGAACTTGTATGTATGAGCCACGGACATGAACTAAGGGACGGGGAATGCTGGTTGGAGGGGTCGGTGCAGGGTGGAGGGGAATAAAGGTACAATAAAGGGGAATAAAGAGAAAAAAAAGGGACAACTGTAATAGTAAAATATGTTAATTTTTTTTGCTGTGGTTATATGGAAAATTAAGAGTTCATTTTATGTACCTGTTTATACTTGTAATTTTCGTATAGTTCCAGAAGGTCAGGGACAGTATTTAATATTTAGTATCTAAATGTTTATAAATCTAATTTTCCTTCATATAACAATATAGGTTTGTCCTTCTTTCCATGTCTTGCTTATAGACCTGCTAGATCTGTCACATTTAAATACAAGAGTAGAATTCTATGTATAGTAATTAATGTAAACAATTCCTAATGATTGACATCATGTCATCATTATAAACCAAAATGCACTGAACAATTCTTGTATCTAATGACTTTCTTTTTCAGATACATTTTTCATTTTTAAAATGTCTATTTGATACTCTGATTTCTCTTCAGATTGTATAAATTTTTCTCCTTTTACTAAAATGTCTATTTGATTGCCACTATGGATTCAGATTCTTGGGTGAAATTCTCCATCTTTACTTGAACATGTTAGTCATAAAGCCCTTTTTAATTAATTAATTAATTAATTTATTTGTTTTTAGAGAATGGGGAAGGGAGGGTGAGAAATATCATTGTGTGGTTTGCCTCTGGCATGCCCCTAACTGGGGACCTGGCCCCTAACCCAGGCATGTGCCCTGCTTGGGAATTGAACCAGTGACCCTTTGGTTCACAGGCTGCCAGTCAAGCCACTGAACCATACTAGTCAGTAAAGTCCTTTTTTATATCTCCAGTTTCTAGATCACCTCTGCGTGTTTTTTCTGTTGTGCATTATTTCCTCATGGTTTTTTATTGTTAATCATTTGATATGTCTAGTTTTGAAAAGAAGTAGTAGTCCAGTATAATGTACTTTTTCTCAGGGTGTGCTGCTGGCAAGTACTGCCAGCTCTCTACACTCCATAGGAACACAAGGGCAAGCAAGGTTATGTCACATACTGGATTTGCATGCACTGTTGTAGCCACAAAAGCCCAGTTCCTTTGGTGATCTTGTCCATCATGATATTAACTAGCTCAAGGCTTTCAGTCTGTTGCTAAGGAGCAAGCTGTATGCCACTGAGGGGCTCTCAGAGCCCTGACTTCTTACTGGGTTTGATGTTATCCTCATTGATCTTTCTAAATGGCTGTAAGAAGAAATCATGACACCCAGTAGATTGCCAAACCAGTCCATACCCACAGGGAGAGGCAAGGGTTGATGTCTGCAGGCTGAAAGAGCTGGTCTTGGAAAGGGACACAAGTCCCACTACATGTCATAGGTCTTCACAAAACCACAGCTCTTTCATCCTGAAGACATCAACCCACTATTAGTGGTTCTTGCCCTGTGGCTTGGAGAAGGTGTAGTACTCTCCCGTTCCGCTATTACTGCCAATATAAGTAATACTTGTCAAATTCTTACTAATACACATTAAGACAATCGTGTTTACTTAAAAGTGTTTTTTATTTACAATTTCAGTGTAATCTGTATCAAAATTTCATTGGTATTTTTCACAGAAATAGAGTAAACATTCCTAAAATTTGTATGGAACCACAAAAGACCCTAATAGCCTAAGTGATCTTGAGAAAGAAGAACAAAGCTGGAAGCATCAAGCTCCCTAAATTCAAACTATATTACAAAACTGAAGTAGTGAAAACAGTATGGCTTTGCCATCAAAACAGACATAGCTGCCTTTGGACCAGAAGAGAAGGCCCAGAAATAAACCTATGCATATATGGTCATGTAATTTATGATAGAGGACTCAAGAATATACACCAAAAAAAGGACAATTTCATTAATGACTTTGGGAAAACTGGACAGTCACATTCAAAAGAATGAAATTGAACCACTGTCTTACATCGTATACAAAAAGTATAATGGATTAAAGACGTGAGTGTAAGGCCTAAACCATAAACTTCTTAGAAGAAAATATAGGTGGTAAGCTTCTTGACATTGGTCTTGGTGATGATTTTTTGGACTCCAAAAGCAAGGGTAGCAAAAGCAAAAATAAGTAAGTGGTGGGACTACAGGACACTAAAAAACTGCGCAGCAAAGGCAGCCATCAACAAAATGAAAGGGCAGTCTGGATGGGTGAAAATACTTGCAAATCATATTTGATAAGGTGTTAATATCCAAAATATGTAAAGAATTCATACAGCCCTAACTGATGTGGCTCAGTGCTTTGGGCTTCGTCCTGCTAACCAAAAGGTGGTTGGTTCCAATTCCTGGTCAGGGCACGTGCCTGGGTTGTAGGCCAGGTCTCCAGTTGAGGGAGTTTGAGAGGTGACTCTTCAATGTTTCTCTTGTACATTGATGTTTCTCTCTCTTTTCTTTTTCCCTTCCTCTCTCTCTAAAAATAAATAAAATGTTTTTTTAAAGAACTTGTATACAACTCAATTGCAAAGAAGTTTGAATAGGCATTTTCCCAAAAAGACATACAGTTAGTTAGCCAACAGATACATAGAAAAGATGCTCCATATCACTAATCATCAGGGAAATACAAAGCAAAACCGCAGTGAAATATCACCTCATACCTGTTAGAATGGCTGCACTAAAAAAGATAGGAAATAACATATTTTGGCAAGGATGTAGGGAGTTGGGAGTCAGCTGTTGTGTAGTGTTGGTAGGAATATAAATTGGTGCAGTTGCTATGGAAAATAGTATGAAGGGTCCTTTAAAAATTCAAAGTAAAACTACCATATGCTCCAAATAATTCCACTTCTGGATAATTATCTGAAGAAAACAAATACACTGATTCTAAAAGTTATTCATCCCCATTACAGTATTATTTACAATAATAAAGACTTGGAGACAACCTAAGTTACCATCAGTGGATGGATACAAAAATGGGGGAGGGGGGTACCAAATGGAATATTATTTAGCCATAAAAAAACCGAAATCTTGACATTGGTGACAACATGGATGGGCCTGGGGGATATTATGCTAAGTGAAATAAGTCAGACAGAAAAAGATATACCATATGATCTCACACAAAAAAACAAGCTCAAAGTTACAGAGAGCAGATTGTAGGTTGCCAGAGGGGGTGAGGTTAGGGTGGGAAAAATGAGTGAAGGGAGGGTGTAAAGATATAAACTTCCAGTTATAAAATAAATAATGGGGATGTAATAAAGCATGGTGACTATCATCAGGGAAATAAGAATCAAAACCACAATGAGATAGTTAATTACAGTATTATAATAATACTGTATTATACATTTAAAAGGTGTTGAAAGAGTGGATCTTCTTAAAAAAAAGATTTTGTTTATTTATTTATTTTTAGAGAAGGGAAGGGAGGGAGAAAAAACAGGAGAGAAACATCAATGTGTAGTTACCTTTCAGACGCCCCCTACTGGGGACCTGGTCCACAGTGCAGGCATGTGCCCTGATGGAATCAAACTAGTGACCCTTTGGTCCACAGGCCGGCCAGCACTCAGTCTACTGAGCCACACCAGCCAGAGTGAAAGAGTAGATCTTAAAAATTTTCATCATAAGGAAATTTTGTAACTTTGTTAACTTTGTAACTTTGTTATTGTGACGATTTACAATATACAAACTTCAAATCAAATTAGTTTCATGTACACCTGAAACTAATATGTCAGTTATACCTCAATTAAGAAAGAAGTTACCAGGTCCAGTCTACACTTAAGGGAGGAGTATATAATAATTTTTGGACATATTTTAAAACAAACATAGTGTAATTACCTACTGTTTAGCATTAGCAATAGGAAGCATCTAATTGGCTATTGTTACTGTTATTTGATTGACTTGATAAGTAAGGTGGGAACCAGGGGATGAAAAGTATATATCATATGAATTATATCTCAATAAAGGTGGGTTGGGGAGTGCTTATGTAGGGGCAAAATTCCTTCACTGACTTTCTTTTCCCGAGACATTATGCAATAATCTCTGAATAACAATGACCAACTCATTAGGATAAAGTACTGGTTAGCTTTGTCGTCTTAAAGTGTTCAGAAAGACAAGTTTTATGCGTATTTGTTATAAGTATTTGAAACACCAAATACAACATGTTGATATGTATTTGTAAAATGGAATTATTTTCAAAAAATTCTTTTAAAGGGCCCATTAATAGTATCCTACACAGAAACCCAATGTGCAACACAAATAAAAATGGAATTGCCCTTGTTAGAGGGAGATGGGCCCCAAATTCCACTGGTTTAGCATCTGTTTCAGTCTCCTCATATTGCTGCCAGGTATCCAAGGAACACAGATTGAAACTACCATACAATTAGATTCCTTTCCAGCCTGAATTACAAAAATGTATTAAATGTATAAGATAGCAGAGGTCAGGAGGATAGGCATAATAGCAAAGTAGCATTCTACTAGGTAGCTGACTGACTTCTAGTGCTTTTTATAGTATAATAGTCATTGAAAAGCAAGCCATAGTGGTCAGCCATGGATATTTGTAGAGTACTTTCATTAGTCTGTTGAGTTATTTAAGTTTTTTTTTTCAACAGAATAATACAACAGATCTTTGCAGGGTTTTTTGCAAATTCTGCAGTTCCTGGTGGATCCCCACACCCTTTTACCTGGTAAGTAACTAATTGCCTTTTATTTTATTCTGCTGGAGTAGCATTATTTTAGCTACTGTAGTGCCTGTGCCATGGCAAGAAACAAAAAGCTGCATAGATGAGTACACAGATGTGATTGGCAGGCTGTTAGTCTGCCATTATTTGCTGAGCCCAGACTTAATTAGAACATATTTTTTATTCTCAGGCTCACAAGAGTCATCCTGATCCCCGGGATATCTGGGCACTGGATGTATTTAATTACAGGTTGTGTTGAGGTGAGGAATGAATAGGTCTCTTCCAGGCTTGGTATCTGATTTGTGGGGTTTTCCTCATCATATAGGAAGATTTTATTCCTTAAGAATTTCCAAAATTGAAAAGATAATACTTAACTTCTTTGTTTTCAAAGTCAAAAGGTTCATCAGAAGAAACAAAAGGCTATGTAATTCAGTATCAGAGTGACACGTATGGTCAAGATTTGAGATGGATTTTCTTCTTGTCTAGATAATTATTTTGCTACTTTTGACTCTGCCCCAGAAGGCTTTCTTTGCCCAGAGGGACCTCAGTTCATCCACACAGTTATCCTATTTTCCAACCTCTAGTTTCTCTAAACATGTTCCCCCCATCAACTGGGGCAGTGCACCAGCAGCTCCAAAAGAAGTGCTGCCTGCCAGGCCTCTTTTGTAAATTGTTCTAAGTTGTGATTCAGAGAGACTGCTGTGGCTGCTTCTCTCCCTGAAAGCTTCTTATTGTCCAGGACTACAGGTGGCTTCTTTGAATGAGGGGGTCTGCTGTAGATTTTTCCCAGCCACAAAAGGAAGACTTGCCTCAAAAAGCTGCTCCCAGTATGTGTAATGTAAGTGGGCATAGAAAAGACACACTTTTCTTAATCCACAGGCAGTGAGTCACTCCTTTTGTTCTTGTGTGTCATGTGGTGTTTTAGGTGGCTTCACATTTTGTGTCTGATTCAGCTCAAGAAAAATTTCTAGAGAATGGGAGACTAGATAGATAATCTGTTTGACCTTGAAAATATTGAGAAATTCTTTACCACTTGATTTTAGAGAACTATTGGCACTGTGGGCCTGAGAGAGAACAGGATGCTCTGCTCTGCCTTTTGTTTTTTCCCTGTGTTATAAGGTGGGGCCTGGTCACTCCATCTAATGCTGTCTGTCTCATCTCATGTATAGGAGCGGGATGCTGCACTCCAACCCTGGGGACTATGCCTGGGGTCAACAGGGCTTGATGCCATTGTAACCCAGGTGAGGAGCTGCCTTTTGAAGGTGTCTGTTCAGTGTGTCTCATAGTTCCAGTGGCTTCCTGCTTTCCTTCTGCTCCTTTCTGAAATGGTAGTCACTCTGCTTTCTCTAATATTTTGAGCTTGCAGGTTTGCATTTTACTAAAGATGTTTTATGGGTTTAGCTCAGCATCCATGTATCTTCTAGCTCACGGAGCCTTTTTAGAAGATCGTTTCACCTCCATAGAAAGAAAAAGGTTTTCGTATAACAAACAGTGTTTTGTATTTTTGGCCTCTTGTTCAGTCCTATGAGGATCCTATTAAGTTACTTCACATAAAAAGGAGGGTCTCCTCATGTGCTAAAGCAGGGATTTCTGCTAGATGGAGCAAAGTAGGGGAAAAAAAGCAGAGGAAAAGGTATTCCCATGCCGTTTATAATTGTTTCCATTTGTTAATGTTCATTTTTTATTTTATTGGCTTTTCATTTCCTTTGTGGATTACTAAGAATAGAAAGCATGATGTTTATATCAAAGTAATTTACCTATTTCTTGGCTTACATTATTGCTACTTACCACACTCCCACCCTTTTCTTCCTTCTAGCAGAATGAAGTTTTTGGATCAATTCAGTATTTTTGTTAAGCTTTATTTTTGTTTGTGACATCACAACTCTTTTGCTGCTTCTAAAGTTGTTTTGTGCCCAAAGGTGGGCCTGGCAATGATGGACTATCTGTAGATTTATACACATGGCACTCTTAAATTGTAAAGCAATTACTAGTGTTCTGGCAGCAGGAAAGGGGAAACTTGTGCCTGTCAGAGTCTAATAGGAGTGAGAACAACTAACATTTCTAATATCTACACTGTTTGTTCTCAGCTGGAGCAGCTCATTACCCAGGGATAGTTAGATACCTGCCGCTTCTTTTTCTTATTTTGTAGCTTTTAGGACAACTGGAAAACACGGGGCCTCCTCCAGCTGACAAGGAAAAGATCACATCTCTTCCAACAGTGACAGTAACTCAGGAACAAGTTGGTAGGTTCAGTTTCTGTCATCTTCTGATCTCTGTTCAAAATTTCAGCACTTTCCTTCACTAAGGTTCTTCAAGTGAAGCTATAGCACTCCTAAAATTCCTACCTGGGTTCCAGCTAAGGAAGGTGCCTACCCTTTTCATTAGGGTTAGTCAGCAGGTATTTTCTAAACAATTACCATGTCCCTTTTCTAGATGCCTTGCAGGAAATAGAGGTACAAAGATACATAAGACTTGATTTCTTAAAGAATTTACTAGGGGAAGCAAAACTCTCCAGTTAGTTAACAGTGTGAAAAATATTGTTGAGCAGATGCTACTTACTGATTTGGGGGAAATAGGAAAAGATATAAATGAGAGGCTGGGAATTTGTTTTATATCTACTGTATAGTTAGGTACATTAGAAATAGATATTTTATTTATGAGCACTGGAGAAATTTAGTGATAAAGGACATTATTTTGGACTGGGGATTTCTTTCCCCACATACTTTTGGAGTCAGGGATTTTAAAGACAGGATGAGCCACCTTAGAAAGGTCATTCTGTTTAACAAAATGTATGAACCAATGTAAAAATGTCAGCATGGACATGATGTCTGAATGAGGTATAAAGAGAGTTAGACCTGAAATAGAATCTGGTTTGGGGACTAATGGGAGGTATGACTGGATAAAAAGGGTGGGACCTTGTTTAGGGGACATTGAAAAGGTGGCAGAGTAGTTAGGGCTGAATATTTTGAGGGTGGGTAAGTTTTATAGGTCCCCAAATGGAGGAATAAGGGAATTTAAGTGGTCTTTAGAGTAGATTAGTTTAGAGATAGTGTCTAAAGTAGATTAGAAGAGGAAGAAAGCAGAAACAGGAATTTAAGGGGCTATTGCAGCACCCAGATGGGGTTCAGGTGGTGGTAACAATGCTAGTAGAAAGGAATGACTAGATACAGAAAACAAATGCTTTTATCACAACTGCATAATGGAATTAAGGAGAGGAAAGAGTCAAAGATGGTTCTAAGATAATACAACTTTGTAACTACAGAGATGATGCTGCCATTATCAGGAATGGGGGAATTGTTAGTAGGCAGTGGTTTAGTAAGGAGATGATGTAATGTTTTGATGAAAAAAAAAAGATTTTATTTATTCATTTTTAGAGAGGGGAAGGGAGGGACAAAGAGAGGGAAAGAAACATGAATGTGTGGTAGCCTTTCACACACGCCCTACTGTGGACCTGGCCTGAAACCCAGGCATGTGCCCTGACTGGGAATCGAACCAGCCACCTTTTGGTTCTCAGGCTGGCACTCAATGCACTGACCCACACTAGCCGTGGTTTAATGTTTTTGATTTTGAATTTATTGATTTTTGAGGCACCAGCTGAGAATCTATAAGTGAAGATGAGCTATAGAGTGATACACTGAATGGGAACAGTAAGATTACTAAGATGAGTTCTTTGATTGTGGCGAACATATTTCCAGTGTTTTCTAAATGGAAACTGCCAGAAGTTTGTCACACATTGAGAAGACGTTGTTCCTGTTTTACCTAAGAGATAACTAAGCCTTAGTTTATTTCTTCTAATTGTTTACATTGAAAAGTAGGACTTATATAGTTCCTATCTAGGTCTTACCAGACTAGGCCCATTTTTATCAGTCCTCTTTTTTTATATCCCAGACTACTACCACTTCCAACCTCATTTTGAAATAAAATTCATGCTTCCTATCTCCATCCTTATTGGATGCCCTTTGTGTCTTTTTTGTATGCACTCCTTTGGTTGTTAAAGAAATTGGGCTAGTTTTGTCTTTCTTCTTTTTCTTGTTTACTTTAAAAGGCATTTTCTTCTCCAACAGATACAGGTTTAGAGTGTCCGGTATGCAAAGAAGATTACATAGTTGAAGAGGAAGTCCGGCAGTTACCCTGCAACCACTTCTTTCATAGCAGTTGTATTGTGCCATGGTTGGAACTGGTGAGTACAGACCATGCTCATCTGTGATAGGGCATCTATGCCAGTCACATCTTGTCGGGGGATAGTTGAGAGTAAGAGTATAGTTAATAGTTAATGAAGATTAGATTTTAGTCCCTGGCTAAATCCTAGTAACACCATTACTGTTTCTTAGGTTATTATCTATTTGAATCTTCTGACGAGGGGTTAGCAAACTATAACCCACAGGTCACTGTGGCCTGCCATCTGTTTTTGTAAGTGGAGTTTTATTGGAACACACCTGTGTTTATTTGTTTACAAATTGTCTATGGCTACTTTTGTGTGACATCAGCAGAGCTGAGTAGTTGTGACACAGGTGGTATATAGCCTGCAAAGCCAAAAATATTTATTACCTCTCCTTATATAGAAGGTTTGCTAATCTCTGCTCTAGATCATCTCAGGTCACTGATTCTGGTTAGTTCTGTTTGGTGGTATGTGTTAGCTATTGTTAAATTGCTATTAAGAACTTTCTGTCAGTTCTGTTTGAGAGAGGTCCTGGTATTAAACCTTGAAGCCCAGTATACACTATGTGAGAATGCATAACCTTTTTGTTTTTCTACCCGCCAGCTCTCAGGATTTCTTAAGTGTTTAGTACCTGCAACTTCTCAGGTCAAGCTGTTTACATGGACTGATATCTTTTGTTTCAGCATGATGCATGTCCTATATGTAGGAAGAGTTTAAATGGTGAGGACTCTACTTGGCAAACCCAGAACTCTGAGGCCTCTGCAAGCAACAGATTTAGCAGTGACAGCCAGCTACATGACCGATGGACTTTCTGAAGCTAAAGACCACATCTGAGCCAGGGTTGTGGTAGTCATCTTACCACAGCTGTAAATTGTATCAACACAAAAAAAATAGTAGCTGGATTTAGGGATCGCATAAGAAATCCCAGTCCATGATATTAATGTAGTGTTTTTCTTTAAATTTAAAGTTAGTATCTATAGATGGGATTGTATCTGCAACCAAATGCTTCTTATTCCTGAATTCAGAATGATATATTTTATAAGTGTGAAACTTAATTATGTGGGTTTACCTTTGCCAGAATAGAATTAGTTCCCTTAAAGTCTAGCTAGAGTTTTGCTCCCTGTCATATTATCTGGTAATGGATGTTTTCACCTCCTTGTCCAGCCTTCACCCTATCATTAGTGTATTTTGCAGTAAATACAGTGGAATCAGAGCCGTAAAGTCCTTCTGTTTTAATTGTACAAAAGCATATATTCTTGGCCACATTAGCTGTAAATTGAGGTCTGATTAATTCAGGAGTCTGAGACTAGTGATTTTGTTTTTTTCTTGAACCCCTAGGTGTCAATCAAAGAAAAATTACAGTGGGAGGGAGAAAGTGGCTATCATTATACTGTTTGGTTTTCCCATTTTAATATTTAAAGACTACTTCAAAAAATGTGGTTTCCACAGAAACCAACATGACATGTCTTAGGGGTCTTCTGTTGGTAAGAATCTAATTCTGGTTCTTTTTTGTGAAAGAGCTGGACAGCATATAGGCAAAGAACAACAGATGTTTGAAATACTTGGTACTGAGGTTTAATTTCCCTCAAGAATGACTTCATTACTGCTTCTATTCACTGTTTTTAGTAATTCATTGGCTTTTAGGAATTGAGATTTTATGTCATCTCATAAATTTTTTTTCCATTATAATTTTTGGTAAGCCCTTTGATCCTCTCTGAAACCTTTCTGTGTGCTTGGTTCTGGCTATACTTGGAATCTAACTGATTATTGTGATCATGCCCAAAACAACATGGTCTGTGAGAGGTAGGCCTTATTTTTTTCAGCCTAACAGTGTCCCATGTGCATGCACATGCTATTTGGAGCATTTGAAAAAGATTAAAAATGTCCTTGAAACCTCAAGGTCTCCAAAGGAAATGATGGGGACATGTAATCACTGTTAATACCCCCAAAGGGTTACAGAGGGGCACTTGTTTGTGTGCTGTTCCCAGCCCTTTATATTTTGGAATGAGCAGAACAAGAAGGCTACTTTTTGGTGAGTCTCTTTTGGCTTGGAGTCTTTTCTCAGTTTTTATTGATTATCATACACTAAACTGTGATTTAGGGGGTGAGGGAGGAGGGTTAGAGATATCTTTGTACTTTGATACATGGTAAAGGGGTAGTGGAGGAAAGAGAGAAAGTAGGAAAGTGGCCTGCTGAATTAATAGCCTGCCTATAAAAATTGTGACTATAAAGGTATGATTCAGATTGGGCCCAGAGGAAATAAAAGATGTTTTTTTCATATGCCTCTCATGTCATACCTCTGTAGAGATTGATTCTTTGGAGAATGTGAGCTATTAACTAAGGCTGTTGGTGGGGTGGGGGGAAAGGGCGGTGAAGAAGCTGGAGGGAGGTGTGAGGTATAATACAATTATTTAATGGTCACTGTTCAGCTGTCTCAGAAAAATTGTGGTAGCCTAGCAAATTTTGTCTGCCTATTAAGTGTCTGGAGGTGCCAGCATAGACATTTGTATTTTTATTTCCAGCTAGAGAACTAGAAGGGATCTGAGTAGCTTCACAAAATGGGGGAAACAAAAGCACTGGAATCAGGGATTTGCCTTTTAAATACGCAGAGTAGCAAGTAACATCAGTCTAAATTATCTGAAATTTTGTTCACTTTCTTGCTCTGATTAGATTGAGGAGATGGCTATTTCCCAGACTCCCTCCCACTTAATGAATCTGTGGTGCTTCTTTCTAGAATAGGAGGCATCTCAGACATCCACATTAATTTAGGTTAAGGAGGATGTTTGGGTTTTCTAGAGGAGCAGAACTATAGGGTATGGGTGTGTTTGTGTGTATACATGGATAGATTTATAATGAATTTGCTCATGTGATACAGAGGCTAAGAAGTCCCAAGATATGCAGTCAGCCAGCTTGGATAGAGAAAGTAGTGTCATTCATATTTGATTCTAGAGACCTGAGCATAGGTGAGTTGATTGTGTAAGTTCTCGTTCAAAAGCTGGAAGCTTCAAAACCCAAAAGGAGCTGATGTTTCAGTTTGAATTAAAAGTCAGGAAAGGACCAATGTCCTAATTCAGTCAAGCAGGAGTTCCTACTTGCTAGCAGGATTATCAGCCATTTTGTTCTATTTAGACCTTCAGCTGATTGGATGAAGTTCACCCATATTAGGGAGGGAAGTTTGCTTTATTTAGTCTACTGATTCAGAGACTAATCGTATCAAAAGTACCCTCATTGACACACTTCAAAGTAATGTTTGACCAAATATCTTGGCATCTCATGGCTGAGTTACACTGACACATAAAATTAACCATCACAAAGAAGAAAAATAGAGATGCTGAACACAGCAGAATTTTCCTTATCTTAAGTTTTGCCAAATTAACGTGTCTCAAAGATGGAGGCGTAAGTAGACACACTGTGCCTCCTCACACAACCAAAATAAGGTCAGCAACAATTTAAAAACAAGATAACAAGCAGATCAAACAGAAAATTGAACTGTATGGAAGTTGGACAACCAAATATACATATTCATCCAGACTGGTAGGAAGGGCAGAGTCAGGCAGCCGGGCAGAGAAGGGTCACGACACAAAAAGCGGTGGTACCGGGCTCATAAGGCATCCTGGGCGCATAGGCAGCTGGCAGACCCAGTGAGGCAGCACCTGTGAAGCAAGGCACTGTGCGCAAGGTGCCTGGCTGTCTGGGCGATCCCACATTCGCTTGCAGATAAAGCAGGCAAAACTGGGCAGTGAGACAGACCACGAAACCCAAGATCCCCACGTCGGGAAATAGAGCCTCGGGACACTGATTGAAAACACCTGTGGGGGTTGAGGTGCAGGGAGAGACTCCCAGCCTCACAGGAGAGTGTGTTGGAGAGACCTACAGGGTCCTAGAACATGCACAAGCCCACCCACATGGGAATCAGCACCAGAAAGGCCCAGTTTGCTTGGGGGAAGCAGTGGAAGGGACTGAAATCCAACGGAGGGAGGAGCAAGCACCATTGTTCCCTCTCGGATCCCAGCCCCACATACAACATCACAACCCAGCGACTGGGCTGCCCCACCCTGGTGAACACCTATGGCTCTGCCCCTCATATGTAACAGGTGTGACCAGACCCCCTGTCCCCCCCCAAAAAGGCCTGAACAGAAGATCGGATCGAAGCTCCACAGCAAATACAACTAAATGACAAAGAGATAGCCAGCCTATCAGATGCACATTTCAAAGCACTGGTGGTCAGGATGCTCACAGAATTGGTTGAAGTTAGTCGCAAATTAGATGAAAAAATGAAGGCTACAATAAGTGAAATGAAGGAAAATGCACAGGGAACCAATAGTGATGGGAAGGAAACTAGGACTCAAATCAATAGAGTGGACCAGAAGGAAGAAAGAAACAACCAAACAGAAAAGAATGGGGAAATAAGAATTCAAAAAAATGAGAAGCTTAGTGACCTCCAGGACATCTTTAAACATTCCAGCATCTGAATTATAGGGATATCAGAAGGGGAAGAGGAAGACCAACAAGTAGAAAAGTTATTTGCACAAATAATAAAGTAGAACTTCCCCATTCTGGCAAAAGAAAGAGACTTCCAGGAAGTCCAGGAAGCTCAGAGAGTCCCAAAGAAGTTGGACCCAAGGAGGGACACACCAAGGCACATCATAATTACATTAACCAAAATAAAAATGAAGGAGAGACTCCTAGAAGCAGCAAGAGAAAAGAAGATAGGTACCTACAAAGGCGTTCCCATCAGACTGTCAGCTGATTTCTCAAAAGAGACCTTGCAGGCAAGAAGGAGCTGGAAAGAAGTATTCTAAGTCATGAAAGGCAAGGACCTACATCCAAGATTGCTGTATCCAGCAAAGCTTTCATTTAGAATGGAAGGGCAGATCAAGTGCTTCTCAGATAAGGTCAAGTTAAAGGAGTTCATCATCACCAAGCCCTTATTTTATGAAATGTTAAAGGGACTTATCTAAGAAAAAGAAGATAAAACATGTATAATAAAAGGATAGCAAACTCACAATTATTAACAACCACACCTAAAACAAAAAGAAACTAAGCAAACAACTGGAACAGGAACAGAACCACAGAAATGGAGATCACATGGAGGGTTAGCAACAGGGGAGTGGAAGGTGGAGAGGGGGGAAAGGTAAGGAGAATAAGTAGCATAGATGGTAGGTAGAAAATAGGGGGAGGGTAAGAATAGTATGGGAAATGTAGAAGCTGAAGAACTTAAGACACATGGACATGAACTAAAGGGGGGGAATGTGGGTGGGAGAGGGTGTACAGGGTGGAGGGGAATAAAGGAGGGGAATGGGATGCCTAGCGCCTAGTCAATAAAATATATATTTTAAAAGTGTCTTATGGAAATACCTGTCTTTTTTTTTTTTTAGGTTTCTCTTTATTTCTTTAAATATATTTTATTGATTATGCTCTCAGTTCTCTCACTTATTTTTCCCCCTCTGCTTCCCTCACCTGGTCCCCCATTCCCTTCCAACCTCCACCCCTTAGTTCCTGTCCCTGGGTCATGCCTAGTTCTTTTGCTACTCTCATTCCCTCCTCTCTGTTCTTCATCTACCTGTCTATTTGTACCTACCAATTTTTGTTCTTCTTAGGCCTGTACCTTATCCCCCGTTCTCCCCCTTCCCCTTCCCAACTGCTACCCTCCAAATGATCCCATATTTGTGGTTCTTTTCCTGTTCTGCTTGTTTGTTTTAGTTTGCTTTATAGATTCAGTTGCTGATGGTTTGTTTGTTGCCATTTTGTTCATAGTTTTTCTCTTCTTTTTCTTACATAGTTGTTCCCTTTACATTTCATATAATATGGTTTGTTGACAATGAACTCCTTCAGCTTACCTTATCTGGGAAGCACGTTATCTGCCCTTCTGTTCTAAACAATAGCTTTGCTCAATAGGGTAACTGATAAATCAGCAGACAGTTTTAGGGGAACTCCTCTGTAGGTAAATTGCTTTTCTCTTGCGGCTTTTAAGATTTTCTCTTTATCTTTAGCCTTTGGCATTTTAATTACGTTGTCTTGGGTCCTTTGGGTCCAACTTGTTTGGGATTCTCTGTGCTTCCTCGATTAGTATGTCTATTTCCTTCACCAAATAAGGGAAGTTTTCATTATTTTGTCAGAAGTTTTCAATTTCTTGCTCTTTGTCTTCTCCTTGTGGCACCCCTATAATTTGGATGTTGTTACGTTTGGAGATGTCCCAGAGGCTCTTTATTCTCTCCTCTTTTTTCTTCTTGCTGTTCTGATTGAATACTTTTTTCTTCCTTATGTTCCAAATTGTTTCATTTCTTGACTTCTTCCCCTCCACTGTGGTTTGCTGTAGATTTTTCTTTATTTCACTTAATGCAACTTTCATTTCTACCTGGGTCTTTTTTATGCCATTGCAGTACCTGATGAGTTTTGAGCATCCTGATCACCAGTAGTTTGAACTGTGCATCTGATTGGTTGCTTATCTCAGTTTCATTTAATTCTGTTTCTGGAGTTTTGTTCTTTTCATTTGGGCCATATTTTTTTGTCGCCTCAATTTGGAAGCCTCCCTGTATTTGTTTCTGTGTGTTAGGTAAAGCTGCTTTGACTCCCTGTCATAATAGAGTGGCCTATTGGGGACAAGGCACTTGTAAATTACGTGGGGTAGAGCTTTAGGTGATTGCCAGGGTGGGACAAACCGATTCGTTGCTTTGTGGCTCTGTGGGTGGGGAGGACTTCGAGAAGGGATAGTGCTACTGTGGGGCTTCTGGAGATTGCCCAGAAGGAAACCTTCTCCCAGCACATTCCTGTTGCCAGTCACTTCACTTTCTCCCCTTCTTCCCATGTGCCACTTGTGCCCTTCTAGCTATTGCTCTAGTGCTGAATCCCAGATGGGGTGGGTCTGCATATGTTCTGAGACCTTTGCAGGCCCTTTAACAGTTTCTTGAGAAACCTGCAATTTCTTTTGCTACCCCAACCCCCACTGGTTTTTACAGCCAGAAGTTATGGGGACTTATCTTTCTGGCGCTGGAACCCTGGACTGGGTGGGATAGTCTGGTCTGGGGCTGGAATTGCTCACTCCAGAGGTATCCCTCATGATAGTTTTCTACCACCCGTGAATGTGGGGCCGCCTCTCTGCACTACTCCTCATCTCTGCCCCTCCTGCCCATGTGGATGAATGTGGCTTCTTTAAATTCTTGGTTGTCAGACTTCCATACTGCTCGATTATCTGACGAATCTGGGTGATAATTATTCTGTAGTCTAGTTGTAATTTTGTTGTAGTTGTGTGAAGAGGCGAAGCATGTTACCCTTTCCTCCATCTTGACTGGAAGTCCAAAATATCTGTCTTGTTTAGAGACTTCAATATTACTGTTAAACCATAGAAGAAATACATACAGGATGAGGACCAGTTTGCTGTGTGTGTCATAGATATTTTTTCTCTTCTATTTATGTTATCCTAGAAGTCTGAAATGCCTCCTATTCTAGGAAGAAACATTGTAGATTCATTGGTGTAACACCATAACATGTGTGGGGTTGATAGCTTGTTTCTAGGAATGTCTTGCTCTAAAATATATCAAACACAGTTAAGTTACAGTGCCCATGGCAGAGGGCTACATAACCCAGACTTCCCATGTGTTTCATTCATTTACAACTGGGAGGCTTACAGATGCAGAAATCTGGAGCCTTAATAGGAGTCAGGACGTGCCTTAGCTTTCCCTGATTGTCAAAGAGAAGAGAAAACTTGCAGTTTCAGGTCTTGAGCCCTTAGATTTGAGGCCTCTACTTTAATATGAAATGGCCTACTCTTTGAGTCCCATGCAGAGTTAAACAGAGTGGTGACTTTCAGCAGATGAATTTGGAGCAGTGAGATGGAATAATTCTGGTACAAAAATTAATTTTCCTTTGAAGTTCCTAGTGTCAGTTCTCTGAAGAGTTGAGGAACTTATAGAATCCAGAATGACATTTTGTCCCTGTTGGTATAGCTCCTTGATTCTTTCCTTACAAAACTAATTTCTAAGAAAAGGGATTATTCTAGGTGGAGGATATGGGGAGGGCTATAAATCAAATAGCTTCCTTAGCTTATTATAAGTTTAGTTTGTCAACATTTGCTACATAACAATTGAACAAATGCTTGTTAAATGTTTTCCCTGTACAGTACTGTCTAGTCCAATAGTTAAGTTAGAAGGAAGATTTAGGGGGAACACTTTTTCTGCAACAACATCACTTTTAGTGGTTGTTATAAAAATTCTTTGTCATTGTATTGCACATGTATATGTGTGTGTATATATTCACAGACAGACATACATGCACATATCACTTGAGAAGTAGAAAGGCTATGATGAGCACTGAGGTAAAAGGAGCAGTGAATACAGCAGAGGACTGGAGCCTGATGGTCTGATTCTCTCATTGTACATACCTCAGGCTCTTGTGTTTCTGTAGTTCAGTTTTGGGACACTGTTGGCCTTGGCAAGCACCCTGTTATAAGGTGTGTTGAAGGGATTAAGTATAGGTAAAAGTCCAGTGATTCATGAGGTTAAGAATAAAAGTCTTTGAGGAAAGGATGTTCAATCATGCATTGCTTCTGTATTATATTAAGTTAATCTCAAATGTATTGCTTTTTAATTTTTTTTCTTGTTAATATTGCTGCAAATTAACTTCCTTCATGACTTGCATTTCAGTGTCTTTCTCCCTGGTGTTCAGGTGCTGTTTCTTTAAAGAATACTAATTAAATATGTCAGTCTAATGAGGAGGGAATCATAGTGTGTATCTGTTGTAAATAATAATAAAGCAGCATCTGGGGGTTTTGGAGGTGAAGAGTACTTCAGAAAAGACACACTTGAGGAGGAAAAGGAGCAAGGCTTGTACAGACAGATGATGCTAGGGGAAAAATCCTCTTTGGGCCCTGGTGGAGACGCAAAGAATCTTGTTTACAGTTGCTGTTTATAAGAATAAACCAGTGGAGATTTGGGAGTTTGGGGGACTAGCAGGACAGAGTTCTCTTATTGAGAATTTCCAGAATGAATCTTGCATAACTTCTGGTGCAGGGAGTTGGAGAAGTATTTGATGGGGTAAACATCACAGGTGGCTATTCTGAGGGAGGAAATTGTAGGCTTGTAGTAATGTCAGTGTCTCCAGCAGTAGTCGGAAACCACAAGGCTGTCTCAAGGATTTAAAATATAATGGTAAAAAACAATGTTTACAACTGGAGATTTTTTCCAGGATCAAAATAGAGGTGTTGTCTGATCCAAAAGACAATGAGGGTTTGATCCCTCATACCTGCCAGACAACTGGCATTACATGCATTCAACTCTAGGATCTTATACATATAAACCTTATGTTGTTGCCAGATTACACTTAGAAGGTGTCCATGGAAGTGGAGTCTATATGTTGCCTTTCCTCTTGCAGCTAGTGCACTTATTTCTGTGTATTATGGGATGTAGGCTTGTGGTTCTTTACCTTTTCTAATAAGATGTTATCATTTTTAAGGCCCCAAAATTTTTAGACTCATTCCCAACAAGGTGATAGTTTTATTTTTAGTACCTTAGTGAAAAAAATATGTAACAAAGAGCTGCTATGGTTTCAGTAATGCTATTAAATTTATTTGTCTTCATTAGTCACAGCAGAATCTAATACATCCAGTTGAAATACAGAATGTACTTATTTGTAAGATGTATTTCAGAACTTCATTTGCCCAAGGACACATAGCTGGTATGTTGCAGAGCCAGGTCTTTGACTCCATGCCAGTTTTTTTTAACTTCCATAAGACAAAATCCAAAATCATTTGAGTTTGAGGTTTAAGACCATTACTAATAAGGGTCTTACCCATCTCTTTCAGCCTTCTCTCTCTGTGTTCCCACAAACTTTATCTCCCACTTTTGGCAGGTCCTGACCAAGGATCCCAGGTAAGGCATCTGTTTCTTTTGATGATTTGCTGTTTAGGTCCACTTAAATTTTCTGTGTTTCTACCTCTTTATTCATGTATTTCTTTCTATCAGAGATATTCTTCCTGTCCCCCTCCTTTTGGCTTAACTATGACAAGAGCTTATGTGTTTAGAGGGAGAGAGGATTTGTGAATTTAGGAGATAAAGGCTGTGAATATTGCTTTGGCATTTATATAAAAAAGAAATGGCTAAAGATGTTGACAGGTACTTAGTTGAAAGTAGACAGTTGTGATCTGTAGTGCATCTGGTCTTCACAGATCTTCCTACAGCAGTGTTATGTGCATTGCTCTTGAACACCATTTCCTCTGCTTTCATGCCAACCTCAAAACACTGGGTCTGAGTCAGTTTTTCTCCTGTCCTACCTATCTTTGCTTGTTTCCTCTTTCTTCCCTCCTTTAGTGGTAAATAAAAATTTCTTGAAAAAAAATTGGTGTTCTCAATTTGCTTGACTTGGTTGTTTTACTATGTTAGAGGGGAGGGAGGAAGAGTTCTTCTGGAACACAAAAACTTGTACTTATCTAGTTTTTGAGTGAGAACTGCACACTAGCCACTTTTGCTAGAGCTGCGTTTTACCTGTTGGGACTGAGTTGGAAAGAAAGGCAAGTTTGCTCTGGCAGTGAGTAAGGAAGATCAAGAGATACGCTCATTTTCCACATTTTATATTCCCCAGATTCTTGCATATTCCCTGTGCCCTGTTTGTTTTTTTGTTTGTTTTTTAATGTACATATTGTAATGTGAAAGATGCCAAGTTAAAGAGAGTCATATTTATCTTATTGTGACTTTTTAAAAAAGTTTCTTCTGGCACAAAGTTCTTACAGAGCTGTAGACAAAAGAGAAAAGTTTGTATTACTACCACACAACTTAGAATAGCAACATAATACTTCATGTAATTCATCCTGGGATGTGTGTTTGATAGGTGCTTATGACTAAAGAGGGAGTGGAAAAGGAAAAAACATGGAATGTATTATGTGTTGTGTTTTACTGCTGAAGTTGCAATTGTGACCCTTAGCAAATCTAACATTCTGTGGAACTGGGGAGGGAGCTAACCATCAATCTCTCCTTGCTGGAAGATAGGACAGTCAAGAATATAGATGCTACTCAAGTTCAAGGTATGTTTTCCATGTATAGCACTGAATACAACGTTGGCATGGTGATAGGATGGGGTACTCACCAAAATTAGTTATGAGGAAAGCACAGATTCAGGAAAGTCCCTTATCCTTTTTGTCACTTGTAAGTATGACAATTTGGCCTATATGATCCCACTAGGCCTGAGAAAACATATACTTTTATTCTCTTTACTAATAATTCTGGTAAGTCTTCTTGGGGAAAGGAGGAAAAGAAAAGGAATGAACTATCAAAACTTCATTCTCTTCACCTGACTAGAGAAGGGAAAAGACCTTAGAGATTTTTTACTCCAGCAGTACTTGGGAGTCAGAGGTAGTAAGTGGTAGTAGATTGAATGGCTAAACTTAATTTACTCTTTAAAGTTTTTATTCTGTATGAAGGAATAAAATTTATTAACAATAACCTAACCATCTGACGGAACTTAGACTTAGTAAAGAGTATGTCTGTCCCTGGCTGGTGTGGCTTAGTGGATTGAGTGCCAGCCTGCGAACCAAGGGGTCCTTGGTTCAATTACCAGTCAGGGCATGTGCCTGGGTTGTGGGTCAGGTCCCAAGTGAGGGGCACATGAGAGGCAACTGCACACTGGTGTTTCTCTCCTTTCTCTCTTCCTTCCCTTCTAAAAATAAAATCTTTATTAAAAAAAGAATATGTCTAACAGGCCAGAGTGCTTTATATTCATCAGTTTCTTCTTGAAAACTAGCAAAGGCTTACATTTGGCAGGTCCTTGCCAAGGGTCATGTTCCTTTTGATAGCTTGTAGTTAAAGAGTTGGAATTAAGGGAGTGTTAAGTGGCCCATTTCTAGAAATGGGAGGAGGCAGTCTCTGAATAGGGAGGGATGTAAAAGAGTTGAGAGAAGGTGCTTTAGATCATGGTAGGTAATTACTGAGAGGACAGGGTTTTAGAGAGAGAAGGACCTGTATTTCTGTGAACTGGGGCAACATTTAACATCTGTTCCTGTTGCTGAGGTTAGGACCACCATGTAAAGCCTAGCCCTTCATACCAATTCTTCAAACAAATTATTAAGAGCCTACATGTGCCTGGTACTTATTTTGTTGTTAGAATAAACAAGGTAAAGTCCCATCGTTTATAGAGCTTACGTTCTGGTGGCATTCAAACTGTTTGTTATTGATTTGAAGAATGCCCAAATGGAATTAGAATGCCAAGGATAGGCAGACCTGCATCAGTTACTGATTATGCAAAAATGTAGTGACAAAACTTTGCAAATTCCAATCTAATAGGGAAAACCCTGATGAAAACCCTGATTCATATTGATAAATGGTACTCGGAGGGCTAAGCCAAAAGTTTTAAATGTACTTGGTCTGGCCATCAGCTTTTGCCAAGGAGCTGCATTGTTCAAACCTCACTTTCAGAGTAAGTGTGCCTCTTGTTCATTTTCATATAATGGTCTCAACTTGTAGCCCTCTCTGTTCATTTAGTGCATAGAGGCAACTGTATTTACTTGACTTTCTCAGAGGCCTATTATACCCAAAGGAAAGTCTGATTCATCTATCCTTCCCTAGTTAGTATGAAATCTTTAGTTCCTTTGGATCATTTTTGCCTTCATTGGATTGATGTTTTCTTGTGAACAGCTTGGGGTTGAGTATTTTTCTCTCCCAGTTGACTTCCTTTCCACTCTTCTGGAGAGTAACCTAGACAACATTGCTTGGTGTGTTTAAGGTTTTACCCGCACATACCTTGAAGGGCCACCAGACTAGTGACCAGCATCACCCAGACCTCTTGCAGGAAGCTTGAACTGAGAGTGCCTTTACTGTGGCTGAACTCATGGTGTCCTGTTTGTTTCAGCCCCATCACTGTGTAGTTCCCTGTCTCTGGTTCAGAAGAGAATCAGGGTATTAGGGAAGGGTGTCAGAAATCAGCGCTTCCCTTTGTATCACCTTAGAACATCTTTTAGTCTCCAAGTATCTCTCTCAGTATAATTCGTTGCCCAACTAAGTATTTTTTTTAATGTTGTGGATGATAATGATTTGCTTTAGCAGCAATAAATGAATATGGAATCCATTGTTTATCACACTGAAGATGCAAATAGGCCTACCTCGAAGGAACTGTAAAGTCATGCCAGAGAGAGAGCTAAAATAGCTTAGTTACTTTGGAGTTGGGTGTACTAGGTCTCATTTACAAACCATCTGTTAGAGTGGATCAAACAGTTCACCCTAAGTTAAAATCTGGGCTTTTGGATAGATCTGGATTTTTATCTCCCACTTAGTAGTAGCTAAGTAAATTTACACAAATTCCCTTTCTCAAAAGACCATGAAGATTACATGAAATATGACTTAGCACCATGCTTGACACAGCTGAGAGGATGAGAAGCCATTGTATCTTAACGGAGAACCATCACAAATAGAAATAATTAGAACATAAACAGTAGATTACAAGGAAGAGGGGCTTTGTTGTACTCCCATTCTGTTCCCTAAGGCTTAGTGCTGTGCCTGGGGTGTACAGTACTTTTTGTTAGATGAATGAAAGAGCAGTTTCACTAGTGAATGAAGTTAGCTGGAACAGTACTAAATAGTAGTGCCAGGCTAATGTAGATTTCGTCCCATAGACAGTGAAAAGCATTAAAACCGAATGGTGGTGCATCATGTATAAGTTAGCATTTTAAATTTCTGTTGGCTGTGTGGATTGGAGTTAGAGACCATAACAGTCTGTGGACCATTTATTAGGCAACAGCTCACTGCCAGGCCCTGAGGTTGGTGTGAGAGAAAAATGAGTAAGACAGCTGGAGCTCAAGGGACTTAACAGTTAGGAGACTATTGGAATGTGTTGTGTGAGATGATGACCTGGAGAACACTTGGAGAGAGAGGAACAAATGTGGGAAAGGACTAGTAGTATTTACTAACAGTAGAGGGGAGCAGGTAAAAGGAGGAACCAAGATTTTGACTAAATTATGGACAGAAATACAGTCTCGGGACGATAGGTTTGAGTTTGAGGAAGTGATAAGTCATTCAGGAGATTGGAGTCCGGCTGTCAGTGGAAATGTTTAACTGAAACTTAGGGAAGTATTTATAGATGAAGGAGTTGATTTGTGGGTCAGCTGCAAGGAAGTGCAGGTTTAAATTATGAGGGTGGATGAGAACTTGTGAGAGAAAGTGAAAGATGGAACGTAGGGATGAGTCTTGGGGAATGCCCATGTGTGAGAGATGGAATGTGGAAATAAGAGGCATAGAAGGAGAGAAGAATGGCCAGAAAGGTAGAAAAAAAAACAAACAGGAACACAGTCACAGAAGTCAGTAGAGATGGGAGTGGATAGAGGGAGAATGCAAGTGCTGAATGCTGTAGCTTGGCCAGAGAAACTAGAAAGGAAATCTGGACTAAAGTAGGAAAATTGGATGGACTGCTGACCACCGGGGGGTGAAAACATTTGTTAAAAGGCTCAGCCAGGTTTTAATTTTGGGTGTAATTTATACTTAATTTTCTTAAAAAGTAACATACTACTTGGAAGTTCATAAAGAATAATAGCAGTCTGCCGTTATCTTTCTAGGCTTATTCCTTCACTGTCAACTCTTTGAGATGTTTCACCGTATTTCTAAATACTATGCTCAGTTACCACTTCTTGATGATAAAGTTTAGATACTATCTATTGATTTTGAAAGAAGATAAGGATGTTTCTCTTAAACCTGTAGCATTCTGTGCATCTTTCAAAAACCATGTCTACATAACATATTATGTAAATGTTACTTAATACAGAGTCACGTTGTATTCCCTATGATTGTTTCCTTTGGAAAATTTAGTGTTTTCCTCGGAGATAATGATCACCTGTTGTTTTTTTTAACCCAGTTTTCCATATTCTTTTTTTTTAAAAGATTGTGGGGTTTTTTGTTTTTGGTTTTGGTTTTTTTAGGTGGTTTTTTTTTCTTCTTCGTTTTTATAGACAGAGGGGAAGTGGGGGAGAAGGAGGGAGAGAAACATCAATGTATAGTTGCCTCTTGCATGCTCCCACTGGGGACCTGGCCCGCAACCCAGGCATGTACCCTGACTGGAAATTGAACCAGTGACCCTTTTGTTTGTGGGCCTGTGCTCAGTCCACTGAGCTACACCAGCCAGGGCTCATATTCTTCACTAGATCTGTCATAGGCCTTGGGAGAGATGATCAATTCATTCTTACCCCCTAGAGTTTCCTTTGTAGCCATCTTTCTCTTGTTCTCTTCTGGACTATGCCCTTTTTAGCACTTTCCATTCTAGAATTACCTTATTCCCTTCCCTCTATTAAATTATTTGTTTCCAGGATCCCATTTTATCCACTCTACTGAGTCATTTTCTAGTTTTGCTAAAGCACATTTTCTGGTAGCTTCAAGATCACATAGAAGACAAATTTTTTTGAGTCATTGCATGTCTGACAGTGTCTTTATTCCTTCCTCACACTTAATTGGTAGTTTGGTTGGGTGTAGAATTCTAGGTAGAATATAATTTTTAGTTTTGAAGGCCTGCATCATTATCCGGGCATATAGAAACAGAATCACTCTCTGCTGGGCAGCTGAGGCTGAAGTTCCCATATTTAGGCTGCGCCAAAGTAATAACAGCAAGAGAGCACAAAATGAAGAAGATATTCAGGGATGAGAGACTTTGCTATCCCAGAGAGATTGAGACAGTAACTGGGGTTCTGTTAGTTTCTGGTTTTGGTTTCTGGAAACGACCTCATAAAGGTCAACAATATTTCTTGCTTTATTTTTTTTCCCCTTTAACCTATGGCAGCTTGAATGGGTTTCTGTTTCTTACAACTGAATGGTCTTTAAGACAATCATCCATTTTATTTTAAATCTGTCTCTCTGTTCCATCCTGAAGGTTCAGTGCCTGTATTTAGAAATATAACCATATTCCTTAGATTGCTCTCAATTGGGAATGAAGAGTTCTAAATTATACTGGCTCTGGCCAGTGAGTGGCGTTGGGTAAGTTATTTTTCTTCCTTGTGACCCAATCTCAATGTCAATAACAATGAGATGACTATGTCAGTAAGATTTTTTTTAGTTGAAGACAGAATAAGATTACCTTGTTAGGAGAGCAGCATTTGCCAGTGCGAGTGATGGGAAAGGATTGAGTAATAATTTGAAGGACTTTTTCTTAAGGAGACTGCCTATTCAGGACCTGAAATAATTACTTGTGTCTTGTAGCTACTGACCCTGTTTATGTCCTACTTTGTGGTATTAGGACTATTAGGATCTCACTTATGATTAAAATGGAAAAAAAAATGGCCCTGAAGGTGGATTTCTGGCTTCTGGCTTCTAGCACAACACTGATAGGTCCCACTGGCTGATGGTGTGGCTTGGTTTATGGTGAACACCAACTGAGATGAACTTTCACGGATGCCATCTGTCTCAAGATAGTGTTTCACTCTCAGTTGCTCCAGGCTGGTCTCAGGGGAACAGTACCAAGACCTGTCCTTACACAAAAACACTACAGTCTCCTCAGCCTCTAATTTCTTATGCTGCACAGTACAGATTAAGCTTAATCACTTTCCTTCCTGGGAAACTGAGCTGAGGATGTTCATGCATCCTGAAACAGGAAGGGAAGAATTAGCCATGGGAGCTTGGGTATATGTGGTAAATGAAATTCACTTACAGATAGATGTTGAAGCAGAGATGGGGGGCTGCCCCTTGGATGTAAAGTACAGTCCTCTTAGAAGAATTGTCGATGAGTTATATCTGAGAGAGACCTGAAATTCAGGAATGGTTTGTATTTTACTGTCCTTCTGGAAACCTATAGAGCCCTTAACTTAAGGTGCTTTTTTGTATTTTCAATCCTCAATATAGTCCTAGAGACAGGTGTTATTCCCTTTTTATAGATAAACAAATATGAGGCACAGAGTGGTTAAATGGGTTGCCAGAGTTGGCAAAACTGGATTTCATCAATTTACAGTGGGTGAGCCTGTAGGAACCTTACTTAGATTGAGGGCCAGATTACCAGGCTGTTTGCAACACATAATAATAATATAAGCAGAATGTCTCATGGGGTGGGCAATACCATTCTAACAAAAAAGAAAAATGAACTATTTTTCACCCTTTCATTAAGGTCAAGAAAAGTGGGTCCTTTTCTTCCTGGCTACCAAAAAAAAAAAAAAAAAAGATGGGATTTATCCCTCATGAGCCTTAAGATCTTTCCTGATGGCTGTCTGCTCTGGGAGTTGGAGATGGGCTAAGCTCACCACTAAGTTGGATGTCCACAGTTGCCTGAAGAATGGCCGGGGCAAAGCAGCCTCTGCCACGTGCCATCAGCATCCTGTACATTGTTGGCAGCTCCAGGAACTCGAAGTAGATGGTTCTGCTGGTGTCCTTGGCCTCACTTTTCCTAAAGGACAGGGAGAGTCCTAGACAAGGCATTCCAGGGCTCCAAGAGCATATCCTGTTCAATGCACTAACTTCTTCTGTTGACTAGAGTCTGATGGAGGTGGTGGAGGAGGGCTTGGGCATGAGGGAAGTGAGATAGTAAATCACAGGTACATCTGGTAACAGGTTAATACCCAAAATTTATAAAGAACTTGTAAGACACAAAAAAACAATCCCATTAGAAAATGGGCAAAGGACCTAAATAGACACTTTTCCAAAAAGGATGCACACATGGCCAAAAAACATAAAAAGATGCTCAATGTTACTAATCAGAAATGCAAATTAGAACCACAATGAAATACCACCTCACACTGCAGGATGACTATCATCAATGAATCAACAAATGCTGGTGAGGATGTGGAGAAAGGGGAACCCTTTGGCACTGTTGGGAATGCAGATTGGTGCAGCCACTGTGGAAAGCAGTATGGCAATACCTCAAGAAATTAAAAATGGATCTGCCTTTCGACCCAGTGATTCCATTTCTGGGAATATATCCAAATAAACCCAAAACACTAATTTGAAAGAACATAAGTACCCCTATGTTCATTGTGGCATTACTTAAAATCACGAAAATAAGGAAGCAGCCTAAGTGTCCCTCAGTAGATGAGTGGATAAAACAACCCCGGGGCAGTTACATAATAGAATACTACTGGGCCATACAAAATTTTTTACCCTTTGCAACAGTATGAATGGACCTAGAAAATGTGCTCAGTGTAATAAGCCAGTCCAAGAAAGGTAAATACCATATGATTTCACTGCTATGCAGAATTGAATGAACAGACTAAACTAACAAGGAAAATGGGGACAAATTCGGAGAACTGGATGACAGCTATGGGGGTAGGGTTGATGACATGGATGACAGTGATTGTAGGGGAGAGAGCAGTATAAAGGGCATGAACGGTGATGGAAAAAATGCAATAAAAATAGTAAATCAAGTGAGGTGTACTTTCTGTAGAGGTTTTTTTAAAAAGATTTTTAGAGAGAGGGGAAGGGAGGGAAAAAGAAAAGAACAGAAATATCGATGTGTAAGAGAAACATCAATCAGTTGCCTCTCACCTCTTGAATGTTACCTGACTGGTTACTGAACCTGCAACCCAGAAATGAACCCTGACTGGGAATTGAACAGGTGACCTTTTGGTTTTCAGAACATTGACTAACCCAGCCACACCAGTGAAGGCTTTCTGTAGATGTTTAAATATGTTCAAAGGGGTACACAGTTAAAAGTTTCCTTCCAACTTCCACCCCCCCCCAATGACCTAATACCCATCCCCAGAGTTAACCAATGTTGCCTGATTATTATGGATGCTTGTAAAGATAATTGTGTGCATATATAAACAGTTCTGTAGTTTCCCTTTTTCAAAAGAATACATTTTGCTTCTTTTACTTAACCAATATGTCCTAGAGACCGTTTCATATCACTACATAAAAATTGATGGACAGTATTCATAATTAGGTTACATTATTGATAAGGATTTCTATTAGTGAACATTTCAGTTATTTCCAGTCTTTTCCAAGCCCTACTGCAATGAAGAACCATGTACATACATCATTTTATTAATGATACAGCTCTAGAAGTAGTATTGCTGGTCAAAGGGTGTGTATATTTGAGTAATACTGCCATATTGTCCTTCACAGAGGTTGCATTAGTGTACATTTCCACCAGCACATGAGAATGTTTCCTCACACCAGGGCCAGCAACATGATGAGAGGTTAAGTATTGTCTCAGTGTAGTCCTGATTTACAGTTTTTATCATGATGGAAGCTAAGCACATTTTGAAAAAAATATTTTATTTGCTTATTTTAGACAGGGAAAGGTAAGCAGAAAGAGGGAGGGAAACATTAATGTGTAGTTGCCTCTCACGCACCCCCAACTGGAGACCTGGACCGCAGCAATCCAGGCATGTGCCCTGACTGGAAATTGAACCTGTGACAACCTCAGTTCACAGGCCAGTGCTCAGTCCACTAAGCCACACCAGCCAGGGTGCTAAGCACATTTTTACATGTTCAAGAGACATTTTGTTTTTCCCTTTCTCTGAAATTGACCATTTTTCTATTGGGTTGTTTCTGATATTTTTAGGTAGATTTGTAGGAGCTTTTTGATATACCCCAAAATTAGTCCTTTGTGATAGGAGGTAGAAATACTTTTCTAGTTTGTCTTTTCTATGGTGGTTTTTGTTTTGCAGAATTAATTTTTTCATCTAATTAAAATAATCCATTCTTTTATTGTGATGGCTTTCAGGTTTTGTGACATGCTGTACAGGCCTTCTCCATGCCAAAACTGAAAAAATTCTCATCCCCCCCGCCCCCCGCAGTACTTTCATTTCTTCATTTTTTACATTAAAATGTGGGGTCTTAATGGAATTTATATTGGTGGAAAGTATGCGGTACAGACCAAACTTAAATTTTTTCAGGCTAACCACCAGTGATTCTAATACCCTTATTTGAGTAAAACTTCTTTTCATCATTGACTTGAAATTGAAATGCTTTGTCATATACACCCATATATGCATGCCTGTTTCTTTACATTCATTCTGTTTGTATATGTGCATGACAGATGTTAGTAGATTTACATTTTAATTCTTAGCAAATAATGTCTAGGTTTGTTAATATTTTATTTTAAAATGTTAAGTTTTTGTGGATTTAGAATGTTTGCCACCCCAAAATATGTCACTTTGGGATTATTTTAGGTTGGCTGGTTAATTTTAAGAAAAGCAGACCTGGGAGAATCCCTGAAAAGCAAGACATTTCCCTTTGTAAAAGGACATTTACTTTTGTAAGAGAAATCTCCACTTGTAAAAGTATTTCTTTAACTGTACTTGGCCTGCCTTCAGTATCTGTGAAGAAGGCTTGGACTTAAATTTCCATAACAATCTGAACCTTGTTTGCTATGCTTTTCCGTAACTGACTCTCTTAATGCCAACATCATCTTGTCTGAAGACAAGAAGGTGGTATTAAATGTAATGGCTTCTGCCATTGGGGGAGTTACTCAGTGCTCCTGGGTTTATTCTATATGTGCAGGAGTTGGGCATATTATTAAACTTTTTTCTCCTGCTAATCTGTCTTGTGTTAATTTGATTGTTAGGCTACCAGCCAAAGAACTTTGAAGGGTAAGGATGATTTTTCATCCCTGACAGTTGTATATGTGGTGGGGCAATAGTAGGTTTACAGTTGTTAGTATGTGAAACATTATTCTTGTATTATTATTTATTAATTATTTTATTATTTTATATGAACAACTGTACACCTGCTTTTGCCCTGCCCTGTAACGTGTAGATCACAGAGGACAGAGTACAAAGGTACATAGGAAATTGTTTATATTGTTTTCCTCAGAGAGGTGTGCTGTGAGGGAAGTGTGAGAGTCTATTAATTTTTTTATGCCATTTTAAGCTGTTTGACTTGCTAAGATCAAAACTGGAAAAGACACTGGCCTTTGGGCTGCCCGTCACTACCAAACCCAATAAACAATGATAGCGATTGAATCTTTACGGGTGCTTTATTCAGATGGCTGGTGATTTGAGAAGGTGGCAGGTTCATACCCTAACAGACCATCTTGTCTTTCCTTTCCAGGCCAATGTTTTTATACCAGGGAATAAACAAGGGGTGGTGAGGCTTTGAGATTCAGAGAGGATTAGGTGAAAGAAGGCACAACATTCCTGTCCTGGGCAGTTAGCTGTTCCCAGGGGCAGTTGGTTGGGTGGTTCTCTGTCTCTCCTTGGAACACAAAGGCTCAGATGCCTCCAGTTGTCCCCAGGTGGTGATCTTTAGCAGTGCCCCAGGAAGTCAGCTCTTTCCCCAGGAGCCAGGGTGGGCCTTATCTGTAGTTTCTGAAACAAAAGCTTTAACATATACATTACTTGTTAGGCTTATAACTTTTTACCTTAAAGTAAAATTTTCCTGCTCTTGAGCTCCCTATCAAGATGAGCCTGTAACACTTGAGTAGAATATATGTGTGCATGTATATGTCTGTAGCTATTTATTATTGTTCTGTCTGTACATGCACACACACGTATTTGGGAATGTCAAAATGTAGGGTGTTCACTTCTAGAATTGTATTGGGAGTTGAGTGACCAAAAGGACTTTAATCATGTGTTTTTTATACTATATATTTTTACAGTGAAAAGTTTAAGAAAAGACTAGTCAAACTAACCTGAGGTCAAAATTTAAAATGTGTCTATTTGTGGGATTAATAAAACAGTAGAACTAAAATGCTACATAATACCATGTAAGAAGAACCAAGAAGGAAGTCAGAGAAGTGTTCTAAGGTAATTTCCTTAAGACTGAATTGTACATAATCCTGGAGGCATTAAAGACTTTCAAAGAGGTATGTGAGTACAATTAATTGAGCTAATTTTCTGATTCTTACTTAATGTATTTCTTCTTAAAATTGATTTACATGAAAATGCATGTAAGTTTACATGAGAAGGCACCTGTGCTAGAGGCCTCCTGCTGATTCTCCTTTTCCTACCTCCTCTTTTCCGGTTGATCTTTCCCACATTTTTAGAAAAGAGAGGCAAACCTCACTCATCCTGGCTCTTTGGATCATTGTCCTGGGGTATAAAAAGTTCAGGGAATCACAGGGATGATTTGAATTATCTGGCCTAATTGAAGGTAAAAACATTTATTTGTAAACCAAGTGTTTTTGAATTCTTTTAACAATTTGAAGAAATTGCGATGGAATTGTTATTCATAGAATATACTCCTATTTTGCCTCAGTGTCCATTTCCCCTTTGCCTCTCTTTTTAAAGAAACCATTCTGCCCACCTCCACTGAGTTTTAGCAGAGAACATGTCTGGCTAGCTGGAGACATTTCCTAGCCGCCTTTTGTAGATGAGGTATACCTATGTGACTAAATTCTTGTTAATGCAAATATAAGTAAAAGGAAGTGCTTGTGCTGTGGAGTAGATTGCAAACACAAACCTGTCACAAATTCTTGCTGTCTTTGAATACATAGCCCTTTGCAATGCGACTTTGCCACTCTTTCCACCTGTTGAATCTAGGCTTAGCTACATAGAACTTGATTTAGCTAAAGGGACATTGTCAAATGTGGCGCAAGCAGAGTCTTGTAAAGTGCTTATGCACTGGGGTTGACCCTCTTGTTTAGGAACACAGCCAACAATGACAAAGCTCAGGTTTGCCAGCTAGATGCTAGAGATAAACATACAAGTTTTTCCCATCACCCCAGCCAAGCATCACACTTGTGCGTGAGACCATCTGCAACCAATCAGCACCCAGCCTACTCCCAGCAAATGAGTGAGTCCAGGTGAGACCAGTAGAAGAACTAACTGCCAGTTGAGTCAAGCCCAAATTGCCAAACCATAGACTTGTGAGCTAAAAAAAAAATTACCATTTTTAACCGCCAAAATTTGGGTGGTTTGCTGTGCAGCAAAATGCTTAAATGTTCATCCCTTTTCTCTTCCCTATTTTCTACTGTCTGGAATGTAGTATTACTTGAACTAGCTTCAGCCATTTAACAAAGGGCTATATTGTAAGTGAGGCAGGAGACAGCATAGGAAAAACTCTTGAGACTGCAATACTGTCACTGGCCAGCATTTAGCACCCTGGTTGCCAGGAAACACCTTTTACCAATTAGGTAGAATAAATAGTAAACTGAGGCAGGACGGAGGAAGGAGATAAGTCTCGAATGGTAATTCAGCAGTCCTGAGCCTGGTCTGATAATATTGCCAGGTGTCCTAACATCATAAGAAACACTATGTTAGCAAGAAAGAAGGAAAGTCCTTGAAATTCTATGTAACATTTCCATTATCTGGGAAAAATCCTTGAAACTACTTTCATCCCAAGGCCTGAATGTGGGAGAAGGTCCCTGGTGCCCAAAGAGCCCATAAAACAACTCTGGTTAATTGCCTACCTCTGGTCACTATCTATTTTATGAGGGAGTCCCTGATGCTTACAGAAAGAGCCCATAAATAACTTTGGAAAGTGCCCCAATTTTAATTAACTGCCTCCTGTCACGAGATGAACAAATGGGGTCTGGAGCAAGATAAGGATTTGGGCTAACAGACCCCCACACATACCTAAGTTTGGATAGTCACATTCCCCCAGGAAAGCTGGCACCACATTTACCCATTAATTAATGTAACTTTTTCCCCTGCTATCCCACCAACTGTATAAGTCCTGAGAACAAAGGACTCACTCTCTTAGGGGCTCAGGGTACTCTTAGCTCTTAGGCCACAGGGCCTCTGGCCACCCAGGCTCAGGCTGCCCAGGGACTTGCCATCCTGGTCTTCAGCCACTCTTGCTTTTCACCCTGCTTTGCCCTGAAACTTTGCCTTTCATCCCGTACTCTACCCAGTTCTGTTCTCTTACATGGGAACAGGCCACTAATAAACTGATTACATACTACTAGATTTGCTGATATGTAATTCTTTGCGTGCGTCAGCAAAAAGAACCAGGTCTCTCCCGTCAACATAAGGACTAGAAAAGCAACACAGGAGGAACCGTCATCCCAGAAAACTTTAGGGAGCAAACAAAGTGCCCCGCCTATCATAAACAACCCAGGATAAGGATGTCAGAGACATAAAATTCCATCTTGTTTAAGCCACTGCAGTTTTTCCCCACTCATTTGTTACAGGTACTTAGATAGCAATATATATAATACATAATAATTCTGATAAACAATACTTCAGCTAAAAAATAAAGTTGATCATTAAATATTTTTATAATTGCTATGGTTTTTGCTGTATGAGATAGAAATTCCAGTAGAGTGATATTGCTGTTAAAAAATTATCTCTTCACCAAGATATGTAAGCAGCCCAAGTGTCCATTAGTAGATGAGTGGATAAAACAACTATGGAACATTTACACAGTGGAATAGTACTTGGCTATAAAAATAAAAAAGGAAATTTTATCCTTTGTGCAAGCATGGATGGACTTAGAGACCATTATGCTAAGTGAAATAAGCCAGTTAGAGGAAGACAGATACCATAGGATTTCACTCAAATGTGGAGTCTAATGAACAAACTAAACTAACAAGCAAAATAGAGATAGACTTACAGATAGAGGGTAAGCTTACAGCTCTGGGCGGGGGTTAGAGGGTGGAAGAATCCAGCAAAAAGAAAAAGGACTCGTGGACGTGAACAGTGGTGATGGCACGGGGGAAGGGGGATATAAGGGAGATAAATTGCAATGGAAAAATAAAAAATAAATTGTTTCCCTTTGTTGTCATCTTATGTGAACATAATTTCTCAACAACCATCTATCTAAAAAGAAAAATAGAAATAGAATTGATGTTGAACCCTTTTCATTTCAGTAAAAGGTAATATTCATGTACAGATAACTAAATATTTTTTAAAATTCCTACATTTAAAAAAATTTATTTTTAGAGGGGAAGGGAAGGAGAAAGGGAGGGAAACATCAATGTGTGGTTGCCTCTTGCATACCCCCTACTGGGGACCTGGTCCACTACCCAGGCATGTGCCCTCACTGGGAATCAAACTGGTGGCATTTTGGTTTGTATTCTGGCACTCAATCCACTGAGCCACAGCATCCAGGGCAAAATTTCTACATTTCTTTAATTTTTTTTTATTTTCAAAAAGATTTTATTTATTTGTTTTTAGAGAGAGAGAGGGGAAGGGAGAGAGAAAGAGGAGACAAACATGGATCTGTGGCCTCTTGTATCTACCCCCCAACCTGGGACCTGGCCCACAACCCAGGCATGTGCCCTGACTTGGAATCAACTGGCGATCTTTTGCTTTTCAGGAGAATGCCCACCAACTAAGTCACATGAGTCAAGGCAGACAACTAAATTTTTTAAGTTGTGAATCCATCACCCTAAGAATGTATAAAATGTTGAAATATGTTTAATAATTGGTTACCAAAATTTGCTGTTGATCAATAATACATTAATAAGAGGAATTTTATAAAATACATATTTATATTTTTATGGTCACAGGAAGTTTAAAGACATCTAATTTCAGTTTATGTATATTTATTGCAGAGTTGTATAATGGGATATTAGAAATGTTTTTGATTATAATATCCCATTAGTACAAAATTTTTGTGAGAGGTAGAATGGAAATATACATTCAAAAAGAAAAGGAAAATAATTCTCCCAATCCAAATATCAGTTAAAAAGCATAGGATTTAATATACTGTATACAAAAGAAGTATTTAAAGAATAAGGGCATACATGCAAAGGTTGAAAATTATGGAAAAATATGAGTTAAATATAAAATAGCATAAAGAAAGCTGGCACATCTATATTAATATCAGCCCTCCCCAAGAACATTTTAGAAATAGAGTTACTGTGGGGGGACCCTGCGGGTGGAGCCATGGATGAGAATAAGTCTACCAAGACATGGTCTGGTTGGGAGGGAAAGGTGGCCGATCTTTCATAGGAGAAGGGCCAGGAGCCTGTTCCTTAGTGGGCTTTTATTGGGTTCAGTTTGCGCAGGAATACAGGTAAAGCTCATCAATCATCATCAGGCAGTAAGGATCAAATAATAACATACAAAGAACTATGAGGACTTATTCTGAGTCAAGGTCAGTTAGCTAAAGGCTACAAAACTTTGGGAATTAAACTCATTCTATGCTTGGACCCTTATCATTTAAATTGAGGGTATTCTTAGCAGACCAGGTTTCACAGGATTTTATGCATTCTTTGTTAGGTCTGATTGTCCTGGGGAAGTGCCCATTTCTGCACAGGGCTTCATCCACGTCCAGTATTGTTTCAGGCTTAAGTCAGGCAGGGGAAGTAAGGCAGCCAAAAGATTAGGAGGCTTCTTACAGACAGGATGAGGACTCAGGCTATGTCAAAGCTGAGGGGTGAGGGTCCATCACCCCCTTATAGCCCCCCCAAATCCTTCCCTGAGGGTCCCTTTGTGACAATGCCTGTCTTAGGTTGCCCCTTCCTTGAGGAATCTTACCTGTCATTGGCTAACCAGTCATCTAAGTAGGGCCAAGCAGGGTGAAGTAAAAGGGGGCAGAGGCGGTTCCCCTGCCAGGGAGATAAGCTTTGTCTCAGTGGCTTATGATCCCAGGGTCTCTCACTCAGCCTTAGTCTCAGGCCATGGGGGATTACAGCTCCTGAAACCAGGCAGGGCGGTTCCCAACAAGTTACTATGTAGTGATAAAAAAGATTCAGTTCACCAGGACAATAATTACTTAGAATTGTGTATGCACTTAATAATCTCATACTATGTAAAGCAAAACTTGAAAGAACTACAGGAAGATCCACAATAATAGGCATGTTTTTACACCATTTTTTCAAGTATTGATAAATCAAGCATACAAAAAGATATCAATGATTTAAATAATAAGTCAATCTAATGCACATACAGAGTTTTCTCCACCTAACCATTGGAGGACACATGGAAAAATTACAAAATCATGACCTACTAGCCAGTAAAGCAAGTCTCAGAATCAGGATCATAAAGACCACATTTTCTGACATAAGTAATTAGCATAGATGTAAAAAAAAGATACTTAAAAAGTCCTGTTTTCTATAAGTTACATCTTCTTTGCCCGTCATTCTTACTTAGTGAGATGTTGTAGGGGGAAAATACATAGGTAATGGATATTTTTGGTTCTAGTTCTGTGGTTGTGTAATGGGCTCATATATGTTAATTATACTGTTATGCTTTATATTTTTAGATATGCTGCATATTTTTATATAAAATGATATTTTAGAAGATAACACATGATAAAATCATGTATACATATATGTATAATTATACACACTATGATACCTTGTATATAAAGCAGAACAGATCTAAGAAAGTTTACTGCCTACCTACTTTTGTAGTACTCTAAATAAATTTTCTGTAAAAATACAAATGACCAAAGTTGACTCAAAAAAAAGAGACAAAACCTAACAGGCCCAGTAAACATGGAAGAAATTGAGAAAATTATTTGCAGTGTCGTTCTAGAAAGCACTACTTGAATAGTTTATAAGTAAATTATTCAAGATATTTTGATGCTATTCAAATTGATGGCATAGGAAAAGAAGGAGATCTGACATCTTTTTAATAATAAAAACAAAAGGAAGTGGTCTATAGACCAATCTCACATGAATATCATGAAAATCCTCAATAAAATGTTAACAAAATAATCCATCAGGACATTAAAAATAATACACCATAACAAATGGTGTGGTGTTTATTTTAGAAATTTTTGGATGATTCAGTATTAGGAAATCTATTTGTTTTTAAAGACTTTATTTATTTTTAGAGCAGAAGGGATAGAGAAAGAGAAGGACAGAAACATCAATGTGTAAGAGCTATATTGATTGGTTGGCTCTCACATGTCCCCAACTGGGAACCTGGCCCACAACCCCGGCACGTGCCCTGACTGGGAATCGATCTGGTGACCCTTTGGTTTGCAGGCTGGCACTCAAACCACTGAACCACACCAGCCAGGACAGAAATCTACTAATATTAATGTTAATGTTAATAGATTTTTAAAAAGTCAATATTCTGATTAAATCTTATACTCATTCTCACTAAAACCCTAAGTAAATGGTAATGTATGAGTACTGGTTCAACATAATGCAGAAGTATACATCAAAATTCTAGCATCATTTAATGATAAAATATAAGGTCATTTCTGTTAAAACAAGGAGCAAGTTAAAGATGCTTCCTATTACCTTTGTTATTTTACATTGTTCTGGAAATGTGAGTCACTGCATTTAGACAAGAGAATAAAGTGAGAGAGATAGGTATTGGAAATCTTGAGGCAAAATGTCTATTATTTATAAGTGATGTAACCTAAACTGGGGAAACCCAAGAGAATTAAGAATATTAGAAATAATGAAAGGTCAACTATACAAATAGTTCACAGAAAAGGAAATGCAATGAAAAGTTGTTCAGTATTACCACGTGTCAGAGGAGAGCAAATTTTTTAAAAATTCAGAGTTCAGAATTTCAGAATTACCATCCAATAGATGAACAGAAATGAAAAAGATTGATATATCCAATTGTGGTAAGGGTATGAGGAAATAGGCAGTCATACTGTGAGTGAAAATGTATCCTGTACCTTTGACTTCATGTTACAGAAATAAAAGCATGAGTTTCCTGAAATATATGTATGAGGATATTCACTGCAGCAGTGATTATAATACCAAAAACTTAGAAAATGGAGAAGACCCATTGGCTAGAAAATGGTTGAGTAAATTATAGCATATCCATAGTATGAATTATTATGTAAGCATAATTTATATAAAATTAATATATAGACAAAATTTCATAAGGCATTTACTTATTAAATAAATACATAAAATCATTTTTCCTAGACACAATTGATAGTCATAAAATATGATAGAAGGAAAAATTCCACAAGGAATAGCAACAATAATAAAGAACTCATATAATATGTCTGGGAATTTAAAATGTAACAAGATTGCTATATCAGACCTATAGGTAAAAACTATAAAATGTTTATGAAGGAACATAAAAGAAAATCTAAATAGAGACAATTGTTAATTTTCCCTATATTTAGCTATAAATTTGTTATAATCCTAATAAATCCCAGTAGTAGCCTGGTGGTCTGGCCCCCAATGCTTCTGCCCTAGCCTTGACCTCTTGCTCCCTCTCCTGTGTTCTCACACCTTCGTGTTCCACCAAGTCTCCACTAGAATATCCTGCTGACTTGAGACAAAACATCAAAAAGTTTAGTTTGTGTTAGCTACAAAGCATCATCTGATTTGAAGAAAAGATAAAGAATTGCATTTATTCATTCAGCCTAGAGTTGTGGTTGTAAGCATAGACGTGAAACCCAGGTCCAGCAGTTGTTTAGAGTGCCTACCCCACACTCCACAGTTGCAGGTTCAATTCCCTTTGTGTGGGATTGTGTCAGAGCACATACAAGAATCAACAGGTGAATGCATAAATAAGTGGAAAAACAAATCAATGTTCCTTCCTCTCTCCCTTCCTCTCTAAACTAAATAAATTTAAAAACAAAATCATAGACTTGGAGCCAGGCTACCTGTGTCCAAGTCCTGGTCCCAAAACTTACTAGTGTGATGGGCAAGTTTCTTAGGCTCCTGGAACAGGAACTACACTTAACTCTTAATAAGTAAATGGTTATATTTGACACTGAGCAACTGGGATGTGTCAGGTACCTTAGGACATAGGGAAATGACTAAATAGCAGAGGCAGACTATCTTAGTATGTACTTAATTTCAGCCTCTGGAGCCAGAACAGGTTTGTAACCTTTCACATTTATTAGCTGTAAAATGTTGGACAAATTTCCTAACCCCTGAAAATCAGCTTATTGATCTATAAAATGATGCTAATATTTTTGTCCCAGGATCATTGTGTGGATTATATGAGGCTACCAATGTAAATTGTTTATATAGCATAGTTCCAGTATAGTGCCTGGTGCAGAAAGGGCTCAATAAAGGATAGTAATGGCTGTTTTAATGGTTCCTCATATTTGAGGCAACTTATAGTGTTCCAAGCACATTTTGTACATGACTGTATTTGGTTCTTATAAAACACTGAGCTATTATGGTTATTTAAAAAATTATTTGTGTCCTGGCTTGCATGGTTCAGTGGATTGAGCACTGGCCTACGAACCAAAGGATTGCTGGTTCGATTCCCAGTCAGGTTCATGCCTGGGTTGTGGGCCAGGTCCTCAGTGGGGGCCATGTGAGAGGCAACTACACATTGATGTTTCTTTCCCTCTCTTCTTCCCTCCCTTACCCTCTGTCTAAAAATAAAATAAATAACAAATCTTAAAAAAATAAAAAATTGTTCTTTGTACTGAGCATATGGACTCTTAGAGCCATTGTGACTAGTTTAAAACTAGTTTGTAACTGGGGGAGCTAGGACTCTAACTCCCAAGTTATTTGATCTTTCTCTGGAAGTTTCATTTCCTTTGCCCCTCTTCTCACACCCATCCAAGCTATTCAGGTATGTCTGCAACACAAAGACTGTGATAACATTAATAAGGTTGTAAGTATATCAAGGAACTAGGAAGGAGAAATTCTGAATGAGGGATCCTGAAAAGGCTCCAAGGTGGGCATGGAGTGAGTTAGGTCTTGACAGATGTTTATTGACTTTGGGGAGCTGGTGCCTGATGGATAAAGTGGTGAGATAAGGTGGAGAGTGGGCTGGGGAGATTTGGTTTTCAGTCTTGGCCCTGCACTAGGCTAGCTGTGAGATGCTGCAAAGGTCATGTCTCTTAACTAGACTTGTCTAGCCTGGTGGGAGGGCGCTGGGGTAGCGAGTGCTTCCGAGAGTGGCAGACAGGTTGGCTAGCTGTGTGGCGCTAATGTAGGAGTGATTCACGGGTGCATAGGGCTGAGCTGGAGCAGACCATAGAAGTCTGTGGTGGGCCATTCAGGAGAGCTGGGGGCAGGGGTGGGGGGGGGCTTTGGGAAAAGGATGCTCTTGCCGTGGTGCCCAACGGAGCAGGCACCGCTGGTTCTGCACTCTGACCGCTAGAGGGCGCTGTCTTCCCATTGAAACCGGAGATGACCCTCCACCCCTTCCCACAGTTCCTCAGCCCAAAATTTGGCCCCTTAGGGAACCCAGTGTGTGGGATCAACCTAGCGGGGCTAGCTTGAGAAAACCTAAACTAGTAGTGGAGGTGTTGGAATTGCAAGATCGTGTCCGATTGGTCCTGGAGATGATGCCTGTATTACAGTTGCAACTGGCACTCATTAGCCCTAGAAGGTGGTAGGGGAGGGAAGTCTGGGTATTTTCTGCGTCTACCACGTGCCAGGGGCAGGCATCCTCTCTTCGGTAGAATGTGGGAGACGCGCAGCATGCAAGGATGAGGGTGCAGATTAGGTTGACATCCTCACCCTTCTGCCTTCCTCGGGGCTATGTTGGCTGCCCAGGGCCTGTGAACTCTCAGGTTGGAGAGATCGCTGCTGGCAGCAAACGTCCCCTCTCGCCTTACCTTTTAAGTGGGAGGCATCTGGATTCCTGGGATCCAATACAAAGCTCATGTGATCTCAGGCACGTTACTAGTAACGCTAACCCTGCTTAGCCTTACATTCATGCCAATGCTGTGACAATTAAATGATGCATAAAGTTGTGCCAGAGGTTTTCTGGGGAGTGAAGACTTGCTGGTGCAGAAAAGATCGCAAAGAAGAGGCTCCATTCTCTCTGCCACCAAATCCCAGATCTAACCTCTCAGAGGAGCTGAGCAACCAACTCCACATATACATACTTCTGTTTGCTGTAACAGTTGTAATGAGATGTGAAAATATCTGTGATTTCTATTGATGGCAAATTCTATTGTGGTTTGTTGCCTGTGTTCATAATAGAAAGAAATGCTTACTTTCAACTACAGGCTGGTGAAAATAAAGATGTAATATTTCCCCCAAATTCACAAGTCCCATGAATAAATCCATGGCCCCAGGTAAGAATCTCTACTAACAGTTTCTTCAGTTTGCAGCTGGGGAAGCTGAGGTCTCCTAATTCCTGCCTAGGTCAAAGGTTTTCCTACTAAAGTGCAGAATTCTGAATCTTAGGGAAAACTTTCTCTACATCATTTTTTCAGTCTGGAATTCTCAGGTTTACTTTGTCAAAAACGTGCCAGTGGCCTGAAGCATCCCTTGCTTGTATTATGCCCAGAGCATATATCCGGGGTGTGAACTTCCCTCAGAGGTGCCTCTCAGGGCCAGCTCCAAGCTCCGTGGAACCCAGTGGCTTGTCCCAAGAGGCTTTGAGGAGTCAAGTGGAGAGTTGATTCAACCCTGATAACTTTCTTCTAGTAACTCCTTTTTATTGATAAGAGTGACCCTTTGCCATTTGTCCCCCTTGGGCACTGAACAAAACAAGTAGCCTGGAGGATTTAGAATAGCATGAGGGATTTAAACTCTGTCAGGTACAGTTATTTCAAGGAGCTCACCTGGATTTCTTTCCCATGAACATAGAGTGTGGTTCTTTCCCATTTGAGAAAAGTGTCTGAATGCCCAAATCCCTGAGGATAGTGAGAATGCTTGCCCTTTTGGTACAAGTATCACTTCTCTTTCCCATGCCTCTTAGAGTAAAGCACATTGAAATAAATAGGTTTCTTAGGGACCCCACTGGAAGTCTGTGGTTGCCTGAGTAGTTCTGTTGACTGTTCCATGCCTGCTCCCAGACCCCAGGTCCCCAGTGGGCTTCTTTGCCTCAGGGCAGAAGTTCTTTTTGGCTCTAAGATAGGTGTCCTGGTGAAAACACCTTGAATGAGCTCTTAGCTCTTGAGTTGTTCTTTGGTCTTGTTAAAACCCCATCTCTCACCTCCGTCATTGCTCTGCTTTCATTACTGATCTATATGGTCTTGGAAAATTACAGAATTTTTTTTAAGCAATCAGGGGTCTTCCTGCCTCTCTCTCCTCCACCTTTACTGTGATTTTTTTTCTCTTCTCTCTCTGCTGATTTCTCCTTTTCCTCTTCCTTTTTGTTGTGTTAGAAATAGACTATACTGAGAAAAACCATCCTTGCAAATTGTGTTTTTTTTTTTTTTACCTTGGGGACACAGATTTTTCACCTTATAATTCATAAGGATAAGACTGATAATAGAATAACTAGAAGATTTTTTTAAAAAAATACTGTGCTCCTAAGTACAAAGAAAGGTACAAAGCCTTTTCCTGAGAGTTTTGTTTAGGACCTTGTCAGGTCAGAGGGACACCAGGAACATCTCCCTATTTCGCCAAACTGTTTGGCTTTCAAAACAGAATAAGTCAATTCCAGGAGCCTGGAAGATGGAAACCAATGGTGGGAAATTTCATTCCATTTACCTGTCTCTCACCACCATTCTCATCACCAGATCAATCCAGCCCACAGGATACCTGGCCACCCCAGACATAAACTGCTAAGCCGAGCCTGGTATCTGGTAACCAGTATCCTTATTTGTTGTCCCTAAAGAGTAGTCAAATATATGACTTCTGTTTCTTAAAGTTGAGATTTGTCACTGCTTGTCTCTGTAAGATACTTAGAAGAATATTCAGACTTCCGGCAAGATGGAGGAATAGGTGGTCGCACCGTACCTCCTCGTACAACCAAGATTAGAAAACCAATAATTTACAACAAAAATTTACTATCAGAATAACACCCAGATCCGGCAGAGGATTTATCTGAATGGAAGTCGGACAGCCAAGAAGTTGAAGTAGACGCGTTCATCCGGACTGGTAGGAGAAGATGAGCTGGGCGGGCGCGGGGCTGGCTCGGGTCGGCGGCGCGCAGAGGTCAGGGGAAGGTTTGGCGCGAAATCGGCGCAAAAGCCATCGGGGGCGCAAGAAGGTAGCGGTGATCCCTGAGTACGCAAGCTGCGGCTGGCAGACCCAGAGGGGTAGCGATTGTGGACCAGGGCAGAACTCGTGGTCCGGAAGCCCAGACAAGGGTCTGAGTCCAGGGGAACGGAACTACCGCCCGCCATTGTTTTCTCCCGCCCTGCTCCCGCTCCCGCCCCGCCCCCACACATAACGTCACAATCTAGCGACCGGGGTGCCCTGCCCTGGTGAGCACCTAAGGCTCCGCGCCCCACCGTAACAAGAGGAACCAGACCGGAAAGAAAAAAAAAAAAAGGAGAGACAGGGAAAAAAAAATATGTTTTCAACAGAGCAGATCAGTCCCCCAGGACTCATCCTTTTGAGTGACCAAGAATTAGCCAATCTATCAGATGCGCAGTTCAAAACACTGGTGATCAGAAAGCTCACGGAACTGGTGGATTTTGGACGAAATTTAGATGAAAGAATGCAGATTACCATAAAACAGATGCAGGAAGACACGCGGAGGAGAGCCAATAGTGAAAGGAAGGAATATGAGTCTCAAAACAATACAGTGGACCAGAAGGAAGATAGAATCAACCAAGCAGGAAAGCATGATGAAATAAGAATTCAAAAAATTGAGGAAAAGATTAAGAGCATCTAAGACACCTTTAAACGTTCCAATATCCGAATTATAGGGGTACCAGAATCGGAAGGGGAAAAGCAACAGATTGAGCACGTATTTGAACAAATAATAAAGGAGAACTTCCCCAATCTGGCAAAGGGAACAGTCTTCCAAGAAATCCAAGAAGCTCAGAGAGCCCCAAAGAAGTTGGACCCAAGAAGAAACACACCAAGGCACATCATAATTACATTAGCCAAGGTAAAAACGAAGGAGAGAATCCTAGAAGCAGCAAGAGACAAGGGGACAGTAACCTACAAAGGAGTTCCCATCAGACTGTCAGCTGATTTCTCCAAAGAGACCTTACAGGCAAGAAGGGGCTGGAAAGAAATATTCCAAGTCATGAAAGACAAGGACCTACATCCCAGATTGCTCTATCCAGCAAAGCTCTCATTTAGAATGGAAGGGCAGATCAAGTGCTTCTCAGATAAGGTCAAGTTAAAGGAGTTCATCATCACCAAGCCCTTATTTTATGAAATGCTAAAGGGACTTATCTAAGAAAAGAAGATAAAGAAAAGACATGTATAGTAAAAGGACAGCAAACTCACAAATATCAACAACCACACCTAAAGCAAAACCAAAAGAAACTAAGTAAACAATTAGAACAGGAATAGAACCACAGAAATGGAGGGCACATGGAGGGTTAGCAGCAGGAAGGTGGGAGGAGGAGAGAGGGGGAAAAGGTATAGAGAATAAGTAGCATAGAATGTAGGTTGAAAATAGATAGGGGGAGGGCAAGAATAGTACGGGAAATGTAGAAACTAAAGAACTCATAAATATGACACATGGACATGAACTAAAGGGGGAAATGTGGGTGGGAGGGGGTACAGGGTGGAGGGGAGAGAAGGGGGGAAATGGGACAACTGTAATAGCATAATCAATAAAATATATTAAAAAAAAAAACTAAAAAAAAAAAAAAAAGAATATTCAGCATTTCTTGTCATCCAGAGGCTATATAGCAATGACTATCACGAACATGAAGAGGTGTTGAAGACAACAAGGGATGTGTGAGGGTGGGGCCACTTAAGCACCAGCAGACATACATGTGTTCACACTGGTTATTGCAAAACTCAAAGTTCTGCAAAGACCTCAGGACCTGAGATTGAACCACAGAGGATTTCTCAGCAGTCATGAAGCATCTATCCATCCTGCAAACAGTTGCTTACATAATTTCTTTTAAATGTTGCTTCTGATCACTCCTAACTGAACATCATTGTATGTTAGGCACAGTGAGGATGACATGACTGAGCTGTCAAGGACAGCACACTTTGTTGAGAGAGGCCCCGTCCCCAGAGATGAGGCAGGATGCTCCAATTGTTTAGGCACCCCAGAAGTGAGAGAAAGCCCAGAACGGAGAGAAGGAAGGGAAGAAGAAAGGGGACTGTCTTGTGTGCCAGACACTGTTAGGTACTTTAATGGACGAAGTTTCATTTGAATTGAACTTTTAAAGAAGGTAGGATTCCAAAAGGCAGGGGTAAGCATTTTTCAGATATAGGAACAATATGAACCAACAACGTATAGGAACATACTGGGCTTGTTTGGAAAGCAGTGAAGTTTCTGAAATGGGTATAATGTAGGCTGCCTCCTGGTGATGATGGGGGTGCTGGAGGGGAGCCCCTTGCCCACAGCATCCCAAATATCCTGTCAACCTGTGAATGTCTGAAGTACCTGAGTCCAATGACATAATTTAGAAACTGATATATTGTTTTCAAGATCTTACTGGTAAATGCTCAACATTAAAAGAAAGGTTGGATGTTAAATCATATTTTTATCTTCCATCTAAAATTGTGAGGACTCAGAAATGGAAAGGACTAACATAGCCATCTGGTCCAGTCCCTGGCAGGGTGCAGAAGCTTTTATGCTAGTAATTCTCACACTTGAGTGTATATCAGAATCACTTGTTGACTATTAAAATACAGATGGCTGGGCCCAGCCACAGAATTCTGATTTAGTAGGTTTGTAGTGAGGTCTAAGAGTTCGTATTCTTAACAGTTTCCCTGGTGCTGCTACTAATGTAATGTTCTTGGCAAAGTCTTCTGTGTAAAACATCTTGCACCCTTTGTTTTCCTCTTTCTAGTGGTGTGCAGCCTATTACCTACCACCCAAAGCGCCCTGCCAATATTCTTTGTTGAACACCGCCAGCTGTTTAGAAATTCTTCCTCGTGTTGCTTCACACGTTTAACTTCCAAGCAGTCGTTGACAATATCCTATTAGGAGAAAGTCAGGGTTGTTTTATTGTGGAGAAGGGGTGTCAGCCTCAGGGGTTTGAGTATCAAGATGACAGGACAGGCCCTGGGAAGAATGCCTTTCTTAGCCTCAATTCTAATTTCCAGTCTGTAGTGAATGGCTCACAAGGAATATTGACCTCAAGTTCTGTCTTTTTAAATAGAAAACAGAGAAAAATCTATCCACATCACTGTGGTGTCTTAGAGTCTGTCCTGTCCCTCCCTGGTGGTAGAAGATACCAGATTCCTTTGTAGCCAGGCCTCCTGCTGACAGGTAAACAGGCTTGTGGGGGTACTGTCACTTGCTTCACACACTGGTCTGTACGGTGATAACTTCTCTTTCTCTAGAACACACCAGCCTGATGGCAGAAATGGCTTCAGTCACAGCTCTATCTGTCCTCCCAGCTGGGGTGCCCCCTCATTACCACCACCAGACCACATTGTGTGTGTGAACACACAGGGACAAAGCTCCTCTTCCCACCTCAAGGCCACACTGTCTTCTGGGTGCCAAAGTCACACAGCAGATGGCCCTGTAACTAAGATCTCACATCCTCCTCTGCTTATTGCCTCTAGACAGCCATCAGTGCTGAGTTCCTCGCTGCTTCCTGCTGAACTCTGTCTTTGGCCAAAGGAGTTGAGGAAAAGAATCTCCCATACTTTGTGGCATCAGCACTCTTTCAGCCTTCCCATTGCACCAGGAATCCCAAGATTTCCTGATGCGTAATCCTTTAAGTGTTCATGTTTAACTCCAGCAAAATCATACCATGAAACTAGAGCATTCTGAAGGATGGCTGACAAGAGGAAAATAAGACTGAACACCTGCATATGTACTTGACAAACACATGGGTCATGTTCAACATTTGCCAGTAGAGGAAGAGCCTTCTTGACTTCATTGTTACCACATAGAAGTGGATTTCTGATCATGTGGATCATGAGAAAAAACTAGACATTCTTGCTCCAAGTTGGTGGATAGCTTCCTCCCCTCAAACCAGGCCTCTAAGTGCTGATACATGGTCATCACTAGCGAGGGCACTTTCTTAACTTCTTGTAGAGACTGAAACCAAGAGATGAATGCCTAATCCTTTGAATCAGAGATTTAACATTTGCCCTTCAGGAAATTTTCAATAATGTTTAGCAAAGGATCTACTGCTGAGGGTGGACTTGTAGATATTGCTATAGCTGGCTGGGGTTGGGGGGACAGAGGCTGCTTTCCATCTGAAAGCAGATTGGATGGGGCCATCGTCATCCTGACTTAGGCTTCTGAGAAGAAAATATACCTTACTCAGTGAATAATGAAAGCAAGCATTTCTTCCCCCTCCTTCTCCTCCACCGGCATGTTAGAATTCTAAGCAATGGGAAATTAGTTTGTTCTCCAAACAAGAATGTCAGGGTGCACTGAAACCATTCTGACAGAGAAAATGCTTTGAGGCAGGGTGTCTTGTAAATCATGCCACAGACTTGGAACTTCTAGGCTTGATTCTCTTTCACGGGTCCTTCACATCTGGATGAGATGGTCCCCTACCCCTCCAGGGAGGGGTGGAGTCAGTCTAAGGCTGTGGTCTTGAGATCCCTTGGCACTTTGTTGTTCTGCTGTTCCCAAGCTTGTCTCTCTGGGGGCCCTGTGAAGTTGGCCCTTTAAGACAGAGTCCAAACTCATAGATACAGAGAACAAACTGATGGTTGCTAAGTGGGAGGGGGCTACGGGTTTGGGTGAAAAAGGTGAAGGGATTAAAAAGTATGAATTGATAGTTACAAAACAGTCATGGGATGTAAAGTACAGAATAAGGAATGTAGACAATAATATTGTAATAACTACTATGGTGCCAGGCAGGTACTAGAACTATTAGGGGAATCAATAAATAATATAATTGTCTTACCACTATACTGTATAGTATACTATATACTATCTAGTATGTATGTATATGTATATACTATGCTATACTATATATTAAAGCTAATATAAAACAATATTGAATGTCAACTGTAATTGAAAGAAACAAAGAAAACAGGGTCTAAACTTCCCAAGGACCAGTGATCCTTATTTCTGTGTTTCTCAGAAGAGGTGAGTGGAGACTAATCCATATTCCAAGAGTGCCTAGATTTTGATACATGCAGGAAGTCAGCACATGCCCTGTTCTTGCTCTGCACCTCAGTTTTTATTTTGTGGAAAGGATTGTGTGTTCTGATACTTCAGCTGGGCAAAGGAAGAGGGAAGGAAAGACAACTAAAGTATCCTTCACAGCCATCTTGCAAGTGTTAATAACTCACCATTCTCCAGGGGCTCTCAGATCTCCCCTGATCTGCCACCTGGTTGTTGAAAAAAACTAGATCAGCAATCATGTATGGCCACAATGGGTGAAGCAACAGAGGAGAGTGGCTTTGCTCTTCCTTCTGCCCATCACCTTGCACAGCTGTAAAACATTTATCTCAGGTCTGCATATGGATTTTGGCCTAATAAGCTTCTCCAAAGGCGTGCAGACTACACAGACTGCTTCTTCAGGCCAGAGCAACATGGTGAGTAAAAGGGGAGACTGTCATAAACATAGAGCAGGGACAGGAAACCACCGAAGCTTACAATGCCAGGTTCTGAGTAAATTAATGAGCTACTAAAAAGACAAAATAATACTGGGCTAATCAGATCTAAAGTTGTAGTAAAAATTTGAGGATATCAGAGATGGATCTCAAATATGAAGGGTAGAGGATGGAATCTTGTATTGAGCCAGAGAAACTGAGGTAGTAGAAAGGCCTTTGTAGTAAAAGTGCAGAGTTTTAGCTGTGGCTCTGCTATGAAGTTGAGTGATTTTGGCTGAGTCATTTCACCTCACTGGATCTTTGTTTCATGGTTAGAAAAATAAGGAGGTACTACTCAACAACAAAAACTTAAACAGCTTCATTAAAAAATGGATAAAGGACTTGAATAGACATTTCTCCAAAAAAGATATATGAAAAGTAAATAAGCACATGAAAAGGTGCTCAACATTAATCATTTTTAGGAAAATGCAAATCAAAGTCATAAGATATCACCTTACACCCATTAGGATGACTGTTATCAAAAAACCAAAATAATAAGTGTTGGTGAGGATATGGAGAAACTGAAACTTTTGTTCATTGTTAATAGGAATATAAAATGGTGCAGCTGCTGTGAAAAACAGTATGACAGTTCCTCAAAAAATTAAACAAAATTATCCTATGATCCAGCAATTCCACTTCTGGATATAAACCCAAAAGAATTGAAAGCAGAGACTTGAACAAATATTTGTACACCTATGTTCACAGCAGCATTATTCACAATAGCCAAAAGGTGGAAGTAATCCATTCATTGCCAGATGAATGGATAAATGAAATGTGTTTCATACATACAATGGAATATTATTCAGCCTTAAAAAGGAAGGGAATCTAATGTATGCTACAACACAGATGAGCCTTGGAGACATTTGCTGACTGAAAGAAGCCAGTCACAAAAAGACAAATACTGTATGATTTCACTTATAAGAGGTGTGTAGAAGAGTCAAATTCATAAGGACAGAGAGTAGAATTGTGTTTGTCAGAGCCTGGGAGGAGCTGAAAATGAGCAGTTGTTGTTTAATGAATATGGAGTTCTAGTTTGGGAAGATGAAAAGGTCCTGAAGAAAGATGGTGATGATGGTTGCACAACAATATGAATGTACTTAATGCCTCTGAACTGTATAATAAAAAATGATTAAAATGGTAAATTTTATCACATTAAAAAATAGTAAGCCCTGGCTGGTGTGGCTCAGTGGATTGAGTGACAACCTGTGAACCAAAGGGTCATTGGTTTGATTCCCACTCAGGGCACATGCCTGGGTTGCAGGCCGGGTCCCCATTTGGGGGTGTGCAAGAGGCAATCACACATTGATGTTTCTCTCCCTCTCTTTCTCCCTCCCTTCCCCTGTCTCTAAAAATAAATAAATAAACAAATAAATACATAAATTTTTAAAATATTGAGGCAATGAGATAAAAGTCCCCTGCCAAATGTGCCAACATATGCCATCATGAAGATATTGATTCCTTCTAATTTTGAATATACCAGACAGGACTGAGGGCAGCTGAAACCACTAGGTAGGTCACTTCTAGCCTTGAAGAGCTGCTTCTGTTTATCACAGTATCCTATACACATATAACTTTTAAAATTTCTTATTTTTTAACCTCATTAATTGTCTGATATAATACACATACAGAACAGTACATAAAACTAAAATGTATAGCTCAAATACAACCATAAATGCCTCTGTAACCACAATTTAGCTCAAGAGCTAAAATCTTGCCAGCATCCCAGAAGTCAGGATAGTGTGTTACCACCTAGGCAGGCATCACCCAGAGCCTGCCTGATATTTGGATATTATACAGGGGTGGACAAAAGTAGGTATACAATCATGAGTACACAAAACAGAGTTTATTCGTGAGTTATTATTTATTAATTATTGTATTTATGTGTATTATTTTTATTCTTCTCATTGTTATTATTGCATATCTTTACTTACAATTATCTTTCAGGGAATGATGGTTGGTAATTTAACCTACTTTTTCCCCCTACCCCTGTATAAATGGAATCCCAGAATGAAAATAAATGAACAACAACTGCACAGAGCAACATGGATGAATCTCACACATATCTGGATTACACCAGAACAATGTATTGAAAAAAGTTACCCTTACCTCTGTCTGCCTGTTCTTTGTCGTAAATCAACTGTTTTATTTGAATGGGTCTATTTTGGGGCTTTCTAGTCTATTCTGTTGGTTTATTTGTCTATCTTGTGCCCATCTGCAGTAGTTACTGCTACCCTACTGTCTTGTTACCTGGTAGAGCGTGTCCTTCTTTATTCTTAGTTTTCGGAACTAGCTCATCAAGGTCCACCAAAAAATGAATAATGAAACAAACCCTGTAGGAAGTGTAATTGGAAGTGTAATACACTAATCTGTAAATCAGTTTGGAGGGGATTGAAGTTTTAGTCCATGTATATGGTGTAACCTTCATTTACTTAAGTTTTCTTTAGCTGCTGTCAATGATGTTTTGTAGCTTTCTAAAAGTATGCTGAAGTATTGATCCCCCTCAACTTTTGGGTAGCCTGGGCAGTGCCTGGGAAAACTAGCTGGCTCTAGGCAGGTCCTCCAGCCTTGGAAAGGCTCAGCTGTTTACCCTAGTGAACTATACAACCATTATCAATTTTTCTGTGTGACATGGTGAAAAAAGTATTGGGAAGCGTTAGGAAGTCTTTACAGTTTTCCATTTCTGATCATTTGCCAAAAAATGCAGTGTTGTGAGTGGACTAGAATGACATAATAATGCCCTCAAACATCCTGGGAACTCCTAAATTGCCCAGTGTGTACTTCTAGCCCAATTTATTTCATGAGCCTATCTGTACAATGTGTGCTCATAAATTAAGAGAGCTTATTCTTGCAAAAACATTAATAATGTGGTTATGTACTGAGCATTTACCTGGTTCTGGGTGATATACAAATGTCTTCTTACTTAAGACTTCAAGAAATCCTATGAAATTGTTAGTATTATCTATGCTTTACAGAAGAAAAAGCTGGAGCTTTGAGAGGCAAAGTAACCCTGAAATGGTAGAACCACTTCTTCAAACATGGCAGACTAGATAATCTGAAAACCTGTCCTCCACAGAGTTCATAGAAATACTGGGTGAAATATATAAAACATTTTAAAAAGTAGATAGTTGAACTTGGAAGAAAGGAAAGAAATTGCTAAGGTCCAGAAGTGAGGTAAAAATTGAAACCAGTAACCAAGCAGTTTGTTTTCTTCACAGGGTTACTTTGGGACAGGAGATAAGACCTGTAAACTGAGGCCCCACATAGAGCCAAGACCCTCAAACCGCTACATTCTCCATGAAAGGATGGGCTAAAAACCAGTCCTGTTGGCAAAAGGAGATTCATTCATTTTCCCATTAATTCAATAACATTTTTTGAGAGCTTACTATAAGCTAGACTTATATTCCAGGCACTTGGGGGGGATATAGTAACAAAACAAACAAACCTCTGTCCCTCAGGGATTTATAGTCAGGTGGGTGCAATACAGAAAATACTTAATACACGTAATATAGCAGGGGATATGTTTATGGAAAAAACAGAACAGGGAAAAACAGATTAGGGATGATGGGGTAATCATCTATGTTGACCTGGACTCTTGGAGGGAAAACAGATTCTGTCCTGCAAATTCTCAGCCACAGATCTGCCCTTTAGGAGGGGCTGGGCTTATAATTGATATTAGTTATTTGCATGATCTGGAAAAACTAAGGAAAGTAACCAATATAAATTGACCCCAGGTTCTTTTTTTTTTTTAAGGTTTTATTTATTTATTTTTAGAGAGGGAAGGGAGGGAGAGAGAGAGACAGACAGACAGACAGACACAGACATCAATGTGCGGTTGCTGGGGGTTCTGGCCTGCAACACAGGAATGTACCCTGGCTGGGAATCGAACCTGGGACACTTTGGTTCCCAGCCCGCGCTCAATCCACTGAGCTACGCCAGCCAGGGTGGCCCCAGGTTCTTAGTGTCTCTCCTTATCATTCTGGTGGTATGGAGAGGTGCTACCTGATAAAAACAAAGAAACTCACCACCTAGGCTGCCAAGGGGTTCCAGAGATAAAACCTAGACAAAAGTAAGCTCACAATAAAAAAAATACAAAACTATCAATGATTTTGGCAGATTTTGGATTCAATACAGTATTGTTGGATGCTAAAGCCCATTCTACACACACATCAAGATATACCACACATTCTGATGGGCAGGGTTACCCTAAGATCCAAGGTATTTAAGATCACAGAATCTTCAAGTAGGAAGGGACCCCCCAAAATTACTTTCTCCAATCTTCCTAACAAGGTAGGACATCTTTCTGTAACATGACACAGATCATCAGCCTCTATTTGAATACCTCCAAGGCAGGAGTATATATTCTTTGCCTGGATGGTGGGCAAAACAACACTATCTAAGGAGACAGGTAGGTTCCTTATTCCTTTTGTGCCCAGTGATCTTGGGCAGAATAATTACCCATATGAATTTAAGTTTTCTTATCTTAAAATGGGGATATCATCTCACAGGGTAGTAGATATAATGGCTTACCAGGCACATAACAGGTGGTCATCTTATTTTTCTTCTCATTAATGTCTTGATCTAAGTAACAATAAAAATATTTATTCTGCTTTGCATTTATTAAGTCAAATCCACTCATAGGCATTTGAAAATCCAAATTTTAGAGGGGGGAAAATCTCATTCAATTCAACATTCCACTGGGAATGAGCTTTGTCATTTTAAAAAAATTACTAATTTTTATTTAATTTTGAACCAACATTGTTTCTGCATTTCAGGGCCTTTTCTATTTCCAGTCTGAAGGTTTGTGGCTGCTTATTCTATCTATGTTGGGATGGAGGGTGAGTCTGAGAAGTCTCTTGATCAAGGATGAAGTATAAGCTCCATTGTGACAGCTGGCTTTTTTTTTGTCATATAGCTTTTTTTTTGTTTTAGAAGTTTCAAGAGTAAATTTTACTCACTTAAGCTCATTAATTTAAAACTTATGGTATTGGAGAGTTCTGGCCACGATGGAGACACAGGTAGAAACACTTCACTTCCTCACACAACCTAAAGGAGGATAAATAACAACCAATCTAAAATAAATAAACAACCAGAAAAATCAAACTGCAGGGAACTCCGACAACCAAGGAATTAAAGAAAAAATCAACCAGAACAACTAGTCTGGTAAGGCGGTCGGCCATGCATGCGGGCCTGAGGAGAAAACCACAGCAGCAGACCTTGGGGGCGGGGCTGGCTGCAGTGTGGCGACAGGCTGCGTGCACAGGGCTGACTTGAGGGGAAACTGAGACTCAGAGTTGAGACATTGCTACATTGGGAGAAACTCCCAGTGTCACACAAGAGTCCAGAACGTGCACTAGGGACAATCAGGTGAGCTTCATTGTTCCCTCTCTGGCCCCTCCCACACAGGCAGCACAGCAAAGAGGGTTGCCCTGCCTGGGTGATTTCCTAAGGCCCCACCCCCTTTCAGCTTCTCAGCTGCTCCAAGACAAAGAAATATGGCCTAAATGAAAGAACACAGGAAAAACCTCAGAAAGAGAACTAAACGATGAGAATATAGCCAACTTATCTGATGGAGAATTTAAAGTACCCTGGTAATCAAAATGCTCACAGATCTGATTGAGCTTGGTCAAAAAATGAAAAAACAAATGAAAGATACACAAAATGAAATAAAGCAAAATATTCAGGGAACCAACAGTGACAGGAAGGAAACCTGGACTCAAAGCAATGATTTGGAACAAAAGAGAAAAATAAACATCCAATGGGAACAGAATGAAGAAACAAGAATTCAAAACAGTGAAGAGAGTCTTACAAACCTCTGGCACAACCTGAAATGCTCCAATATCCAAATTATAGGGGTGCCAGGAGAACAACAACAGCAAGAAATTGAAAACTTATTTGAACAAATAATGAAGGAAAACTTCCCCAATCTAGAGAAGGAAATAGATTTCTAGGAAGTCCAGGAAACCCAGAGAGTCCCAAAGAAGTTGGACCCAAAGAGGAACACACCAAGGCACATCATCATTAAGTTACCCCAGATTAAATATAAAGAGAAAATCCTAAAAGAAGCAAGAGGAAAGGAGACAGTTACCTACAAAGGAGTGCCCATTATGCTATCAGCTGATTTGTCAAAAGTAACCTTGCAGGCAAGAAGGGGCTGAAATAAGTATTCCAAGTCATGAAAGACAAAGGCCTACATCCAAGATTACTCTATCCAGCAAAGCTTTCATTTAGAATAGAAGGGCAGATAAAGTGCTTCCCAGATAAGGTCAAATTAAAGGAATTCATCATCACCAAACCATTATTATATGAAATGTTAAGGGACTTATCTAAGAAAAAGAAGGTAAAAAATATGAACAGTAAAATGACAACAAACTCACAACTATCAACAAATGAACCTAAAAGAAAAACAACAAAAACAAAAACTAGGCAAACGACTAGAACAGGAACAGAATCAGAGAAATGGACATCACATGGAAGGATTTCATTGGGGAGGGGGAAGGGAGGAATGGGGGGAAGGTACAGGGAAGAAGAAGCATAATTAATAGGCATAAAATAGGGAGAGATAAAAAATGGTATAGGAAACAGGACTCAAAGAACTTGTATGTACAACCCATGGACATGAACTAAGGGGGGCGTGGAATGCTGGAGGGTTGAGGGGATAGGGGTGGAGGGGGATAATAGGAGAAAAAAATGGGGAAACTGTAATAGCATAATCAATAAAATACTTAAAAATAGATAAATAAAACTTATGGTATAATTTACTTGCAATGTAATTCACCAATTTTAGGGGTACAGACTGGTGAACTTTGATAATTATAGATAACTATCTACCCACACTCAAGATATAGAACAATTTCCTCACTTTAAAGTTTCTCCTTTAGGTCTTTGATTTTCAGAGGGATGTTGACAAATTGGCTGAAGTCTGGTGAGAAATCTGGAAGTCCTGGCATAGGCAGACCACCTTAAGGAATTAGGCTTATGGAGAATGTACCAGCTTTCTAATATTTGAAGGACTGCCATGTAGATAAAGAGTGGTTTTAGGGCAGCTCAGAGGGAGCCATCAGGACCTGTGGGTGGAAGTGAGATATTTTAGCTCAATATAAAAAAGAAATATCTAAAAACAATGTAATAACTATTTACCGATGACAAAGGTGAGACTGAGTTAAAACTGAATTACTCTAGATCAAACACCTAGGAAATGGTAGATTCAGAATTTGAAGGCAGGTGTTCTGATCCTAAATTCAGATTTTCTCATTCATCCCTTTGCTTTGGAAGATGTCCAGGAGGCTCATGGGGCATAGTATCAAAATAGAGGCGACCTGAGTTAGCTACTCAGATGTTCGTCATTTTTAACCATTACCCTCTGGCTCATGCCATGCCTTTGTTGGGGCTAGCCAAGGCCCAGTAAAGACCAGTGACCGTTCCAACATGAGCGGGGGAGGGTGAGACCAACCCCCGCAGCCTGTGGTTCACTTTGCTTCACAGCCATCTTTTGCTTTGATTTCCAGCGTGGGGTGAGGATCCAGGTCAGTGAGAAGCTGGGTGCTGGGTTTGCCTGTGTGGGTGCCACTGATAGAGATCAGCTGCTGGCCTGGCTGGGGCTTCAGGTTGAGAGGAGCTTGTAGCAATGCCTTCCACCTACCTGGCTGGGTTTGTCTGAGAGATTCTGAGTGTGAAAAGGGAAAACAATTGAAAATAAAAACAGCACTCTCAGGTGAGAGAGAGGGTAAAAAAAAGAGAGATGAGTGTATAACAAGAGGAAGGGAGCCTAGGCAATAAACCCAGAACTGTACTGCACAATTCCCAGTGAGCAATTGAGTGAAAACTCACTGTCAGAGGAGAAAGGACTGGCACATGAGGGCCTTTGCTGAATTTAGGGGTCTTATTGGCCTCCTGGCACTTTACTGACAGTGGTTGCACAGGTTACTACTATGCAGGAAGACAGTTCATGAGGATGCTCAGGAGTCCCTCAGCCCTGACCTTCAGATGGGAGAGAGTGGAGGCTCCCAAGGCATTGAGTATCAGTTGGACGTTTGTTGGATGTGACCAAGGCATCTGCCAGAGGGCGAGAACAGAGAAGGCAAAGGCACCTCTTCCCTGGCTGTCATTCCCCTCTACTTTGCCCTCCTTTTCTCTGGGAGAGGCTAGCCAGCAGTGGCATCCTACACAGTGAGGAAGGTAGGCCAGTGCATTGTGTTTGCCCAGCTCAGGGCCTAGCCAGCTGGCAGGAAGCAGGACAGAGGTCACTTGAACTCAGACCATGTGTCCCTGTTAAATACATCAGCTTTTAAATCAATCTTTGTTCAAAGTCCAGTGAGTTCCAAGAAAACAACTCACCAGCAGAGAGTGAATTCCCAAGTGGACCCAGCAGCTCTTCCTCCCAGGTCCAGGTAAGAACTAACTCTGAGCCCCCCGACTGAGGGGCTGACCACCTAGGCCTGAACCACCTTTTTCCTTTTCCTTTTCCCTCTTCTAAGCAATAGCTGGCTATCAAGAACAGAAGAGAGGCTCATGCAGAAGGAGCAAGGAGCCAGGCCCCCTTGGTGGTGGTGGTGATGGTGGTGTGTTTGTGTAGTGGTGGGGGACTAGTCTCCTAGATTCTCTCTGCTTGAGGTGCCCCAATACTTGCAAATGAGGGTGCGCTTCACAAAGGAGTTGGTAAACTAATCCTCAAACAAAAGCTTTCTCACAGTTGCACAGAGGTTTGATGTACAGCCAAAGGGAGTGAGACAGCAGACCTCACAGGTCACAGGGAGATACTCACAGAACTTTCCTGCTATGCAAGGGCTCTGGGTAATAGAGATTTTCTTAAGGGTTACAATCTAATGTAACTGGACAATATAGACAGGCATTGCTATTCTTTTCATCACATTATAGCACTGAGAAATGAGGAAAAACCAGGGGATTTCTAGGCTGGCTGAATTTTAAAATGTAGATCTTCAGGCTCTACCCTTTGGAATTTCTAGTTCTTTGTTTTTTTTTTTTTTTAACACTCACCCAGAGGAGTCTCATGTACAGGCAGGTTTGGGAACCACTGGCAGGTTCTTTCCTAAGTAGTGGGGTCAAGGGACTTAAACATGACTTTCATCTAAGGGCCCACCAGCTAAGAATCCTATTCTGGCTGGCTCTGCGAGAACACATTCCTCCTTAGCTTTAGTCCCTGCAGTGTTGCACTGACATGCTCTCATTCTTTTATCCAGAAATCATAGGGGCTGATGGTCTCAGGTCATGGTTGTCTAGTCACCTGGAGTCACACATTTTTTCATGAAGCAATAACTCAGGGACTTTGAGTTTGTGTGTTATGACTAAGTAAATTGGTCTTACCATTGACTCTTGCATATTCTTTGCACCATACACTATGAAGTTGCTAGTAATGATGTCTTCAGTTCATAGACCACTGGATAGACAGCTGCTTCTCATCCAGAGCAAAGAACATGGGGCTGGAATACAATAACCTCGGTTTTCATTCAGCTGTTAGTGACAGGCTATTAGACAAGTCAGCTAGCTGGAGCCTCAATTTCATCATCTATCAAAGCCTCTCATCTTTTGCTAAAGGCTGTACTGAAAATAAAATTATAAATATGTGCTTGAGCAGAAAGACAAATGTGCTTACATTTTAAATGTGTGTATGTATCTGAAGGATCTGTGGAATAGTGGGAGACACACAGCCTTGTGGCTAGCTGGAGACCTTGTTCCACCTTTTAATCTTATCGAGCCTTTACTCATCTATAAATAAGGACTTGAGACTTAATAATCACAATTGTTCTTTTCAGCACCCCAAGTATAATAGATCCTGGAGCTTTGAAGTCTAGCTCTTTATTATCACTTGGGTGTGAATTAAAATGTTAGCTCCCCGGGAAGGGCTTTTAAAATCAGCTTCCCCCTCCACTCCACCACTATATTCCTCATTTGTAGCCTTATTATCAGAAATCATCTTGTTTACTTCTTATATGTCACCTTTGCTAGATGTGTAGTTTCAAGAGAGCAGGGGTCTTGTCCTTTGTTGTTACTTGCTGTAATCCCAATTCCCAGAACAACACCTGGCAAGAGTAGATGCTTAGATATTTGGGTAAATGAAAGTTGGTATGGCAGGGAAGGAGCTGCAAGGATAAAATCAGGATTTCATTTTTTAAAATGTATTTATTTATTTATTTTTAGAGAGAGGGGAAGGGAGGGAGAGAGAGACAGAAACATCAATGTAGGGCTGCCTGTTGCATGCCCCCTGCTGGGGACCTAGCCCACAACCCAAGCATGTGTTCTGACTGGAAATTGAACCAGCGACCCTTTGGTTCACAGGCTAGCCCTCAATTCACTGAGCCACACCAGCCAGGGCAGAATTGAGATGTTTTGATAAGCTGCTCTGAAGGTGAGGAGGTCGAAGAATTCTGATACTGTCAGGTTATCTGAGGTCCAAAGTCTGATGATGTGGGAATGGGTGTCTCTGTTTTACATCTTGGTTAAATGGTTTCATATTTGTTGCATAAGAATTTGACAAGAGTAGCAAGTTAGAGTTAGACATATTTTCTTCAAGATCTCAACAATTCCTCACCTTGGTCCTTCATGAGGGACTGCTCAAATTTCTTTCATTTCTGCCTGGTTGGTATTATGGCTAGGTGATTAAGAGCATGGGTGTTAGAACTGGAAATGTGCTTTCCAGAGCAGGCATGTTTTTCCCCTCTAAACCTCGATTTCCTCCTCAAATAGTCATAATAGAACCTAGTTGTTAGTGTTATGAGGATTAGGTGAGACAATGCACTTTGTGCCTTGCACAGCTGAAATATATTCTGAGGATCTTCAGACAGCTTTGTGAGAGGCATAACCCCAGGGAAGGAAGGAACCCTGGCACTGGCAAGGAGTTTTGTAAGCAGGAAAGATAGCACCTACTAATTTGCTTAATGACAACCAGGGAGGGTTTGCTCTTGGTTTGAGATGACCACCAGTTTCTGAGGCTCCAAGCCTCACAGACATAAACACTGAAGCTTCTCTGTAATCTGTAGGACTGAGTCTAAGGCATTTATAGTCTCAACTCTTTTTGTCCTTTCAATATGTCCTGTTCTCTGGGTGCTCTGAACCATTCACCATTCCTGAATTCACCTGTACTCTTACTTTTGTTTTGCATGCCTTCCTCCTCCTAGCCTAACTACTTGAGTTTTCTAACACAGCATGGTTGGGAGGCTGGGGAAACTGTGGAAGGAGCCCAGACTCAACTGGGTTTGAATCCAAGTTTTATTGCTTATCCAAATAGCCATGGGAAACCAACTTAACTTTTCAGAGTCTCTTTCCCTTGTCAAATGGACTATTAGGATTAGATGAAAACTCATAAAAGGTACTGAAGCTGGTGCTTAGAACCTAGTGGGAGCTCACTAAATATGTGTAACAATAACAATACATTTACTTTTTTTTCAATTATGGTTTACATGCAGTATTATTTTAGTTTCAGGTATACAACATAGTGATTAGACATTTATATAGCTTAAAAATGAAGTAATCACCCTGATAAATCTAGTACCTATCTGGTACGATATATAGTTATTACAACATTATTGACTGTATTTCCTATGCTGTACTTTATATCCCTGTGACTATTTTTATCACTGGCAATTTGTACTTAATCCCTTTCACCTTTTTCACCCATCACCCCACCTCCCTCCCATCTGGTGACCATTATTTTGTTCTCTGTATTAGTGAGTTTGTCTCTATACAAAATACTTACTTTTCAACATTCCAGCACCCATACCCTTGTTTGGCAGTTATGTTTGTAACTCTCTCCACTGCACTATGGGCTCTGTGAATGCAGGATGGTATTTAATCTGGGTTGAGCCTCAGTCTCTGCCCCCAGCAGGTACTAAATATAACTAATTAATTATATAAATGATACTTGAAATTCAGAGGATGGGGTGACACTTCCAGACTGTGCTGGTCAGGAAAGGATTTGCATACATCTAAACTTTGAACTTAGCTTTGAAAATGGGTAGGTCTTGAATTCATTCACTTGTAAAAAAATGTTTGCTTAGGACCTAATCAGAATGGGGATGATATTTCAGGCAGAGCATGGGGCCTGAGCAAAGGGCAGCCTTGGTGCCTGCTGAGGAGTAGAGCTGGATAATGCTGAGCCTCAAAACCTGAACCAGATATCTGGACTTTTGTGTCTTGAATAAATTTTTAGAGGCTAACATGGTGAGAGCAAGAACAGGAAGTTTGTCTTGAGGCATTGAGTGGGAGAGACAGGAGGTGGGAGGACTCTGGTACATAGAAAAAAAGTGAGAGGGTAGAAATGCAAGTTCAAAGGATCTTGTAAAACCAGGTGCCAATTTGGGGTGATAACTTTGTTCCAGCCAACCCTCTGGATGGTTTGGTTATTTTCAGGCACTAGTTCTATCAGCAGGAGTAGATACTATATCCTTTCTGTGAGGACATCTCAGTTTTCATGCAATATTGACTCTATCTCTACCAATTTACAGAACTCTTAGATAAGCAAAGTGTGAAACACTTTGAACTCCATCCCAGAGTCCTACCATATAGGACAAAGTGTTGTTCATGGTGGCTGGAGCACCGTGACTGTCCCGTGGAGTACCAATGGGACAAATGAACTTTGAGATAAACAGATTCCATTCCCTAACATAAATCAGAAATAAGAACTGAATTAGTCACTGGGCCGATGATCACTCTTTGCCACATAATTCTCAATGCAATGCACTTCATTAATTTCCCATATTTGAAATCTATTGTTTGTGAAGACCAAACAGTAACTATCACAGAGGGAAGTACAGTTAGCAAATATGTATTTTAGGGCACTTATTCTATTTTTGATACTAATTATTTAAAATTAATACACTTGAATGTTTGAATTCTCACAGGTCTTGCCTTTCAATTGAGGAATCCAGGTGGCCTCAAATATATTATCTACAGCAGAGATGTAGGATATGCTCTAGGTAAAATATTTGTGAAGAAAATAAAATGGAATTTTCTTTATCTCTTCCTTGCTTGATACATCTGTCAATACTAGCCAAGGTACAAGAAACAGGTTTTGCTAAGGCTCTGAAAGAAGGCAGAGATACTTCTGGCACAGGGCAGGAAGGCCTTGGTCAGGGCTGATGGCTGTGGGGAATTCTCAGCCAGTCTAGAGTTGCTGATTTAACATCACCAGTCTCCACTAATTGTATTTTCCAATAAAAGTCTAGTGATTTGTTTGTCTCACTCTTTACACAAGCATGCAAATGCTGAAGAAGTGTTCCTCACAAGGGCACAATGTGTGGATGTGCCTGGTCAAGCTTCCCAGGAATGTTGCTTTCTCCTTGCTAAAGTTCAGAGTGTTTTATGTATTAGTGTGGAGTTCAGTGCAAAGTGAATAACATTCAGGTTGAATGTTATCCTAGAGTTCTTGACCTCTCTTCCTCTCATGCCTTAATGAAATAGAAATCGTTTACTATGTGGTTATATCCTCGGTTGCACAAGTATCCTCTCATAGTCTCAGTAACTAGGGTTAAATATTATTCACCTGTTTTGCTAAGTTTTTGCTGTTTAGCATTTTCATGGTTTGAGGGTTGGTTATATAAGTGCTTTGTGAAGAGAGGGTGTATTTTCTGTGTAGTCTGATACTGACTGTATCACTGATTCCTAATTACTATTAGATAAGATGGTGGTGAGGTTAGAGTACTCATGACTAACAGTTGTTGATCACTATATTTATAGAATAATCCTTTTACATCCTGGACGTTGGGACATCAGCAAAGAAGTGCTCCCTGGGCTTTTTCCTTCCACTTGGCTATCTCTGGGTAAAACAGCCTCCTTCTGTTTTTCCACCTCCACATAGAATGCTGTGTATCCAACACCCTTTTTACTAATCTTTTGGAAATTTAGTGATCCTGTCTGGTGAGTGAGCTTATTTGCTAGTTACTCCCTAGTTACCATGATCCTAGTTACCTGGGCCAGATATATCTCTATTAAGGTAATTCTTTCCTCACTCTATCTCCTGCACTCTTGTCTGTTCCTTGGGTCCCTTTGTTGGGGTACCTTGGGCTCACATCTCTTAGAGCTCATCTGCTCCAGGTGTTGGGACTCTGGCCAGCTTAGTCTTGGAGTTCTGCGAAAGCCCCCTGGAATCTTATACCTCACTGAGACAAAATATTTGGTGCCATTTTTGTAATTCCCTAGCTTTCAGACTTACATGATACTTCTGGGCTCAGGGAAATATGAATTCATTATTTGAACTTTAAAATTTCATGGGGAATAAAATGATCAACCCTAGCTTTTCAGCACCTAAAACTAACTTTGCAGAGGAGGTCTAAAGTGAACTCCTGATCTGATAATCAAGGTACTCGCCCATCCATACTCCATAATTCAATCTCTACTTGTCTGCTTCTAAAAGAAAGTGGGAGCATTGCTCAAATGTTCTCTCAGAAAATGGGATTCCCATTACTATAGGACTGCCACCAGGGGACAGGGAAGTCAGTGTGCATGGAGGAGCCTTCTCTGCTTCAGATACTGCGCTTACATGCTTTACATGTTCCATCTTAAGTAACCTTCACCTTGTCCGTGTGCACTTTCTATTCTGGGTATACTTTTGTCTTCAGCACGAAATTAAGAAAGTTGCCCATGTTCTCACAGCTAGCACATAGTGACACCAGGATTAAAAGCTGTGTTTAGATTTAAAACTCTTATTCTTTCAAACGTACTTTACCCAAACTAGAATGCTGGGAAAGATGGAAAGAAAAAATGCAAATTTTCTTCATATTAGCCACATATATGGCCACTTTAAGCTTTTCCTTGCCAGAAACTACTCTATTCTGAATATCTTTTAAGATGACTTTTTTCCATGAGAACACTTAATTTTTGAAACTACTCCCTCAGTTCTCTTCTTCTTCCCTCTCCCTATTCATCCTGCTGAACCAGCCCTGAAACACTTGAACTTCCTGGCTTCTCTTACCTGACCATTCACATTGGCCCCACAGTCTATCATTCCAGCTCTGTGCTGTAATGGTAAATACAGAAATCCTCACCTCCTAGTCTTCTGTTTTTAAACATGTCAAAACCCAACTCGGGGGAGAAGTTACCACTCTCTCCTTCTATTTTTTCTGTACCTTTTTATGAGAAAAAGCTATGAGAAACCATGCTGTTTGGTCTGCTTTAAACTCATGAGATCAATCAATCTATCTATCTACCTAATAAAAATATATATTTAACCTAAGCTGTTTCTTAGAAAATTTTATTCATTTTGTTTACTCACTGTGGTGAAACCATGCTGTGGCTATTGGAAATCCTTTTTGTCAGTGGTTATAAACTTTCAGCCCAATTTATAGCTGTTTAGTTTACATGGAGGTTCTTAAAAATATGAATAGCTGTCGGCTTTTTAAAACGGGGACTTTTGCTGGATTAAAGACTTAAATGTAAGAATCAAAACTATAAAACTAGAAGAAAACATAGGCAGTAAAACCTCTTATATTTCTCTTAGCCGTATATTTTTTCTGATATATCTCCTTAGGCAAGGGAAACAAAAGAAAAAATAAACAAATGGGACTACACTGAACTCAAAAGTTTTTGCACAGCGAAGGAAACCACCAACAAAACAAAAAGACAACCCACTGAATGGGAGAACATATTCACCAATGGTACATCTGATAAGGGGTTAATACCCAAAATTATAAAGAACTCATACAGGCCCTGGCCAGGTAGCTCAGTTGATTAGAGTATCATCCCTATCCACCAAGGTTGTGGGTTTGCTCTCTGGTCAGGGCACATAGGAGAATCAACCAATGATTGCATAAATTAGTGGAACAACAAATCTTTTTCTTTCTCCCTCCTTCTCCCTCCCTTCCTCTCTCTCTAAAATAAAAATTTTAAAAAAGCCCTCATACAACTCAACACCAAAAAAAGAGAAACAACCCAATTAAAAAATGAGCAGATGACCTGAATAGATACTGTTTCAAAAAAGGACATACAGATGACCAAAGTATTATGAGAAGATACTCAACATCACTAATCATCAGAGAAATGCAAATTGAAACCACAATGAAGCCACTTCATGCCTGACAGAATGGCTATTATCAATAAATCCAAACAACAATGTTGGCAAGGATGTAGAGAAAAGGGAACCCTCATGAACTGTTGGTGTGAATGCAGGTTTCTGTAGTCACTATTGAAAACAGTGTGGAGAGGTCAAAAAATTAAGAAGAGAACCACCTTATGACTGACCCAGTGCTTCCACTCTGGGTCCTATTTCTACCTGGAGAATTCCAAAACACTAATTCAAAAGAATATATTCACCTCTATGTTCATCACAATGTTATTTATAATAGCCAAAATATGAAAGCAACCCAAGTGCCCATTAATAGACAAGTGGGTAAAAACGTGGTGGTACATATATAAAATGGAATTTTACTCAGCCATAAAAAAGAATATAATCTTACCATTTGCAACAGCATGAATGGACCTACATAGTATTATACTAAGTGAAATAAGTTTGTCAGAGAATGACAAATACCATATTATTTCACTTACATGTGGAATCTAAAAAACAAAATAGCCCTGACCAGTGTGACTCAGTTGGTTGGATATTATTCTGCAAAACAAAAGATTGTCAGTTCCATCCCAGTCAGGGCACATGCCTGGGTTGTGGGTTTGGTCCCAGGTCGGGGTGCAGTCAAGAAGCAATGGGTCAATGTTTCTCTCTCACATTGCTGTTTCTCTCCCCCTCTTCCTCTCTCCCTTCCCGTCTCTCTAAAAATAAATGAGCAAACAAAATTAAAACAGACTTATAGACACAGAGAGCAGACTGACAGTTGCCAGAGGGGAGAAGAGTCTGGGAACTAGGTAAAAAAGGTGAAGAGATTAAGAAGTACAAATTGAAAAAAAAAAAAAGAAGTACAAGTTGGAAAGGAAAATGGACTCATGTATATAGACAACAGTGTGGTGATTGCTGGGGGGAGAGGGATATAAGGGAACTAAATGGCAATGAAAAAAGTACAATAAAAAAGGTACAATTGGGAGTTACAAAATAGTCACAGGGATGTAAAGTACAGCAGAGGGAATATAGACAATAATATTGTAAAAACTATGTATGGTGCCAGGTGGGTACTGGAAATATTGGGAGAGGGAGAAGACTTTATAAAGTATATGGTTGTCTAGTTACTACACTGTATACCTGAAACTAACACAAAATAATATTGAATGTAAACTGTAATAGAAAATAAAAAAATTAAAATGGGGATATTTTGCATTAATTTCTTGAGAAATCTGTCACACCAGGCTGTTACTTCCTCACAGGAGTTGTAAATAGCAGCTGACCCACAGTCCTCTCCTGGCCAGATTCACTGATTTATTAGTTTGAACCCAGTGGATATTTTGGTCCATATTCTTGAAGTTCCTGATTTGTCTCAACTGCTTTGCAGGAGAGATTGAAGCTGAGGTAAGTGATCTCATTTTCCTGTTTATCTCGTTTTTTCCCACTTCTGTGCTGCCCAGTGGAATTAGTTCAGCTCATCAAGGCTAAAGCCATTTCCTATGCTCCCATGCCATTCCTTAATATACAAACATGCTGATTGTTTTCTCAATATTAAAAATAACACCACCCACCAACTCTGCTCTCTCTTCAAGCTGCTAGCACAACTCTCTCATTTATCTGTTTTAAGATATATCTCTATTCATTCCCTCTGTTATTTACTATCTACTCATTTCTTAGTCCCTTATCCATCCTGGACTTCCATTTTCTAAGCTTAGTGGCATTTTCTGTTTTCATATTCTTTACCTCTTAATGTCATTTGACATTGTTAGCTATCTTACCATGAAATTAATTTTTTAGTTTGCACTATACTGTCAAATCTTGGCCTTGTGATTATTCCCTCTCTGCTTCATCTTGTCACCTAGATATAGGTATTATGCAAAGCTTTATCCTTGACCCTTTTCCTTTTATATTCTCACTCATGGCCTTCACCTAGCACTGCTGTGCAGACTCTAGTCCATCATCTGCTGAACTCCATGCCCTTTGATTTAAACCCATCTCAGAGTGACTTGTGTCTCTTCCCTCATGATTGCTCCACTGTTTAATGGTATCACCTTTCTGCTAGTTACTAAGGCATAAAGTTGGTTTTCTTTTACATCTTCCTTTTCCAACAGCCAGCTAAGTGGGTAGCATTACTCAGAAGATGCATTAGTCTCTTGGCTGCCATAACAGAATATCCCAGACTGGGTGGCTTAAACAACAGAAATTTATTTCTTTACAGTTCTAGAGGCTGAAAGTCTAAGATTAGGTATTAGTAGGTTGGGTTTCTCCGGAGTCCTCTCTTCTTGGCTTGCAGATGGCCTCCTTCTTATTGGGTGCCCACATGGTTTTTTATTTTATTTTTTCCATAATTTTATTTATTTTTTAAGAGTAGTTTCTTTTTAACTTTATTTTTAAAGGTTTTATTTATTTATTTTTTAGGGAGGGAAAGGAAGGAGAAAGAGAGAGAGAGAGAGAGAGAGAGAGAGAGAGAGAAACATCAATGTGCGGTTGCTGGGGGCCGTGGCCTGCAACCCAAGCATGTGCCCTAACTGGGAATCGAACCCGCGATGCTTTGGTTCGCAGCCCACGCTCAATCCACTGAGCTACGCCAGCCAGGGCTCATAATTTTATTTTTTAAAGATTTTATTTACTTATTTTTAGAGAATGGGAGGGAGGGAGAGAGAGGGAGAGAAACATCAATATGTGGTTGCCTCTTGTGCGCCCCCTGCTGGGGACCTGGCCCACAACCCAGGTACATGCCCTAGACTTGAAATCGAACCAGTGACCCTTTGGTTTGCAGACTGGTGCTCAATCTGCTGAACCTCACCAACCAGGGTCTCACATGGTCTTTTCTCCCTTTACATGCACTCCTGGTGTTTGTTTCTCTTATAAGGATGCTGGTTCTATTGGGTTACAACTCCACACATATGACCTTATTTAACCATAATTATCTCTTTATGAGGCCCTGTCAGTAAATATAGTCACAATGGGAGTTAAGGCTTCAACATGTGAATTTTGGGAGGAACACAATTCAGTCCGTAGTAGAAGGGTGGTCTAGGGCTTGAAAGGTAACAAGGTTGGTTAGTAGAAAAAAATAAGCTAAGGAATAAATTCAGGGAAAGTATACAATGGCCCTTATGGAGAAGCAGACAGAATGAGAAGATGACTATGAAATTAGAATATTCTTGGAACTCAGAACTGAGAAGACCCAAAAGCACAGTGTATTCAAATTGAGCTGTGGCCTCAGAAGACTTCACTGTGCATGTACCTCTTTGTACAACAGAGGCCCCCTTCCTTATTACCATGCACCCACAACAAAACAACATGTGAGTGAAGTAAGCAGTAATTAGGGTGAGTAACAAGGGCCTGTGAGCCCTAACACAGCCTGGGGGCTATGGTCCTCCTGGACACTAGTCAAGGTTTGGTAAATAAATATTTTGGACATCTTATTATCATACTTATCCTGTATGAGGCCATCTCTGCATGCACAAATCTGAGGGAACAGTATTGAAGAGTTAATACAATTTCTCACTTAGTCCTCACTGTAGTTCTTCCATTTTTGTCACTCCTATGATCTCATGGTTCCCACACTGGGCCAGGCCCTTTATTGTATGTGAGTAGAATTATTACAACAGCCTATTACCTGGCCAGCCTCCAGTGTGTCTTTGCTCCAGTCCTTACCACCTACTATTCTTGAAGCTGAACTCTGACCCTGTCACTCTCTGTTTATATGCCTTGAGTGGTGCCCACTGACTACCAAACCAAAGCCAGATCCCTTGGGCTGGTATTCAAGGCCTTTACAGTCTAATTTGTCACCCACAAGTTTCCTCCATTTAGTAATGGTATACAGTAATACCATTTATTATTGATGGTATATAGATTACACCATTTCAACTAAGTGTATCTGTTTACTCAGATGAAGCCAGTAAGTGCCTTTGGGCATGGGTAGACAACTCCCAAGACTGAAAACATGAATAAAGGTTCTATTATTCTTGCTAACTTCACTTCCCCAGTAGTTGTCATTTCTTTTCCTTCCTTAGAATAATTCACTTTCTTCTGGTCTTTGTTTTATCTGGTCTGTAGCAACTTTGGGATTCCTTTACAAAATGGTACCTAGAAGCTCAGAAGACTTAGACAGATAACTCTGCTTTCACTGCATGTTCACTTTTAATTGGGAATTGTTTTGTGTTCTTATCAGGTTCTCACTGATGTTAAAGCTCTCAAATATTTCCCAGGGGATCATGGTTTAAGATTCCTTCATTCTTAATCCTGTCCCCTGCACTGGGTAGGCTTATGGGCATTCATGTCCATGTGATATTTTAATTGGATATGTCCACATACAACAATTATATTAGAACAGAGAACTTTTTAATGTGCAGGGTAACAGGACAGCCATGCTTCACTACAGGCTTCTCTGACTTAGGGATCAATTGAAGTGTAGTGTCACTCTTTCCCCAACTAGCCCTTCTGCAGAAAGACCTGCAATTTCCAGCCCCAAACACTCAAACTGAGGGGAAAATGAGATTTCCTCTCAGCCTCAGTCAACTAAGCTAAACATGTCTGGCTGTTTGAGTCTCACCTGTGTAGTCATAATTCCTTCATGAGCCACTCTGGGCTCAGACTTCCAGCCCCTATGCAGAGCTCCTGGTGAGGGTGAGTGTTGAGTAGGGATCACATAGGGGCCCATGTTGACCTTGGACTTGGAAGAGTCCTCTGGGTCCTAACAGCTATTTCTTTCCTATGGGAAAACAGCCCAGTGGCTTTAGTTTTTTCTTCTCTGGCCACATTCAGAGGTTCTACCTACCCTCCTTTGTGGTCACTACCTAGCCTTCCTAACTTCTAAAATGTACCTATTTTTTTTTCTTGACCATGAGCATGTTATTCTCTATCCTAGTAGCAATAATATAATTCTTTTGGTAAAAGGTGGGATTTAAAGGTATAATTAGTAATTTAGATTGAGTTTTTAAAAACCTCTTGGCACTCATCCCTGAGTATTCCTGTCCACCAGTAAGCACTTTGTTGTCTTTTCCATAAACAAGTGACTTTGTTCCCAGAAATAACTTTTTTCCCCAGAGCTCAGTAATGGGTATAGCTTTCTTTCATTTCCAGTATTTTATTTTGGCTCTCGGAACTTGGGAATAAATCCTGCTGAAAATTTAATGGACTCTGGCTTTAGATTTCTGTGATGAGATCATAAGAAATCTATAGATCTTCCCTAGTTTTATGTCTATCTACCATAGGGGTCTCATCCCTGGATTTTCTCAGGAAGCAGAAGATGGAGGTGGGGGGCTGAAGAATTAGGAAACAGTATACTTAAATATAAAGATCCTTCCTAGTTAGGCCCTGTGTTTCAACTACCAGGCATCCTCATCCCATAGCAGTGATGGAATCTTGCTCAAATAACTGATCTCAGCCCAGATTTTGAGACGAGCAGAACACCAGGGTGTGGACTAGACAGACATAGTCCTGGAGCTGGACCAGAACACAGCCCTCTTGATGCCTAGTTGAATTGTCTCTCTACAAAATGGCAAAGAAAACAAATAGTTTTGGGACCCCAAAGGCCCCATGTAAGGCTTGTTTTTTTGTGTTTTGATCAGCTTTCTCCAGTGGTGGAGTTGAAGGTGGTAAATATTTTATCAGTGTGGCATGGGCACCTTCAGTGGCTGAATTGTGGGGAGGGCAGATGTGGTGACAGGAGGAAATCTCATGCTCAAGCAGTCACTGTTTTCCAACCAGCACAGTAGCATTTCTTTCTTTCTTTTTTTTTTGAATTAAAAAGAAACCAAAAGCTTTATTCTATACTTTCTTCTGTAGTATTTTGTTGTTAGATTTGTGATGCAATTTTTGAGGAAGATGTTTCATATACAACAAACTAATGCCAGCCTGGTGAAAGTCATTTACAAACAAAAATGTTCCCCACACTTTTCAACATAATATACAAACTGTAAAATCTGTCAAGGTGGAAATTCTCTGGAATTTCTTGAAGTATTGGAAAGTACAGCATGGCAAAAGAAAGGGTTATATAAATAGTGTTCAAGTATTCTGTAACATATAGTGTTCTTAGTGTAACAGAGTGCAACTTATCTATATACACATATAGATAAGTAGATGTAGTAAACAGAAGTACATGAGGTAAACAAAAGCACCAGTTCTTTAAATTATACTTGATCACATAGACAAGCAAGTCTCTGTGATAGTTCATCCTGTTCCGTGGAAGCAGCACTGGTGCCAACAGATCCCGTCTGATCCTGTGGTCATTCCAGACTGAGATCAAGGCCACCTTCACTTGCTATTTCTTGAAGCAGCATAGTCACTTGGTTTTGTGGTGTTGTTAGGATAGTAGTACTACTCATTGTGTCTTCCATTTGTTGTGTTTGAACATCCAGTGTATCAAACTGGTGTTCAAATTTATCCATCAGGGCAGAAATCTTCTTAAGGTTCATACTCCTCAGTGTAGCATCCATAAACTTAACCACACCTGCCATGGACTTGATTACCTTGCCCATTGTTACTGCACTTTGAACTCTGGCTGCCACAGTACCCACCTTAGCGCTCATTCTCAAGAAATTATTTGCTTGATTCTTCTGGCAGACTGCATTTTCAACAGGTATTTTTGCAACTTCTGTATTGCTTTTCTGAATGGCCTTTTTAATCTTGCCCTTTTCAGCCTTTTCTTCTTTATCACATTTCTTGGCATTCCCATTAAGCTCTTTAGCAGCAAATTTCAAGTTAAACAGGTGTTTCTCCATATTGGACATGGTCTTACAACCTTTCTTGGAAGGTGACAGCACAGGGCAGTGGCATGGGTTTGATGTGCGGGCACTCAGAGTTCCATCCTCCTCCTGACCCACACCTAGGTTTGGATCCCACTTCCTGTTTCTGCCTAGGCAGCGTTTCTGTCAGTATTTCTATTGGTGTGAATTGCCTAATTCTCTGGGCTTCAACCACAAGTGTGAAAGGAAACTTTGACCTTAAGCACCTAAGGCTTTAAAGATGTTAAAGTGCAGATCTGTGTGACTACTGTCTGGATGTTTAAAAACTTTAAACAGACAAATAAACAACTTGAGATTTTGTCCAAAAACAATGATTTGTGTTTCTTTGTATATCAGACTTTCTAATCTCTATTGAGACAATAGACTACTTTGCCTCTTCCCCTCCTCCCCAAACACAGGACTAGTCCTACTAGCAAGGAAGTTTCACTTTCTATCCTCAACCTACAGAGAAAGAGGTTAAGATCCTGTGTGACATCAATGAATTTTAGGAGTGGGTACCTTAGAAATAAGCATTCATACGCTTATCACAAACAGCCTTATCTCTTGATGAAAACACAGCCTATAATGAATGGCCTTTATTTTGATTATGGGGACATGTTTTGAATTTTGTAGGATTTGAATGAAGTTTCTCTATAATTACCTCCAAACTTCAGAGGGCTTTGTTTTTGTTTTTATATTTTTTCCCCCTTTAAGGCTTTTCAGTACTATGAAATTGAGAGCTGAAAGGAACTGAGATGAAAATTAAGTTTGGACATAGATGCAGATCCTGAGGTTTGCAGGATAGTTGATCAGCAGAAAGATTAGTAAAAGGTAAGATAGTCAGAGGGACCATACACAGATGCTTGCATGTGAGGAACCCTACTCTGGTGATGCTTTCTTCTCCCCTCACTCCTTACTTTCCCTGTTTCCATATAAAGTGGCATCTTCCTGGCAGTTGATCATGATATGTCAGACCTGCTCGGCTTTCCCAGGTTTAAGTGATGACTACAGTGATCACGGCTTCACGTTTCTCTTCCCCTGATACTCAGACCCTAGGCCCTTGGTAAGAGATCACTTGAAACATTACCTATTTGTTTCTTGTTTTCTTGGCTGCTTAATCATTCATGCCACTGGTGGTGTGGCTGCCAGACTCTGCTGAGACCACATAAAATAGTCAAGTCATCAGGCAGTGGGAGGCATTCTGCCTCGTTTGTACTGCATGCCTGTCTCTGTAGGCACAAAGGTCAGAGATGGCTATCTTGAATTACAACAGTGTGGCTTCCACAGAGCCTGGATTATTTTATTGTCTCTTCTTCACCCTCCACCCACATATACTGTGTGGTCATGAATTACTGTCCCTCCAGAAGGGAAGGGATAGTCAGTTTATTCTCTGATTTACTGGTAGAGAACTGTGATGAGGAGAACATGAAGGCTTGCCCTGCTGGCAGTTTAACCAGCAGTCTAGCCATTTGCTCTTGGGCCTCAGCCTTACTGCAGCAGTTCTGGCCTCCATTCTTATTCTCCTATGAACAAAGGAGCTTAATCCAGGAGCATTTGGGATGCTGATAGAAGTCTTCTACTAACTGGGTGCCAAAGCTGTAGCTGCTGGTTTTCAAACTTGTCCTGTTCTCCTCCTGTGGCTCAGGACCTTGCTTCTGCAGTGGGGCATGGGAAGGGGTGGATGGAAATGGAAGCTGCTTTCAAAAAGAGAAATCTGACCTGGCCATAGGAATCCTCTGTTGGGCATCCCTACTCTTCTCTGACTAGTATTTTAGGGCCCTGGAAAACCACCTTTATATCTTATTTCCAATGTAGCAGGCCAGCTCTGAGTCCTGGCTGCTCTGTTTTTTTAATTAAGGTCTTCCTTGTTCTGTCCTGCCTCACCTAACTCCTATGAACCCTTTAGGTCTTAGAAAAGTCATTCCCCTAGGAAGGCATTCTTAATTGTTCCCACCCCATTCCCTGCTCCCAGGACCTTTTTTTGATATTCTCCCTTTTATCCCTTATGCTAGGGATTCTTCCCTAGCATATCATTCACCACATGTCATTGTAAAAATATGTTCTTCCTAATATGAGAGGCATAAGGGTCTCTCTTGTCTATAGATTTATCCCCAATGCCTAGAACTTGCCAGGCTCTTCAGACATTTGAATGAAAGTGGGCTTGTATTTTCTTAAAAAATTTAGGTCATATACTTGGATCTAATTTCTTTAGGTCAGGAGACAAAGAAGAATTTGGTTTTGGATCTATTGAAATTAAAGCATCTGTGTGTAGTCCCCACACAAATATATGCATTTGAAATGCAAGTAAAAAGGTTATCCTTGGGGAAATAAATTTGGAAATCATTAGTAAGTCCTGGAAGGAAGCCCACTAATTTCCCAATGGTGCTAATAAAATGGTCTGGATTTGGTGAGATTAGAAGAATAAGATTATAGGGGATGGAGGACAGGATTCTCACACTTCAATTAGATTTTTTTCCTATGGATGTATCCATTTGTTTCTCATCACAGACATGGCCTCCACCTTTAAACCCCGGGAATGTAAGCTGTCTAAACAAGAAGGGCAAAGCTATGGCTTCTTCCTGCGAATTGAGAAGGACACTGATGGCCACCTGGTCCGGGTGGTTGAGAAGGGCAGCCCAGCAGAGAGAGCTGGCCTCCAGGATGGAGACAGAGTTCTTAGGATCAATGGTGTCTTTGTGGACAAGGAAGAACATATGCAGGTAAATGGGACATTTGTGGTACTTCTTTCAGGATCTATTCAGCCCCCACATCTTTGCTGATTATTATTTTGGAGTTCGATGGAGCTGTCCTGGCTGTAGCTGGCAAGGCAGGACACACATCTTTATGGCTGCATTTTCTGCCAGTTAATCAAGTCTCTTATACCTAACCAAGAACTGTACAAATTATTATCAGATTTCAGTAGTTTCAGGTCTAAAATGCATTGCCTATTGGTGATATGCCAAGAACTATGCTAGGTAATTTCATATTTATTTTTTTGTTCAATTCTTATCACAATCCATGAGGTACATATCATTTCACAGATGAGAAGTAGAGGCTCAGATAAATTATGTGTTCGTGCAGTGAACATATGGCAGTGCCTGACCTTAACCCAATTCCACCTGTCTCTAAGTGGGTGCTCTTTTCACTGTACCATTCTGTTTCCATAAGACCTGGGAGGAACTGTTATGCTCTAGGGGTATCATTTGCCTTTAGAAAGGATCAGTCCTTTTAAGAATCCTCCAGGCTGGGGTTGGACCACACTCTTGATTACAACAGTAAGAGAGGTCCAGCATAATCTGCACCTGGCTCTGGGGAGGGCTGAGGTGGAGATGGCTGGGGAATTATCTGCTGACTATTTGGGTATTAGGGATTAGCTGTCAGAATCCCCAAGGCCAGATGATAAACCAGCAATACCCCTCTGGTTAATAGATGGTTATTGGTTAAAGTTATCTTTTCTTCCTTTAAGGTTGTGGATCTAATCAGAAAGAGTGGGAATTCAGTGACGTTACTAGTTTTGGATGGAGATTCCTATGAGAAAGCCATGGAAAAAAAGGTGGACTTGAGAGAGTTGGGTCAAAGTCAGATGGAGCCATGTGTGAATGGTAAGAAACTGCCTCCTATGATGAATGGAGGAGCACAGACTTGGACCCAGCCACGGCTCTGCTACCTGGTGAAGGAAGGGAGCACCTATGGCTTTTCTCTGAAAACTGTCCAAGGTAAGTTTGAGGGTGTGGCATGAACAATCAGCTTTCCAGAAGAAAGATACTATCAATGAATGACTTCTTTGACTAACTTTCCAGTTGCTGTGGGCATCCAACAGCAGCTGCACTCTACCTGCCCTTCCCTTACTTTGCCCAATTGTGCACTTAAAAATCAAAACATCAGACAGCAGCAGGGTGGAGGCTGGCACTGGGCATTCCTGGCCCCCAGTGTTTGTTAGGCTAACCAGAGGGTTAGGGGGTTGATTATTCTGATATTCTGTTCTAGCTTCCTTAGGGTGAGAGTGGAGGGGACATTGGGGAATAACAGGCCAGAAAAAGGAGGTTCTTCATAACAGCTACTTTTGAGTAAGAATGATATCTCTTTTCATCTCTCTGAGTGCCCAGGTTGTCACTCATTTATTCAATAAATTCTCAGGCACCTATTGATGTGTCAGACACAGTTATAGTTGTTGAGGACATTGCAAAAATCCTTACCCTCTTGTGGCATTTAAACAGTACCCTTAGCCATGGCCCAGACTTACTCTGAGGTGTGTCCCTGACCTCTAGCTGAGAGTAACATAGTGATTTGAAAAACCACAACCATCAGGAAGTACTAGAAGTTTTGTTTCTGAAATTTCAGGGGTGCAGGCTGACCTGTGTTCAGTTGACCGTGGTTCAGTAATGGTTTCTCTGGGATTGAGGCTGGAACCATAAAAGCTGTGTTAGCCTTGTGGTTCTATTTCCAATGTTGTCCCTCCTGTGTACTTTCTGGTACTAGAGAGGCTCTGGTGGTGGATCATAATTTGGCACTTGATAAAGAGCAAACCAATAGTAAACATAATCTAGTTTCCAAGGCTTATTTAGCCTGTAGCAGAGATATAAACTGGCTATAATAGGTATTTCTCAAGTTTGTCGATTATTAAACACATAGTGTAGGTGGTCAAGGGAAGCTTGGCATTTCTTAGAAGTCCATTATCAGTAAAATGATAAAAAAATCATGATTCAGAGTCTATTCTTTTGGTTCTTGGGCATTTGTATAAGGTGAATGGTTTAGATGAACTTCATGAGGAAAATGTTTTCTTCATGACACAGATATAACAAGGTAATGTGTTTAAGGAAGCAAAGTTTAAGTTACTATTATTCCTTACAAATAACTTATCTAGTCATTATAAAGCAGACCTTTGCCTAGACTGAGTATCTTGAAAAGGTACATTTAATTAAGAAACACATATCATACCACCTACTAATCCAGACTGCATGTATGTATGCTTCCCCTCCCTCCTGTGTCTCTGTTCTCTTTAGCCCACATCAGTGAGATTTATTGACTTCATTGGTCTCTGATGGTTGGTGACAGTACTAATTAGAGGACAAAATGGAGTGGATGTCTTCTAATTCTTCAAATGCAAAGAAAGGGAGTATGGTACAATGATGCAGCATGGGCATGGTTTGGTACTTTCTGGTCCAAGAGGCCAGTGCCACCTGGGATTCCTTCCTTTCATTTAGTTGGGCTCAGAAATTCTATTTAAATCAACAAAGACCAATTGAGTAATGGCCATATCAAGTTTTTCTAGGAGCTATAATTATAATTCTAAATCAAAAGCCAAAGCTATTTGAGTTAGCCCTAAAATTGGAAGTTCTAATTTTACATTATTGGGAAAAAAAACAACAACCCTTTAATGTTGTACTTCCTGTGTAATGGAGTTGTAACATCTGTCTACCCCCTAATCTTTTTCAGGTAAAAAGGGAGTGTACATGACTGACATAACACCTCAAGGTGTGGCTATGAAAGCTGGTGTCCTGGCTGATGATCACTTGATTGAAGTGAATGGAGAGAATGTAGAAGACGCCACTCACGAGGAAGTGGTTGAAAAGGTACTTTTCTTGCTTTATCTTTCACTCTGCTCTCATTGGAAGTGACAGGGAGATAAGAGTGGTAGTTTATGATGGGAGAAATAAAATCATGGTTAGTTACTCTTTTGTATTAAGAACAAAAAGACTCATTAGTGGCCTAAGTAGAGTTGATATAGGGTTTTAGAAAAGGACTTAATTAGTTTCATTTTATTTCAAAGATGTGTTCTAAAGAACCATTAAATTTATCTTTTGGATTTGATTGTACCTGATTGGGAGTGCCCCCTGAATTTATAGTAAATTCAATGTTGAACCAATGTTACTAAAATACTTTAATATAAGCTGGAAGATAATCAATGTGGCAATGAATACAGAGCTGCAGATGGGGAGTACTAGAAGGCATTACCCCAAATCTTATGTCCGAGCATGGTCCCATGATACGTGGAAAATAGTCTGAAGTTTTCCTTTAAGGCTATTTGAAATCTTGATCATTGACCAATCTTATCACTTTATCATTATAGAATAATCTTTCAAAATATACCTTTACTTTTTTTTTTCTTTTCCAAACTCATTTTCTAGACTTCACCTGAGAACTTTTCTGGGTTTTCTGAATTCTAGCTCTCACTTTGGTTCAGTTAACATCTGTGTGGTTGAGGTCATACTTAGCAAGGGGAAAAATAACAACTGTGGAAGTGGAGGTAGACAAATACCAGTGAGGTGACAGGAAACAGTATAAAAGCTGAAACTTAGGCTTTATACTCCATATTTTCTGTTGAATATAGACACTGTGTGCCTATCTACAGAAACTTTATTTCCCAGCAGTTTTTGGATATTGATGTTGGTCCTCACCTGTGTGTTGTTGCAGGTGAGGAAGTCAGGAAGCCGTGTCATGTTCCTGCTGGTGGACAAGGAAACTGACAAGTACCATAGTGAGCAGAATATAAAACTCAAGAGAGAAACAGCCAGTTTGAAATTACTACCACACCAGCCCCGGGTTGTTAAGATGAAGAAGGGAAGCAATGGCTATGGTTTCTATCTGAGGGCAGGTCCAGAACAAAAAGGTAAGGCACTAGGAGAGCAGGAAACTTGGCAGTGTAACCATCCAATTCTTCATCTAAGTCTGACTCCAGAGTTCCATTAGGACCCCAACCCCCAATATAAGGGAGGTAGTAAGAAGCTAGAAAGCATAGCTGGGTCAGTTTCCATATCACATGGGGGCTTGATGATGCGTATGACCCTAGGTTTCAATAGCAGAATAAAGCAAAATTTTGGATCTGGGCAGTGGTGTGCTATTAAATTGGCCCTTTGGGGAGGTGGGGGAGGAAGCCCTAATTTGTAGCATTTGTTGATTTTTGTGGTATAAATACTCTTACCATGTCTGATTTCAAGCTACTCACATAATACAGAATGCAAAGTTGAGAAATATTGTGTACAATTGGTACTCATGAGCTGGTGTGAGGAAGCCCTAGCACATCCCTAGATCTGAGGCACAGGTGCGAGTTGGGATCTCAGGTACAGTTGGGATCTCAGGTACAAACAGAACCAGGAATCTTTCTGATTCCTTGTAACTCAACATGCTAAGTACAAAGGTCCTCCTAGGGAAGATGAGTGCATAAAAGTATGTAAGTTCAGGTCATGTAAACTGTTACACACCCAGACGTTGCTATTTTTTTTGTTATATATGTATACATATATAACAAAATTCATGAATTCATCAAATATTAATTTGGTTCATATTATATAAAAATATCCTTGGGCCTTTGACACTATCAAGTAAATCAGATGAATTCTTCAGTCAAAGAGCCTACTAGTTAGATAAGATACATGTCCATAAGGGAAGAAACTGAAGGTTGGAGCGAGCTTTTCTCACTCTACCTCATAGTAGAGGTAGCACTTGAGCTTAGACTTTGTAATGTAAATAGAATTTGGACAAGTTGATGGAGCAGGGACAAGGAAGGCTATTCCAGAAAGATAGGAGTTAGATGAACAAAGCAAGGAAACAGGTACGGTTTGATTGATATCTAATGAGAAGCACAAAAAACCCAAGTTAGGAAGATAGGTTGGAGAGAGAAATGAAGGACCTTTTATGCCAGGTTGAGGAGTTTGGACTTGATTCTGTAGTCTATGATGTTAACAGTTTTTTGAGCAGTGCCAGGGGAGGAAAATAAGCATACAGTCACTTGGGGGGCATTACACATCTTAATTATTCCTAATAATTCTACAAGAATTGCTGAAATTGAGGGTGCAGAGGAGATACAATTATCTAAAGTCAAATAACTGTGGTATAACTGGGATCAAACTCAGGTTCATTTAGTTCCAAAGCTCATGCTGTTGCACTGGGGAGTGACTTGGTCACATGTTGTATCAAGATGAATATGAAGGCAGATCTGTATTGGAGAAGACAAAGATTAGGAGCAGGGAAAGCAACTGGTAAGGTGCAATAGTGTTAGGGTAGATAGTTGAAGCACCAGGGAGTCTCTCTCATTGGCCAAGATGACTCAGGGGGAGGTTCTTACACTAAGTGCCTGAGAGCTAAGCAGATGAATGGATAGGGCTGAATGTGCCCAAAGCTAGAATGGATAGAACCCAAGGGTGCCAGAAGCTAGAAATATGAATGCATAGGGCCCTAGCAGAAAGCTAGAAAGATATTGGATAGGAAAAAAAAAAAAGCCCTCCATTCCCTATCCCTATAAGAATCTAGGGCTTGACCAGGAAAGGAGATGGTCTTTGAGATGGGAGCCCACCATTCTCCCAGGTGGTATGGTGTCTGAATAAAACTTTTTCCTTTTGCACCAGCACCTGCTCCATGAGTTTGGCTTTCATTACAGGAGGCAGCTGCATCTCCTTTTTTTTTTTTTGTTCAGTTATAGTAGTAGTTTAGGTAGCATTCGAGACAGGAACTAATACAAACTGCATTTAGGGTAGGTGAAATGGGACTAAAAAAGAGATGTGTAAAATATTAAGTTAGCATTGAAGAACTTGGCAGTTTATTAGATATGAGGAGTGGATGCTGAGGAAGAATCCATCGTCAGTGTCAGTGACTGGGGCAATGGTGCTCCCACCAACAGGTGACCAAGAAAGGAGTTTTTGGGAATATATTATATTGGGAGGGATCTATGGGATATCCAGTTGGAGATGCCTACCAGTTAGATGGAAAAGTGAAACTAAAACTTGCTGACCCTTAATGCTTAGCATGCTATTTTATCAAGACTGAATTTCAGACACTTTTAGTAACAACATGATTCTTTTCTTAGAACCTTTCATTATTAATAGGCTGGGTTTATTTCTGGAGGAAGTTCTGAGCAGGGAATGAGACTGAAGAAAGAGGGCACTTATAGGCTTCTTAGAATGCCTGTCAGTGGGAGGGACAGTAGCTGTATTCAGCATGCCTACTACATAGTTTATCAGGGCCTTGGGCTCCAGCAGAAATCCTAGTTTTATAGCGGCCTTTCTGATAATTTTTTTTTTTGGGGGGTGGTGGGGTGGTTAGGTCAAATCATCAAAGACATAGATTCCGGAAGTCCAGCAGAGGAGGCTGGCTTGAAGACCAATGACCTGGTACTGGCTGTCAATGGCGAGTCTGTGGAATCCCTCAGTCATGACGGTGTGGTGGAAATGATCAGAAAGGGTGGAGATCAGACTTCACTGTTGGTTGTAGACAAAGAGACAGACAGCATATACAGACTGGTAAGTAATACAAGGTCACATATTCATGCTTTAAGTTTGGGTGCATTCATGCATACCCTCACTTTGGCTAAGTTTCTTTTGGTCTTCTTTTCCTTCCTTCTTTCTTCTTTCTGAGCCAGTGCTGTTTGGCTGACTATCTTTTATTTACACCACCATGGCTACTGCATTCATGAGCCCATTATGTTAGCACTGGTGTTCACTGTGTCGGCTGTTGAGAGAGACTAGATGATTTCAACTGGCTGAATCATTCTTTCTACTTGGTTGTTTAAGTTTTCACTTTGATCTTCACACTGGAAAGTACGTAAGAGAATGCCATGTTATTGGTACATGAACTTTAAGTTCTTAGATTCATGATCTTCAAAGAATTTGCAAATATAACTGCATAATTAATCATCTTTTAATAAAAAATGCTTTAACATGTTTATTTTTATTTTTTTTTACAATATATTGCATTGATTATGCTATTACACTTGTCCTATTCCCCCCCCCCCTTTATTACCCTCCACTCTGCACCCTCCTTCCCACCTGCATTCCCCTCACTTAGTTCTTATCCAGGATCATTCATACAAGTTCTTTGGCTTCTATATTTCCTATACTATTCCTCCCCCTGTCCATTTTGTACCTACTATTTACTTATTCCCTGTATCTTTTCCCCTATCCTCCCCCCACCCCTTCCCACTGATAACCCTCCAAGTGATGTCCATTTCTGTGATTCTGTTTCTGTTCTACTTGTTTGCTTAGTTTGTTTTTGTTTTTTTTTTTTAGGTTTGGTTGTTGATAGTTGTGAGTTTGTTGTCATTTTACTGTTCATAGTTTTTGATCTTCTTTTCCTTAGATAAGTCCCTTTAGGTCCTGGCTGGTGTAGCTCAGTGGATTGAGCATGGGCTGTGAACCAAAGGGTTGCCAATTCAATTCCCAGTCAGGGCACATGCCTAGGTTGTGGGCCAGATTCCCAGTAGGGGCCACGTGACAGGCAACCACACTTTGATGTTTCTCTCTTTCTCTTTTTCCCTCCCTTCCCCTCTCTCTAAAAATAAATAAATAAAATCTTTTTAAAAAGTTAAGAGAAAAAAGTCCCTTTAACATTTCATATAATAAGGGCTTGGTGATGATGAACTCCTTTAACTTGACCTTATCTGAGAAGCACTTTATCTGCCCTTCCATTCTAAATGAAAGCTTTGCTGGATAGAGCCATCTTGGATGTAGGTCCTTGCCTTTCATGACTTGGAATGCTTCTTTCCACCCCCTTCTTGCTTGTAAGGTCTCTTTTGAGAAATTAGCTGACAGTCTGATGGGAACTCCTTTGTAGGTACCTATCTTCCTTTCTTTTGCTGCTTCTAAGATTCTCCTCCTTATTTTTAATCCTGGGTAATGTAATTATGATGTGCCTTGGTGTGTTCCTCTTTGGGTCCCACTTCTTTGGGACTTTCTGAGCTTCCTGGACTTCCTGGAAGTCTATGTCCTTTGCCAGATTGGGGACATTTTTCTTCATTATTTGTTCAAATAAGTTTTCAATCTGTTGCTCTTCCTCTTCTCCTTCTGGCACTCCTATAATTTGGATGTTGGAACACTGAAAGATGTCCTGGAGGGTCCTAAGCCTCTCTGCATTTTTTTTTGAATTCTTATTTCTTCATTCTTTTCTGCTTTAATGTTTCTTTCTTCCTTCTGGTCCACACCGTTGATTAGAGCCCCAGTTTCCTTTTCATCACTGTTGGTTCCCTGTACATTTTCCTTTATTTCACTTAGCATTGCCTTCATTTTTTTTTTTCGTCTAATTTGCGACCAAATTCAACCAATCCCATGACCATCCTGATCACCAGTGCTTTTGAACTTTGCACTTGATAGGCTGGCTATCTCTTAGTCACTTAAAAATATTAGCTCTTAGGCTTTGATTTGTACTTCCATTTGAGCCATTTTTCTTTTTTGGGGGGGGGGGGCCTGGTCCCATCTGTTACGTGTGAGGGGCAGAGCCTTAGGTGTTCTCCAGGGCAGGGCAGCCCAGTTGCTGGGTTGTGGTGTATGTGGGGATAGGGTCTGAGAGGGAACAATGGTGCTTGCTCCTCTCTCCATTGGATTTCAGTCCCTTCCGCTGCTTCCCCCAAGCAAACTGGGTCTTTCTGGTGCTAATTCCCACGTGGGTAGGCTTGTGTACATTTTAGGACCCCATGGGTCTCTCCAATACACTCTCCTGTGAGGCTGGGAGTCTCTTCCTGCACCTCAACTCCCACAGGTGTTTTCAGTGTCCCGAGGCTCTACTTACTGGCATTGGGACCGTGGGTTTTGTGGTCTGTCTCACTGCCCAATTTCCCCTGGTTTGTCTGGGCATGAATGTGGCTTGGAGAGCCAGGCACCTTGTGCGCACAGATGCCACCTCGCTGGGTCTGCCAGCCACCTGTGCGCCCAGGGTCCAGCCACTGTGGTCTTGCGCACAGGATGCTTTATGTGCCCGGTGCCACCACTTTTTGTTCCTGGACCCCTCTCCACCTAGCTGCCCAACTCCACCCCTCCTACTGGTCTGGATGAATGTGTATAGTTTAATGCCTTGGTTGTCTGACTTCCATACAGTTCAACTTTCTGTCAGATTTGGTTGTTATCTTGTTTCTAAATTATTGCTGACCCTATTTTGGTTGTGTGAGGAGGCACAGCATGTCTACCTATACCTCCATCTTGGCTGAAGTCCATAAACTTATTTTGAGGTGTTCCATGGGGTATAGCTTGAGCAGATAGAGAAGCTATAGTGAGGTAGCTTTTGGCTTAGGAGAATTGAAGCTGTTAGGAACAGGATAAACCATTTCTGCAGAATAGTGAGCTCCCAGTTGGTAGAAAAGGTCAAGAAATCAGGTCACTGCTGTGGTTGTTTTAAAGGGGGTTCTGGCATCAAGTCCTTTCCAACTTCTAATCTTATGACAGAATAATTTCACCATAATTTTAATGTTTTGGTTAAAAAGAGAATTTTGATCTGTAAAGGTGTCTGTCCCCATCTTCTTCCTCCCTCTTCCCCCCAAAGTTGCATAGATGAGCTGGATGTTTGAAATATAGCAGTGAATAGAACACCTAAACCTGTTTTTGGAACATACTAGACACCTAAATATTTGAATGAAGAATGAATAAAACTATTAAGTGTTTTATATTATTGTACTTTGTCTCAGAATTAGCTACCACTGTCAGTCTATTTGCTTATTTGGATAGTCATGTTAGAGGTATTTTTGCATATAATGTCACTGATAATTTTCTACACTTTAAAGAGAGAAAGAAATGTGGAAAATTTGCAAGCATATCACTGAAAAGTCCATAGTTAGTTGAATTGGCCAACTAGGAGGTTCTGTGCTAGTGCTAGTCTCATTTAGAAAGGAGGATGTGGTCTTGTGGTTAGTAAGATAAGAACCAGGGGACACCAAATCTAATTTTAGCCTACTGAACAGTATGACTTGGGGTAGAGCACACATTATATATTCACTTTCAATTGCTTAGGTTTTTTAACACTGCCTCACAGATGTCTTGGGCACTTGCAGGCAGCAACTACTGATCTAGTATCTCACCATACCCAAATCTATCCTTTTAATTCTCTTAACTAAAACCTAGTCAGCTAAGCTCCTATTTCTATAAAAAAAATCAGTCTTATGTTTCCAGTTCAATGCATCTTCTATATTTAAGACTATCACTGCCTTCTCATGGATGGTCTGGGAATTGGGATGGATTCGAAGTATTTAAGATATGAGTTTGGCTAATGGTTACAACAATAAATAGTAAAACAGAGTACAACACATCACAGTGCTGGAGGGGTAGTGGCGGAAGCAAATACCAAAGGATTGGAATTAACTTTTAATACCAGGTGACTATATGATTGCTGCCCACCACCACTCCAGTTAATTATTATATATACTTTGGATTGTGATAGAAATAATGTCTTCTGTTACATTTTCTCCAAGTGTTTAAGGAGTTCTGAAGATCATCTTACTGAAGGGGAAGAGCCAGATGGACTTACTTTGCTTGAGACAGTGGACAAGTCACTCAATGTGTATAACCTCCTGCCAGGCAGACTGCCTATCATTGTTCAGTGGCTTCCTTACTATCACCAAGTCAGAAGAAACTAGCAATTCTGCTAGACTTATTTTTGGATCCTTGTACAACATTTGTACTGCATTTATTTTATGTACATGTGATTTGTTTATATGTTTATACGCATTACTCCATAACCAAGCTCAATCTTCCTTTATACCTTTCCTGGTTTGGGGTAATAGAGAAATTTTACAGCCCACAATCAGATGTATCAGGAAGAGGAGTGGAACATGTATGTCACCTTGTAAATGAAACTAGCATATTTAATAGTGTAATTACTCATATTTACAATTAATGTTTTTCCCCTTTATTTTCCAAAGGGTAATTTTTCTCCATTTCTCTACTATCAAAGTCAAGAACTGCCTAATGGTTCTGTCAAGGAAGCTCCAGTTCCTACTTCTGCTCCTCCAGAGATCTCAAGTCCAGATACTCCAGAGGAAGTAGATCGTAAGCCTAAACTGTGCAGGCTGGTTAGAGGTGAAAATGGCTATGGCTTCCACTTAAATGCAATTCGTGGTCAGCCAGGCCCATTCATCAAAGAGGTATGGTAATCTAGTTCCAGTAGCCCAATAAACACAGCCATAATTAGAAGGGCCTGTTTCACTCATTGATGGTTTAGTAAAAAGGTTACATTGAAGACCTACACTGAGTGTCTCACTTGGGTTCAAATAATTGCTACCACAGTCCCAGACCCTTTAAGATAGCTACTAGTACATCCTAAGCTAACACCTTTTTTTCCTAAATACCTGTTCCCTTCAATGGTCTCTTTAGACACTTTCAAATCAAATAGAGTTGATATGACTATAGCTGACAGTCATATCACCATTGACTGAGAGTGATACTTGTGTGCTTCTGTGAGTTTGGCATAATGCCCTATGCTGGTAGTGACTGACAGTGAGAAGGCTATCCCTACAGCTCTCTGAAATTGGCAATGAAGAACGGACCTATGCCTTCAACCCAGAAGACATACAATATGATAATCAACCACTGTAACCCTATGTATTTCAGTATGGAAGTTGTAGCCTTCACAAGCAGAAAGCATTAGAGCACTTTCCCTAACTTCTGTACCTAAAGGAGAAATAATAACAGTTCAATTCTCAAACTCCTCATCTCTCCTTTGAAGGGAAGCTAGTCTAACATTCCCTTATCTGTGTTTGGAAGTGATAACTCAAAACCTCTGTTCACAGGTACAGAAAGGCAGCCCTGCCAACCTGGCTGGGCTAGAGGATGAAGATATCATCATTGAAGTGAATGGGGAAAATGTGGTGGATGAACTCTATGAGAACGTGGTGGACAGAATCCAGAGCAGTGGGAAGAATGTCACACTCTTAGTCTGTGGAAAGAAGGCTTATGATTATTTCCAGGCTAAGAAAATCCCTATTGTTTCCTCCATGGCTGATCCTTTAGATGTACCCTTTGATTCCAAAGAAGGAACACTGGGGGAGTTAGACTACAACTCACACATGGCGAAAGAACGAGTGAGTGGTGACACATTTTTTTTTCCAGTGATCTAACTTACCAGAATATGGAAAACCCTTAATAAGCACACCTCATGAGCATGTTTACCATAGATTTCCTAAAATACTAGAAAATTATAATGTAAAGGTAACTGGCAGATCAAGTTATTGTAGGGGAGAGGATGTAGTATAAAAACAACAAATTTCTTATTTTTCATAGCATGGAGTTGACAGTAACTATCTAGAATTGATAAACCAAGGAATAAATTAAGTATCAAAATTATAATAGGAGTGGAAGTTCAATCAGGCTATTTATGTACAAACTCTGGTTCTGCTGTGGGCAAACGGATTTATTCTTTGTGTGCCTTGGTTTCCTTACTATAAAACAAGGAAAATTTGTAGGGCTTTATCAGGATTATATTAACTAAGACTATTAAAGTGGATCAAGCAGTGCCTTGTACATGGTAAGCATGAAAATGAATGGTGGAGGTTAGAGACAATATTGTTTTTAAAATAATTGATAGGTATTCAAGTTTTATTACTAGGGACAAATAAACATTATTCTCTACATATTTAGATTAGATAAATTCCTTGGTAAATCTGTTTTTATTTTTGTCCAATTTCTTTTCATAGATGAACTTGAGTTCCAAGAGTGAACTGACCTATCCAATTTCATAAAGGAAACATACAGCAAAGCCAAAACTCTAAAAGTTCTAGATTATTTTTCTTTCAATATATTAATTTAAATCTTCTAGTTGTTAATATAAAAATACCAATTTTAAATGAATACCCACTCTAACAGTCCATTTAGGCTGCTATAATAAAACACCATATACTGGGTGGCTTATAAATAACAAACATTTCTCACAGTTCTGGGAGCTGGGAAGTCCAAAATCACTGGCAGATCTGGTGTCTGGTGAAGGCCCTCTTCTGGGTGGCAGACTGTGGACTTCTTGCTTTGTCCTCACATTGCGGAAGGAACAAGGGGTTTCTGGGGGCTTTCTTTTAAAGCACTAATCCCAGCTCTGCCCTCATGACTTGATCACCTCCCAAAGGCCCCACCTCCTATTACTATACTATCACCTTGGGGATTAGGATTTCACCACATGAATTTTGGGGAGTACAAATATTCAGACCAAAGAACACATAATAGCCATTGACCATACTATCAATTTCTTAACAAAGAAAGTATTCTCATTGTCTTAAGAACCCTATAGTGTGGGGGGTGGGCTGGGATAGGAGTAAAAGGCAGAAAACTACTTGAACAACAATTAAAAAAGTGTAAAAAAAAAGAATCCTATAATGTGTTTATAGGGAGTCAACTGTAGTACTATGCTAGTTTTATAGAAAGGGAATACATATATAGAGACTTTAAAAAATTTGTTAGTTTCAAATAGCAAGCTGAACACAAAGCCAAGTAAGTGTACAATTCAGGTCACTTGTATTCTAGTAAGTGACTCTACTCCCCAACTTAAGTCATGCAACTCTAGAATAAATCATCTATCTCTTGATATTCACGCTCTACCACTTACAGACCCTTTGTTTTCTTTTTCACAGACCAACAGTACAGCCTCTCATTCTTCTTCCAATTCTGAAGATACAGAAATGTGATGAGTACAAATAACGGCTTTGGCACATAGTTGTTTCTGGGTATTTAACAAGAACCCTTTTCTAAGAAATGAGCTGCCACCCATTTGCTGTCTCTGTTAAAGAACTCCTCTGGAAACCACTTCATCATGTGTAATTGTTTTCTGTTATCATTTATCTCAGGGGTAGCTATTGCAGATGGCTTATTTATAGTTAATTTAGGAAAAGTTAAGGTGGGGGTGAGATTCTGTTCATGTAATCTCTTTCAAGTTTCAAAACTTAACTATACAGGGTCTGGCACAAATAATGCCTCTTTTTATTACACAATCATAAGCATGTAATTCTGTAACATAACAGTATCATACTCAAGCATACCATATGACATTTTAGGTAAAATTTTTGAATTAAAACTATAAATTATTACATCCATATCATTACACTACTGACCACACTGAAGCAGGTATTACCTCTGCTGGACCCTGTATTTCTCTGTATGGTGATATCTCTTACTTCTATTTGGGGCTCCTTGAGCACCAAAGATGATTTATAAATCTGTATATGTGACAGTTGTCAATTAAAGTATCTGAGCATATAAGCCTATTAAAATTATGCTTTTTAAAGAATGCTGTGTTTACTGAAATAAATACCATTAAAAAGGTCTTTTGAGTGTGCTTGAACCTTCCCTGTTAGCTGATCTAATCTTAATACTGCTTTAGTTTTTGGTAAATTTTTATGCTTTACCCTTCATTTTGCCTCTAGAAACAAAATAAAACAAAATTCAGAATAAGACCTTAGTAATAAAATAGAGACTTTCTGGTAGTAAAATTCAGCATTTTCTTAAATTGTGTTTCTGAGTGTCCTACAAATTTTGCAACATTTTCCTTTTATAGATGAAAAAATTGAGTTGTAAGACAGGAAAGTGACTTAATCCAGTTTGTAGTTATTCACTGTTTTACCCACAGCATGAGGAGCAAATAAAATAAACAGACATCATTACTAAATTGAATGAATGTAGAGTAATTCACTCTTAAATAATACTAAGTTCAAAGGAAATAAAGAAAAACAGCATACTTGAAATCTGTCTTTGTAGAATCTATTTCAATTGCACCCTACCCAGTTCCCAGAAAAGAAAAGATGACCTCTTGGTTATTTTAATAGGGCAAGGGTTGGGGAAGGAGGAGTGGAATGCTAACTCATGTTAGACCATATAAGCAAAATACCAAGGTATTTTTTTAAGAGAAGGGGGAAGAGGGGCAGGAAGAGAGATAGAGAAAGTGAGTGAGAGAGAGAGAGAGAGAGAGAGAGAGAGAAATTATTTTCCTCTCACATGCTTGCAACCCAGGCAGGTGCCCTGACCAGGAATTGAACCGGTGACATTTTGGTTCACAGGCTGGCACGCACTCCAATGAGCAACATCAGCCAGGGTAAACCAACATATTTTTGATAAAGAAGCTAAGGCCAAAGAGTTGCAATCTCTGATTTTAATGACAGTCAACCTCAAGGGAAAGCCAAAACCTTTCTCCATGTGAATCTTGACTTAAACAGAAATCCTACATATTTGGCCCAGCTACTGTAGACTTCTCTTACCCCATAGTTCAAGTGTATTTCCCCACCTCTAGTTTCTTGACTCTCTTCCACCCCTACTTCCCAATGTTGCACCAGTCTCAAACAAACAGGAACCTCTCAACTGAGTATTGGATTCAGCTACCTTGCTCTCTCATGCTCTAGAGGATGCTATTCATGATCACATGACCATGAGGTAGAAGGCATAAGCTTGAGGTAGAATATACTACAATAGCATTTTGTTTTGTTTAAAAAAATATTAGGCCCAGGTCCATTCCATTTTTTTCTCTTCTTATATCAAAATTCTGGCACCACTGGCCTGTTAGCAGTCCATAATATGAATGAATTCAAGGTGTCATATGCTTCTCTGGTGCCTGTTTGTGAGCCAAATAGAGGAAGAGTATGCTGGACAGAGCACTGACTAGGAAGATCACATCGAACCAACGGTGGTAGAAGTTGAACTGCAGTTCTCCAAGCACTTCAGTGATTATGGTGCGGTATTCTAAGGGCATGCTCATTCGGATCAGTAGCACAGATGAGACGAAGTACATGCCCTGTAAGTCAAACATATTAATCCAGAAGTCACTTTGAATGTAGTGAGGGAAAGGTCAAAGGGCATGATTAAAATATTTGAAGGTATAAAACACTTCTGGTATTTTACAGCTGTAAAGATAAAGCTGGTTTTCAAAACTTACCATTATCTGTGCTAATAGCAGGACAATGACATTGGAGGACTTACTGCTAGAGATGGCATAAAAGAACTGTCAATAAAGGGAAAAGAGATAAATTTATGCATCACTGCTATATCCTGTGTCAAGAAAAAAGATCATTAAGTAGCATGATTAACACTTATTTAAAAGTGTCTCTTCCATGCCACAATCCTGTATACAACAATTTGTATGGTTAAGGCTATAAAGAAGAGACTTAAATAGTCTCAAAAAAGGATCTAGTTACAGTTTTCCTGTGGGGTAGTGGTTTTAAGTATTACATTGTAACATAAAAGAATTCCCATCTAATAAACTTTTTAGAAACTATGTGATACACCTGACTTTAACATCACTATAAACATTTAAAGAGTTTACTCTGGGTCACTGAAATTGTTACTAGGCTGCTCCTGAGCTCTTTCCAAAATTGTGCTAGATGCCTGGAGACTCTCTTTCCTCCATTTTCTCAACATCTTCCCTCCTCTCATTCAAAGAACTCTTGGGTCTGAAATCCCTACCTCTTTTACCAGAGAGTATTTACCCTCCAGGAAGTTTTCGTATGTTGAGCAGAAAGCAATTGAACATTCTTCTTTTCCTACTTCCAGATTCTCCTTACAAGTGACTCCCACAGTTATTCTTCCAATCTCAAATGCTTCTCTCATTCACTCATTCCAAATATTTGCTGAATATCTACTGCTGTTCTAGATGCCACTGACATCAGTGAACAGAACAGACTGTGGTCTCCTTCTATGACCTTTGGTAAATGTAGTTTTATCTGATTATATAATGTAAGTATATCATCATCAATTTATTTATTAGTTTAACTTTTAATTCCTCACCTGAGGATATTTTTATTAACTGCTTTTTTTTTTTTTTTCAGAGATAGAGACAGGAAGAGGAAGAGAGAGAGAACATTGATGTAACAGAGAAACATCATCTGGTTGCCTCCTGTAGGGTCCCCAGCTGGGGATCAGACCCACAACCTAGGCATGTGTCCTGACCAGGAATTGAACATGCAACCTTTTGGTGCACAGGATAATGCTCTAACCACTGAGCCACACTGGCCAGAACTGTATTCGCTTAACTTTTTAAAAATTCTGTTGTATGTCTTTTAAATGTGTAACTGTTGTTTAAGATCTCAGAAGACAGAAATCTTAAATGGTAAAATTATTTCATAATGCCATATATAATTAAAATTATTTCACAATGCCACATATAATTATAACTCTGTGATACAACATACCTTGGTAAGAGTGATCAGTAATCCTCTGATAGATGTTACAATGATTATTCCAACCAGAATAAAGGAAATATGTTGGGACCAGAACTTCACCTGCCACCACAATGGAAAGAATAAATATCTGTTAAATCTCTGTTCAGAAAGACATGAAGTTTAAGAAGGTGCATTCTGATTGCTTATGTGACTGTGAAAGGAAACTTCATTAGGCCCTATCTGATTAAAAAAAAATTTTTAGGGAAGCAAGCAAGTAGCAACTAAAACACCTATAGGAAGCTGCTGTAAATATCTTCATTAGCAGACATAATGAAGACTTAAGGACAGAAGAAAGAAAGTACAATGAAGTGATTAAAATAACACATATAAATCAGAAGCAACACAGATCTAATGATATAGCTTCAATGTGATAAATGGAAAGCACAAATTAAAAGGAAACCAAATAACAGCTTGACTATTTTTATTATCTGTGACAATTCTCTGATCACTCAAAACTTTTAAGGAATTTTTCATTTTTAATAGAGAATATACAGACATTCTTAGCCATGGGCACTTGAAAAACATGATGATATCTTTTCCTTCTCTTTTATTGCTTCATAGTGAGAGGCAGCTTTGGGATCCTGTGCTTGATTCAGGTCTGCAAAGTATCTGAGGGACAGCTACTATCACTACCATCTAAAAGATGTTATTCAGAATTATGAACCATGGAGTATATAGATGAATTATGGATGGAATATAAATACATATACAGCAACTAAATAGAAATATATAAACAGCAACTGATAAGGAAGAGCATTTCTAAAAATTGAGCCCAGTAAAAAATTTAAAAGGGAAAATAGATATGCATATATGTAGCACTAGTGAAGCATATGTTACAGTATAATTTATATAGTACTTGAAAAGATATCATGCTCCTTCACATGAAAAAGGGTACACTATTGATATACCATTAAAAATGTATGCTTTAAGCTATTTCTTAAGGACTGGAGCTCAATTTGCTCTGGTTCATTTTCATTTTATCCAGCTACTAGGGGCATGTTCAGCTGACATGAATAGATGAGGGTAGCATGCTGTCTGTGGCTAGGATCACAGCACAGGTAAAAGGCCCTCATGGGGACTAGGAATATGACATTGATCTTACTATCAGCCAGGATCACTGGCCATCTGTATATATGAAAAATATACTATTCTATAAATAAAAATATTAAATTTAAATTGGGACAAGAGTGTGTTTAATGACAGTGGTATTATAAAACAGGTGGAACTATGACAAAAATTTGTGCACAGGTTACAGTTATCATGTTTAGCTCAAAGTCCACATTAATTAACAGATTATTTTTTATAGCAGAAATCATTTTTCAGTTCTAATACAGAACACTAATCAGTAGTTAATATTCTACCAGAGGAATCAAAGGTAGGTTGTGTGTTTTAAGATCTCATTAAGTATCACAGAGAGGCGTATCCAAGTGTTTGGTGGTGAGTGGTAGCTGGCTACAGAGAAGTGGAGGAGGAACTATAGAAATAATCAGCATCCATGACAATAGTTAAGTGCCAGCAATTAAATTTGATGTCCATTACACATCTGTCATACAAATGTCAAAATATACAGAGCAGAGTGGGAAGAACAAAAACAGAATCAAGTCCCTATAGTAAGGAATTAGAATATTAATAATGGTAATTTATACCAGATAGAATAGAAAAAAACAGAGAAACTGGGATCTTGATACAACTCTTACATCAAACTGAATCCCCAGATAATTCACAGTGATCTCAATGCCTCTTGTGACAGGATCAGTTTTCCCAACTCGATCAAAAACAATATTAATGGTTGCCTGAAGAGACATAGAACTTTATATTAGAGCATTTCAATAATCACCCACTGTTTCAAAAAGGTGATTCAGAATAATGAATTAATCACCACAACAAATCTTACTGCTGGATGTTTCTAAAAATGCAATTCTATTCTCAATCTAAATCATATATAAGAAATCTATTTTGGCTATTCACATATAGGCAAATAAAAGTCTCTATCTACCCTAGCTTTCTTTTCTGTAAGGAGTAAAGGAGACTAGGCTATGGTACATACACCTTAATTTATCAGGAGCCAGAAATGTAACATTCTGGTAGATGAAGCCAGGGTAACAGAATAAAGGAATTCTAGGGTTATTCCCTGTGGTTATTTTCTGAATGCTCTAACAGCAATCACTAAAATTTCAAAAAGCCAAAAAAGATTAAATGGAAATATCAAAAATACCCAATTAATCCAAAACAAGGCAGAAAAAAAAAGAAAAAGGGGGAAAAAGAACAGTTGAAACATATAAAAACATATAGTTTATGGTTGTTTTAAAGCCAACAATATCAATAGTCACATTAAATGTAGAGTTCTGGCCAAAATGCAGACATAGGTAGAGACCCTTTGCTTCCTTGCACAACCAAAAGGAAGATAACAACCAAACTAAAATCAATAAACAACCAGAAGCACCAGAAAACCAAACTGCATGGAACTCCGACAACCAAGGAATTAAAGAAAAAATCAATCAGAACAATCAGATCAGTAAGGTGACGGACTGTGAAAAACAAATGAAAGTTACCCAAAAATGAAATAAAGCAAAATATTCAGGGAACCAACAGTGACAGGAAGGAAACCTGGACTCAAAGCAATGATTTGGAACAAAAGAGAAAAATAAACATCCAATGGGAACAGAATGAAGAAACAAGAATTCAAAACAGTGAAGAGAGTCTTACAAACCTCTGGCACAACCTGAAATGTCCCAATATCCAAATTACAGGGGTGCCAGAAGGAGAACAAGAGCAGCAAGGAATTGAAAACTTATTTGAACAAATAATGAAGGAAAACTTCCCCAATCTGCAGAAGGAAATAGACTTCTGGGAAGTTCAGAGAGTCCCAAAGAAGCGGGACCCAAAGAGGAACACACCAAGGCACATCATCATTAAGTTACCCCAGATTAAATATAAAGAGAAAATCCTAAAAGAAGCAAGAGGAAAGGAGACAGTTACCTACAAAGGAGTGCCCATTATGCTATCAGCTGATTTGTCAAAAGTAACCTTGCAGGCAAGAAGGGGCTGAAATAAGTATTCCAAGTCATGAAAGACAAAGGCCTACATCCAAGATTACTCTATCCAGCAAAGCTTTCATTTAGAATAGAAGGGCAGATAAAGTGCTTCCCAGAAAAGGTCAAGTTAAAGGAGTTCATCATCACCAAACCATTATTATATGAAATGTTAAAGGGACTTATCTAAGAAAAAGAATGTAAAAAATATGAACAGTAAAATAACAAACTCACAACTTCAACAAATGAACCTAAAAGAAAACAACAAAAATAAAAACTAAGCAAACAATTAGAACAGGAACAAAATCAGAGAAATGGACATCACATGGAGGGATTTCATTGGGGCGGGGGAAGGGAGGAATAGGGGGGAAAGGTACAGGGAAGAAGAAGCATAATTAGTAGGCATAGAATAGATGGGGAGAGATAAAAATGGTATAGGAAACAGAACTCAAAGAACTTATATGTATTACCCATGGACATGAACTAAGAAGTGCAGGAAATGCTGAAGGGTTGGGGGGCAGGGTGGAGGGGGGATAAAGGAGAAAAAATTGGGAAAACTATAATAGCATAATCAATAAAAATACTTAAAAATCAACCAATGGATGCACAAATAAGTGAAACAACAACAATAAAAAATCACATTAAATGTAAATGGTCGAAATCATGGGTTGGCATATGCTATCACTATAATACGATAGCAGCCATAGACAATATGTAGATGAACAGGCTTGGTTGTGTTGCAATAAAAACTTATTTACAAAAGCAGGTGATGGCTGGATTTTACCTATGGGCTGCAGATGGCTGACTGCTGGCCTAAACATGCCAATTAAATAGCAGAGATGGTTAAACGGAATAAAAAAGGAAGACTCAACTACGTGACGCTTAAGAAACCCACTGTAAATATAAAGATACAAATAGGTTAAAAGTAAAAGTATTGAAAAAGATATATTATGTCAATACCAATAAAAAGAAAGCTGGAATGTCTATATTCATTTATATCAGCAAAATAAATTTCAAAGCAAAAAATATTGCCAGGGATTAAGTGGGTCATTTCATAATGATAAAAAGGATCATTTCAACATAGGGTACATAATGACACTAAATATGTATATATTTAATAACAGAGCTTTAAAATACAGGAAACAAAAACCAATAGAACTATAAAAAGAAATAGACAAATTCACAACTAGCTGGAAATTTCAACACCCCTCTCAATAACTAACTGGTAAGAAAAGTAGTTGAAATTCAGTAAGGATATAGAAAGCTTTAACAATATTATCAAACTTGAACTAATTGACATTTATAGCACATTCCAGCCAAAAGCATAACTCATAATAGGAAATAAAAAGATAAACTGGACTTCATCCAGTCAAGAACTTCTGTTTTTTTAAAGGTACTATTAAGAGAATGAAAAGCCAAACCACTGACTGAGAGAAAATATTTGAAAATCATGCATTTGATAAGGAATTTTCACCATCCACAAAAATAAATTCAAAGTAGATTAAATACTTAAATATAAGTCATGACACCATAAAAGTCCTAGAGGAGAACACAGGCAGGAAAATCTCAGATACTTCAAGCAGCAATATTTTCAATGATATGTCCCCTAGAGCAAGGGACATAAAGGAAAGAATAAACAATTCGACCTCATTAAAATAAAAAGCTTCTGAATGGCTAAAAAAACATCAGCAAATGAAAAGGGAACCAACTATATGGGAAAATATATTTGCCAATAATACCCTGAACAAGGGTTTGATCTACAAAATATATAGAGAACTCACATGACTCCACTCCAGGAAGACAAGCAACCCAATTAAAAAATGGGCAAAGGCCTTGAACAGACACTTCTCCAAGGAGGACATACAGAGGGCTCAGAGACATATGAAAGGATGCTTAGCATCACTAGCCATCAGAGAGATGCAAATTAAAACCACAATGAGATACCACTTCACATGGGTCAGAACTGCCATCATAAACAGAGAAACAAACAACAAGTGCTGGAAAGGTTGTGGAGAAAAGGGAACCCTAGTGAGGGTGAGAATGCAGACTAATACAGCCACTGTGGAAAACCGTATCTAATTTCCTCAGAAAACTGAAAATGGAACTGCCTTTTGATCTGGCAATTCCACTGCTGGGATTATACCCTAAGAACCCTGAAACACAGATTCAAAAGAACCTATGCACCCCAATGTTCATAGCAGCACAATTTTCAATAGCCAAGTGCCTGAAGCAACCCAAGTGCCCACTGGTGAATGAATGGATAAAAAAACTCTGATACATTTACACAATGGAATACTACACAGCAGAAAGAAAGAAGGAGCTCCTACTCTTTGTGACAGCATGGATGGAACTGGAGAGCATTATGCTAAGTGAAGTAAGCCAGATGGTGAAAAACAAATACCATATGATTTCACCTATAAGTGGAACCTAATCAACAAAACAAACAAACAAACAAAATATAACCAGAAACATTGAAATAAGGAACTGACAGTAATCACAGGGGAGTGGGGAGAAGAGGGGAAGGTCCATCAAAGAACATATATAAAGGACACATGGATAAAGCCAAAGGAGGTAGGTTCAGTGGTGGGAGGTGGGAATGGGTAGGGCAGGGGGCCATGGTGGGGTGAAAATGGAGACAACTGTACTTGAACAATAAAAAACCCCAAACATTTAAAGATTGGCAAAAATATGAATAGATGTATCACCAAAGAGGATGAACAGGTGGCAAATAAGAATGTGAAAAGTGGTTCAACATCATTAGACATTAGGGAAATGTGAATTAAATTTAATACCATCTCATACCTATTAGAATGTCTGAAGTTAAAAGGACTGACCATATGAAGTGTTGATGAGGATGTAGGGTAACAAACTCGCATACACTGCAGGTGGGAATGTAAATGGTACAATCTCTTTAGAAAATTTTGGCCATTTCTTCACAAACTATCTGTCATATGATTTTGCTATTTTAAACCTAAGTTTTTCCTCCCAAGAGAAAAGAGAACATATGTCCATATACAGACTTGTGCTCAAATTTTCACAGCAGTGTTAGTTGTAATATCCCCAAACTGGAAACAAACAATATTCATCAGTAGGAGAGGAGATAAACAAATGGTGATATACCCATACCATGGAATACTATTCAGCAATAAAAAGAATAAACTATTGATACACATAATATGGATGAAACTTAAAATAATTTATTGAGTAAAAAAAGCCAGACAGAAAAGGGGTATATACTATAAGATTCCATTTATATAAAATTCTAGAAAATAGAAACTAATGTATAATCACAACAGATTACTGATTGCCTGGGGACTGAGGGCATGGGAGAGGCGTTACAAAGGAGTACAAAGAAACTTTTAGAAGTGACGTGTGGGTATTTTCTCTATCTTGATTATGGTGATGATTGTTGCACAGGTATACATTTGTCAAAGCTTACCAAATTATACACTTTAAATATGTGCAGTCTAATGAACGCAAATATATCTCAATAAAACTTAAAAAATGATGTGTTTCTTAAAAAAGCTCATCATTTGGGAGAGGAGTTGAGGAGCTGGATGAAGGGATTAAGTACAAATTAGCAGTTACAAAATAGTGATGGGATGTAAAGTACAGCATAGGAAACATAGTCAATAATATTGTAATTGTGTGTGGTACCAAGTGAGTACTAGACTTACTGGGGGGGATCACTTCATAAATTATATAAATGTCTAACCACTATGCTTTACACCTGAAACTACCATAATACTGAACCTCAACTGTAATTGGGAAAACAAAAACCAAAACAAAAACCAAAAACCAAAAAAAAAAAACCAAAAACAAAACAAAACTCCCCTAAAGGCTGCATCTCAGGAAGAAGCTTTCAGCAGCTTAGCTAACTGGACACACTATCTTCATTTATCCTCTCCCACCAAATGAACCAAGATTTAAAAATGTCATCTGAATTTGAATTGACATCAAATTATTATAACATTAGACCAGTTAAATCCGAATCCTGCAATGATCAAAATGAACTAAAAACTCCTCCTTGTGCAAACACAGTCCCAGTAGAAAGGTTACCAAACCAGAAAGTTAAATCATCCTCTTCTATAATCACACTGAAACCCATTAATACCTGCAGATGAGTCACAACTAAAGACAAATAAAATGCCATAGAGAATAAATATTAAGGGAGAACCACAAAAGAATAAGATCTATAAACACATAGGATGAATTTATCTATAGAAATACACTTTACAATTAACTTTGGACTTCATTTTTAGGTATATACACATTACTAAAAAGGACAGGTGGCTTCTGTTGTGCACTGAAGGTAGAAGCTGAGTTACATACAGTCACATACTCATGAGTAATATGGAAAGCAGAATGTAAAATAAACTGCCATATTTGCTTCATATATTTCGTAATTTAAGAACTTACTAATGATTTCTGACATAAGAAAAATGCAACCTTCCTTCTCTACGTGACTTAAAAAGAAGAAAGGAAAAAGAGAGAGACTCAAAGATGATCACATTCTCTGTTAACACTAGGATTTGAAAATTAGGTTGGAATTTAGTTCAATACCTCAGTCAAACCCACTTTTCTCTTTCTGCCATTACCAGGGTAAATTACCTAAACTGTGACAGTTAAAAATATGCTTACCATGAAAATTTTCCAAACACAGTAAATAGAGAAAAAGTAACCCAGAAAATTAAAATATTTCCCCTTGAAAGTTTTGGAGTATTCTATTCTCTCCTGAGGGAAAACAAACACAAAACATGGTCAGTTTCAGCTAAATGTAAATTTATATTTAACATAAATAAATTACTTGTTCAGGCTAAGTTAAAACACACACACACACACACACGATAATACTAATATTAAAATAATAGTAGTAGTGGGCAACATTTACTGAATATTCCTTTCAGCCAGAATGTGAGATAAACACCTTGTATGCATTACCTTCTTTAATCTTCGTAGCTCTTTTTGGGTTATATTCTATCACCTTAATTTTATAGATCAGAAAACTGAAGGTTAAGAGTTTAAATAACTTCTCCAAGGTCACACAGCTAGTGAGGAGGGGAAGTTCGGCTCAGGTCTATCTGTCCCCAAAGTTTATGTTAACCTCTATGCTATAGGGCTACTGCTGTGAAGTGATCCTCAAAAAGGATTTAAAAAGTTGAAACAGCTTTAACTAATACATTTGTGCATATTTAAGTTATATTGTATTTTAGGTATAAATAAAAAAGCTACTTCTTATAGTTAGGCCACTTCTCAATCCAGGTCCTTTAAAATACAGCTAGATCATGACAGAAAAATGTCTTCTTGCTTTTATGACTTGTAAGGGAATAAAAAGCAATCAGAAGAGCTGCCATCTTGATCCTGGGTCAGTAGGAAGTGGTGTGTTCTACCTTCCTAGATATTGAAAAGCCTCTTTTGACTATTCTACTAATTTCTATTACTGAGTGTTCCATTAAGGATTTTGCTAGTGGTAGGAGCAATGTCTTGAACAGTGTAGATTTCTAATGCTTCAAGGCTAATATTTAAGCTATGAGGTGCCTCTTGCACTGCTTGGCCATAGAGGACACTAAAAAGCTATGTAGTCTTGTTCTCTCTTCAATCATAGTGACAAAAACACACTTCAGTTTCCTTGTTCTGTACCTTGGTAGCATATAGATCAGCTGTTTCCAGAAAAAGCTGCCTGCTTAGTTCTTCCAAAGCATCTACTTCCTGTTGAATAAGGGTAAGATCTGGCACAAAATAGGAATCAAGGTTTAAACCACACAAAAGTTTCAAGAAATAGAAATGAAGAAAGCATATGCTTTTGGTTTCTCCTATACTGTATCCTAGGAACTGCTTGTATTTTCAATTTCCTGCTTCATAGCCAGCAGTACTACTTCAGACCAATTTTCCCAACCTCCAACACAGGTGTGTAAAAGTGTCTCCATCAAGAGCATCACCACCAAACACCCTACCACTGTTTGTTATTAGCTCAAGTAGCTCAGGCAGATGGTTTTGTGGGGTTTTTTTGGCTTAATCTAGTTAGCTAGATTAAGTCAAATGTAATCTTGGAAATCTCAAGTGGTTACAAAGTAAGAAAAATACCTATAATATAGTATAGTTTCTCATAAGTTATCTGAATAAATATAATATTGGAAAAGGGAACTACTATTTACTGAGTTCTTTTTTTTTTTTAAATATATTTTATTGATTATGCTATTACAGTTGTCCCATTTCCCCGTTCACTCCCCTCCCCCCCTGTGCCCCCTCTCCCACCCACCTTCCCCCCCTTTAGTCCATGTCCATATGTAATACTTATGAGTTCTTTAGCTTCTACATTTCCCGTACTATTCTTGCCCTCCCCCCTATCTATTTTCAACCTACATTCTATGCTACTTATTCTCTATACCTTTTCCCCCTCTCTCCTCCTCCCACCCCTACTGCTAGCCCCCCCTTGTGCCCTCTATTTCTGTGGTTCTGTTCCTATTCTAGTTGTTTACTTAGTTTCTTTTGGTTTTGCTTTAGGTGTGGTTGTTAATAATTGTGAGTTTGCTGTCCTTTTACTATACATGTCTTTTCTTTATCTTCTTTTCTTTGATAAGTCCCTTTAGCATTTCATAAAGTAAGGGCTTGGTGATGATGAACTCCTTTAATTTGACCTTATCTAAAAAGCACTTTATCTTCTCTTCCATTCTAAATGAGAGCTTTGCTGGATAGAGCAATCTGGGATGTAGGTCCTTGTCTTTCATGACTTGGAATATTTCTTTCCAGCCCCTTCTTGCCTGTAAGGTCTCTTTGGAGAAATCAGCTGACAGTCTGATGGGAACTCCTTTGTAGGTTACTGTCCCCTTGTCTCTTGCTGCTTCTAGGATTCTCTCCTTCGTTTTTACCTTGGCTAATGTAATTATGATGTGCCTTGGTGTGTTTCTTCTTGGGTCCAACTTCTTTGGGGCTCTCTGCGCTCCTTGAATTTCTTGGAAGACTGTTCCCTTTGCCAGTTTGGGGAAGTTCTCCTTTATTATTTGTTCAAATAACTTTTCCACTTGTTGGTCTTCCCCTTCTGGTACCCCTATAATTCGGATGTTGGAACGTTTAAAGGTGTCCTCGATGGTCTTAAGCTTTTCTTCGATTTTTTGAATTCTTATTTCATCACGCTCTCCTGCTTGGTTGATTCTATCTTCCTTCTGGTCCACTGTGTTGTTTTGAGATTCAGATTCCTTCCTTTCACAATTGGCTCTTCTCCGTGTGTCTTCCTGCATCCCTTTTATGGTAATCTGCATTTTTTCATGTAATTTGGATCCAAAATCCACCAGTTCCGTGAGCTTCCTGATCACCAGTGTTTTGAACTGTGCATCTGATAGATTGGCTATTTCTTGGTCACTCAAAAGGATGAGTCCTGGGGGTCTGATCTGTTCTGCTGGAAACATATCTTACGTCTTTCCCCGTCTCTCCTATTATTTTACTTATTTATTTATTTTTTCTCTGGTCTGGTCGCTCTTGTTACGGTGGGGGGCGGAGCCTTAGGTGTTCACCGGTGCTGGGCGCCCCAGTCGCTAGCTTGTGACGTTATATGTGGGGGCAGGGGTGGGAGCGGGGACAGGAGGGATCAATGGCGACCCTTCCGTTCTCCTGGAGTCAGACACTTCCCTGGGCTTCTGGGCTGTGAGCTCTGCCCTGATCCCCAGTCGCTGCCCCAGTGATTCCCCCAGCCGCCACTTGCGTACTCAGGGATCACCGCTGCACCGCTGCGCTTGCTCCTGCGTCCCGGATTGCTGTTGCGCCGATTCTGCGCCAAATTTCCCCCGACCTACACGCGCCTGCGACCCGCGCCAGCCCCACGCCTGCTCGCTCGGCTCGTAGTCCCCTACCAGTCTGGATGTACGGGTCTACTTCAACTTCTAGGCTGTCCGACTTCCATTTAGATAAATCCTCTGACAGTTCTGATATTATGACTGCAAATCATTGTTGTAAATTATTGTGGTTCTGTTCTTGGTTGTGCGAGGAGGTACGGTGCGCCCACCTATTCCTCCATCTTGCCGGAAGTCCTATTTACTGAGTTCTAATACAGGCTATGATTTATGACATTTCCTTCTTTAGTTCTTTAGAGACATTATCTTCCATTATTCTTATAACACTCCTGTGAGATAGGAGTTATTGTCCATATTGCAGATAAGTAAAGCTCAGAGAGTCAAATAATTTGCTGAAAGTCACACAGCTAATAGGTGTGGATGTTAAGTCAGATCTTACTCTAAGGCCTGCTCTTTCCATTACACTAGGCCACTTTCAAGAACTCAGTGAGGTCACGCTATCATTCTCTCCAGTTGAGAAAACAGGCTGAGAAGTTGAATCCTGATACTTTTGTTGAATTGATTTAGCGTCACTAAGATAGCTAAAGCCTAAACTTTGGCTTTCATGGATTTTTAAGTAATAAAAATAATAAAGACAGCCCCTTCTAAAACAGAAACATTGACTTTAATCTAAATCCTCCCTCCTCCGTGATTTTCTCCACTACACAAATCAGCACTTCGGTTCCTTCCTCAGCAGTGGCTACTATTGGCATGGTTCAGCCACCAAACAATAGAGTTTAACAAGTTAACATGTTTGTCCTCTCATGATTAGATAGTAAGCTCCTTGAAAAGTGAGGTTGTATTCTGTTCATAATTTTAGGAGATGTGAAATAACTGTTTCTTGATTAAATTAAAGTAATTCATTCCCTAACCCCCACCCCCACCTCTGGTCATCCTACATTTCTTTGGTTTAATTCTTACCTGCATTTGACCCCAGAAAGATATGTCATAAATTTTTTTTAAAGATTTTATTTATTTATTTTTAGAGAGGGAAGGGAAGGAGATAGAGACAGAGAGAAACATCAATGTGTGGTTGCTGGGGGTCATGGCCTGCAACCCAGGCATGTACACTGACGGGAATCGAACCTGAGATACTTTGGTTCAAAGCCCGCACTCAATCCACTGAGCTATGCCAGCCAGGGCTAGATATGTCATAATTTAGAGCAAGAAAAGATTACATCCCTTTTCATTAATTGAAGCAAAAGGGAATTTGGATTTCCTCAAGCCAGAGCAACAGGAATATCCTACCCCACTCCTGGGCCCCCAACGTTTTGACTTGAGAGCCTGATAGCCACAAAGAGATTTGGTTACTCAATTTGGGAATTAGTTTAACACTGCAACCAGGTGGGCAACAACAATCCATTAACCCAATCTCCTTGATTTTTAAACCAAAAAGTCACTGGAGATACACAGCTGCTTAAAATTTACTTAGGAAAACTGACTGTTTTAGAAATAGGCCCTTACCATCTTATATACAGACCATACATTTTAGGCAGCCATTATGTTTTACAGTTGTTTTTTAGAGTTGGAAAATGTAGTAGTGTAATGGAAAGAAGTAAGTTCTGGTTCTATCTTTGCCACAAACCACTGTGTGACTTAACTTCCTCTGGGTCTCTTTTCTCATCTGTAAAATGGAAAGACTCACTTGTTAGGACCTGTCTAGCTCAAAGACAATGGCTTTACGATTTTAGGGTCATCTATGGGTATTGGAAAGATGACTGCACACAATTTCCTAAGCTTAGCCCTGGCCTGCTGGACTATGGATGTAGTCAGCTACCTTAGAAGAGACTATCCTAAACTACTTTTTTCTCTTGCCCTTGGTCCAGAGTTGAGAAAAAGAATGTATGGTGCCATCTGATTACTAGACTTATCAGGGAGATCACTTTGTAAGTTATATAAATACTAATCACTATTTGCACACCTGAAACTAACATAATATTGAATGTCAACTTTAATTTAAAAAAAGGGAGTTTAGGGATAAAGGATACTTTCACTTCCTGGTGCTGAAGTAGTAACACTTTTGATCATTCCCCAGAATCCTGATGGTTTGTTATGTATCTCCCCCTTCTGGAACATAGTTCTCCGTGTCATTGCCATCCTGAAATGAAAAACAAAAAAACAACCAAAAAACAAAAACAAACCAAACCAAACCTAAGCAAGGAAGCATGGACCCTCATAATCCATTCTCATTCACCATCTAGTCTCATTACTACCTTTGCCTCTTTTATCTGCTGAGGTGTTCATGGAAGGATGAAAATTCTGGAGTCCCACTTTTTCACACCTTATAACTAAGGGGAAACTATACACTCCCAAAAGCAATGAGGCCTAAGTGAAGATGACAGAATTTGGAGTAGGCAATAAGTTTGAAGAATGGCTCTGCCACTAAGAAGCTGTGAGACCTTTGAGTTTTCATTTCCTCATCTCTGGATAGTTGTGCAGATCAATGAAATAATATAAAAGAACTCATGTTATAAACAAAGTGCTATACACATATTAATAATTATCACTATTATCATTTAAGGACAAAATAAAGTGATAGCTAACACATCTAACTAAAGGACCAGGTACAGGATAGGAACTCAACAAATATTTCTTCCCAGAAGAAGAAAAAAGAAAATACCTCAGCAAAGTCACACAATCCTGGACTCTTCTAAAACATCATCATTCTCTCTCTAACTCCAATCTCCTTCCACTACTGAATAAGTTAACAGGGACTACTATGCCTTCCCTTGTCCTCTTAATCTATGGAGAACCCACCACCTCAGTAGTAGCTGCTGCCATGTTCCAGCCTACCAACATAGGTATTAAGAACAGGGTCTTTGTGAGGAAAAGAAGATAAGTTGTGCACAAATGGTTACTTGAAGGGTATAATGGGCCAAAACCTATAGGCCTAAAATAAACCAGTATGAATCTAATAAAAATATAGTGGTAGGACTAAAGAAAAGTTTAACTCAAGGTAGACATTTTGGAGTGACAAGTGCTGAGGAGGAAGAGACAGTACTGATTATTTATATTTGGGACCAATGCAAATAATACTAATGGCATTTCTGTGGTCTAAAATTTTTTAAGCTATTGGTATTAACAATAAAGAATATTAAGCCATGTTTGTTTAATTACTTCCTTCTCAAAATGACCTTTGCTTGGATACTGAGTGAGTGGAATATAGTTCCAATTTGGTTCTTTCTGCCTTTTCCTTTAATTATACACATATTCACTATAACTCAGTATTCCTGGAAGATATAATAAATAACCAAGAACAGGCTCAGACCTAGGGAGATTTTGAGTTAACAAGACTTATAACATTTAGCTTTCTATTTTCATAGTTGGGAAAACTGGACAAGTATAAGGAAGAAGTTCTATTCCATTCATTTAAATGTTCACTTCATCTTACCATACTGGATTAAAGGAGAGGCAGTGGGGATAGAGGGAGCACACAGCACATTTCTATTGTCCTTAGTTTCAATGTGTACAATACAGCAAACACAATGACTGGCTGTGGAGTGGAACTGGTTAATTATGTGAAAGTGACTGACACTGAATTGTGGCCCCATAACAGGGAGAGAGGTATGATCACTAGAGGTGAGAGTTGGCTGCATATGGACAAGCATCGCCTTGTTTTAAACAATTCACTTTTACTTTCAGTTTTATCACCTTCCTCTAAACCAATTTTTCTCTTATCAAATAAGTTGCAGATAAATAAGAACTATTAATACATTTAAAAAAGAAAAAGTAACAAAAAATTTCTGAAAAAGGAAAAAAAATTAGGTCCTATAGAAGTAGCTGACTGTTTTTTTTTTTTAAAGATTTTATTTATTTATTTTTAGAGAGGGAAGGGAGGGAGAAAGAGAGAGAGAAACATCAATGTGTGGTTGCTGGGGGTCATGGCCTGCAACCCAGGCATGTACCCTGACTGGGAATCGAAACTGTGACACTTTGGTTCGCAGCCCGTGCTCAATCCACTGAGCTACACTAGCTAGGGCGACAGCAGTTGACTTTTATCTTGAGCTTCCCTTCACCATTATCACTACTATTACCATGATTATCATCACTATTGACTCTTTATAACAGGGCTAGGTCCGGAACAAGAATAATATGCCTATTACTAGCTGAATGCCTTTTAAAAACCCACAACCTGGAAAAACATATGCAATTGGCTGAGGTTTGGTGGTAGTCTTCAAGTGAAGAGGCTGAAAATTGTTTGCTATGATTTAAATACGCTACCCTGCTGTTTTCTGGTCTCCATCATTTCCAGTGGGAAGTCAGCTATTACTTTTTTCCTTTAATTAAACATTTTATTTTGAGATAATTATAGGCTCACATGTGGTTGTAAAATAATAGAGAGAGATCTCATGCTTTCCCCAAATTTCCCCAATGGAAACACCTTGCAAATTTGTAGTACAATATCATAACCAGGGTATTGACATGGATACAGTCAAGTTATAGAACATTTCTATCACTATAAGGATTCCTCATGTTGCCCTTGGATAGCCCATTTTCTTCCTCCCACCTCCAACCCCTGTCTAAACCCTGGCAACCATGAATCTGTTTTTCCCTTTCCATTTTGTCATTTCAAAAATGTTTATAAGTAGAATCATACAGTATGTGTAACCTTTGTGGATTGGCAATTCTGTCTCAAGAGTAGACCCCCTTCTATTTTTGGCTTACATTTTCTTAGGCTGTCTGATATTTACTTTGCCTATGTACTGTTTAGTGATGAGGCAGATTTGGGGCAGTTTATACCTAGATTCCATTGATTGGCTGCCTCCTGTATGAGCCAGGGAATTGAACCTGAAATGTTTTGATGTATGGGATGACATTCAACCAATTGAACCACCTGGCTGGGGCTATACTTAGATTTTAGCTCTTACCCTTCTGCATTTCTCTTGCTTCCAAAAATTTCCTTTTAGACTTCCAGTTACTTTGCCTATTTAAACTCTATCAATCTGTATACCCGAGTGGATGCTGAGAAGGGTGGATGGTGGTTGAAGAGCACCCCTGGGCAAGAAAGCCACAAACATGCAGTTACCTGACACTTTTTCTTTTTCAAATTTCTACTTGTCTTTGTTCATTTCCCAGTGTTTTCAAGAGTTTGTTTTTTAAATAATTTTTCCAGTTTTTATGATTTTCTATAGAAGGAATTGCTTGAACTCTTTATAGTGCCATTCCTGGAAATTTCCTCTATATGATTTGATGGCAGCTATGGCTGGGTGTTGAAATTTCACCAGTGAATATATTTTTTCCCCATCCCTATAAATTTTCAAAAGAGAGACTAAAATATTCTAACTCAAGGATAGAAGTTGAGATTTTTTCTTCATAGGAATAGCTTGCATTTAACTTTTACATATTAATAGACTGTAATCTTTTTTGTACATCATAAATATAAATTCAGAATTTGTTGGCTGAAAGGGAACCTACAGACACTTTAGTCAACCCTGTCATTTTACAAATAAGGAAACTGAGACAGCGTAGTATTTGCTCAAGATCACTTAGACAAGTTCATTGTAATGTGATTGTTTAGCTCAAGTTCTTTTCATTATACTATGGTGTAGTTGAACGGCTGTATTTTCTATCTTTCACGAAACCGTAATTTCAAAATTGTACTAGTACTGGTTGTGAATAGACTATATTTTAGCTATATCATAGATTGCCAACATAAAAGCTTTAATATCTAAGTCACCAGGAGAACAAAACAAAATAAACAATTCTCTCAACCAGAAAAAAGCTGAAAGGCTTTCATCACTAAGCCAGCATGCTCATACTATCTGAACTAAGGTTTTGATGAATGTTTTCCAAATACTATAAACCTCATCTGCTATTCAGTGAGAAGACAGTGTACCTCTTTCCTGCTGCTACTTTCAACCATTAACTTTTTTGTTTATAACAGATGTTATTTTTCTTGTATGTCATCTATGATCCTCTGCTGTTAAACTGAAAGATGGTCTATAAGAGTTTGTAAAATGGTTTTTCTACATCTTGGTAAACAGCAAAGGCATTGTAGAAATTGCAGGGTTGTCATGTTGGCTATCTATCTGCCCTGCTAGCTTCACTGGGTGAAGAACTATGGTAACTAGGTCAAGATGGGAGGCTGATTTATCTGAGAGCCACTCAAATTAATGAGACCCATTGCAGGACCACAAACCATCCCAGATCCTGACTAGACAAGGTCTATAGGGATACTTCAGAGCCAATTACTAACCATTACTAGTGATAGAGTGGCTGAAAAATGCACATCTGAACTTGAATTTATATTCATCTCTTGGTATGAATAAAAGAAATACAGTAAAAGGCAGAATGTTCTTAGGAATCAAGATAGTCTTGTTCCTGTAAGTGTCTTCTAATATTGAATATTGTTGCTTTTATTGTTATGCTTTTAAAATTTGCATTCATAGTCATTCATATAAAATAAAGAATAAATGTAAACAAAATATTTAAGTAAATAAATGTATGTGAATCTATTTTCAATATCCCAGTAATGATATATAGAAATGGAGACAAATAATTAATTGGTAAATCTGGGCCGCTTTATCACTCTAATGTCTATTGTTATCTCTTACATCAAGGCTTCTTTGACTTGACTATGGGTCTTATAAAAAAGTGTTGAAGGAAGAAACATGAAATGCAAAAACACTTACATAACTTAAAACCTCTATGTCATCATTTTTATATGGTTATAATAACTTTAACAAAGACAGTAGATTAATAAGCTTCATGAAGGTAGAAGATTATCCTGTTCATCTTTGTATTTCTGTGTATTATTCGGCATTTAGTACAGTACCCAGAATAAACTAGGCTTTCTGTAATTATTAAGTGAATGAATACATGAATGAATAAATGAAAGCAAAGCATTAAAAGCAAATGATTATCCTGCAGAGATTATTAATAAGTTCAATAGTTTTCCTTACCTATGTATAATTCACTGTTCTAAGAACTTTATATGTCAGCTCATTATTTCTACTTTACAGATGAGGAAACCAAGACATAAGGAGATAAAGTAACTAGTTTAAGGACCCTATGAGTTGTAGGCCAAGGATTCAAATTCAGACAGTCTGAGTCTAGAGCTTATGCCTTTACCCACTGTGATATAGATTTCTAGAAATGTCACTTTGAAAACATACATTTCAAACACTTTTAAAATAATAAAAACAACAATAGCTACAGACAAATTTTTTAAAGTAGAGAAAAGAAAGTTGAAAAGTCATGAAAAAGTTTGTAAAAATTCAGGACAATAGACTTTTAAAGCATCTAGTGTAGACTACCTTCAATATAAAATATTCTAATGACTTATCTCAATATAAAAAATTCTAATATTCTAATGATATATCTTCAATATAAAAATTCTAAGAATTTATCTAAAGTCAGGAAGTAGGTTGTACTTGAAATTTTTCTTTCATATAGGGCTAGATATTAAGTCTTTGATGATAACTTATAATGAAATTGAGTAAGAGGAAATTCCCTGTTAGCATCAATTCATAGCCAAGTTTTTGTTTAGAAATTCTACAGTACAGGTTTTTTTTAATGTGCTGATTTCTTACCTTTTCTTTTTGCTTATGATCATATCCATGGTTTGGAGCAGTCGCCGTTCCAGGGCTAGAATATCTATGTCAGTTACATTCCTATAACAAGCACAAATTATTAGCAATGTTTTGGGGTCCCATCCTTGGGCATAATACAAGGCAGCTGGAGAAACACATAAGCTTCAATGTTACCCAGCAATTCAAGAACTTGTCTCTTTCTAAAAAATATTAAAATGAGCAAAAAAGCTTTTGTTGTCATTTTTTATAGCTAATTCTTCTGGGGTCTCAGGGCAATGAAAGGTAACTAGCTCTCTCATAGCCTTTCTATGCTTCCATTCAGTGACATTTATGATGCACGTGTAAGCACACTTTTAACTTGGCATTGTTCTCTACTGTTCTACTTTTTTTAGAAATTAATTTGTTGAGATTAGCTCACATTTCTGTCCTCTAGAAATGTGCCTTTAAAGTGGGGACTTTAAAAGTCCAGGTAGGGGGTGGAGAGAGTCAAACTGAAATTACCACTAATAATTACCAATATTGTTTGCCCTTATTTTTCCTACATTTATTTATAAAGATTCCCAGGCAATGCCTGGGAATAAGGACAGAGGAAAAGAAGAGAAAGGCAGTGTCCAGGTATGTTTAAGTATTAATGATGGTGGCATGATATGACATATGTATTCAAGAAGTAAAGGGAAAAAAAAAGAGACAAAGTTCTCATTACCTGAGGAAGTAGGACATGTAAGTGTATGGGCAGTTGACAGCACCGAATCCAGAAAGAAGAGCCACGAGAGTCACACCAATTACACCTACCCGGCTGATGAGCTGTTCTATGGATAAGATTCCTGAAAACATCAAAGTGCATTAGTACCAGGTAACAGAGATGAAATGGCTTTCATCTGCACTGCAAAAGGAAACATCACTAAAATTATCAACCATTACATACAACTAGCATACAGAGGCCAGATTTTATTACTGTGTAGATAATTTATAATAAATATGTAAGAGTCTATTGATTTTCCTTCTATTTAATATGTTTCCCAGAATCATCTCTATTATTGGATGATGGTAATAATAAAATAAGAATAACAACATAATTATAAATAATACTATTGACTGTTTATTCAAGGTAGTATGAACTCTAACAAAGTATAAGAAACTTGTACTTTCAGTATAAGTTTTGGCCAAAGGAAAAAAAAAAACAACAGAAAAACAGGAAAGTAAATTTGCTGGAAGAGCATATATGGCAGGTAGCAACCTCTGCTCTAGTCACCTTCAAAATATATATTTCCTCCTTAGGTCATACGCTCTTTAGCTTATGTGTTACTCATTTTTTTTTTCAAACTTAAAAGTATATTTTATTGATTATACTATTACAGTTTTCTCATTGTTTTTCCACTGTATCACTCTCCACCCGGTACCCCTATTGGCTCCAGCATTCCCCCACCTTTACTCATGTCCATGGGTCATACATATAAGTCTTTGGCTTCTCCATTTCCTATATTACACTTAATACCACCCTGTCTATTTATACCTATCAATTATATTCCCTGTACCTTCTCCCATCCCCCCCCCCCATACCCCTCCATGTGATCTCTATTTCTGTGAATCTGTTCCTTTTCTAGTTGTTGGTTTAGTTTTTTTTTTTTTTTTTTTTGAGGTTTGGTTGTTGACAGTGGTGAGTCTGTTTTAATTTACTGTTCGTATTTTTGGTCTTCTTTTTCTTAGATAAGTCCCTTTCACACTGCACATAATAAGGGCTTGGTGACGACGAACTCCTTTAACTTGACCTTATTTGGGAAGCACTTTATCTGTTCTTCCATTCTAAATGATAGCTTTGCTGGAGAGACTAATCTTGGATGTAGGTCCTTGCCTTTCAGGACTTGGAATACTTCACTTCCTTCCAGCCCCTTTTCGCCTGCATTCTTTTGAGAAATCAGCTGATAGTCTTATGGACACTCTTTTGTAGGTAACTGTCTCCTTTTCTCTTGCTGCTTTTTAAGATTCTCTCCTTATCTTTAATATCGGGTAATGTAATTATGATGTATCTTGGTGTGTGTTTCTTTGGGTCCAACTTCTTTGGGACTCTCTGAGCTTCCTGGACTTCCTAGAAGTCTACTTCCTTTGCCAGATTGGGCACATTCTCCATTATTATTATTTTTAAAAATATTTTAAGTATTTGCTTATTGATTTATTTTTTTTAAATTTTATTTATTTATGTTTGGATGTTTGGAGAGGGAAGGGAGGGGGGGAGAGAGAGGGAGAGAGAGAGAGACACACACACACACACACACACACACACACACACACACATCAATGTGCCGTTGCTGGGGGTTATGGCCTGCAACCCAGGAATGTACCCTGGCTGGGAATCGAACCTGCGACACTTTGGTTTGCAAGCCCACGCTCAATCCACTGAGCTATGCCAGCCAGGGCTTTCCATTATATTTTTAAATAAGTTTTCAATCTCTTGTTCTTCGTCTTCTCCTTCTGGCACCCCTATTCTTCATATGTTGGAACATTTAAAGTTGTCCCAGAGGTTCCTAAGCCTCTCTCCATTTTTTTTTGAATTCTTGTTTCTTTATTCTGTTCTGGTTTAATGTTTATTTCATATGCTCCAAATTGTTGATTTGAGTCCCACTTTCCTTCCCTTCATTGTTGGTTCCCTGTATAGTTTTCTTTACTTCACTTTGCATAGCCTTTACTTCTTCCTTTTGCGACCATACTCTATTATTTCTGTGAGCATCCTGATCACCAGTGTTTTGAAGTCTGCATCTGATAGGTTGAGTATCTGTGTTACTTAGTTCTTTTTCTGGAGTTTTAGTTTGTCCTTTCATTCGGGCCATACATCTTTGTCTTGGTGTACCTGTTACTTTGTAAGGGATGGAGCCTTAGGTATTTGTCAGGGTGGAGCAACTCCACATCGGTGCATTGTTGCACTCTATGTGGCTGAGGGGTCAGAGAGGGAACAATGCCACTATCTTGGCTCTTGCCCCACTTTGTCACTTCCCCTACTTCCTACAAGTGAATTGTGCCCTTTCAGCTGCTGCCCTGGTACTGATTCCTTGGTGGGTGGGTTTGTTCATGTTCTTGGATCCCATGGTCTCTCCAATGGACTCTCCTATGAGACTGGCAGTTTCTCCTGCCACTGCAACTCCCTCAGGTTTTTACAGCCTGAGGTCTTGAGGCTTTATTTTCCCACGCTGTAACCCTGGGTTCCACAGTCTGTCTCGCTCCCCAGTTGTTCCTCCCAGTTTATCTGCATGTGAATGTGGGATTGCCCTGTCTGCCAGCCACCGCGTCAACTGCTTGGTCCACCAGCTGTAGCCTTGCTGGGTGCCCTCTCTGCCATGGCTCCCCATCTCCACCCCTCCTACCAGTCTAGATGAATGTTTCTCCTTTAACTCCTTGGTTTTCGGACTTCCATACAATTCGATTTTATGGAAGTTCTTTTTCTTCTTCTTTTTTAAAATTGGTTGTTATCCTTTCGGTCTTGGAAGGAAGTGAAGTATATCTACCTCAGTCTCCATCTTGGCTGGAAGCCACGTGTTATTCATTTTTGCCACCATAAGTGCATACTCATCTAAAAACTGGGCTGACTTATGGATGAGCAAGTAATTCAAAAGAAAATACATGAATTTTAGATTATTGGTTGTATTCTACGAATCAATTATTTCTTTACTTGAGAATGCTGAAAAGCAACTAAGTAGTTAAAATAAATGCTGCCATTGATGCATTTGGGATAAATAAGAGAAAGCAATGCTGAAGAATAGCTCAGAATATTTGGTGCCACAAAAAAATAGTTTTAATTTGTTGTTCACTTTCTATTTCTAGTATAGAATCCACTTCAGCTATTTACTTCTAATGGCCAAATGCCAGAGCTGCCATTCAGGAATTCTCTTAGCTTTGAAACCAAAAATTTCAGTATTTGAGTCCCCTTGGTCCTTCATTTCCACCACACTGTTTTAGAACTCTTTGGGACCCCTGGTCTCTAGTCTTTTGCTTCCCTAACCTTCCATTTCCTTCTTCTTCACTGAACCCAGACTTCAGGATTGCTTGCTTCAACTTCTCTCACTAGGACTCTGAGTCCTCTACTCTCCTTCAGAATCACTGATCCTGCAAATACCCAACCCTAAATCAATCGAATACTCTGCCTTTCCATGCCCATATCTGAGCTGCTTAAATCTGCTAGAATGCATACTGATAGTGGTGCCATTACCAATGTACAGTCTCCCGTTTTAACAGAGTTTACAACACTACTGAGGAATACTTTCCTTGCTCTCGGTCAGCCATCTCTTCCCACTTCCCTCAGCAGATATTCTTTAATCCACTTTTCCAATCTTTGTTCTCCACAGCTAATGCTCTTATTTATAAGAAATGTTAGTAGAAAAATGAACCAACTCCACTCTACTATAAATATTACATTGGTAATCATTCTTCCAACTTGTCCCCCCTGAATATGGTGCTTAAAGTTAACACTTCTCTACTTGTTTTTCTTTTTTTTTTTTTTAGGGCTAAATATATCTTATGGATTATGCTATTATTGTTGTCCCATTTCTTCTCCTCTGTATTCCCCTCTGCTCTTTACCCACCCACCATCATCCCCCAACCTTGGTTCATGTCCATGGTCATACATATAAGTTCTTTGGCTTCTCCATTTCCAGTACTTTTCTTAACCTCCTGTCTATTTTGTACCTACCAATTATGCTTCTTATTCCCTGTACCTTTTCCACCATTCTCCCCCCGCCAATGATACCCTTCCACGTGATCTCTGTGAATCTGTTCCTGTTCTAGTTGTTGGCTTAGTGCATTTTTTTTTTTTTTTTTGAGGTCTGGATGCTGACAGCAGTGAGTTTGTTTTAATTTTACTGTTTGTATTTTTGATCTTCTTCTTTTTCTTAGATAAGTCCCTTTAACATTTCATATAATAAGGGTTTGATGATGATAAACTCCTTTAACTTGACCTTATTTGGGAAGCACTTTTTCTGCCCTAAATGATAGTTTTGCTGGAGAGACTAATCTTATTTAGATGTAGGTCCTTGACTTTCACAACTCTGAATACTCCTTTCCAATCCCTTCTTGTCTGCAAAGTTTCTTTAGAGAAATCACCTGGTAGTCTTATGGGCACTCCTTTGTAGGTAACTCTTTCCTTTTCTCTTGCTGCTTTTAAGATTCACTCCTAATCTTTAATCTTGGGTAACTAAATTATGATGTGTCTTGATATGTTCCTCCTTGGGTCCAACTTTGTTAGGACTCTTTGAGCTTTCTGGACTTCCTAGAAGTCTATTTCCTTTGCCAGATTGGGGGAGTTTTCCTTTATTATTTGTTCAAATAAGTTTTCAATTTCTTGCTGTTGTTCTTCTCCTTCTGGCACTGCTATAATTTGGGTACTGGAATGTTTCAGGTTGTCCCAGAGGTTTGTAAGTCTCTCTTCCTTTTTCTGAATTCTTGTTTCTTCATTCTGTTCCCATTGGATGCTTATTTTTCCCTTTTGTTCCAAATCGTTGCTTTGAGTCCTGGTTTCCCTTCCTGTCACTGTTGGTTCCCTATATTTTGCTTTATTTCATTTTAGGTATCTTTCCTTTGTTTTTTCATTTTTCAACCAAGCTCAATCAAATCTGTGAGCATTTTGACTACCAGGGCTTTAAATTCCCCATCAGGTAGGCTATGTCCTCATTGCTTAGTTCTCTTTCTGAAGTTTTGCTCTGTTCTTTCATTTGGGCCATATTTCTTTGTTTTGGTGCACTTGTTAAGTTGCAAGGGGGCAGGGCCTTAGGTATTCGCTCGGGCAGGGCAACCCTCTTTGCTTTGCTGCAGCATTGTCTGTGGGGGAGGGGCCAGAGAGGGAACAATGCAGCTCACCTGCTTGTCTCTAGCCCACTTTCCAATGAACTCCTGTGTGAGACTGGGAGTTTCTCCCACCGTGGCAACTGCTGCAGTCCACAGTCAGCTCTGATTCTCAGTTTCGCCTTCAGCCAGCTCTGCCTGCACAGTCTGCTGCCTCACTGTGGTTTTTCTGAGCCATCCCTATCCTTGAGGTCCACCACTTCTCCATGATTTTTCTGAGCTGGCCCTGCCAGCATGGCCTCACTGCAGGTTCTTAACGGTCCAGTTGATTTTTTTCTTTAATTCCTTGGTTGTCGGAGTTCCATGCAGTTTGATTTTCTGGCGCTTCTGGTTGTTTATTGATTTTAGATGGACTGTAATCCTCTTTTTGGTTATGCAAGGAAGCAAAGGGTTTCTATCTATGCCTCCATCTTGGCCAGAATTGAACTTATTACTCTTAAAGGTCAAATATATTAGACATCTGAACATTCAGACATAAAAATCAAAATGCTTATTTACTGGAGCACAAAGGTAAGACTAAAACTAAAACTACCTCCCTATCTCTTCCTCTCAGTGTGTTCTTCAGGATATTCTCATAGAACTTAGAAAAAGGAATAGATTAAAGTACATCAGATATGATGGTCTTCTTTTTTGTTTGGGCAAGATCTGACAGCACTGGTCACATGAGCTAACTGCTCAAATGGAAAAGGCTGGAGAATGACATGGTAGTCACATGTTTGGACTGAATGTGAGCTTGTGCTATCACTGTAAGCAGCCCTGGAGTCCTTTTATAACTCTTGTCCCTCATTTGTAATATCAGAAACAAATTTGTTTCTCTGGGTTTTTTTCAAAAGTTTATATGAAAACCATATTATCAGGGCCTCTCTTCTCCAAATCTATCCCTACACTGCCATGGGCATGCTGACCATACCAGCAAATCCTAAATTCCTATCTAGAGTGTTACTTACTTTCCTGAACTCATCTACCATTTTGGTGAGACAAAATTTTTTTTCATTCAATGATTCACTAAACACATGTGCTAGTTTGCAGTTTCTGATCTTAGGAAACTCAAAGGTGAATGAGGAAGTAAGAAAAGAAAACAAATAATGATAATTTTTTTTAACTGTTGTTCAAATGTTGCCAGTCTCACCCCCCCATCACTGCCTCCGACCCTTAAACCCATCCCCTTTGGCTTTGTCCATATGTCCTTCATACATGTTCCTTGATGGCCCCCACCCATGTAATTATAAATTTAATAGGTGATATATGTACATCAAAGCAGGAGCAATTAATATCCCCTAATGATAACCAAGAAAATCTTCTTAGAGGAAGTGACAAGAGTTGACTTTTGAAAGAATAAGTAGGCATTTTCCATGTAGGCATTTCATAGGTATACAAGAGGTGAGAAATTGTCTAGGCTGATAGAACATCTCTAGAAACTTCAAATAATTTGGAAGGACTGGAGGATAGACACATGGAGAAAAGTCAGGCCATGGAGGGTCATGCTGAGTTTGAATGCTTTTGCTAGGCTGGTGTTTCTTAACCTTTTGGCCTTTGTTAGTGTTACCTGAAATTTCAAAATAGTTTGTAAAATATACAGTCATTTATGATGTTGCATATGCATAAAAAATTGCACATTACCTCAGTTCCTCTTGCAGGAAAGTCTCGTAACCCCTCTCAAATCCCTGCTACAGGTAATGAGTAGACATGGAGGATCCATGAGAGATAAGGCAGATTCTAGACACCTATGCATTCAACATTATTCCAATTGTTTTCTAGGACTTTTTTTCCCTTAAGGGTCAAATTTTTATTTTCTTGTCCTGTATCCATGTTTTTCTCCCTTGTGTTTCTCTCTCTCTTTCTTTCTATTAAGTATATTTTATTGATTATGCTACTACAGTTGTCCCATTTTTTTCTCTTCATTCCTCACTGCCTGGTTCCCCCATTCCCTCCAGAAATCCCCCCCTTAGTTCACGTCCATGGATTATACATTTAAGTCTTTGGCTTCTCCATTTCCTATGCTATTAACATTCCCCTGTCTATTTTGTAACTATCAGTTATGCTTCTTTTCCCCTGTACCTTTTCTCCCCATTCTCCCCCTTCCTCTCCCTGCTGATAACCCTCCATGTGATCTCCATTTCTGTGAATCTGTTCCTATTCTAGTTGTTTGCTAAGTTTGTTTTTGTTTTTTTAGGTTCAGTTTTTGATAGTTGTGAGTTTGTTGTCATTTTACTATTCATAGTTTTGATCTTTTTCTTAGATAAGTTCCATTTACATTTCATATAATAAGGGCTTAGTGATGATGAACTCTTTTAGCTTCACCTTGTCTGGGAAGCCATTTATCTGCCCTTCAATTATAAATGATAGCTTTGATGGATAGAGCAATCTTAGATGTAGATCTTTGCTTTATATCACTTTGAATACTTCTTGTTGGTCCCCTCTTACCTTCAGGGTTTCTTTTGAGAATCAACTGATAGTCTTATGGGAACTCCTTTGTAGGTAACTCTCTCTTCTCTTCTCTAGCTGCTGTAAGATTCTCTCTTTATCGTTTTAACTATCATGTATCTTGGTGTGACCCTCTTTGTGTCTAACTTGTTTGGGACTCTCTGAGCTTCCTGGACTTGTATATCTGTTTCCTTTGCCAAACTGGGAAAGTTTTCTTTCATTATTTTTTCAAGTTAAGTTTTCAATTTCTTGTTCTTCCACTTCTTCTGGCACCCCTATTGTTTGGAAGTTAGTATGTTTAAAGGTGTCCCAGAGTTTCCTAGGCCTCTCCTCATTTTTTAAAAAAAATTCTTGGTTCTTCTTTCTGTCCCAAGTGAATGTTTCTTTCTTTCTTTTGTTCCAAATCATGACTTGAATCCTGACTTCCTTCCTTTCACTGTTGGTTCCCTATATATTTTTCTTTACTTCACTTTGTATAAGCTTCACTTCTTCCTTCTATACTCAATCATTTCTGTAAGTATCTGGATCACCAATATTTTCAATTCTGCATCTGATCGGCTGACTATCTCTGCATCACTTAGTTCTTTTTCTAGAGTTTTAATCTGTTCTTTCATTTGGGCCATATTTCTTTGTCTCCCCAATTTAGCAGCCTCCCTGTGTTTCTTTGTATTAGGTAGAGCTGCTTTGACTCCCCATGTTGGTGCACCTGTTATGCTGTAAGGGGCAGAGACTTGGGTATTTGCCAGGGCTAGGCAACCTGCTTTGCTGTTTTGTGGTGCTGTCGGTGGGGGAGGGGTGGGAGAGGGAACAATGCCACTTGCTCGGCTCTTGCCCTGTTTCCAGTCACCTCCCCCACTTCTCATTAGCAACTGGTGCCCTTTTAGCTGTTGCCCTGGTGCTGATTCCCTGAGTGGGTGGGTTTGTGTACATTCTAGGACCCAGTGGGCACTTAAATAGACTCTTCTGAGAGACTGGCAGTTTCTTCCACTGCCCCAACCCCCACTGGCTTTTATAAGCAGTTGGTTTTGAGGCTTTATTTTTCCAGTGCTGGAACCCTGGGCTGCACTGTCTGGCCTGGGACAGGAATCACTTGTTCCCCATGGTTTCTGCTGGTTTTTATCCATTGCACGTGAATGTGGGACCACCTGTTCTGCTGGCAGCCACCTTTACCACTGCATCCTCCGCATGCTACACCATGTCCTCTCTACTCTGGCTCCCCATCTCTGCCCTTCCTACTCACCTGGATGAATGATTCTTCTCTAAATCCTTGGTTGTTGGACTTATATACAGTTTGATTTTCTGGCAGTTGTGGTTATTTTTTGTCAATGATTGGTTGTTATCCTTCTTATGGTTGTGTGAGGAGGCAAAGCATGTCTACCTACATCTCCATCTTGGCTGGAAGTCTAGCATATTTTCTTATACTACAGAATGTGGTGGAATGTCAAAAGTTCTTTTCTAGATTTCCTCAAAGGTAAATGTCAGAATGTTACCTAGGCTGCATCAAATTCATATGCCCAAGTGAGATCTCAAATGAATAAATAAGTATTGTGGGAATAATAAGAGCATTTGGGGGATGGAACAGCCAGGGCCGAAGTTCTTCTGTCTGGCCCCTGATATCACGGTTCTGAGATCAGGTGATAACTTCAGTGTTTTTTTTCTAGTTTAGTACTGCAGTATTTCTGTGGTGTTCTCTTCACTACATACCATTTAAACTTGATGTCTCTGCTTTCCTAGAAATTTTATAAACTACCTAAAACCCAGTAATAAATCACTTTATGCTTTACACTAGTTATATTCTGTTTTCTGCTTTAAGAATCCTGATACAGCAGAAAAGTGAAATGAATAGGGGTTATACATATAAATAAATTAGAGAACTCACCTGTAATAAATATATATATATATACACCTTATAAATATAAAAATACTTATTGCAGGTGAGTTCTCTATTTTATTTTAGTCAGATTTGTATATATATTTCTGAAGTAGTTCTACAAGGATTTGTTAGACAAGAGATTTTTGTTTATTGTTTTTAGCACAGAAATTCGGAGTCTGTGCATGACCTATTTTAACATTTAAAATAAACTTTCTTGTGTGAGGAGAGATACTTTTTCCTAGAAAGATTTCCTATTTTTACTGATTTTGAGTGTTTCATGTCACTGCTCTTTCCCAAAATAAACTCCCATCTATGGCCATACCACATTGAACACACCCAATTTCATCTGATCTCAAAAGCTAAGCAGGGTTGGGCCTCATTAGTACTTGAATGGTAGACCAAAATACATACACTCTTTAAAGACAATCTTTTAAAAAAAATATTTTGTTTATTTTTTTAGACGGGGGAGGGAGGGAGAAAGAAGGGGTGAGAAACATCAATGTGTGTTTGCCTCTTGTGCGGCCCCCTACTGGGGACCTGGCCTGCAACCCAGGCAATGTGCCCTAGACTGGGAATTGAACCAGCGACCCTTTGGTTTGTAGGCTAGCACTTAATCCACTAAGCCATACCAGCCAGGGCTAAAGATAATCTTTATCGTCACTTTAGCAGTGACCATTTGCCTTTTGGCTCACAGACCCCTTTGTGAGTCTGATAAAAGCTTATGGACAACCTACCTCCAAATACACATACAAATGTATTCCCATAACCTGCCTATACTACCAAAAGATTTAGGTTAAGGACACCTTTGTGCACTCCTTACTCCCTTAAAGTTCATTCACTAACCTAAGGTCTAAAATTTCTGCTCTGAAAGATATCTGTTTCAAAATCAGAATTTGACACACCCTAGGATGAAGGGAAAATTTGGTTCATAACCCCAAAATTTTTAGAGACGTAATTTGCACTATTTTCCTCAGTCAGAAATTTTTAAAAGTTATTTTTTTCAGTATCAGAAAATTATAAACAACCCATTCCCTCTCCTTATCAAATATATACTCACCATGTTTTGGGCTAAGAATGGGAAATGGATCTCCTAGTTTCCAGAAGAAGTACATAAAGGTCAACCATAAGAGACAGGAAAAAAGCAGTCGCTGTTTATGCACTAAGAAAGAGGAAATAAGGCTGTAAAGTTAAATAGATACATGCTAAAGAGCCTACTCTACTTAAAAGATATTGAATCGTGCTAATTAATGTTTGGCTGGCTTGTTCTCTTGGCAAATCAGTGATGGAACACTATAAAATTTTTAGAGAAAGCATCTTTACTGCCATACGAAAAATTGGCTGAAATGAAGATGTGGGGTGAACTGAGGGAAATGATCTAATAGAAACAGAAATAGAATTGTGGCAGGACAAATAACCTAATCACTCATTCAATATTAATTTTGTGCCAACCTTTTAAAAATGCTGTGTATGAGGTGGCCCCAAAGAACAGCTACTGAAAGTAATATAGAAACCTTTACCTTTTCGTGTGCCAACACGAAAGGGTAAAATACTCACACAGTCGGATGTTGCTCACAATAAAATAGCCAATGTAAAAAGGCACCATAAAAACCAGGATCAGCAGAATTATGCACAGGTTCATTTTCCAGTGAAAATAACGGGAGCTGAAATAGATGTCAAAGGCTATCACTAAGAGGGGAAGAACATAGCAACTTTCATTCTCTTTAGTCTTCCAAAAGATCTCTTGCTCTTTGCACTTACTGGATATATCCCATGTAATTAGTCAACTAGGCTGTTGCTATTTGCTCTTTCATAGAGAATAAAAAACAAAGTTCCAGAAGGTATACATAATCATACATAAAAATTTCACTTATTAAAATGAGATCATTAGTGCTCTACTTATATTCGAAGGCAATTTATAATAATATAAATCAACATATACTATTACAGGTATAATGACTAGTTTTTCACTTACCACTGGGAGTCTTATTCCAAATGAGAATTAAAAAACAATAAATGTTAATAGTGATATGTACTAAAAGACTCAGAAATATGTATTTCTTTTATACCCACAATATAATTAAACATTTGATTTGCATGACTTTATTACTGCATCTAAATTATATTTATTGATATTTTAGGATTTTTATAACAACTTTACTGATATAATTCACCATTTAAAGTGTATGATTCAATGGTTTTTAGTATATTTACAGAGGTGTGTGACCATCACAATTACTTTTAAACCTTTTCATCACTCCACAAGGAAATTTTGTACCCATTAGCAGTCACTTCCCTTTCCTTCCAACTTCCCCAGCCCCAAGAAACTTTCTTCCCATATGGATTTGCCTATTCTTTTTTTTTTTTTTTAAGATTTTATTTATTTATTTATTTATTTTTTAGAAACGGAAGGGAGGAAGAAAGAGAGAAACATCAATGTGTGATTGCTGGGGGCTGTGGCCTGAAACCCAGGCATGTGCCCTGACTGGGAATCGAACCTGCGACACTTTGGTTCGCAGCCCACGCTCAATCCACTGAGCAATGCCAGCCAGGGCTGATTTGCCTATTCTTAACATTTAAGATAAATGGAATCATGTAATATTTGTGATATTTTATGACTGGCTTCTTTCATTTCGCATATTTTTTTGAGGTTTGTCCATACTGTAGCATCTATCAATACTTCATTACTTTTTATGGCTGGATACTTTTCTTTTTTTCTATTTTATTTATTTTTAAAAGATTTTATTTATTTATTTTTAGAGAGGGGGAGGGCAAAAGAAGGAAAAAAACATCAATGTGTGAGAGATACAGTGACTGGTTGCCTCTTGCACATGCCTAGCTGGGGACCTGGCCCTGCAACTCAGGCATATGCCCTGGCTGAGAATAGAACTAGCAAGTTTTTGATTTATAGGCTGGTGCTCAATCCACTGAGCCACACCAGTCAGGGCTCTGGCTAGATAATTTTCATTCCGTTGTATAGATATACCACATTTTGTTTATCCATTCATTAGCTGATGGACGTTTGAGTTCTATTTTTTAGCTGTTATGAAAAGTGATGCTGTGAACATCTGTGCACAAGTTTTTGTGTGAACATGTTTCTATTTTTATTAAATATCTAGGAGTGGAATTGCTAGATGATATGAAAACTATTTAATTTTTAAAGAACTGCCACTGTTTTCTACAGTGGCTGTACCATTTTATATTCTCCCTGACAGTATATGAGGGTTCCAATTTCTCCACAGCTTTGTCAACACTTATTGTCTTTTTGATTATAGTCATCCTAGTGGATGTCAAATGGTATTACACTGTGGTTTTGATTAGCATTTCTCTGATTTGATGACTAATGATGTTGAGTATCTCTTCATGTGCCTATTGTCCATTTTATTTGGAAAAATATCTATTCAAATCCTTTCCCCATTTTTCAATTGGGTTATTTGCCTTTTTATTACTAAGTTGTAAGAATTTTTTATATATCCTAGACAGAAGTCTTTCACCAGACATGTTACTTACAAAAATTCATTCTTGGGATACCTGTTCACTTTCTTTTTAAAAAATTTTTTTATTGTTGTTCAATTACAGTTGTCTCCATTTTCCCCCATTACATTCCCCTGCCTGACACATTCCCCTGCTTCTCGCCTTCAATCCCTCACCCCCCGTTGTCTTTATCCATGGGTCCTTTATACATGTTCACTTTCTTGATGGTGTTCTTTGTATTTATTAATCTTAAATTTACTTATATTTAGGCCTTGTTTCAAAAAAAAAAGAAAGATTAGGTGGTTCAAAAAAAAAGGTTAGGTGGTTAAGTGGCTTATGAGGCTACATAAAAGATGACATAAACTATAAGGAAATATAAAAGAAAGGAAACACTGCCTTAAAGTGGAGTGGCTACTGCAAATAGAAAGCCAGAATATACTTCTAACAGTTGATAGTTTTGGGAACCCTTTGACTTTGGAGGATTTGAATTTCCCATTCTATAAACAAGTATTTCTGGTGTGGTGATGGCAGGGGTGGAGGGGGTGGTGTGAGGGGGAAAGAGGTATAAGGGGAATAAATGGTAATAAAAAAAATACAATAAAAAACACTCTTAAAAAAGCACAAGCATTTCTGACCATCTCTCTCTAAAGAATAACCTAGACTACTTTGTTTTTATTCTGGGTTATTGAGTGTTATAGTCAAACATAAACCAAATTTGGGGAAAAGGAACCAATAATGTCAAAAATCTGTGGATAGCTTCCCACTCTGGGCAAGGAAGAGAGAGCTACAGGAATCTTGTCAGAGCTGCTGGGACTGAGCGAGTATTTGGGACTCTGTGCTTATGGGGAGAGCTATCTTTGTAAGAGGCTTTCCTAAGTCTTGGAACAAATCCACATAGATGTTTAGGATATTGATGGAACCAATGTCTGGTTATCTAGGAGCCTGCATTTTAGCCTCTCCTCACCTAATTGAGTAATCTGAACCCCCTTTCCTCCAAAGAACTCTGATCTATAACCTCAGAAAACAGTCCACAAAATTGGATCATCCTTAGCCATCTATCTTGCTTCTAACCTTTGTAAATTTCTGTATTTTCTATCTTATATATCACAAAAAGTTATTGTGTACAGTTTCTATTAAGTGTTAAAATGTCATGAATATATTTTTTAAAAAGAAAGGAAAAAAGCAATACCAGAGATAGGTAAACTATCAGGCCAGGCATAATGGCTGTTATGAAAATGCACACCATAGTCCTGGCTGGTGTGGCTCAATGGACTGAGCGCTGGCTCACAAACCAAGGGGTAACTGGTTCGATTCCCAGTCAGGGCACACGCCTGGGCTGTGGGCCAGGTACCTGGTAGGAGGCACATAAACAGGCAACTACACAAAGATGTTTCTCTCCCTCTCTTTCACCCTTTCCCTCTGTCTAAAAATAAATATGTAAAATATTTAAAAATAAATTTTTTAAAAAAGGAAATGCACACCACAGAGTTTTAGACACTTGCTATGGATAGGCTATAAATTTAGATTTAAATTTATTAAAGGTTAATCTGAAATAGAAAATTTCATCTATTAGAGAAATCACAGTGTCTGTAAAAAGAAATAAGTGCTTAAAGGAAGCATAATTATTACTGATTTATTATTACTGAATTATGAAAATCAAAATGAAATTTCTCCAAGCATTTCATAAAGAACAAAATGTTAGGGCAATTAACAATTTCATCAAGAGCATCCTTTCAAGAAAAACATCAATGAGCTTCAAGAGAATTGTTTCTTACTGCTTCCCCTTTAGTAGAGATGGCAGGAATCATAAAACAAAGAGCTGTTCAGTAAAGGCTACCCTACAGATAGCCAGCACCATTTAGTCTAGATATCCTGAGAGCCTTTTGCTCATCCAAATTAACCCACTTTAGAGCATCCACAGAAACAAGAAAGCTGCACATCGTTCAGGCAATCATACTCAGTATTTTAGCTGTGAAAGGAGGAGGAGGCAGTGAGTTTGAAAGGACAAGTGTAATCTACATTGCTAACTAAAAGCAAACCACATAATTTAACTATCTTTTGAGTTAAGGATAGAGTGACATTCTCTTAAGAAAATTAAGGATCCTAACAAGATTATATATTTGAATCGGAGGCCACACTTCTGCTCAGTGATGAATTAAAAAAATACTCTTAGTCAGCGTGAAGATTCTTTTTTGAAAACTAGTATTGTGACTTCCGGCCAAGATGGAGGCATAAAGGACAGACACGCTGTGCCTCCTCGCACAACCAAGATAAGGACAACAACAATTTAGAAACGGAATAACAACCAGAGCTGACAGAAAATTGAACTGTATGGCGGTCGGACAACCAAGGGGTTCAAATAGACACGTTCATCCAGACCGATAGGAGGGGCAGAGTCAGGCAGCGCGGTGCGGGGTGCAGTGCAGAGAGCAGAGAGCGTTGGGACTGGGCACGTAAAGACTGCAGCAGGAGGACCCTGGGCGCACAAGTGGCAGCTGGCAGACCCAGCGAGGCAGCAATTGTGAAGCAAGGCACTCCACACAACGCAGAATCCCAGTGCTGGGACAAAGAGCCTTAGGGAACTGATTGAAAACACCTGTGGGGGTTGAGGCGCAGGGAGAGACTCCCAGCCTCACAGGAGAGGTCGCTGGAAAGTCCCACAGGGTACACAAGCCCACCTACACAGGAAGTGACACCAGAGGGGCCTAGTTTGCTCCGGGGAAGCGGCGGAAGGGACTGAGGTCCGACAGAGAGCCAAGCACGCGCCACGGTTCCCTCTCGGACCCCACCCCCACATACAGTGTTACAATCCAGCAACTGAGGTGCCCCTCCCTGGTGAATACCTAAGGCTCCACCCCTCATACATAACAGGTGCGACCAGACCAAAGAAAAAAAAGATAGCTCAAACAGAAGAACAAATGAAAGCCCTACAACCAGTACTTTTAAGTGACCCAGAGATAGCCAACCTATCAGATGCACAGTTCAAAGCACTGGTGATCAGGATGCTCACAGATTGGTTGATTTTGGTCACAAATTAGATGAAAAAATTAAGGCTACAATAAGTGAAATGAAGGAAAATGTACAGGGAACCAATAGTGATGGAATGAAAGCTGGGTCTCACACCAATGGAGTGGACCAGCGGGAAGAAAAAAACATACAATCAGAAAAGAATGAAGAAATAAGAATTCAAAAAATGAGGAGAGGCTTAGGAAGCTCCAGGACATCTTTAAACGTTCCAACATCCGAATCATAGGGGTACCAGAAGGGGAAGAGGTAGAGCAAAAAGTGGAAAAGTTATTTGAACAAATAGTAAAGAACTTCCCCATTCTGGCAAAGGATATAGACTTCCTGGAAGTCCAGGAGCTTAGAGAGTCCCAAAGAAGTTGGACCCAAGAAGGAACACACCAAGGCACATCATAATTACACTAGCCAAGGTAAAAATGAAGGAGAGAATCCTAGAAGCAGCAAGGGATAAGGAGACAGTAACCTACAAAGGAGTTCCCATCACACTGTCAGCTGATTTCTCAAAAGAGACCTTGCAGGCAAGAAGGGGCTGGAAAGAAGTATTCCAAGTCATGAAAGGCAAGGACCTACATCCCAGATTACTCTATCCAGCAAAGCTTTCATTTAGAATGGAAGGGCAGATAAAGTGCTTCTCAGATAAGGTCAAGTTAAATGAGTTCATCATCACCTAGCCCTTATTATATGAAATGTTAAAGGGACTTATCTAAGAAAAAGAAGATAAAACACATGTATAGTAAAATGACAGCAAACTCACAATCATTAACAACCACACCTAAAACAAAAACAAAAACAAACTAAGCAAACAACTAGAACAGGAACAGAACCACAGAAATGGAGATTACATGGAGGGGTAGCAACAGGGGAGTGGGAAGAGAGAGGGGGAAAAGGTAGAGAGAATAAGTAGCATAGATGGTAGGTAGAAAACAGACAAGAGGAGGGCAAGAATAGTATGGGAAATGTAGAAGCTAAAGGACTTATGACACATGGACATGAACTAAAGGGGGGAATGTGGGTGGGAGAGTATGTGCAGGGTGGAGGGGAATGAAGAGGGGAAATGGGACAACTGAAATAGCATAATCAATAAAAAAGAAAAAAAAAAGAAACTAGTATTGTTAGGAACAGACATATAGATCAATGGAACAGAATAGAGAGCCCAGAGGTAAACCCATGTCTCTATGGTCAATTCATGTTCAACAAAGGGGCCAGAACCATAAAATGAAGTAAAAATAGCCTATTCAACAAATGGTGTGGGGAGATCTGCACAGCTACATGCAAAAAACAAAACTTGACCACCAACTTATACACAAAAATAAACTCAAGATGGATAAAAGACTTAAATATAAGTCGCAAAACCATAAAAGTCCTAGAGGAGAACATAGGAAAATCTCAGACATTCCATGCAGCAGTATTTTCACCAATATGTCCCCTAGAGCAAGGAACATAAAAGAAAGAATAAACAAATGGGATTTCATCAAAATAAAAAGCTTCTGTACATCTAAAGAAAACATCAGCAAAATGAAAAGGGAACCAACCGTATGGGTTCCCATATATTTATATTTGCCAATGATACCTCGGATAAGGGCTTGATCTCCAAAATACATAAAGAACACACACAACTCCACAACAGGAGGACAAGCAATCCAATTAAAAAATGGGCAAAGGATCTGAACAGACACTTCTCTAAGGAGGACATACACATGGTCCAGAGGCATATGAAAGGATGCTCAGCATCAACAGCCATCAGAGGGATGCAAATTAAAACCACAATGAGATACCACTTCACATGGGTCATAATGGCCATCATAAACAAATCAACACACAATAAATGCTGGTGAGGTTGTGTAGAAAAGGGAACCCTAGTACATTGTTGGTAGGAATGCAGACTGGTGCAGCCACTGTGGAAAAACAGTATGTAATTTCCTCAGAAAACTGAAAATGAAACTGCTTTTTGACCCAGCAATTCCACTGCTGGGATTATACCCTAAGAATCCTGAAATACCAATTCAAAAAATCTATGTACCCCAATATTCATAGTAGCACAATTTATAATAGCCAAGTGTTAGAAACAGCCTAAGTGCCCATCAGTAAATGAGTGGATCAAAAAACTATGGTACATTTACACAATGGAATACTATGCAGCAGAAAGAAAGATCTCCTACCCTTTTAGACAGCAGGATGGAACTGGAGAGCATTATACTAAGTGAAATAAGCCAGGCAGTAAAAGAAAAATACCATATTATCTCACCTATAAGTGGAACCTAATCAACAAAACAAACAAGCAGACAAAATATAACCAGAGACGAGTAAGAAACAAACTGCCAGTAGCCAGAGAGAAGGGCGGAAGGAGTTAATGAGGGAACGAAAGGGAAGAGTATTAAAGGAACATGTATAAAGGACCCATGGACAAAGCTAAAGGGGCAGAGGTTTGAGGGTTTGAGATGGGGGTGGATGGGGTGGGGGACAGTGGTAGGAGGAAGATGAAGACAACCATACTTGAATAACAATAAAACAAAATGGAAAAAAAACACACCCTAGATTCTGAATGTTGTCAATGCATAGATGTAATACACAATCAAGGCCCATATTTCTGTTACATAGTAGGGCTATGATGTTAGCAAGAACTGGTGTTCAGCCTTCAAAAACGCCCTTAACTTTGAGGAATTCTGACCTTTTTAGGTGGAGATTATTCAATCAGCAGAACTATGTGGAGGGTCATTACTGGAATTCATTCAGACAATAGATTGAGAAAATAAAACTTCTAGGAGTGAATCTTAGGTAGGACCTAGGGTCTTAGATACTCAATCTTAATTAGTATTTCAGAGCTAATGGTCAGGCATTTTTTTCCTGCCTTTTCACAATCTTTGTCAAACTTGTTACTAGGTAACTGGGACCCATATTTGGTGCTGTTATTATAGTACTGAAACTCAACTAATCACATGGTAAAGTTTTTCAGCTATGGGATCCAAGAAAGTCTTCTATTGCAAAGAAAGTTACACAGGTCTCTTTAAGAGGAGAGGTAATTAGTACCCTTACTCACCTGCTATTCAATACTCCTAAGATTTCAAAGATGATGAGCTCAAACATGGTGCAAGAAAATGCAAAAGTCACAGAGAAGATCACCTGTACAACATACTGACGCACCTGTTAAAAGCCAAAGAGAGACCAATAGTCATTCTCTTATTTCAAATGCTGAATTGATGATCTTCTGATAATAAGTCAGAAAACTTATTTTGAAGGAATTCCCAAGCCATTGGAAAGAAGGCCATAAAAGTCACTTGCTTGGAGCTAAAGAGATAGATTATAATAGTAAGAGGAATGCAGACTGGTGCAGTCACTGTGGAAAATGTTATGGAGTTTCCACAAAAAATTAAAAATGGAACTTTCTTTTGACAGAGTGGCAGAGATCCCACTTCTTGGAATATATCTGAAGAAACCTGCAACACTAACTTGAAAGAATATATGTAACCCCATGTTCAGCAGCACTATTTACAATAACCAAGATCTGGAAGCAGCCCAAATATGAATAACCTAGTCATCTACTGATGAGCAGTTGAGTAGTTTAAAAAATGTGATACATTTACATGATGGAATACTACTCAGCTATAAAAAGAAGGAAATATTACCTTTTGTGACAGCATGGATGGACCTACAGGGTATTATGCTAAGTAATAAGTCAGTCAGAGAAAGACCAACACCATACCATTTCACTTATATGTGGAATCCAATGAACAAAACAAACAAACAAACAAACAAACAAGAAACAGACTCATAGATACAGAGAACAGACTGACAGCTGTCAGAGAGGAGAGGGGTTGAGGGGCTGGGTGAAACAGGTAAAGGAATTAAGCAAAACAAAACAAAAAAAACCCAAACACACACACATATTCATTCTCTCTCTCTCTCTCTCTCTCTCTCTCTCTCTCTCTCTCTCAACAATCCCTGATAGATACAGACAATATGATTACCAGAGGAAAAGGGAGTTGAGAGTATGTAGAAGAGGGTAAAGAAGGGATAAATGGTGATGGAAGGTGTAGAGTAATCAGAGTCAGTCAGGCTCCTTCACCCATATGTCTGGGCAACTAAGATAAGCAGAAATCTCATACCCTTGAAAATGGGCCCCATAAGTAGCGCTCCCATAACCTTGAGTGGGCCTGCATGTGCAGAGTCACATTATACAATATTTTGGCTCCCTGCCAGCTTTGTGTGCACTTAATATATATGGGAGTTGGGACTCCCTGCCGGTGTGACATGCAGCTTGTGGTGTGCATGGATTGCCCCACCCTTGAATAAAGGTATGTCAGGCATTCCCACAGCCCCATGAAGTTTCTTCCGCCTGTTGGAATTTTGAGAACCTGTCCAGCCTTAAACTGTTGCAACACAATTGGTGCCCTTGGCAGGATTAGTTGCAGTGTGGAGGAGCTGTCGACCCCCTTGAAGAGTGGTCTGGAAGGGTGGCTGGTCACTGGTATGTGGTATCTGGTGGTGAGTCTCCACCTGGTAGTGTGGGCTTTCACCCCAGAACTGGTCTATTAGTGGCACAGAAGGCCCTGCAGCTCGTAGCGGAGACCCTAGAGAAGCTGAGAGCGTGGGTGGCCATGGGCTGGGTGTTTCTTTCAGCTTTGTGAGCTGAGACAGAAACTGCACTATGCATGACAGTGAAGTTCTGAGAGCTCCTTGAGGGAACAGAAGCCTGGGTCTGTTCCTGCTTCCGTACCCCTTCCTTTCCCCCACCCCACGAAGACATGGAACACAGTTGCGGAGAGAACTGAGTCAGAGGACTGTGGCCCAGGTTGGGTGCTCTGGCATTGGTGGCACTGGTGTCTGGAAAGCTCTGCTCATAGTGTGCTGAACAGAGCAGAAGGTAGTTGTGGAGGTGGCCAGAGGAAAAGCAGCAGCAGCTGGGAGGTACGGTGTCTTGAACTGCCTCTGTTTGATAGTTAAAGAATGACCCGATGTGGTTGCAAGCTGAACGACGTTTCCCAAGGCCCTAAAAGAAGGCGGCAGCGAAGAAAAAACCTGGGGGTGTGCCCTGAGAAGTTGGTCCTGTGTGTCTGGAAGACCATATGGCTGTGTTAATCTCCTGAGAAGACGGAAGAAATATCCTTTGGACATTTTAATGGGGGAGGGCCAAAGAACCCATCTACAGGGGACGGATGAAGGTGAAGGTGGTGCAGCTTTCTCTGGGTGTCGGGTGTTTGCTGCCCTCCTCCCTGTGAGTAAACTATTTAGGAGACCTCCCCTCCTGAGTATATCCTGGGCCCCTTCCTGGGACCTGTTGAAGATCTTTGCGGGGATATGCTGACTATCCCCCAGTTCAGTTGCCATCCTCATGAAGGGTTATGGCAGTTAAACAGACACAATCTGGTTAGACACTGGAGTAGGTCAGAGTAGCAGTAGACAGAACTGTAAGCTGTGTGGCTCATGACTGTCAATGAAGCACCTCCGTGACTATTTGCACAGATAGTTGGGCGGTGTACCAGGGACTGACCTTAAGGATCTCTACATGGCATGCAAATAAATGTATGGTTATGCATAGGCCATCACAGGGGCAGGCCTTATGGCAAGACCTATGGGAATTAGGCTACCAGGAGCAAATCATTGTATATCATGTGACTGGGCATGCACCCCTTTCTTCCCCTGGGAATGATGAGGCTGATATGCTAGCCAAGGTGTGATGGCTGGAAATGGTGCCTGTCAGCCCATCAGGAAGAGAAGTGGCCCAGTGGCTAAACCACTGCCTCTTAAATGCTAGACAGAAGACCATGTGGTCTATTATAAAAAACTTGGGGATTACCTGTCACCTTAGCAGAGGTATAGGAAACTTGTGAGACTTGTGCTATCTGCTCATAAGAGCATCCCCAAAAGCCTGTGGAACTACAGGGCAGGTTGATGTAATTGGGCCCCTACTTAGTTCAGAGGGGTATAAATATGCAGTCACATGTGTAGACATGGCTACTGGACTTTTAGCGGCTTACCCTGCATGGCACCTGGATCAGAAAGCAGTAATCACTGCTTTGGAGTGTTTATGCATTGGTTATAGGCGATCCTTGGTCATTGAAAATGATCAGAGGATACATTTTACTGGGGTCTTGGTACAACAGTGGGCCTGAGACCTGCAGGTTGACTGGAAGTTCCATGTAGCTTATCACCCCCAAGCTGCTGGAATGACTGAACAGTACAATGGTCTCTTAAAGCAGGGCCTGCGAGCCATGGCTGCCACCCCTACGCTGGGGGGCTGGAAGTGATGCTTATGGACTGTCCTCTAGACTCTAAATGAGGAGTCTGACAGGGGCCCAGCTCTGGTGGAAGCCTTACTCCACTGGACTGCTGCTCTAATTCAGCTGTAGGTGCAGACTTAGGATGCCTTGCTGAAACAAGGCATGGGAAAACAAGGAAATGTTCTCTTGCCTGCACCTTAAGAGCCTGAAGCAACGGCAGACAGTCACTTGGATGTGGCTGTAGGGAATAAAAGCCCCCACATGTGTTTGGTGGTTCTTGTTGCTCCTTGGAAACAAGGGGTGGGGAGAAGCTTGCAAATAGTGGCCTGGGTAATTGGGTACTTGTGCCCAGGAAGGCCCCATCTGTTAACCACTGTCTTACTGGCTGACCAGAAACTTGATTGTATGTTGCCTGAAGGTTGTGATTTGCCACTGGTGATGACTATAACTGCTCTTCCTTTTCACCCTTAGGGTGCAAAGTAATACCTTAGTGGATTAGGTATATATCTATGCCTCAGTGGCTAACCAATCAGTGTGTTGGGTTTGCAATGAAATCCCCTGAGCACCTCTGCTGGGCTCCCATAGCACATCTCTCCAGCTTCTGTTTCAAATTGGAATGTTACAGAAACAGTGGAACAGTGCACATTCCTTGTGGAATGTGACCTGGACCAGCATCTGAGCTGTGGCAAAGCAACGGTATGTCCTGCCCCGGCCAAAGAGTGGCTTGGGTTGGCTCACGGCTGGGACTGTGGGGTTGGCTGGGCCAGCCTGTCTTCTGTGTTGAGAACCTCAAAGGACAAGCCCAAGTGGGCTGGACTCCAATAGGTCTCGGTCAGACTTGGACTCTAAAGCATGCCTGGGAGGCATGGACTGATGCATGGGCTGCAGTTCCCACTGGGGTCCTCTGGGTGTGTGACTCACATGGGTGGCCTTATTTGTCCAGGGAATTGGACCAGCCACTGTTCCTAGGGGTGACCTTGTTGCCTGTGTTCTGGCTGTGTGCTGCTGCAACTTGTACTGTTGCTACAGCAGCTGGGTGCAGCGCTCTGCCTTCCTCACCAAGGGACCTTCACAGGAGGCACCCTGGCGTAGATTGTACGGTAAAGAACCCTGAAGAGGTGAATTGTAGGGTAAACGGAGTTAGTCAGGCTCCCTCACCCAGATGTGTGGGCAACTAAGATAAGCAGCATTCTCATAGCCTTGAGAATGGGCCTGACAAGAAGTATTCCCATAGCTTTGGGTGGGCCCACATGTGCAGAATACAATATTTTGGCTCCCTCTCAGCTTTGTGTATGTGTAGTATATAAGGGAGTTAGGACTCCCTGCTGGCACAACATGTGGCTTGTGATGTGTGTAGATTGCCCCATCCTTGAGTAAAGGCATGTCAGACATCCTAAGAGCTCCATGGATTTTCTTCTGTCTTCTGGAATCTTGTGTGAACCTGTCCAGCCTTAAACAGTCGCAACACAGAAGGGCACTTGACTTGGGGTGGTGAACACACAATACCATATACAGATGAGGTGTTATAGAAATGTACACTTGAAACCTATAAAATCTTATTAACCAATGTAACCCAATAAATTATTTTTAAGATTTTATTTATTTATTTTCAGAGAGGGAATGGAGGGAGAAAGAGAGAGAGAGAGAGAAACATCAATGTGCGGTTGTTGGGGGTCATGGCCTGCAACCCAGGCATGTGCCCTGACTGGGAATCGAACCTGCGATGCTTTGGTTCACAGCCCGCGCTCAATCCACTGAGCTACGCCAGCCAGGGTGTAGCCCAATAAATTTAATAAAGATAAAATCAAAATTAAAAAGAAAGTAGTGCTTCTGAATCATGGGTCACTATTACTATCATCCTCTTGTGGATGGAGAATTTAAGGCACAAGATAACAAGATAATAAAGTGACAGGGTCATAAGTAGCACTTAGAATTCCTGATGCTCAGTGACAATAAAAATGACAGATTTATGTGTATATAGGTTAGAACTAAAAGAGTTTCTTCAGTACTCTGCAAATCTTGGACTAGTTCTGTCTGGAACCTCCCTGGGAGGTCTTATATTATTGAGTTGAACAGAAGCTCTAGCATCCTGGGCTCTTTCTGGCAACAGCCCAATCTCACTAAGGAGGACTGATGCAGCACATCCTAGAAATGACCCCAAAGTAGTCTAAACCATTGACTTTTACTAAATAAGGATGATTAACTAGGAAAAGCCCAGTCCGGGATGGCATTTTTTTGAAGTCAAGGCTTAAGTTAAGAACCAGACCAGCTTTAGGAGTTTGGTATTAATTTAAGATGTAAGATTGGTCATTATAAAGCAAAATGAACAGAAACATTTAGGAGACATTAAATTCTCTCTCAAAGAATAACTATTTGCTATTGGTGTGCATAGTGATGTAACTATGCATGACAATTTTTGTTCCTGGCTTCTTGGCTATATATATGACTTGCTTTAAAAAAAAAATCAGCTAAGCCTAATAATATTCTCCAAGAATTATATAGGATTTGTTTTGATAAAAGCTTCCTATCTTGGAAGTGACCTTTCTTCAAAGGAGGTATTCTTTTTGCCCCATTTTAAAATGATTCAAATTCATACAGTATTAGTATCATCAGAATGATCTCTTCTTACCTCATAGTCCTTAAACAGTTGGTGCATGAAGAAAAGCCACCCAAATCCAAAGAAAAGGACCTGAAGGAGAAAGAAGATATAAAGTCAATATACGTAATCTTTTGATAAATGTCATATACAGAGTATTTTATGATAAAAGATCTGTTAATTAGATAGTTTATTTCAGACATTAAAGATGAGGTCAATTCATATAAGGCCTGTTTATTCAAGTCCTCAACATTGGGAGTAGATATTGAAACACTCTTCAATTTTTGAAATTATCCATATTTTAGAACATGTTTTAAGTTAGACAGAAATTAAAGGTTTTCCCTGTAATCTTAATTATAATCATTTTATGAGCCAGAGAAGCTAGCAAATAAAAAAGAAGTCAGTCAAACTTGCTTTCTTATAGATGATCCCTCCTTGTAAGTATTTAAAAGCAAAACAAAACAAAACAAAACAACTTCATGGAAAAGAAGTTAAGCTTAAAAAAAAGGAAAGCAGTAGAAAGTGTGGTATTTATGTGTTTTCCTTCATGGGGCTTTCTTAGCTTCTCTACCATCCTGCCTAATCCATGTAGAGTGGTTTCCATATCAGTGTAAAACCAAGAGACTGCATGATACCACTTTGTTGGTTTTGGTTCAAACTGGCATCAGATATGGTAGGCTCATGACAGCTCTGTTTAGTGTTCTAAAGCTTGTTTGTTTTTACTAGTAAATAGGACCTTCTTTATATACACATATAACCATGCTGGCACAACTCATCTTTTCTTTTTCTTTTCTTTTTAACGATTTAATTAATTTATTTTTAGAGAGAGGGGAAGGGAGAGAGAAAGAGAGGGAGAGAAACATCAATGTTGGTTGCCTCTCAAGTGCCCCCTACTGGGGACATGGCCCACAACCCAGGCATGTGCCCTGACTGGGAATCCAAATGACAACCCATTGCTTGGCAGTCCGGCACTCAGTCCACTGAGCCACACCAGCCAGGAGAACTCATGTTATCTTATATTGGCTAGGAACATTATTGAAGACTAAAAATCTTTATGCATTTCTTGAGGAGCAAGTGTAAACTCTTGAGAACATTTTAGCATAGACTCTTCCTCCTCCTGCTGGGTCCCTCCTATCCACAAAACTCTTATTTTCAGTCACACGGATCTTCCTTTGTTTTTTTTTACACAACATTGTTTCATATCAAGACCTTTGCAGATGTTGTCCTCTAACAGGAACTTCTGTCCAGTCCCCTCCCTACTTATCCTGCTGTTCTTAACATACCTCTGGTAGGCCTTCTCTGACTTCCCAAATAAGGATTAGTCACCCTTTTTATACAATCCCCATTCAACCTTTATTTCCTTTATCAAAGCACTTCCACACATTTTTAATGTCTAATTTAAATACATACATTTTAATTCAATCCCTTTTATGATAAAAACTCCCAACAAAACATTGAAATACCAAAGTAAAAAGTTTTTGCACAGTGAAGGCAATATCAACAAATGAAAAAACAAACTACTGAATGGGATACTTGCTAATGATACAGCCAACAAAGGGTTAATATCCAAACTATACAAAGAACTCATACAATTTAATACCAAAAAACCCAAACAATCCAAATAAAAAAATGGGCAAAGGATCTGAATAGACATTTCTCCCAAGGTAACATACAGATGGCTAACAGACATATGAAAAGATGCTCAATGACACTAATCATCAGAGAAATACAAATTAAAACCACAAGGAGATATCATCTCATACCTGTCAGAATGGCTATTATTAATAAACAAGTGCTGGTGAGGATATGGGGAAAGTTGGTGGGACTGTAAATTGGTGCAGCCACTATGGAAAACAGTATGGAGATTCCTCAAAAAGTTAAAAATAGAGCTGCCATATAACCCAGCAATTTCACTTCTTGGCATTTACCCAAAGAAAACAAAAACCTTAATTCTAAAAGATACATGCACCTCTACATTTGTTGCAGCATTACTAGTAATAAACAAAATATGAAAGTAACCTAGGTATCCATTGATAGATAAATGGATAAAGAAGACACATCATACACATACACAATGGAATATTATTTGGCAATAAAAAGAATAAAATCTTGCCATTTGCAACAACATAGATAAACCTAGAGGGTATTATGCTAAGTAAAAAAAGTCAGTCTTCCGGCCAAGATGGAGGCATAGGTGGACGCACCGTACCTACACGCACAACCAGGATTAGAACAACAATTTAGAGGCAAAATAACACCCAGAACTGACAGAGAATTTATCTGAATGGAAGTCGGACAGCCAAGAAGTTGAAGTAGACCCGTTCATCCAGACTGGTAAGAGGGGCAGAGAGGAGCAGCCGGGCGCGGGTCGAGACGAGGAGAACAGGGAGAATTGGGCGCATAAGGCAACCGGGAGCACGTAAGGCATCTGGGGCACGCAAGATCGCAGCGGGTGGACCCTGAGTACGCAAGCAGCAGCTGGCGGACCCAGTGAGGTGGCGACTGTGGACCAGGGCAGAGCGCGCAACCCAGGATCCCAGAGAAGGGACTGAGATCCCACGGAAAACCGAGCTACCGCCATTGTTCCCTCTCGACCCCGCCTGCACATACAACCTCACAATCTAGCGACTGGGGTGCCCAGCCCCGGTGAACGCCTAAGGCTCCGCCCCTCACCGTAAAAGGAGTGACCAGGCCAAAAAAAAAAAAAAAAAAAAAAAAGAGAGAGAGAGAGAGAGAGAGACATGTCTCAAACAGAAGAAGAGATCAATGCCCAGGTCTCATCATTTTAAGTGACCAAGAGATAGCCAATCTATCAGATGCACAGTTCAAAACACTGGTGAACAGGAAGCTCACAGAATTGGTTAATTTTGGGCGCAAATTAGATGAAAAAATGCAGGTTACCATAAAAGAGATGAAGGAAAATACATAGAGAACCAATAGTAATGGGAAGGAAACTGCGACTCAAAACAATAGAGTGGACAAGAAGGAAGAAAAAAACAACCAAACAGGAAAGAATGGAGAAATAAGAATTCAAAAAAAATGAGGAGAAGCTTAGGAAGCTCCAGGACATCTTTAAACGTTCCAACATTCGAATTATAGGGGTACCAGAAGGGGAAGAGGTAGAGCAACAAGGGGAAAGTTATTTGAACAAATAATAAAGGGGAACTTCCCCATTCTGGCAAAGGAAATAGACTTCCAGGAAATCCAGGAAGCTGAGAGAGTCCCAAAGAAGTTGGACCCAAGAAGAAACACACCAAGGCACATCATAATTACATTAGCCAAGGTAAAAATGAAGGAGAGAATCCTAGAAGCAGCAAGGGATAAGGAGACAGTAACCTACAAAGGAGTTCCCATCACACTGTCAGCTGATTTCTCAAAAGAGACCTTGCAGGCAAGAAGGGGCTGGAAAGAAGTATGCCAAGTCATGAAAGGCAAGGACCTACATCCCAGATTACTCTATCCAGCAAAGCTTTCATTTAGAATGGAAGGGCAGATAAAGTGCTTCTCAGATAAGGTCAAGTTAAATGAGTTCATCATCACCTAGCCCTTATTATATGAAATGTTAAAGGGACTTATCTAAGAAAAAGAAGATAAAACACATGTATAGTAAAATGACAGCAAACTCATAATCATTAACAACCACACCTAAAACAAAAACAAAAACAAACTAAGCAAACAACTAGAACAGGAACAGAACCACAGAAATGGAGATTACATGGAGGGGTAGCAACAGGGGAGTGGGAAGAGAGAGGGGGAAAAGGAACAGAGAATAAGTAGCATAGATGGTAGGTAGAGAACAGACAAGAGGAGGGCAAGAATAGTATGGGAAATGTAGAAGCTAAAGAACTTATAAGTACAACACATGGACATGACTAAAGGCGGGGGATGTGGGTGGAAGAGAGTGTACAGGGTGGAGGGGAGTGAAGGGGGAAATGGGACAATTGTAATAGCATAATCAATAAAATATATTAAAAAAAGAAACAAAAAAAAAGTCAGGTAGAAAGGCAAATACCATATAATTTCACTTACACATGAGATCTAAACAAAACAAAACAAACAAAACACAACAGAAACAGACCTAATAGATACAGAGAACAAACTAATGGTTGCCAAAGGGGAGGAAGGAAGGGTGATGGGAGAAATAAACCAAAAAACCAAATACTTATTTATGATAAACTGTGTAAGTTAAATAAAAAAAGAAGAAAAAAATAAATGTGCCAGCCTCACAGTAAGTACAGAATAAATGTTGCTGTTAATATTCTTGCTTTTACTCAGGAACACTGAGGTACAAAGTTTGAATAGGGCAAAGTGGAGTAGGAAAAAAAAAAGAAATTATAGGAAATTTCAGCCAAGTACAAAATGACTAGGAAAAAAGACTAGGGGCAAGGGTTAAATATTTTTAAATGTAGAGCCGCATCTTAAACAGCTTTAGAAATATGCAAAAGTAAGCCCTGACAATTTAGAAATAATATAACTAATACATGCCTGAATGAATAGAGGGGAAAAGAAGATATAAAGTAGCTTAAATGTACTGAACACTTTTAACCCTCACCCGAGTCATTTTTTTTTTTTACCGTTTGAGAGAGACAGTGAGAGAGAGAGAGAGACAGAGAGAGAGAGAGAGGCAGGCACTGATGTGAGAGAGAAACATCAACTGCTTGCCTTCTTGTGTATACCCTGACCAGGCATCAAACCCACAACCTGGGTACATCCCCTGACTGGGAATTGAAGCTGCGACTTTTTGGTCTACGGGACGACATTCCAACCAACTGAATTACACCAGTCAAGGCCTGATTAACTTACGTTTTATAACCTGAGTCCAACAGATATCAAAACTGGTGTCAATTAATAGATGTAAAAGGACATTTAAGTGTATAAAGTTATGGTGTAAAGGATATTTAAACAGAAATACTAGAACTGAAAGTCAAAAAAAAGTTAGTGATAGAGGAGAGTAACTGACAAGGGAGGTGGAAAGAGGTGGAAGCATACTAACTTTTATTGCAAATAGTAAAAAATATTTACATACATACACACATAGTTTTTGTAGATATCAGATTCTAAGTTATATGAGGACAAGGATCTAGTTTGTCTTGCTAATCTTTGTATCCTCAGTACCCAGCATGATTCCTAGTGCATAGCAGGCTCTCCATAAATGTTTGTTAAATGAATAAATTGCCCACAAGTAGAAGTTGATTTGTTCTTCAGCTTCTTTCAACCTTAATGTTTTTTATAATAATTTATATGTGCTGTGCTAGGAGCTGGGGATGCAAAGATGAGTAAGATAGTCATCACCCTCAAGGAGCTCAGAGTACAATGATAAAAACACAAAAAATTTTTTTAATATAATGTGGGACATTCAATGAACAAAATATGCAGTTGATATTATAAAGGAATATGAAAAAGGGAGACCAAACCAAGCTGTAGTGGGTTAGAACAGATTTTCTGGAGAAAATAATACTTTAGGCTGAAGGAAGTTTTAATTTGGGTTTAAAACCTGATATATGCAAATTTGGGGATTATATGCATTTTTCCAGAGAGAGGTTCTAGGGTATTCATCAAACACTAAAAGGTTTCCATCACTCCTAAAATATTAAAATAACATTCTGTTAAAGGATGAAAAAGGATTAGGCAGGTAAAAAACAGGTGGTGGAGGTAGGACAGGGCTTTCTTTCTAGAGAGCAAAGAGCATGATTAAAGGCACAGAGTTCTTAATAGTATGGTATATACTGGGAACTACACATGGTTTGGTACTGCTGGAAGGTAAAATTCAAAGACAGAAGTGGTTAAAAATGAAGTTAGAGAGGAGGATAAGAGGACCAATGACTGAGAGTCCTGAAGGCCGCCCTAAGGAACCTGTAATCGTTTAAATGGGGAAAAGACATGGCTGGGTTTTTTTTATATGGAGCACCAGGGTGGCTACCTGGGAAACGTATTTGAAAGAAACAACATTGTAGAAAGAGAAACATTATAGGAATTTGCTGCATTAGCCCAGATGAGAGATGATAAAGGCCTGAATTTAGACATTGATGGAAAGAAGGCAACAGATTAAAGTAGTGCTTAGAAGGTAAAATCAGCAAGGAGAAATCAAGGATGAATGAGGCACCCAATTTATACAAAGAATATTGGAGAAAGAAAAGGTTTGGGAATGGGGGTGGGGGATGGGAAGATGATGAATTTACTTTTAGAAATGCTAAGTGCTCCAAGGGCCATCCAGCTCAACACAAAATACTGTGAAGGTACAGCTGAGATACACCTAATAGGTGAAACCATCAAAGTTTGTGAAATTATTCAGGAATAGTATGTAGCGTGAGAAGAGCAATATGCTAAGAAGAAAACACTAGAGGATAGGAGTAGAAAGAGACCAGGAAGGAGAAAGAGAAGGAATGGTCCAACAAATAATAGACACTAGAAGAGTGTGGTATCCTGAAACCAAGGGAATAGACTAGAGACTAGAGCACAGGTGGCAAACACAAAGCTCGTGGGCTGAATCAGGCCCTCCACCTTGTTTTATCCAGCTGGGCACCTTATTTCTACCTGGCAGCAACACCGAGCTCCTTGCCACCAGTGAAGGAGTAGTTACATTTATACAGTTTTAAAATTACATTTGGCCCTTTGAAGGCAACTGTGAGGCTGATGTGGCCCCCCCACCACGAAAATGAGTTTGACACCCTTGGACTAGAGTTTAAAGGGGTGTTAAATGAAACAGGACTGAAAAATATTCAAGATTTGGTAACTTGGAGTTCAGTGCTGACCTTAAGGAGAGCAGTTGGAATAGTGAGGTAGAGGCAGGAACCAGACTATTGGGCTGGGGGTAAGGCAACAGAGACCATAAGTAGAAATTACCCTAGGGAGAGCTAAGAATGAGAGAAAGAAAACATAAGAGTACCCTAGAGAAGAATGTGGGATAAAGGGAAAGTTTATAGGCCAAGAGGAAGAAAGCATAGATTAAGAGAGTAAACAAACATGAGAAGGAACTGATGGGCCACTGGAGGATGAGTTGATGATATTACTAATTTATCATTATTAGCAGCAGTTATCCTTTATTGACTATTTACTACATTCCAGGAACTCTAATGTCATTAGATCAGAAAAACCAGACAGGTAGGTTTGATTATTCTCATTTCTTAGAAAGTTGAGGCTTATAGAAGTCAGGCCATTTACAGTATATAGTGTCAGAATCAGGATTCAATCTAAAGTCTTTGTGACTGATTCTAAAGCTTATGCTTTTAACCACTTCACAATCAGCTGCTCCAAGATAAAAGGCACAGGTGCAGAGAATGGCGTTAAATAAGGCAGTACCTTATTTTCTAATATGGGAGGAAAGGAGTTGGGAATGGTCAGGATTATAGATTAGATTAAGAGGTGGGAAGTAGAAGATCTCACCTTTGGCCTAGCTTTTGTTGATAAAGTAGGAGGTAAGGTATTCTGCTAAGAATGAGAAGTAAGGATGAAAATAAGTGACTTAAAGGAGGGTGATAAAGATTCAGAGAAATTATGAGGGAAATGGAACAAGTAGCTGATTCAAGTCAAGAAAAAAAATGATTCAGTGAACTGATGGTGTCCATAAACTCATGGCACTGGCAATGTGCACAGTTGTATAATTTTCCACATCAGCGTGAATTAGTAGTAGAACTACAGCAATGATCTAAGTGTTTTGTGTGTAGGTAAAGGAACAAGAGGGTATGAGAAAGTAACTTGGATCTACTACGAATCCAGACCAAGAAGAAAAGGGATGAACAGATTAGAATAAAATACCCCTAGACTAGGCAGGAGACCCTTTGGCCATTATGAATCATTACCAGAGGAGACAAAATTTAGATGCCATGTTTACATGACTCATGAAGTCATGAATGAAGTTGGAGAAGTTAAGCACTTATAACTGGGAGTGATATGACAGAGATAGAGGATAAAAAAGAAAACATGATATATGAGATCACCAAAATCACTCTTAAATGGAACTTGAAACAAGGAAAAGAAAATAAACAAAATGATTTATATATATTGGGAAACGGAAAAAAAAGAGAAAAAGATCTATACTTTTAATATTTCATTGTGGGCTCCTTTCAGATTGACAAAAAAGGCTCAAGACTTTTGCACAACTAATTAAAAAAACAACTGGAGAATTTATTAAGTCCAAAATAAATATGAATGCTGGTAAAATGATATAAAACCTAAAAAACAAGCAGAAGGAAAAAAGCATTTTCAAACAGTTTTGCAAATAAAAGGTGCACAGCTTCTTATTAAAAAAGAGAGTTAATATTTTTTAAATTCTGCAGTCTTGACCTTGGGACTCAGAATGTAATTTGAAACTGATAAGTCTTATGACTGTGTAGAAGGTTCAAAACATGAGTTAGATAACAGTTGCTTTTATAAGAAAAATCACTCCTATATTGAAAATTAGTTGTAGCTTTAAAAGAAGAAAAGATAGCCACTGGCAGGACAGTTTTAGTATCTAATATGTACCAGGTCCTGGGAATAGAATGGTGGACAAGAGAGCATGGACACTGCTCCAAAGGATTTTATAATCTATGCAGGAGATAGACAAGTAATTATGAAACAGTGTGATAATGTAATTATAGTGATATTATAAGGGAAGTGGGCAAAGGTTATTGTGGAAATATGTATGGGGACATCTAGTCCAATCTGGGAGAGGCTTCTTGGATGTTCATGCTGAAATCTGTAGGAATTAGCCAGAAAGAAGCGGAGGGGTATGGGTAAAGGGTCAAGAAAGAGAACATGTTAAGGAGTAGAAGGCAGCTAGGTGCAAAATGAAATGAAAAATGGTGGGAACCAAGGCGGGAGAGGTAAGAGATAGGTCTCATCATAACAGACCCCACATACCATATTAAGAATTTGAACTTTATCCTGTGACCAAGATGTTACCTGAGGTTGACCAGCTTCAATACATGTTAATTTCAGATTTTATTTCAAATGATCTTTCAGTTCACATAAAACAGGAAACATGAGGGGCAGGTGTTTCTAGGGTAACCACACACCTCTTTAGACAGGTGCTGTTTATTAAGCAAATACAGGGTTCCGGCAGAAGTAAGGCCTGTTTGAGTATGGTTGGAAGTGTAATAATATCAGTGTAATAATTCATAGTTTTAATTTGAACATTTCACCTAAAATGTCATATGGTATGCTTGAGTGGGATATTGTTATGTTATATAACTACATGCTTATGATTTTGTAATAAAAAAGTGGCGTTACTTGTGCTGGATCCCGTATTTACTAGGCCTCTGCTATGTGCCAGCAACTGATCTAGATGCTAGGGAATAGAGCAGAAAACAAGAGAGAATATGCTGGAGCTCATGGAGTTTACTTCTAACAGAAACACAAACAATAGTGATAAATGCTAAGAAGAAATTAACAAAGGGAAATGAGATAGAAGGGGGCTGAAATAGAGGCTACTTTGATTAGGGCTTGGGAGTCAGGTAAAGCCTTCCCCAAGTGACATTTTTACCAATACCTAAAAAATGAAGTAGCCACATAAATATTTGGACACAGAACATTCCAAGCAATGGATTCTTTGGGTTTTAGTTTCTCATTTGTAAAGAGCAAGTTTGAGAATTTAATATTGCATGTGAAAGGCATGTGTGAAAGTTAAAGTATTCAATGACATAAAAGATCAGAAACCTACTTTCTTGGTTCAACTTACCAATCAATTATATCCATGTTAAAAGTCTTAGAGGATACATGCAATGTCAATTTCCTCACCAACATCCTTATTTTTATGCCAAGTGAAAAAAAAATGCTAGTTAAATATTATAATTTTTCTTGAGTTGGTACTAGGGCTAAAACTAACACTGAGCTGTCATCAAGGCATTGTACAAGAAACCTTACAGAAGAACAGCAAAAAAATTACACGTCCAGATTTTTGTACATCAATACATTTGAATATTATGCAGTCAAAAACAATAGTTATGGACATTATATAAAGGATGGTAAATTTAAAAATAAAGTTATTAGGCTGTTCCTCATTTCATACTTTCTAAAATGTTGTAATAAAAATTTTTCAAGAGACGAGGACAATGCTCTTCTCCAAAGACAGAAGCATTAGGATGAAGCAATATAAAACCTGGATCAAAAACAAAGATTTAATGTACTTTAAATCTCAAAAAGGAATTGTTTCTGTCAGTCATCACTTGAAAGAAGAACAATTAAGAAAAAGTACTTTACATGCTCCTGTACAGCAGACACACTCTTTCTTGGGTGGAGCACTTCCCTATGTGCAGTAGCAGCTGGTGGGGAGAGAGGGTCAGTGGAGGGGGTCCAGGGGGAAGGAGGGGAAGAAGCAATCGTCTCATCCTATGGATTCTCTCTTGATCCACCCTGTGGAACTTATACCTTGTTGAGGATTCAGCTGCCTTGCCCAGGGTGTAGAGGTCTGGAAAGACTCAGGGAGTGTCAGTGACTGAGTTATATGGTTCTGGGATAGAGGCCATTGTCCCCACTTTCCCATGAACCTGACTGGTGCTTCACTTGCACTAGAACCACCCCCCAGGCTCTGGTGGCCCCACCTGCCCAACTGCTAGAGACTCCACCCTGCTGAGGTCCAGGTAAAATTTGGGACAGACTGAGTTGTGTGGCTATAGGGCAGGAGCCACAACCCCCACCTGTCACAAAGCCTGACTGGCACCTCCCCCTCACTGGAGATCCACTAGCCTTATCCTCCTGGTCTTTGGTGGCCCCATCTTGCTGGGCTCCATCTCCTCCCCAGCAGAATATGGGACAGACTGAGTAATGGAGCTCTAGGACAGGGGCCATTTTTCCCTTGCATGCCTGACTGGAGCAGAGCCCTCCCTTCACATGGCCAAGTATTGGTTTGTTTGGGCCTGATAAAAACAGCTTGGCTTCACCCTGTCAACTCCCTGAGACCCTTGCCTCAACACAAACATGTGTGAGCACCCAGCAGGTAGCAGCTAGACTTGGTATATCTGGGGACATCTGCCAAGTAGCCTCAGATCTAGCACTGGCACCAAGTTAGAACCTGAATCAATCTGGTGAATACCACTTTTCTTTACTTGTTGACTCACTGAAAACCTACCTCATGTGACTTGAATATTGCTAGAGGCTGTTTCAGTGACTGCCCCTAACAGGGAGATGGCAGGTAGAGGCAGGCAGAGGTAGGTCTTAGGTTGTATTGGGACTTTTCCTGACCTGCCCTCAGGACTGGTGCTGGTAAAAGCTGGCCTTGGTGCACAGCCTGGTTCTTCCCATACACACCCAGCCCAGAGAAAGCAGCACAAACTGTGGATTGCTTGTAGTGCCAAACAAGTTGCCCAGGGCCAGTCATAGGCACATTGGTCTGCACTGGGGTCCCTCACAAAAGGCCCAGAACAAACACACCTAGTGGCCAGCTTCAGACAACATCAGTGCAAGATCCAATAAACTTCACAAGTAGCATATCCAAGGGACATATGAGCAGGCACTAGATCCTGCTGAGGTGAATTCCACATTGTAGAGTAGCACCTACATAGCACCTTGAACATTGTGGTCAGGGTTGAGCCTTATATGAGCCATTCTGAGGGTCAATCCCACTCATGAATGGGCCAATAGCAATAAAGACTCGATTATAACAGGAAGGCCCATATAACCCACACAAGGGGCATTCCTGGAGCACCCAGCATAGGTAGGTGATCAGAGACTGTATACATGGATCCCACAAAATACCTACTATATAAAGTCATCCCACCAAGATTGAGAGTCATAGCAGCCCTCCCTAATACATAGAAACAAACAGAAAGAGGTAGCCAAAATGGAAAGACAAAGAAATATGCCCCAAGATATGGAAGTACGCCAAGTGTCCATCAGTAGATGAGTGGATAAAACTACTATGGGATATTTATCCAATGGAATACTATTTGGCTGTAAAAAAGAAGAAACTTTTACCCTTGTGATAGTATGGATGGACCTGGAGAAAGTTATGCTAAGTGAAATAAGCTTTGTAGAAAAACAAAGTACCACATGATTTCACTCATATGTGGAACCTAAGGAACAAACTGAACAAACAAGGAAAATGGGGACTGACTGATAGATGGAGAGCGGGATGACAGCTAGTGTGGAGGGACTGATCGAAAAGGAAAAAGGACCCATGGACATGGACAACAGTGTGGTGATTGCTTGGGGGGAGGGAGTATAAGAGGACTAAATGATAATAAAAAAATATACAAGAAAGAATAAATCAAAAATGAAAAGAAAGAAACATGGCCCGAATGGTGAACAGAAGAAAGCTCCAGAAAAAAAAGGATAAATGAAATGCAGGCAGGCAAGCAATATATCTGATATAGTGTTCAAAGCAATGGTTATTAAGAATACTCAGCATGAAATAGGACATAAAAACCATAAAATAGGACCAGAAAGAAATGAAGAATACAATACATGAAATGAAGAATACACTGAAATAAACAAACAGTAGGTTAGATGAAGCAGAGGATAAAATGAGTGATTTGAGGGACAAAGTAGAAAAAACACCCAATAAGAGCAGCAAAAAGTAAAAATAATTGAAATAATGAAAATAGTTTAAGGGATTTTTGGAACAAGATAAACTGTAACAACATCAGCATCACAAGGGTACCAGAAGAAGAGAGAGAGCGAGAGCAAAGGATTCAGAACCTATTTGAAGAAATCGTAACCCCAAACTTCCCTAACCTGGTGAAGAAAAAAGACATACAAGTCCAGGAAGTGCAGAGTCACAAACAATATGAGCCCAATGAGGCTCATACCCAAACATCATAATTAAAATGGCAAAAGTTAAAGACAAATAGATAATCTTTTCTCTATTGTTTTGACAAAGAAAAAAGCAGCAAGAAAAAGAAAGTTATTTACCTACAAGAGAGATCCCATAAGACTGTTAGCTGACTACTTAACAGAAACATTTTAGGCCAGAAGTGAATGGCATGAAATATTCAAAGTGATGAAAAGAAAGGACCTACAGCCAAGACTACTTTAGTGAGCAAGGCCCTCATTTAAAATTAAAGGAGAAGTAAAGAGCTTCACAAACAAGAAAATGCTAAAGGAGTTTGTTACCACCAAACCAGTATTACAAGAAATATTAAAGAAAGTAAGAATGAGGAGAAGGAGGATAGTGAGGAAGGAGATAGATAAGGACTGGGAAGAAGAAGGAGTAGAAAAAGAACGAGAAGAAAAATATAAAGAAGACGAAAAAGAAGGAGGAGGAGGAGAAGAGGAAAACAGAGGAACATAGCTAGAAGAATAAAATGGCAATAAATACATTCCTATCAATAATAACTTTAAGTATAAATGGCTTAAATTCTGCAAAAGACTTAAGCTGGCTGAATGGATAAGAAAACAAGACCCATATACGTGCTGTCTAAAAGAGACCCACCTGATAACAAAGGATACACACAGACTAAAAAAGTAAAGGACTGAAAAAAGATATTTCATGTAAATGGAAAGGAAAAAAAAGCTGGGTTAGCAATACTTATATCTGACAAAATAGACTTTAAAACAAACTATAATAAGAGAAAATGGACACTACGTAATCATAAATGGAAAAATCCAACAAGAGGATATAACCCTAGTAAACATTTATGCACCCAACATAGGAGCACCTAAATATGTAAAGCATATCATGATGGACATAAAGGGAGAGACTGACAGTAATATACTCACAGTAGGGGATTTTAACACCCTATTGACATCAGTGGATAGATCTTCCAAACAGAAAATCAACAAGGAAATGGAGGCCTTAAATGACACACATGATCTGATAGATTTAATGGACATCTTCAGAGCATTTCACCCCACAGCAACAGAATATACATTCTTTTCAAGCACACATGGAATATTTTCTAGGACAGACAACAAGGTAGGGCACAAAACAAGTCTCAGTAAATTTCAGAAGACTGAAATCATATCAAGTATCTTCTCTGACTACAATGGTATGAAACTAGAAATCAATCTTAAGAAAAAAACCTGGAAACTATCAAAGATATGGGGGCCAAATAACATGTTACTAAATAATAAATGGGTTAACAATAAGATAAAAAAAAAAGAAATAAAAGGTACCGGGAAATGAATGAAAATGAATACATAACCGCCCAAAATGTATGGGACATAGTGAAAGCAGTCCTAAGAGGGAAATAGCATTACAGGCCTATCTCAAGAAACAACAAATGAATATAGCATTACAGGCCTATCTCAAGAAACAACAAAAATCTCAAATAAACAATCTGTTTATATGTAAAGTAACTAAAAAAGGAACAACAAAGCCCAAAGTAAGTAGAAGAAAGGAAATAATAAAGATCAGAGTTGAAATAAAAAAAAAAGAGTCTAAAAATATACATAAGATCAATCAATGAAACCAAGATCTGGTTTTTTTTGAAAAGACAAACAAGATTGACAAAACATTTACCAGACTCATCAAGAAAAAAAGAGAGAGGACCCAATAAATAAAACCAATAATGAAAGAGAACTAACAACTGATACCAAGGAAGTACAAAGGATTGTAAGAAAATATTACAGACAACTGTATGCCAACAAATTGGACAATCTGAGTGAAACAGATAAATTCTTAGAACATGCAATCTTCCAAAACTGAATCAGGAATAATCAGAGAATCTGAACAGACAGATTACAACTAGTGAAATTAAAGAAGTAAATGAAAAACTTCTCAAAACAAAAGCCCTGGATTGGATGCCTTCACAGGTGAATTTTACCAAACATTCTGAAAGGAACTAACACCTCTCCTCAAACTATTCCAACAAATTGAAGAGGGAAGACTCCCAAACTCATTTTATGAGGCCAGCATTATCCTAATTTCAAAATCAGACAGACACAACGAAGAAAGAAAATTATAGGCCAATAACCCTGATAAACATAGATATTAAATTTCTTAGCAAGATATTAGCAAACTGAATCCAGCAATACATTAAAAAGATCATCCACCATGATGAAGTGGGATTAATCCCAGGGATGCAAGGCTGGTACCATATTTTCAAATCAATAAATGCACAAAATGAGGGATAAAAAAAATCACATGATCATATAAACAGATGCAGAAAAAGCATTGGATGAAATTCAGCAGCCATTTATGATAAAAATTCTCAGCAAAGTGGGAAGAGAGGAAACACACCTCGATGTAATGAAGACCATATATGACCAACTAACAGCCAACATAATACTCAAGGGGTGAATACTGTAAGTGTTTCCCTTAAGTAAGGGAACAAGACAGGGATGTCCACTCTTGCCACTTTCATTCAACATAGTACTGAAAGTCCTATTCAATCAGACAAGAAGAAATATAAAGTATCCAAACTGGAAAGGAGGAAGTAAAACTGTCATTATTTGCAGATGACATGATACTGTTTATTGAGAAATCTAAAGATTCCACCAAAAACTACTAGAACTGATAAATTAATTTCATAAAGTAGTAGGGTAAAAAATAAATATCCAGAAATCAGTTGCACTTCCATACACTAATAATGAACTATTGGAAAGGAAACCAAGAAAACAATCCCATTTACAATTGCATCAAAAGAATAACTAGAAATAAATTTAACCAAGCTTTTACATAAAAGATCTGTACTTGAAAAAATTATAAGACACTGAAGAAAGCAACTGAAGGTACAAATAAGTGGAAGCATATACTGTGTTCATAGATATGATGAATTAGTATCATTAAAATGCCTATATTACCCAAAGCAATCTATAGATTCAACACAATTCCTATCAAAATACCCATGGTGTATTTCACAGAACTAGAACAAATATTTCAAAAATTTATATATTATCACAAAAGACCCCGGATAACCATATTTATCTTGAGAAAGAATAATAAAGTTGGAGAAATCATGCTACCTGATATCGAACCATACTACAAGATTGTAGTAATCAAAATAGCATGGTACTGGCATAAAAACAGACATATAGAGCAATGGAACAGAACAGAGAGCCCAGAAATAAATCCATGCCTTATGGTCAATCAATATTTGACAAAGGAGGCAAAAAACAGACAATGGGGTAAAGCCAGTGTATTCAGTAAGTGGTGCTGGGGAAATTAAACAGATATATGCAAAAAATGAAACTAGACTACCTTCTTACACCGTGCTCAAGAATAAACTCAAAATGGATTAAGGACTTAAATATTAGATTCAAAACCATAGAAATTCTAAAAGAAAACATAGGCAGTAAAATCTTGGATATTTCTTATAGCAATAGTTTTTCTGATGTAGTGCCTCAAGCAAGGGAAACAAAAAATTAAAGAAATGGGACTACATTAAACTAAAAGGTTTTTGCACAGCAAAGGAAATCATCAAAGAAATGAAAAGAGAATCCACTAAATGGGAGAACATATTTACCAAAGATATATCTGATGAGGGGTTAATATCCAAAATTTATGAAGAACTTATTCAACTCAACACCAAAAAACCCCATAGAATCCAACTAAAAATGGGCAAAGGACCTCAATAGACACTTCTCCAAAAGGACATACACATGACCAATATACATACGAAAAGATACTCATTGTTACTAATTGTCAGAAAAATGCAAATAAAACCACAATGAGATACCACCTCATATCTGTCATAATGGCTATCATCAATAAATCCACAAACAAGTGCTGGCAAGGACATGGAAAAAGGGGAACCTTTTTGCACTGTTGGTGGGAATGCAGATTGGGACAGCCACTGTGGAAAGCAGTATAGAGATATGTCAAAACATTTAAAATGGATCTGTCTTTTAACCTAGTGATCCCACGTCTTGGAATATAGCCAAAGGAATCCAAAACACTAATATGAAAGAATATAAGCACTCCTATGTTCATTGCAGCATTATGTACAATAGCCAAGATATGGAAGCAGCCTGAGTGCCCATCAGTAGATAACTGGATAAAATAACTACAGGACATTTACACAATGGAATACTACTCAGCCATAAAAAAGAAAAAATTGCCCTTGTGACAACATAGATGGACCTGGAGAACATTATAGCCATCAAAAAAAAAAAGAAAGACAAATACCACACAATTGCATTCATATATGGAATCTAATGAACAAACTGAACTAATAAGCAAAATAGGACAGATTCATAGAGAGCAGGATTACAGCTAAGGAAGGATGGGGGGAAGTTAGGGGGTACAGAGATTAAGCAAAAAGAAAAAGGGACTCATGGACATGGCATCAGTGTGGTGATTGTGGGGTGAGGAGGGGATAAGGGTACTAAATTGTAATGGAATAAAATTTTTTTAATTCCAAAAAAATTAAAAATGGAACTGCCATATGTTCCAGTGATTTTACTTTTGGGAATATACCTGAAGGAGCCCAACACACTAATTCAAAGGAATATATGCACCCTCATGTTCATTGTGCATTATTTACAAGAGCCAACATTTGGAAGCAGCCCAACTGTCCATCAGTAGATGAGTGGGTAAAAAAGCTGTGGTTCATTTACACATTGAAATAGTACTTGCTTGTAAAATAGAAAGAACTCTTACCCTTCGTGACATGGATGGACCTGGAGAGCATTATGCTAAGTGAAATAAGCCAGTCAGACAAACACAAGTGCCATAGGATTTCACTCAAATGTGGAATCTAATAAACAAAACAGACTCATAAAGAACAGACTGACAGCTGTCAGAGGAAAGGGAGGTTGCTGGGATTTGTGAAAAAGGTGAAGGGATTAAGCAAAAAGCAAACAAGCAAACAAACAAGCAAACAAACCAAAAAACCAAAAACCCCTCTTAGACACAGATGATATTATGGTGATTACCAGAAGGAAAGGCGGATCTGGGGAGGTAGAAGAGGGTATAGGGGGATAAATATTGATGGAGGAGACTTGACTTGGGTTGGTGAATACACAATATACAGATGATGTATTATAAATTGTACACCTGAAACCTACATAATTTTATTAACCAATTGCACCCAAATAAAAGTAAAAAAATTTTTAAAGTACTTTAAATGATTTGAAAAATGGAGGGGAGGAAGATACACAATTAGATAGTCTGAGCTTCTCCAAATATTAAGAGTTGGCCAACAAATACTTACCGAGTGCTTGCACTTGAGGGGGGATACAGCTATGAACAAGGCAGGATCTCAATAAATAAATTCATAAACAAATACCTAAATGATATCAGTGCTTTGATGAATGCTATAAAGAAAATAAAATGGAGTAACTCAACGAATGACATAGTACAAGCAAGAGGCTTACTAGACGAAGCTTTTATAGAGCAGGGACAGTGTCTTATTTGTTTGTACCCTCAGAGCTTTATATAAATTCATTGACGGTACGAATGAATGAAGGTGGCTAATCGGGAAGAAAGGAGTGCCAGAAAAAGACCTGAAAAGCACAACCGCAAACAGGATAAAGAATGTGTTAACGTCACACTTTGAAGATCTCTCAAGCGGCGGGGGCAAATTCCTCCACACCCGGATTCAGTATTTGACAACTAACCAGCAAAGCTCCTAGCTGAACCCAGGAGCCAGCACCGATGGGCCTGCTGCGCACTCTGCGCCGGGAAGCACACTTCCCCTCAATTCATGGGTCAGGGTCTCAGTCCAGAAGCTTCGGAGTGCTTTGGGGACAGCTCCCTTCTCTCAAGGCACAGGCTCTGCGCGTTGAGGCCACCTGCCACTTGACCCCTTCCAAAAGTAGACATGAAAGCAGAGGGTAGAGTGCGGTGGAATGGAGGCTTAGCTGGGGGTGCCTACTACCGTAGGCCGCCTCCGGCCCACAGGCGGAGAGCACAGTACGCAGCAAATTCCACACCCTCCCCAAGTTCCGGGAACAGACGAGGCGGGCGCAGGCCGCGAGCAAGGAGAGCGGCACATGGGTCAGCTTGCATCACGGAGGCCGCGAGAAGACAATTCTGAAAAATGAGTCTGAGGGGCCCTGGGGCAGTAGGCAGTGGCTCACCTGGGAGGTAATCATGATGCTGGAGTCTATTAGGAAACTCATAGCGAAATGTAGGGAGAGGATGTACCATCACTTTCCACTCCCCGAGGCCATAGCAACTCGGACCGCCAGCCATCTTACACAGGTGGCCTCCGACCCGGGCCTACGTACCGAAGCTGTCAGCACGACGCCATCAAGCTGCGCCCTAGCCAGCCAATCAGCGTCTAGACCCAGTGCTTCCCCGCGATAGGAGTGGGCGGGGCGTATGCGAGTGGCCCGAAGCTGAGGCCGAGGGGTGGGGCCAGGGAGACCCTGTTTTGGAGGCGGGTTTTGATTAGAGGTGTCCTAGCTAAAATGGAAGGGTTAAGGTACCGTGGTCTCAAAATCCAGCAGCAAGGTAGTATTTCTATTTCTGAGGCTGATGGAGGTGGCGCCTGACTTAATATCTTATTTTAAGTGGTAGTTCCATTTTGTAATGGTTATAGTGGTCATAGCTAATAAGATGAAATTAAAAATAATGATTATTATAATGAGACGGTAATTAAGGCATTGTGTTCTAAATGTTACAACTTATACTTGGCTCCACTAACAGCTGCGTAATTAAGGTGAGTGAAGAGTGGAAAGGCAGTTGAGTGTTTTTTTTTAAAGCAAATATAGCTAACCAAGTAAATTTCTGATGTGATGATAACGACAACGACAACAACAACAACAAAGCCCATCATCTCTAGCAAGGGAGTGGTAATCTTGTTCTAGGGATCTATTGGACCACACTTGGAGTACTGCATTCTTTGTACCACACTTTTAAGAGACACATTGACATATTGGAGCATTCTCACAAGTGAGCCACCAGATAAGGACAAATGAAGGAAATTGCAGGAAAATGACAATTATGTGAAAGAATGGGTAGAACTGTTATGGCCCCAAGACATATTTGTAGAACGGAGTACAGGAAGTGAAGTGAAGATAAATTTTAACTCAAAATGAGGAATAACTCTTTTAAGAGTCTGAAGATGAGTTATTTTAGAAACTAGCCCCTCCTCCTGACCATGTTGGAGCTGCTCAAATTTAGACTGAATCACTACTTCAGCCAGTCAGTACTCATTTCATGAAGGCTTAATGCACTGCTGTGGGGTTTATCCCTTCCCACCTGGGAACTTGTTAGTGCTTGTAGTCCATGAAGTGTCATAGTCCTAGAAGCTGGCTGTAGCTGAGAACAATCACCCACTGAGGGAATGGCTGTAATCAAAGCTGCTTTAAATATTTAGAAGCACAGCCTTGAGTCTCTCTTCTGTCTCTCTTTTTTAGTATTGAATTCTGCCACTCTAAGCAGCCCAAACTACCTGTCAGGTGTTCAATCCCTGATCCAGAAGGCCAGGGAGCAGCAGAGGCAGTCCTACTATGGAAAAGTCTTAAACCAGAGAACTTTGTGTCCCTGGCTACATTTATCAAGGAAGCACATATATAGTGTGTAGGTGTTTAGCTACATATAATGAGTTAAAACTCATCTAACTGAGATTCAAGGTCATGTGATAGTACAAAATGCTGGGAGAGCCTTTCAAGACAAACAGCTTACCTTGGTGGCTTACTGGAGTTCATGGTGGGGATCAGTGTGTCAGTGAATCTGGTAAAGCAGAGAACAATATGCAATCCTGCTAGCCCCAGGAATGTACAAGTCTTTGAATGACACCATTTAGGATTCTCCCTACTGTAATGCCTGTGTCCAGGTCAAGGACAAGCCTGGTTGGTCCAATAAACTGCTGCCTCCTGCTTTTGATTGCAGATGTCTCTAGAAACCTTCACATTAGATTAGTGTCCAATTGACTCTCCCTTTAAAGCAGGTCTCTTTCCTGGTGGTGGTGGACATTGTCACCAAAATGGCTTGTCCTCCCATCCCTATCCCTGGTACTGTGGTACTATCCCTAGTACTCCCAATCTACTCTAGTTGCTGCTATCCTGTTCAATAGTGAGATATTCTGCTTCTGTCCATGGGCTATCAAGCCATCTGGGCTCTGAATGAGCTGCCAGTTTGGGTCCCATTTTCCAAGGATGCTTTCTTAAATATTTTATGTTCATAACTACCATTGATTTAGGGATTGTTTACCATTGATCTAGAGATTGACAGCCAGACAGCCAAGTAGATCTGCTGTTAAAGTACCTAGTGACAACATTATCAATGTTTCCCTTGGGCCAGTGTTTACTCACATCAATTCACTCTTTTTCATATTAATTATAGTGTTAATATCACCTGTATTCTCTCATATTCTAGCACCATCCACATCCTGACAGCTAACTATATTCCTTTCTTCCTCAAAATTCATACAAAAGACTGGGCCCAGGAGTTGACACTAACACTAGATCCCTAGGAAATGCCTAGCACTTCTCTATGCACATATATAATCACCTGATCATGTCAGTGGCTGGATAACATCTGTTAAGAATTTTCTTTAAAAACTTTTATTGTGATATAGAAGGAGATTCACATGCAGTTGTAAGTTTGGAATCTTTTGAGATATGACATTGAAATATATTGCAATTCCATGGCATCGTAATCCAGCTCCCTCCATCCACATACAGCCATCCTATCATGGAGTTTTCTTTGTTTTGCCAGGTTCACTGAGACCTTGAATCCCCCATATAGCCCAGTAAGCCAGAAAACCCCAGATATTCAGAGGGGAGGTACTTACCTCCCAATGGTCCTGTGGATAGCTTCTATACTTGCTACTTAGGAAGTGTATAGGGTCTGTTTTCTCAAAGCACGGTGCCCTCACTGCTTGGGGAGCTTGTTTAAAATTTAGAATCATGGGCCCTAAAGCAGACCAGTGGACTTGGGATTTCTGAGGGTGGCTCCCAGGAATTTTTAACAGTTTCTTAGGAGATTCTTATAGACATGGACAGGGATGGAAGACTGTGAGAACCTGCTTCCCACCTCAAAGGCTTCTTAGAATGAGTCAGGATATTCACACTGGGGAAAAGTCAATTCTGATTTGCCTGGAGAAAGGTGACTACAGCCAGAGTGATGATAGCTGTGCTCTGGGCTTTTTCTTCTTCTTTCTTCTTCCTTTCCTTTCCTTTCTCTTTCCTTTCCTTTTCCCCTTCCCCTCCTCACCTTCTCCCCCTCCTCCTCCTCCTCCCCTCCCTCTCCTCCTCTCCCCCGCTTTTCTTCTCTTGCTCCAGGCATGCTCACTTTGTAGCCTGAGCACAGCCTAACAACCACTTGTGCTTTGGCTCAAAAAACTCCCCTAGCCTCATCTTTGAGTCTAATTTGAACTTCTTTCCTAGTAGGCCCCCACTCTTTCAGTCCTTAGCTGTGCACTTTAGTTCTTTCCTCTTACACAGCCTCATTTTGGACATATTGACCTTGGTGCTCACCTGGTATGCTCTTATGATGCCCTATCCTGGGTCTTGATTGATTCAGATAAGTTAGAGTTAAACTCTGAATCAAGTGCTTGGTTGTTCTTGAGGCCATATACCCGAGGAATGAAGAAGCATTAAATAGTTGTGTGTCCCTGTGCAAATAACTTAACTCTCTGTACCTTATTTTCCTCATTTAAAAAATAGAGATAAGTGCCCTGGCTGACGTAGCTCAGTGAATTGAGCGCAGGCTGTAAACCAAAGTGTTACAGGTTCGATTCCCAGTCAGGCCACATACCTGGGTTGCAGGCCACGGCCCCCAGCAACCGCACATTGATGTTTCTCTCTCTCTTTCTCCCTCCCTTCCCTCTCTAAAAATAAATAAATAAAATCTTAAAAAAATAGAGATAAATAAAGTAGCTTATCTGATGAAATTATTATGAGGAATAAGTAAGTAATATACTTAAAACTATGGGTAAACTGAGTACTTTATAGTGAATATGAAGTAATTTTTATCCATTATTATTATGAATTTCCATTCAGAGTTTTCCTTCATTACTAATCATTTAAGTGTATATTTAAATTTTTTGGTTGCCAGTTATTCAAAAGTGGAAAGGCTGATGACTCTATATTTCCCAAATTTGGAGAGACTCAGAGGCATTATTTAAAAATATAATGTAAAATTTTTCCCATTTATTAAAACTCATTTCCTACTAATAGTCTCATGCAGACTTAACTTGATCCATATAATTTGTGAATAAATGGGAAGAATACATAGAATAAAATTTAAAATTAAATATATAAATCGAAAGTCATAAATAAAAATGGAAGATGTACATGCTTTTTCATAAGAACTTTTCTGAACTTCTCCACACTTAAATTTGGGTGTCCTGCCCACTGGGCCTGGGCAGAACCAAAAGATCTGCTTACTTCCCCATCACTTAGTGCTCCAGAACTAACCTCTTCTCAGGATAACTAACAGTGGGAACATTTCCTCATTTTAGAGAAGCCCCCACCTTTACCAACGGTGAGATTTACCACCATGACTGGTCAGATGACCACAAAGGAGCTGAATACTGGCATATTTCCAAAACCTGGGATATTCATTCCTATTCTTGGTTACTCAGTTACATACCCATACCCAGGCACATGTACTTTTTCATTTCCCCCAAATGGATATAATGAGTAAAATGTTTTGCTAAATGCTGTTTCACTTAGAAATATATCATAAACATTTTGTCATGCTGAAGATTTTACATTTTTATTGACTCAATAATATTCACCATATGGTTATACCACGATTTGTTTAACTAATCTGCTTTTTTTTGTTTGTTATAATAAAATAATATCATGGTGAAAAATTTGGCTCACAAGAAACACTTATTCAAGCCTTCAAGTTTCTCTGGACAAGGGTCAGTCACTGTGTCTGTAACATAGGAAATATTAACATTCCATTACATATCCATTAAGTTAGACTTAAAAATTATGTTCAGGTCCTCTGTATTTTTGTATTCTATTTATTTGTTAAGGACTGAAGGAGGGCTATTAAAATCTCTTACTACTACTATATTTCTGTACATAATCTCCTTATATTTCTGAGAACTTCATATGGTCTGATGCCTTATTTTTCAGCACAAAATGATTCATATTATGTCTTTGTTGCACATTATATTTTATATTAATAAAAATAAATAGTTTGGTTTGGTTTAATAATTCTTCCCTCCTATTTTGTATGTCTGGATGTCTGGTTTTTACCCCCACATTGTTTTTTGCTATATCAACTTTATATTCTTTAATTTTTTTCCTTAGTACTCTGGCATACATTTTATTTTAAAATAACACATGCAGTTTTTCTAACTAACATAATTAAGATGATATCTTTGTAAGTTAAGAATATTGGGGATGTCTACTTCTTCATATTTCTCTTTTCTTACTCCCTCCACCTCACACAGTTCCCAAGTTTATGTCAGTATAATCTGTAGCTTTAAGCCTTAATTTTAAAAAAGTTACTATGTGTTAAGGATTATTTATGACACTTGTATTGTGTCTGTAACTATACTTACTGTAGTTATGTTTAATTGATTTTTATACTTAATGCCTTTGGTATTCACCACCAGTGTCTTTCATACTTTATGTTCTTGAATTCTGTTTTTAAAAATATATTTTACTGATTATGCTATTACAGTTGTCCTATTCCTCCCATTTATTCCCCTCCACCCTGTGTACCCCCTGCCACCCGCATTCCCCCTTTAGTTCATGTCCATGGGTGCCCCCCATATGTTCATGTACGTATAAGTTCTTCGGCTTCTACATTTCCTATACTATTCTTAACCTTCCCCTGTTTATCTTCTATCTATCATTTATGCTACCTATTCCCTGTACCTTTTCCCCCTTTCTCCCCACCCACTTCCCCACTGATAACACTCCACATGATCTCCATTTCTGTGATTCTGTTCCTGTTCTAGTTGATTGCTTTGTTTTTGTTTTAGGTTTAGTTGTTAATAACTGTGAATTTGTTGTCATTTTACTGTTCATATTTTTTATCTTCTTTTTCTTAGATAAGTCCCTTTAACATTTCATATGATAAGGGCTTAGTGATAATGAACTCTTAACTTGACTTTATTTGGGAAGCACTGTATCTGCCCTTCCATTGTAAATGATAGCTTTGCTGAGAGACTAATCTTAGATGTAGGTCCTTGCCTTTCAGGGCTTTGAATACTTCTTTTCAGCCCCCTTTTGCCTGTAAGATTTCTTTTGAAAATTCAGCTGACACTCTTACAGGCACTCCTTTGTTAGGTAACTCTCTCCTTTTCTCTTGCTGCTTTTAGGATTCTCTCTTTGTCTTTGATCTTGGGTAACTTAATTATGTGCCTTGGTGTGTTCCTCTCTGGATCCCATTTCTTTGGGACTCTCTGGGCTTCCTGGACTTCCTAGAAATCTATTTCCTTTACCGGATTGTGGAAGTTTTCCTTCATTATTTGTTCAATAAGTTTTTAATTTCTTGCTCTTGTGCTCCTTCTGGCACCCCTGTGATTCAGATATTGAAATGTTTCAGGTTGTCCCAGAGAATTCTCAGCCTTCAATTTTTTTTGGATTCTTGTTTCTTCATTCTGATCCAGTTGGATGTTTATTTCTTTCTTTTGTTCCAAATTGTTGCTTTGAATCCTGGTTTCCTTCTTGTCACTGTTGGTTCCCTGAATATTTTGCCTTGTTTCATTTTGGGTATTTTTCATTTATTCTTTCTTTTTTCGACTAAGCTTAATCAGTTCTGTGAGCATTTTGATTACCAAGGGCTTTAAATTCTCCATCAGATAGGTTGTCTATGTCCTCATCGTTTAGTTCTCTTTCTGAGGTTTTGCTGTGTTCTTTCATTTGAGTGGTATTTCTTTGTCTTGGCGCAGCTGATAGGTTGTAAGGGGATGGGCCTTAGGTATTGACCCAGGCAGGGCAACCCTCTTTGCTGTGCTGCCTGTGTGGGAGGGGCCAGAGAGGGAACAATGCAGCTTGCCTGCTTGTCTCTAGTGCACTTTCCAACAGACTCTCATGTCAGACTGGAAGTATGTCTCACCTCGACAACCTGAGCCACAGTCAGCTCTGAGTCTCAGTTTTCCACTTAAGTCAGTCTCTCCCTCGCAGCTCTGCAGAGCTGGGCAGTCAGCCCCACCCCTCAGCCACCTCCTTGCAGTTTTTCTAAGTTGTCCTCGGCCTGTATGGTCTGCCTTACTGGTCTGGTTGTTCTGGTTGACTTTTTCTCAATTCCTTGGTTGTTGGAGTTCCATGCAGTTTGATTTTCTGGTGTTTTTGGTTGTTTATTGACTTTAGATTGGTTGTTACCCTCCTTTTGGTTGTGTGAGGAAGCAAAGGGGTTCTACCTATGCCTCCACCTTGGTCGGAACTTCTCGGTTTATTTTCACCTGCAATGAGTAACTTGAACTGTTTCTACAGTTCTCATTCACATGGAAAAGAATAAATTCTATTCTTTTCCTCTTCCCATAAGGCCAAATAAGCATATGTAGTTTTTGATTTTTCTTGAAGTTTGTGTGATAAAGAGAAGGATCAAATCTCAAATGATAAGGAGAGTTTTCATGTGCATTCTGAATCAGATACTCCTCTTTTCTACCCAATTGTTTGCTGGAGTTGACTTGTACTGGCTTGTAAATGTCATTTGCTAAATTTCCTGAAATTTTGTGAGCTAGTTGTTAAATTCAGTCATTATTAACAATTAAATTACATAAACTTTAAAAAAATGAAATACAGCCCTGGCTGGCGTAGCTCAGTGGATTGAGCACGGGCTGGGAACCAAAGTGTCCCAGGTTCGAATCCCAGCCAGGGTACATGCCTGGGTTGCAGGCCATAACCCCCAGCAACCACACATTGATGTTTCTCTCTCTCTCTCTATCTCCCTCCCTTCCCTCTCTAAAAATAAATAAATAAAATCTTTAAAAAAATGAAATACATAGGTAATAAATACTGAAAGCCCTTTAACTCTTTATTTTACTATTGTCACACAGGAGCTCTAAACCAGGGAGCTGCTTAAGTGTTCATGATATTTGGAAAAAAACACGTGGAGAACTAGCAGTTGTGGATATGCTGTTTATTACTCACATTACAATGGCAGTGGGTTGGTGCGAGAGAGACCATACCTCCTGAGTCTGAGGCTCAGGATTACTGGGTCATTGTAAGAGTCCCAGACAAAGGCAGTAATGGGTCCATGTTGCACAAACCTACTTGTGGCCCAGAGTTACATTACATCAGTGTTTATGTGCAGAAGGAAAAGGTCAAGAAGCAGTCAGTGGACAAGAAGCCACTGCCAAGAGGGTATAAGGCTGGAATTAAAATTCACTTCCAAAAAAATACACATTCTTTCTGGCCAGGGGCCCTCTGATAAGCCCTCAGTCATGGGAGCGGGAAGGGCCATGTCCATTGACCCCACAACTATTACCCATGCTCCTGTGGTTATTTATATCTATTGTATGGTGGAAATATTTTATAATGTTGTGCCACTCCACATCTCTTTCCATCTCTGTATTCAGTGACATTATGTTGGTAGCTTGAAATTGGTGATGGTGGGAGAATTTACAACAAGGAAATTGGCACACACTACAAACGAGTCTTTTTACTCTGGAGTGAGCTGGTTCTTAAATGTTTACCATCATACTACTCTCTCCCTCACCATACCCCAGTCCTCTTGTCTCCCAACTCTATAATTTCAGAGGACAAGTAACCAGAAGCTCGGCAGATTCTTTACAGTCTAGCTTGGCTGACAGGTCAAAAGAAAACAGAAAGATGGTAAAAAGTCAAGCTAGTTTTAACTGTTGTGTAATACTCTAACATGTGATTATTAGCTCTGGCATAAGGATGTGGAAGATTGAAGAATTCAGGATACAATCCCAACAATGGCTCTCTCTTTTGTCAGAGATTTCCCCAGAAGTTCGTTATGACTGTGTTTCTTACCCAAATCTTTACTAATCCTATTTAGTAAAAAAGATTTTAAAAAATTGGATTTTAAAAATAGATTTTAAAAAATTGCAGAAAAAGGCAGTGGAGCTATTTTTTCCTACAGGAAAATTTATGAGTTCTTCCAGAATTCCCTTTGTGTGCTCTGGAGGACTTTTAGAAAGCAGTGGAGCTTGAGCCTAGAGTATATCTTACCTGGTGGCCACTGCCACAGGGGAACTCCACTCTTACCGACTTTGGGAACTGTGATGTCTAGGGCAGTGGAGAGTATCTTGCCTTTCATAAAAATCTTTCTTTCCTCTTATTGTTATGGGAGAAACTCTCAGAAACTTGGTTCTTCTCTCTGATGCAGTAAAGTAAAAATTAGAGGCCAGAGAGCCTACTAACATGCAAGCAAAGTTTATTAATGCTAAGTTCTAATAGGAAATCAAAGCAAGGGCGGCAAAAGGCTGGGTGGCCAGCACCCAGATAGCCAGAGGCCAGGTGACCAGAGGCTGGGTGGCCAAAAGAAGTGGACAGAGCCCCCTCTGGCCCAAGCCTGGCTGGCCAGGGGTCTACCACGTGGCAACGGAGCCACAAGGCCAATTGAAGAGGCCAAGAGAGAGTCCTTTGTTCTGAGGACTTAGATAGCTGATGGGGTGGATGTAAAGAAGTTACATTTTAATTGGCAGATAAAGGTGGTGCCAGCTTTCTGGGGTAGACGTGTCTACCTAAATGTAGGTATGGGTGGGGATCTGTTAGCCTGAACCTTTATCTTGCTCCAGACTCTATTTGTTCATTTTGCATATGTGATGGGAGGCAGGCAGCTAACCAAAGTCATTTTATGGGTTTTTCCTTTGGGTACTGTGGACCCCCTTCCCTTCTCCCTTCCAGGCTTTGGGATGAATATACAGTCTCAAGGTTTTTCTTTTTCCAGTTAATGGAGATGACACTCACAGACTTTCAAGGGTTCCCCTCGCCCCTCCTGCATTATCATAGCTTACTTATTCCAGATGCCTGGCAGCCTTATCAGACCAGGGTCAGGATTACTGGGTCAACACGTGAGCTTTTACTTTTAGCCTCCCGTATTAAGTTCTTTGTTAGATTGTACCAGTGAGAGCCCTGCCTTTATTTCCCCTTTGGCTGCTCATTCCACTGTAACATTATGTAACTGCTGAACCTAGAATTTTGTTTCTTCTTTTCTCCTTCCTTCCCAATTACATATTTAATTGAAATATAATTATTACAAGAAGGGAAAGTTTCTCCAATTATTTAACTATCACTTCTAGGTACCTAGTTACTTCATTTTAAACATTGTATTTATGCTCAGAGTAGTTTTATCCAACCAAGAAAACCCTTTTCATCTAAATTTTGCCAACTTTGATTGTGTGATCATTTGCATGCAACCTGCATAGAGGGATAATTCAGAGTCAGGGGAAGGAGAGAGGAGGAGGTAGAGGGAACGGGGTAATAGATGCTCTGTGGGTGGTATGCTCATTCTTACCCCAAGCATGCCCTAATGACCCTCCTCAGGAAATCATGAAGAGAAGTGTCTATAGTAACCTTGCCCCAGGCCTTTCACATGATTTGGACTGAAGAGTTCTTCATGCAGGTCTTTCAGGATCCATGGAATGACTTCATTCTGCTAGGAGCCAGAGACTCTCTCAGAGGCTGGTGCCTTTACCTCAGTAAACTGGGTATGTGCTGCACCACCTTCAGCAATGAATTTTTGCATGATTAAAGATGTTCTTTTTAGCCCTGGCTGGCATAGCTCAGTGGATTGAGTGCGGGCTGGGAACCAAAGTGTCCCAGGTTCGATTCCCAGCCAGGGTACATTCCTGGGTTGCAGGCCATAACCCCCAGCAACCACACATTGATGTTTCTCTCTCTCTCTCTCTCTTTCTCTCCCCCCTTCCCTCTCTAAAAATAAATAAATAAAATCTTTAAAAAAAGATATAAAAAAAGATGTTCTTTTTTTGTAGTATTACTTTTATGAATTCAGGACTACAGAAATGTTCATGTTCACACCACCCCCATTTACTTCCTTCATTTTTCTTATTGGCTCACTTTTTATCAGTGTCTTAGTCAATAATGTATTTGAAAGTAGTGACTGTCATCATTTCAGTACACGTTATATAAAAAGGACTTCTGACCAATTTGGATAGGCCTTCCTCCCTTTTCTTTTATTTCCAAATTGCTGACTTAAAGAAAACCCACTAATTTTTTGTAGTATGTTCATAGTGTTTCCTGGGTATTAATTCACTTGATATATCTTGTGAAGGAGGGACAAAACTTGTTACCCTTAATTAACTGAGAAGAAAATTGTCATATGGAACAGATATGTGACATCTCTGTGTTGCCAGAATCAACAGAACAGCCAACACTTTTGACCTGAACTTTATTGCTCTTTATGGGAAAAGCTGATTCCCAGGTCTCATTGACCTTCAGTAATATTTGTTTAATTCTGTATTGGATGCTTCACCTGTGTGGTAAGTAACAAGTCATGGTGAAAAGCACATAGGCCTGTTGCTAATGATCCAAATGCTAGGCATGGGGATGGCAGAGTTAGGTTTGAAACTTTCTAACTGAACTTTGAGTAACTCTATCCCTCCTGGTCACAGACCACCCCTGATGGATGTATTATAACTGCTATTAATCAATCCGTCCTTTTCCTCTGAAGGGAATGACACTTTTTATGTCCTTCTGTCCAATACTTTTTATTGATAAGTGCATGTGCCCTAAAGGGAAGGACAAGGAGTAGGATTAATGAAGCCCAGGAGTCAGTCATAATTATTTGCCTCAAAACATATATGGAGAGATTCAGTGGTATAGTGAGAATAAGAGCTTCCACAGACCCAGAGATGCCTATGAATGGAAGCTGACAGTAATTAAGATGAAGCATGAAGGGACATTTTTTTAGAGGCTAAAAGTAATTGCTAATCCATCCACAGACATTTTTCAAGGTCAAAGAGTGTCAGGTTCCTACTTAACATACGGTGTCCAAGATTCTGTGTTGAGTCTTCTCTGAGAAACTGATCTCTGGAGTGTCTATTCCACACTGAAAAACTCTCACCAGGTAATGGCTAGGCAGATGGGGAAGGACAGATGGAAAGTACCTTCTTGCCCTTCTTCCCAGCCTCCCTGCTGTTGAAAGAACCTCTCAGGAAGTGGCACCACTCAGCAGGCTCCAGGTTTGGGAGTCAACTCATTAATCCTTATGATAACCCTGGAGGTAGGTAGGTGGCAAATGCTATCTTTAGTTTGTAGACAGAGAACTGAGGTACAGAGAGGTTAAAGGAAGATAATAACACAGCTCCTACATGGCAAAAATAGAAAAGAAAATTCCTGGTCTCTTTGTGCTTTTGTTTTTTTCCAAAATAGTTTCATCTTTTTGGGGGGAAAACTAAGGGAAAATGTCAACTTCCATGGTGGTGGGATAGGCAGAGAGAATGAAGCAGGATACTCCTTCATCCAAGAAAATGCACTCACCCACAAACAAACTGTGGCCCAGCAGAGGGGAGACCAGATCTCACAACTGCTTCTAAATAGCACCAGTTGTTTCCACATAGGACACTTTTCTTTTTCTTTTTCTTTTCCTTTTTGGATCAGGTCCTGGTTGAGACAGATACTTTATCTTTTATCCTGATAAAGATTGGGGTGTTTTCAGGCTCTGAGTTTATGTTTTCTTAAAATTGGTCTATAAGAGCAAAATTGTAGGAACAATAGTGTAGCCATTGGGGGGTCAATGACACAATGTCTGGTCCTCAAGCCTGGGATTTTGTTACTTCTCTCACCATACAGAAGAAGGTATGGAATAGTGTTGGCTGCAAAGGGAAGATTCAAGCAGTAGCCAGAAAGTTTCATGTTTATAAGATAAATATCTCTTCTATTTGTCAGCCAATACATTCCTTTACTGAAAGTTGACTGCTTTGGGTGAACCCAGGTAAAATATATTTTAGGCTTTCTCTTTTAAAATGTAAATTTTCCCTGGAATAATTGTCAAACAATCAGACCTTAGAATGAATTTCATTTTTTAGACCCTACAGCTTTATAATGGGCCACCAAGAAATGGCAATATTGTCATAGGGAAAGAATAGTTTCAGAGATGTCTCTGCTCCAGAATAATTATCTAAAAAAGAAGTTGGCAACCAGAGGGCAGTGCCAGGGATTTGCATATTTTAGGATGATGCTGTTTGTGGGGAAGATAGAATGAAGGAAACTTTTTGAGTCCCTTGCTGGTCTGTCCAGATCTCTGCCATGTCACCTTGGTTTCTATCCCTCCTACCTTAGCCTTGGCACTGCAGTCCATGAGCATAACTTTGGTTTAGATGAACCATCTTGATGACTACTGACTTTCTCCCTCTGCTCTGAGCATTGGTTGGTCCTAGGTGAAATTGGTCCATGTGTAAAATATTTACTTGTACCTGAGGATTTCCCCTGATTGAACTCTATGTTTGAGGATTATTGGTTGTGGGGATAAAGCATTGGAGAACTTCAATAAGAGCCCTCTTGTTTCCTTCAGTCTCTACATCCTTTTCAGGGTTGAAGCCTGGCCTGGAACTGAACTTTGGGGCTCTGGCTGGTAGGACTTACCGCTTGTAGGAGACTGTTCCTAGTGCCACTTTGATGGGCTTTTTCTTACACAATTGGTACCTGAGAGCTTACTGTCTTTAGAGCAGGTGTGTGAGTATGTATCCTTTGGCTTGCTATCTGTTATTTAGAGGAGAAGAAAGAAAAGGACCTTCTTTGCATCAGGGAAGAACATTACTACCAGGCCTCAAAGCCTTTTTAGTCTATAAGGAAAAGGTTTAGGATCTTGCTTTCTTTGATGGTTCCCAGGGTAGACTTTCAGCAATACAAGGGATGTAACTGTATCTGAACCCAATGGCTACAGTGATTCAAAAGAAAGGGCAGTGAGAACTCTGGGTATCTCTTGGACTGATGATTTCAAATGAACACTCCAAAATGGTGCAAAGAGGTTCAGAAATTACAGAAAGAAGTCAAAACTATAAATAATATGACCAATACCATAGGAAAGCTGGGCTCACTAGTATAAGCTGACCTTGCAAGTTGGTACCACACAGGTTCAATTTGGCTTACACATTTTTATTTAGTTGACACTAAATTTAGTTGACACTTATTTTTAGTTAAAAGTATTGGAAATTTCATTTAAATCAACATTTAATTTTGTATTTCTAGCTTCTCTTGAAAAAAATCAGATGGCCTGGTAATACTGCTTGGAATGGAACAGCAGCCCTCTGAACTCCAATTTTCACAGCCTTAGCTCTCCCATGGCATTAGAATAGGGCCACCTCACCAGTCAAAATCACCTGCCTGTATTCTGTAGGCATTTGCATTTAGGACCTCTGATACAGGGTCATATGGTGTCTGCTAGGGAAAGACTGGGGTGACAAAGTCTGACTTAGTAAGCTTGAGACAATACTAGTAAAAGGCTATGAGGCTATCACAGCTCTAATCAGAAGGATTTCTATGGAGAAATGGGGTACAAAGCAGAGTTCCATAGCTGCTGGGGTAGAGGAGGGAGAGAGTCATATGAGACTGAAAACTTTGATGGGACAATGTATTTATATTGGTAGCTCTTATAAATGGGAAAGACAGTTTCCTAGTTGTATAGCTTTCATTGTGCCACTGCATGCCTGTGTGTGAGGGGATGGACAGCAGACTTAAATCATATTGTCATCTTTTCCTTTCATCTTGCCCTATACTAGCTCAGGTCTTTTCTCTTTTCTTTTCTTTTTTCTTTTCCTTTTTTTTTTTTCTTTTTTTTTCTTCTTTCCTTTCCCTTCCCCCCCCCCCTCCCTCTTTTCTCCCCCCCCCCCCCCCCTCTCTCTCACCACTTCACACTGTTAGGTCATCTGATCTGGCCCGGCTGCTGTTTTTGCTCAGTCTGCTTAGGGGTCTGGTATCATCCCCAGTCACCTCTGGGCACAGGGAAGGTGCCTTCTCAGTGGGCAGGCTTTGCTTTGACACCTTCTCAGCCAACAGCTCTTGTTCCTCACCCTCCTTCCTCACTCTGGGAGTCTCTGCTGCCCCCTGCTCCAACACTGCTGCAGTCCCCTGCCCTCCTGTGCTCACTCTCTCTGCTTCCTGCCTCTTCTCAACCACCTTAGGTTCTGCTCTTTCCTCTACTGGTTGCTCGATCCCCTCAACTTCCTGTCCTCCCACCTGAGCATAGGAAGGCAGTGTCTCTTGGTAAGCCACAGACAGGTCCCCTAGAGGCCCTGTGCCCATCTGCTCCTCAAACTGACTGAAAGGCTTGGCAGAAAGTGGGCTGGTCTCCACTGTGCCAACCTCAGTCAAAGGAAAATAGTGGGACACTATTTTCTCTTCTTCAAGGAGCTGGTAGCCCTTGGCTTTCTGGATGGAGGAGACAGTGATGGAGTGGAGGGACTTCTCTGGAATATCCCCCAGTGGCTGCTCTATGGACCTCTTAAAGGCAGACTGGATCCTCTTCAGGCCCAGGTGGCTCATCTCCAGAACATTGAGGAAGAGGGACACAGAGGCCACAGACAACATGAACAGGATGAAGATGGTTTTCTCCGTGGGCCGTGACACAAAGCAGTCCACCACGTTGGGGCAGGGCCACCGGCTGCAGCGATAGAGGGGCAGGATCCGGAACCCGTACAGGAAGTAGTGGCCTACTACGAAGCCCACCTCAAAAAGGGTCTTGAAGATGATGTGGCAGATGTAGGTCCTCAGCAAGGTGCCCTCCAGCCTGAACTTGGTGCCTTTGCTGCTGCTGCTGCTCTTCCTGATACTGCTCTGGTCAGGGGGGAGTGGTCCCCTCTCGCCACAGTTGCCTGCTGCCTGCTGGCACAGCTCCTCTGCCTCGCGCTCCTTGCGCTTCTCTTCCCTGCGCACGTGGTGCATGGCGTGGCCCACGTACACCAAAGATGGTGTGGAGACGAAGATGATCTGTAGTACCCAGAGGCGGATATGGGAGATGGGGAAGGCCTCATCGTAGCAGACGTTCTCGCAGCCTGGCTGCTGGGTGTTGCACACAAAGTCGGACTGCTCATCCCCCCACACAAACTCAGCAGCTGTGCCAAGGATAAGGATCCGGAAGATAAAAAGCACAGTGAGCCAGACTCGGCCAATGACTGTGGAGTGCTCATTCACCTCTTCCAAGATGTTCCCCAGGAAACTCCAGTCGCCCATTTCTCAACCACCTGGAGGAGGGAAAGACAAAAGCTGAGGGGCTGCAGTGCAACCCGGAGTCAGTCTCTGCTAACCCTTGGGCTACCTCTCCTTTTTGAGTTGCTGGAACAATCCACATGTAAATAGCATCTATTGAGTGCTTTCTCTGTGCAGACTAGGACTAGGGGACAAAAGAAACATTAAAAATCCACTTCCATTAACTCCCTTATCTTTAAATTGGGTTTAATGGTAATACCTGTTCTCATTCACTTCACAAGCCATCTAAAAGGATAAATATGTATATAATTACCTGAACTCCACACAAAATATGGAGGCACTGTGGACCATAAATAGAAATCCATGGTTACATGGAATTAGATCAAATCATAGGCAGAACTAAGGTTCATGAGGCATAATACTAAACTTCATATTCCATGAGTATCTGGGTGCCTTGTAAAATTGTACCTATGAAATTGTCAGTCGTTATCTTACTTTTGACTATGTTGAGCTACATAATGATCATATGTTTGAAGGGAAGTGAAAGGAAACTGATATTTATTCAATATGTGATTTGTGATAGGCCTTTGACATTATATTATTTCATTTAACTTGATTCTGATAGACTGTACTCTTCATGAAGATATGGCCCACACCTGCTTTCTTTATACCTATATACTCAATGTTTGTCACAGAGCCCAGCAAATAATGATAGCTTGATAAGTGTTTGTTAACAAACTTGATTCCAACAAAGGAGAAGACTGATGTTCAGAGAGGTTAAATAAATTTTCTATGATGAACTAATTAGCAGTTCTGTCTGATTCCAAAGGCTGGGTCCTTTTCATTACACCACTGAGATACGCTGTCTGAGATCAGACCTACACAGTTCTCCGACTCCCATATTCTTGATTTATGTTTTCTTTTCTCCAAGTTGAAATCTGGACACCCTTCTTAATAGCTTTACAAATTGGGAGCAGCTTTTTAAAATCATTTTTACTGCTCTTTTAAACCTAAGGAATGGAGAGAGTGCTTTGGGAAGGAATTGTATTTTTGAGTGAGGAAGGTCTACTAGGACATTTTTAGTGTCCTACAGAATGAAAGTTGTTAGGGTTTGTAATATGTGGTTATTTTAAAAGAGCTAAAAATTGATCTGTAAAAACAAAAAAAATCCAACAACCATTAAATAAGGTAATATATAATGCTTTAGCAACAGCAATGACTAATGTAAATGGGGTTGAAGTGACAGGGGTGATGGATACAAACTGGGTCATTCATTCAGTGCAAGCCTGTTGTGCAAGCTGGTAGCCTATGAAGGACTATGACCAAAGCTTCCACCTCATTCTAGGACAGATGTTCTTCCAACTTGGACATTGCTAGTGTTGTGGCATTTACTCGTCACTGCCCTTCTGAGAGATGCTGTTCTGGGCTTCTTCCAGCTATGTCCTACCCTATAGGATCAGAAGTTACATGGGACCAAAGGAATATGCCTACTGCTTTTAATGACAGTGACATTTGTTAAACCCTTGAATGGGTGATGAAAAGTGGTTTCTTAAATTAGGTGTGATTTTCATCTTTAGGAGAGGATAAACAAAATGGCATCTTAAAGACTCCTTCCAACCTGAGGTTTGGAGCTTGACTAGACAGTACTTGATTGCGAATACTGATTGCAGGCATGTGCAATGCCCAGCCTGTGCTCTCAGGGTATTCAAAACAGCTATCTGCTGCTTGTTGGAGGGCAGAGGACATTGCTCTCCTTGGATTCCCAGAAACTCTCAATTAGGTGAAGCATTCAAGAGCAGTTTCTTTCCTCCTCAGAAGATGAGAACAGCTGTGGCATTCCCAGTCATGACTGGCATTGGGAGGAGTTCCTTGTAGGAGTGGAGAATTGAGGGGGATAGAATCAGAACCAGCAGCTCAGAATCTCAGTTGCATGTATCTAGTTATACTTCTGCTGATAACACTCCTCAAAATACAGTTAGATCTAGTGCTTGCTCTCTAAAGAGTGGTAGTCATTCCACATTGTTTTTCCTCCTCAAAAGTGGGAAACATCACAATCAGATAAGCAGCCCAAGCATAAATCCAATTGGTGGCAGAGAAAAAAAAGAATTAAAATTTCTTATTAGTTAATTCTAACATGTTAAAATAACAACTAGTATTTTACTCTTATAGGATCAAGTCTGGCATTAATGTACTCTAAATCTAGTTTTGCTAATGTCTTATCCCCATTGATATATCAACTCAGTTTTGAAATTTTACTTATATTGTATGTACCATACTAGTCCTTTAGGATTTCTGTGGGTATTTCACTCATGTACCTACATAAATGTGTATCACAAGCCCATGCTCTCAGGACTATATGTCTATAGTCTTGTCTTTCCCCTTTAGGACAAAAGCTCTCAAGGACAGGTACAATTTTGTCTTCATCTTCCATGAACCATCATGATACAGAACAAAGCCATCACAGAGTGGGAACTTCATAGATACCAGTGGATGGGACCAATAGTTATTGTCTGAAATCTGAAATTCTCAATCCCTCAGTGCATGTAATACCAGTATTACTTAGAGTCTAGAGAACTTGAGTCCTCTTTGCTGTAGGTAGCAGTGGGGAGTTTGAGGACTTGCAAAGAAATGGCAACTACTAAACAAGGATATTAAATTGACCCAAAACTTGTTTTGAGACACTGTTTGTATAAGATCAAATATGAGTGTCATGACATGTGTTCATGCACATGAAGACCATCCTGACTACCCTATTTCTAATTTCCAGACTCTAGAAAGACAAGCAGTCTCTTCTATACCCTACCCTGCATTGCTAGCATTGTTTGAATGTTTTTTTAAGTGTAGTTATTGTCGGGAGCCGACCAACAGCTGACCTTTGACACATCTGCACAGCAGAGGCGACTGTGGCCGGATCTCCTGTCTATCTCCTCCTGTATACCTGTCTCTGCTGGCAATAGGTGGTGGGATTTTTGGATACATGTGCATTATAACAAAAAATCTGCATGATGCCTCTGATTATGTGTGAAATGACTTGCTGACTACAGACTAGAGACCCCTAGCAACCCTATTGTTGCTTGCTTCCCCCACCTGGGAAGTTAAGGACAAAATTAAACTATGGGCAGACCAACTGCCAGAACACTGAAGGAAACTGTTGCTAGGAACGTTGCTTAAGGAGTCACCACTCAAAATCTTAAGATTTATTAGAGTCACTACCCCTCCCACACCCTGGGCAGGAGTGTAAAGAAGCAAGGAGTTCTAGTTGAGAATAATAATCTCAATACATGGAGACAAACACAAAACATGCCCCCCCCAAGATGTATAAATAAAAAAACCTAGGCAAAAAAACAGTTACCTAACCGAGATAAATTTAACCTTGATGGATAAGAGTTGATTTCTATATGTCTATAAATCACCCTTTGCACCCTTTTAATTTAGATCAATTCCTAGAATTTTAATAGATACCTAGTTACTAATTGGCACCTGAAAGTTTGTGCCCATATAGCTTCATTGGCTATCTGATTAATGATCCTCTTGGTCAAAATAACCTTTGTTTAATATGGTTGATCTGTGGGACCTTCTGTACTTTTCAGTTATTTCTTTGTTTAACATGATTGATTTGTAAAACCTTCTGTGTTTTTTAAAATTATTTCCATGGTAATTGTTTCTGTTTTAATAATCACACTATGCATTGAATGTTGTATAACCTCCCCTACAAAAATAAAGATTGATTTTTTTCTCGGTGAGTCAGTCAGGCCCAAAAAGCCTGGCTGTCCTCTGGCACCCCACCGGGTGTCTCACTTCAGTCTCTTTGCCTTAGCCGTGCATCCTTCGGGGACCCTAAGACCCCGCTGAGGCTGGACCCCAGCAAGTTATAACATTTCTTGTAACAACGAAAGAACAGAAACTGTAACTTAGGACAAAGGTTTTTCAATTCCACGACATTGAAACAAGCCAACTATGCTGATAAGGAGAGAAGACTTAGAGGTGCTAAGGGAAAGTGCCTCAAGTTCCTGATGTCTAACAATTAAATTTACACTTCATTCCCTGGCTGGTGTGGCTCAGTGGATTGAATGTTGACCTATGAACCAAAGGGTTGCCATTTCAATTCCCAGTTAGGGCACATGCTTGGGTTGTGGGCCAGGTCACTGGTAGGGGGCACTTGAGGGGCAACCACACACTGATGTTTCTCTTCCTCCTTTTCTCCCTCCCTTCCCCTCTCTCTAAAACTAAACTTAAAAATCTTTTTTTAAAGTATAAATAAATAAATAAATTTAAACTTCAAGGAAATCAGAGCAAACTGTTTCACTGAAGTAGTGAGAAATCTAAACCAAAGGAAGAATATTTCTATTCTTTTCTTTAAAGATACAATTCTCTGTTTTCTTTTGCTTGTGAAAATTTAGTGAACAGATTACAAATGGAAACTAAACAGTGGAGTTCAAGTTTCCACCCCCAGGGTGTCCACCAAAACATCCTACCATCAGGTCCTGGTTTTAGGCAATAATTAAAATAACACCTTAGGTTTGGGTAGCCCTTATCTATTTATAAATTATATGCTTTCATATGTCTTATTTCAATCCTATTAACATCCTGTGAACTAAGTCAGTGGTTCTCACACTTGGATTTCATAGACTAGTACAATAACAACAACAACAAAATAGGGTGACCAATAGCATGACGTCTGACCAGAAGTCAGAAGTCAGGGCTACTGACTTCTTATTTTGCTAAACAAGTACTTAAAAATAAAAAACTTATTAAATCACTAACTATGACTACAGTCCATCTTCACCATCATTTCATAAAAGAGGACTTTTAATACCACAAAACTAGAAAAGACATAATTTCAGAATGAAAGATAGGCCTTTAAATCAAACACATTTAACCTGATGAAAAATTTACTATGTTGTTTACATCATTCTCACATTTTTATCATAGGCTGATGAAAAATTCATTTGGACCAGAACTGACAGGTCTGCAGGTGTGTTAGAGAGCTAGTGAATTAGGCATTACCAATCCCCATTACCAGGTGGAACACACGCTAGGAGGTAAAGTAAGATGACTCAGCTGGTGAGGATAGGGGTGGGATGCAGGTCCTGGCTCTCCAGCGACAAACCCAGGGCAATTTCAGGTATAGCACAGATTTCTCCTGGTGTTGAAGAAGCAGAACAACACACACATCTGTGTTAACAAGCTTCCCAAGGATTAGATGGTCACTTACCATTCCAGTTGACAAAGGATGGTAAATGTGCCTCCTTTCATGTTGCTAGAGTAGCTACTTAGCCAGCAGCTCCCACAGAGAGACAACAGAAACTACTCCAAGGAAGTTTTGCAGTTCTTAGCCAGACCCATTCCTGTGATCCATGAAATATTCCATTGAAAATTCTAAGCATTAAGCCTCTCCTACACCCACAACACTCAATAGTTATTACTATTACTCCCATTGCAGATTTTGAATGAAAAAGTACAAAACTGGACTTCTGGCCAAAACGGAGGGATAAACACACTGTGCCTCCTCACACAACCAAAAGAAGGACAACAACAATTTAAAAACAAAAAACAACCAGAACTGACAGAAAACTGAACTGTACGGAAGTCTGATAACCAAGGAGTTAAAGAAGAAATATCCATCCAGACTGGTAGGAGGGACAGAGACAGGCAGCTGGGTGGAGAGGACTCAGGGCAAAGCAGTGTTGGAGGACCGGAGCGGGTAAGGTGGTGCCTGGTGGACCCAGCGAGCGAAGCGGTGGATTGTGAAGCAGGGCAGGCAAGGCACCAGCTGGCAGACAGGGAAGGCGGCAGCTGGTGGAGCAGGCAGTCCCACATTCATGTGTGGATAAACCGGGAGGACCACCTGGGGAGTAAGACAGGCCTTACAACCCTGGGTTTCAGCTCAGGGAAATTAAGTCTCAAACCACTGATTGAAAACACCTGTGGAGGTTGAGGCGGCAGTGGGAGAAACTTCCAGCCTCACAGGAGAGTTTGTTGCAGAGACCCTCAGGGTCCTAGAACATACACAAGCCAACCCACGTGGGAATCAGCACCAGAAGGGCCCACTTTGCTTGTGGGTAGTGGGGGAAGTGACTGACTGAAATTCGACAGAGAGTGGAGCAAGTGCCCTTGTTCCCTCTCGACCTCTTCCCCACATAACAGTGTCACAAAGCAGTGATGTAGGTTGCCCGCCCTGGTGAATAGCTAAGGCTCTGCCCCTCATATGTAACAGGCACATCAATACAAAAAAAAATGGCCCAAATGAAAGAACAGATCAAAGCTCCAGAAAAAATACAACTAAACGATGAAGACAAAGCCAACCCATCAGATGCACAGTTCAAAACACTGGTATTCCGGATGCTCACAGGATTGGTTGAATTTGGTTGCAAATTAGATGAAAAAATGAAGGCAATGCTAAGTGAAATAAAGGAAAATGTACAGGGAACCAACAGTGATGAGAAGGAAACTGGGACTCTAATCAATGGTGTGGACCAGAAGGAAGAAAGAAATATTTAAGCAGAAAAGAATGAAGAAATAAGAATTCAAAAGAAATTCAAAAGAGAGGCTTAGGACCCTCCAGGACATCTTTCATTGTTCCAACATCCGAATTATAGGGGTGCCAGATGGAGAAGAGGAAGAGCAACAAATTGAATACTTATTTGAACAAATAATGAGGAAGAACATCCCCAATCTGGCAAAGGAAATAGACTTCCAGGAAGTCCAGGAAGCTCAGAGAGTCCCAAAGAAGTGGGACCCAAAGAGGAACACACCAAGGCACATCATGATTACATTATCCAAGATTAAAAATAAGGAGAGAATCTTAGAAGCAGCAAGAGTAAAGAAGATAGGTACCTACAAAGGAGTTCCCATAAGACTGTCAGCTAATTTCTCAAAAGAGACCTTACAAGCAAGAAGGGGCTGGAAAGAAGCATTCCAAGTCATGAAAGGCAAGGACCTACATCCAAGATGGCTCTATTCAGCAAAGCTTTCATTTAGAATGGAAGGGCAGATAAAGTGCTTCTCAGATAAGGTCATGTTAAAGGAGTTCACTATCACCAAGCCCTTATTATATGAAATGTTAAAGGGACTTATCTAAGAAAAAGAAGATAAAAAATATGAACAGTAAAGTGACAAAAATTTGCAGTTATTAACGACCACACCTAAAACAAAAACAAAAGCAAACTAAGAAACAACTAGAACAGGAACAGAACCACAGAAATGGAGATCACCTGGAGGGGTATCATCAGAGAAGGAGGAGAATGGTAGAAAAGGTACAGGGAATAAGAAGCATAAATGGTAGGTACAAAATAGACAGGGGGAGGTTAAGAATAGTATAAGAAATGTAGAAGCCAAAGAGCTTACATGTATGACTGATGGACATGAACTGAAGGGGGGGAATGTGGGTGGGATGGGGTGTGCAGAGTGGAGGGGAATAAAGTGGGGGAATGGGACAACTGTAATAGCATAATTAATATTAAAAAAAGTACAAAACTGTTCCATAAATATCAAATACTTCATTTAGGTCCCTCTGGATTCCTGGGGGCATGTTAATTCATTCTGAAAAGTGAAAAGACCTCAGAAAGTCAAGTTGTAGTTAAAATATGGACATTTCTTACCCCCCTACCTCATGCTACCTTCCTTTCCCTTCCACACCTCTGCCAGCTCTTCTGCTAGTTCTGAGAGGGTTTTCAGAACTGAAGTCCAGTCATCTCAACGCAAGACTGGACTTTAGTGGCAAGATTTTTCCTTTTGGAGAAGTCCATAAATGGCCCTTCAATTAGTTTGGGAAAGAAGTGGGGTTGGAGGTAGGGGGAATAGGGAGGCTACAAACTAATATCACCCAAAGAAAACTTGCCAATAGTAGAGTCCCCCGAAGAAATATGTGCTCTCTTTCTCCTTTGGCGCTCAGTAGCAAAATGACAACTTCAGCCTCTTTCCTTTGGTGCCTAAAAGCCCACTTCCCACTTCTCCACCCCACCCCTACTGTGCTACATGACTGAGCAGATATGACTGGATTGGCTCTGATGGATAGGTTTTACTGTCCAGCAATATTTTAAGCTCCCAGCCAGACAGCTTTTATGAAGGGACGGATGTTTGCAAAACAATAGGAGAGAGAGAATGGGAGAGCTCTGTTGGGCACTGAGAGGAGGATGGCAGGGTAAGCTAATGTGAAAAAGCTTAGATGGGGCTTTTGCAGCCTCCAAAAGCTTCTTTTAATAGAAGACAGCCCCTTTATAACAGGAAGGCTTCTCTCTAGGGTCTTGAGTCCAGGGGTATTTTCTCAATGTCTCACCATCGGCTTAGGGAATCTTAGGGGTGCAGGGATAGTAAGAGGTTACCTGTGTGCATTCCTTTGCTCTGAATCAGACTGTGCCAAAACCAACCCAGAGAGAGGCCAGTTTTTGTCAAAAGATGATATTTCATCCTCCATTAGTTGTTTGTTCTTGCATCTCATAAATTTTGGCAGGGCATTCTCCCTCTTTGAAAAGGGGCCTCACTACTCCAAAGAATTATGGCACTGTTTGTCAAGGTAATATTTCCCACCTTGTTTCATTCATAATTACAAATACTTTTGATGGAATTCTGCACCACCAGCTATTAGTTTTAGACTTTATCTACTCCATCTGTGAAATGTGGGTATGAGTTTTTGCTCACTGAGAGGCTCTCATATGACATACTGGTGTGGCTTAATGAGAAATGATGCTGTCTGACTCTGAGGTCCACTCCCTTCTGTGTGACTATTGCAGTGGTACCAGAAGTGGTTTTGACTACATTTTAAGAACCAAAAATTAGAACATTTTATTCTACAAGTTTATTTGTGGAACCAATGGAGCAAGAAATAGGTTGTAATGGAAATTCAGATTGTTTAAGGAAATCTGCAATGTATGACTATGAAATTGAAGGCAACTTTATGTGTTAGTAAAAAAAAAATCTGTGTCCACTCTCTCTCCCCCAATTTCTTGTTCTTTCTGGTGTCATGGGCATATTGTATTTTGATGGTGGCAATTTGAAGAAGGATGGCACCGATACAGACCTGGTCTCAAATTTCATTTTTACTGAAATGTTCAGTACCCCAGTTTTATTTACTTTAGAATTTGAATTTCTTTTGAACTTCCAAGTTTCAGGATCCTCATTGACTGGGACAGTGCCCTCTAGGGAATCCCTGAGTTAAAAACAAATGGTAAGGTTGTTCCTCACTATCAGTGAGATAAGAAGTTGCAGAGGAGAAGAAAGAAATGCGATCATTCTTTAGAGAATGTCCAGTACTGTAAATGTCAATTCCTAAAGCTTATGCTTTCCCTGAGACGTTTTAGAACCTATAAAGCTTCTGTTCAAAGTGAACTACTCCCATCCAAGGCTTTCTAGTCCAACTTGGCTAGTGTGGTTGGCAGCCTCATCTCCTGACACTATAGTGTAAATGGTAGTACGGTACAAGTTTGAGTCTGGAAAAACAGGAATGTCAACAGAGCTCTGAACCAATGATGGTCTCTCTCTCAGGCTTGGTTGTATCTAGCTTTCTAATTTAGCATTTTCTTTTCTCATTTACTCCCCTGACAGTGAAGGCACTCTACTAATAATGGCCAAATGATTGAATTATTTGTATTGTAAGTTTTTCTGTTTGCAGCTGGAAAGTCCTTAAAAACAGAAACGCTTGATTCCATACCTCTTGAGAAATGTTTTTTAAAGAGATGGGGAGAGAGGCTTAGCTATTGCTGAGAAATGAGTTGCCTCTTCCTACCAGGAATCAGAGTCAGTTGCTCAGGTTTTTCAGAGGATGCCCTCTCATGGTGGCCCTACTGTTCCATTTGATGTAAAGAAATCTCCAGAGTCTAGAACATGCGATTCACCACATTTAAATGCAAATCCAATTCCATATTCTGTAATCATATAGAACAGGATATTAAATTATTGACATTTTGAATAATGTAATGGTGGCCTTCTTTTTCTAGGGTATGTTTTGGAAACAATGGAGTAGTTATGTGTGCAAAGATAAGACCTGGCTCTGGGTGTGGCTCTTTTGCTTTCTGTTTGTGGGCAGCTTGTTCACCCTCTCTGAGTCTCAGTTTTCTCACCTTAAAACAGAGATAATAATAACTGTCCTTCCTGTTTTGTGAAAAAGACTTTTGATAACAGTAATGACTATTGATCTAACCTATGCAATGCTGTGTATCCCTGTCACTCATTGGTTTGGTTTGCTGTGATCTCTTCCCTGCTAAATGTGGCTGTGTCCTATGCTGCAGGGTCAAGAGTTGGTTTGTTTCTAAGTGTGGCTTCACCAGGGTCATACATTTCCCCTTTCTAGAGAGAAAATGCCAGAACTGAGAAAGACCAGAAGAAACCATTGGCCCCAACCCCTCATTTTATAAATGAGGAAACTGAAAGTCAGTGAAAATGACTCCCTGAAGTAATGGCACAGCTCTGAGGCCCAGCTGTATTATATAGTAGGTTAGAAGGGGGTAAGCTCTAACAAAAATGAGAAGTGTGGCACATGTAGGAAGGTGGTGTTCATGCAGACCTCCCTGAGAAGGTAAGGTTTGGGAAAACTTTAAAGAAGGTGAGGGAGGGAGCCGTGAGGGTAAGCAGGGAGGAGCAATCCAGGGCAAAGACTCTCAGCAGCCAGAAGGTCAGCAGGGCTGAAATAGAGTTGTAGAGGACAAAAAATGGTTGTGAAATGTAATTTTTGTCTCTCTCTTTTAAAAAAAGATTTTATTTATTTATTTTTAGAGAGAGGGAAAGGGAGGGAGAAAGAGAGGGAGAGAAACATCAGTGTGTGGTTGCCTCTCGTGCGCCCCCTACTGGGGACCTGGCCTGCAACCCAGGCATGTGCCCTGACTGGGAATTGAACTGGCGACCCTTTGGTCCACAGGCTGGCACTCAGTCCACTGAGCTACAACAAACAGGGCATAAGTTTTGTCTCTTGTTTGTCCAATTATGATTTATTCTCTTGCATCTTTTTAAAACTCCAACAAATGAAATATTACCCAAAATCTGATGTGCAAATTTGCCGTTCCCATCTACCATAGACTTTTGCTGAGACTGTGTGCCTGACACTGCTGGGAACAGAGATGGACAAGGCACAGGACCCATTGTGATGCCTGGCACATGGAGTGTACAAAGAGGCCTTATATACATGTGCTCGAGGAGAGGGGCGATGGTGGGGACTCTAGTCTCCCAGCCCTGAACCCCATGATCTGGCCTTGGGGCTGGGTCCCCATCTTGTAGGAAACTGAACATGGAAGTGGTTAATGCCAGCTGACTGATTGTGCCTAAGTGACTTTGCTTGACCTCATTTTTCTTTTGTGAAAAATAGGAATCAGTTGTAGTGATGAAATAAGACGATGTGTATAAAATTGAGTTTAGTACTTGGCACATAGTAAGCACTTGATAAATACTGTGTTACCAATATTAGAAAGAAGATTTGGATACTATTGGAGAAAGATCAAGGGTTCTTTGCTTTACCAGTGTAAGGATCAATACCTGCTTTTTCTTGTTTATGCTTTGTGGAGAGGGCCAGGAGGTGAGCAGTGGCTCTCTCTGTTCCTTTTCCTTTGCTGATTTGGTTGTGAGACAAGAGGTTCTTCATTACAGCCTTTTGGCTGATGTTCAAGAGCTCCTGTGCTCTGAGGGGCAAAAAGTGGACTACAGGGAGGAATGAGGGACACTTTTACTAGGTGGAGGATTTCCCACAGAGAGGAGTTATCAGGACAAAGCCGGGCTCTCTATTGAAATAAACAGCTCATGCATGAGAGCAGATTGAGCCAATTCTATAGAGCACAACCCCTGAGCCTGGGCTTCTTCTGCTAACAAAGTTATCTTTCCCAATCTGCTTAGACAGAAGGGAGACACACTTCCTTCCTTGTGCTGAGCACACAGAGCCAGCAGGATCCAGGCCTGGGCTGGGTTGACTCTCAGCTTTCCCTCAACACCTCCCCTGTCTCTGCTAAAAGTCCTGGGTTCCCCTCAGCTGCCCCATGACCTTGAAGAGAGAGAAGCACAGCCTGCAGAAGTTGGCATTGATCAGGAGTGAGACTATGGTGCCTCGGGAGGTGTAGAGAGAACATTACAGAAGAAGGGTGGGGAAAGAGGCTGCTGCAGCCTGAAATCCACTGGGGCGGGAGCAGTTATTGAGGTTCTAGGTCAGTGGGTCTCACATTGTGGTTCACCAGACCAGTAAAGTAGCATCAACATCACTTAGTAATTTGTTAGAAATGCTAAGTCTCTAGTTCAGGGGTATCTAACCTTCTGGCATTTCTGGGCCACACTGAAAGAAGAGTTGCCTTGGGCCACACATTAAATACATAAACACTAACGAAAACTGATGAGCAAAAAAAATGGTTTTAAATAAATTTATGATTTTGTGTTGGGCCACATTCATAGCCATTCTGGGCCACATGTGGCCTATGGGCCTCAGGTTGGACACACCTGCTAGTCCTACCCCAGATCTCCTGAATCAGAAGCTCTTGGGATGGATTCCAGCAAACTGTGTTAACATCCCTCCAGGTGATCTGGTGCTTGATAAAATTTTAGAAACCCTGCTAGAGGTAGCAGCCCCAGCTACTGAAATTGTTTTTCCTGGCTCCAGTGTCCAGAACTTTTGAAGTATAGCTCTCCCCTACACCCCACTGCACTTCCTGACACTCTGCCACCACGACAGGGCCATTTACACATTTCTTTGGGTCCCGTCAGAAAAAAAAAACACAACAAAAAAAAACAAACAAAAACCCTTGTGGACTTCCCTTTAGTCTTTCAGCTGCCACAGTAACCCATCCTACACATACAATATAAATCAGAAAGAAAGAAAAAAATTGTACATATACACTTTGTGCATCAAGATTGAGGGGTAGGTACTTTTATTTCCATTTTATTGAGACTCAGTGAGATTAAGTAATTTGCTCCCAGTCGGAAAAAAACGGTGGGGGTGGGGCACAGGGCCAAACTGGAACCAGCTTTGCTTGACTCCAAAGCCCGTGTTTGCTTTGGCTGCCTACATTGTCTCCTTTCAGTTCTACAGTGCTGACCTTTCAGAGCCTTACGGTCTCTGGTCTTTGTGCTAATCAGTTAACATTTGGGGTATTAAAATTATTTTTGTTCTGAAAAGCCAACACAGCTGCAAATATTTGTATGGCACAAATACTTGCATATCAATCTCTTCTTACCCCCTTCTTTCTATTTAATCATTGCTGTAACTATGCTTAACAGTTTGGTAGGTGTCCTCCCAGACCCTTTTTCTATGCCTATATGTACATGAGATTAATGCATTCTATATTATTGGGTGACTTGCTTTTTTCACTTAGTATATTTTGGTGATTTTTGCAGTATATGTAGATCAACCTCATCCTTTTAATGCGGTACATATAGATCAACTTTTAATGTCTGCAATAGTATTCCCTAATAAGGACATCTTATAAATTTGTTCACTCTGTTTTCTATTGAAGAACATTTAGGTTGCTTCCTTTATTTTTTATTTGCTATTATAGACTTTAAAAATATGAAACATCAATCTGTACATATTTTTAGTACACGTAGGAATATTTTTGGAGGATGTATTCCTAAAAGTAGAATTAATTGTTCAAAAGATAAAGTAAAATTTAAAAGTTGGTAGGTATTAGCAGTTGCTCTCAAAACAGACTGTGCCAAACTATACTCTTGATAAAGTTTGTGAGAGGGTACTTTGTGATATATTCTTACCATCACAGCTATTGTCCATCTTTACATTTTTTTTACAATGGGACAGACAGAAAGTACCATGTTTTTTCCCTTTTAAATTGAATTTGTTGAGGTGCCATTGGTTAACAAAATTATATAGCTCTTAGGTGTATAATTCTATAATACATTATCTGTATATTTGTATTGTGTGTCCACCACACCAAGTCAAGTTCCTTCATCACCATATATTCTCTCTCCTTTACCTCCCTCACCTCCTTTTAACTCTGGTAATCACCATACCATCGTCTGCATCTATGAGTTGTTTTTTAATTTTCTTAATCATGTTATTTTAATTTACATTTTCCAACAGTTGCTAGAGAGATGAAATGACTCTCATATGTTTACCAGACATTTGCATTTTTTTCTCTGACTTGCCTAATCATATCCTTTGCTCATTTTTGGTAGGTTATTTATCTTTTTTCTTGTTGATTTAAGCTCGTTTTATATAGACTACAGCTAGTATCCCTCTGTCACATGTTATAAAAAATTTTTAAACTATTTTTAAATTTTTAAACTTGTAACTTTTAGTGTGCTTTGCTGTACAGATTTTTATTTTTATCTAATCAAGTCTGTCATTTAAAAATATATGGTTTCTTGCCTTCACTAGTGTAGATTAGTGGGTTGGGCATAGTCCCACAAACTGAAAGGTTGCTGGTTTGATTCCCTGTCAGAGAACTTGCCTAGGTTATGGTTTGGTCCCAGTAGAGGGTGTGTAGAGGGCAACAAGTTGACATTTCTCCCTCCTTTTCTCTCCCTTTCCCTTTCTATAAAAATATTCAATAAATAAATTAAAAATTTTATGATTTTTTTCTTGTGGCTTTTAAGAACAGAAATTTATTCTTTCACAGTTCTGGAGGCCAAAAATCTGAATCCGTATCACTTGTCTGAAATTAAGGTGTCAGCAGTTCTTCACTGCCTATGGAGGCTCTGTAGAGATGAATTGCTTTCTTGCTTCTTCCAGGTTCTGGTGGCTGTTGTCATTTCTTGTCGTGCTTGCTTTGTGGCTACATCACTCCAGTCCTCACCTCCATGGTTACATCACCTTCTCTTCTGTGTGTGTCAGATCTCCTACTGCCTTGCTCACCTGTTATCAGATTTAGGGTTCACCTGATAATCAAAGATAATCTTTCTATCTCAACATCCTTAACTTAATTACATCTGCAGAGACCTTTTTTCCTCATAAGGTAGCATTTATCCATTCCAGGGATTAAGACCTTGTATCTTTGGGTGTCTATTATTCTGCCTACTATACACAGTCGTAGAATTTGTGGCATTTGTAGAATTCAGTAGAGAAATGAAAAAAATCTGCTTTTGAGTACTGTTTTCTACAGTTTTGGGATCTGTGTTAGGCTTTCAACCTCTAAAGGCAATGAATATAAAATAACAATGAATATAAGCTAAAAATAAAAGATAAATTATTGACATGAAGTGGTAATAGAAATTACTTTCAAGCGCTAAAAATACAGGTTAATTCAAGGTATTTGTTAACTTTTGGAATGTTCCTATTGAGAAATTTCAAGTACTGTTAATTCTACCCTACCATGAATGTCATGAAAGGGAGAAGTTGTCATATTGTCAAACTCCTATTATTCTTTCTGGTCTCACTTAATGGTTAGCTCAATGCATCCATTTTTCTCTGAACCCTTCCATCTCAGAATACGTGACATGTAGGAATTGGGCTAGCTATCTATATACCATTCTCTTCATCAGCCTAAAACAAAAATCAGTTCTCAAAACATTGTATGTTTCAGTGGGGCATAACCCTTCTTGAGGTTTATAATCACACAAAGATTATAAACAAGGTTTTCTACTTCTAGAAGTGTCTACTTTTTTATGTTTGTGTAGAGCCTTTTATTTAAACTTATTTCAAAGGTAGAGTAATTTGAGCATGGATTGAAAGTTAGAATTCTAGTTAGTTCTATACATGAGAATGTTGATAGACACACAAAAGTGTCAGCAATGTGAGTTTTCATTGTCAGCTTTAGAACACAGCTGAAATTAACTACTGGGTTGCATGTGGTGTACTGTTATTTCTATTCATGTCATCAGACCTGATGTTATACATAAATTTATGGTCAGTTGGCTTTGAAGTTAATCTTGTAAAGAATATCATGATAGAAACAACAAGTTGTATAGCAAAAATTGTTAAGGTCTGTTATAATGTTTTTCTAGACTTGTGTGGTAAAGTTGTCAGTTGCAGAGTAGTGAGAAGTATAGAAATTAATGTCTCTTTTGAAGAAAGATAAGATTAACCTCAAGTCTCTTAAGTATGGTGTTGTAAACCTAGGTAAACTTTTTTTTTATTGTTGTTCAAATACAGTTGTCTACATTTTTCCCTTACCACTCCCTCCCACCTCAACCATCCCCACTCCCACCCTTGTTCCTACTGCCCTTTGGCTTTGTCCATGTGTCCTTTATATATGTTCTTTGATGACCTTTCCCCCTTTTCCCCTCATTATGCCCCTTCCCCTCCCCTATTGTTGCTGTCAGTTTGTTCTTTATTTCAATGTCTCTGGTTACATTTTGCTTACTTGTCTATTTTGTTGATTAGGTTCTACTTATAGGTTCTACTTATAGGCGAGCCTTACAGTATTTGTCTTTTGCCACCTGGCTTATTTCACTTAGTATAATGCTCTCTAGTTCTATCTATGCTGTCCCAAAGGGTAGGAGCTCCTTCTTTCTTTCTGCTGCAAAGTATTCCATGGTGTAAATGTACCACATATTTTTAATCCACTCATCATTTACTAATGAGCACATAGGTTGCTTCCAAAACTTGGCTATTGTAAATTCTCCTGCTGTGAACATTGGGGTACATGGGTTCTTCTGAACTGGTGTTTCAGAATTCCTAGGGTATAATCCCAGCACTGGAATTGCTGGGTCAAAAGGCAGTTCCATTTTTAGTTTTTTGAGGAAATTCCATACTGTTTTCCACAGTGGCTGCCTCAGTCTGCATTCTCACCAACAGTATCTAGGATTCCCTTTTCTCCACAACCTCACCAGCACTTGTTCGTTGATTTGGTTATTATGGCTATTCTGACTGGTGAAGCGGTATCTCATTGTGGTTTTAATATGCATTTACCTGATGGCTAGTGATGCTGGGCATCCTTTTATATGTCTCTGGGCCTTGTGTATGTCTTCCTTGGAGAAATGTCTGTTCAGGTCCTTTGCCCATTTTGTAATTGGATTGTTTGTCTTCCTGGTGTGGTGTTGTGTAAAATCTGTATGTATTTTGGAGATCAAGCCATTATCCAAGGTATCATTAGCAAATATAAATATTTGGGAGTCCATTAAGTTGGCTCCCTTTTTCTTTTGCTGATGTTTTCTTTAGCTGTACAGTAGCTTTTTATTTTGATGAAATCGCATTTGTTTATTCTTTCTTTTATGTCCCTTGTTCTAGGGGACTGATATATCAGTGAAAATATTACTGCATGATATATCTGAGATTTTCCTGCCTGTGTTCTCCTCTAGGACTTTTATGGTGTCATGACTTATATTTAAGTCTTTTATTCACCTTGAGTTTATTTTTGTGTATGGTGCAAGTAGGTGGTCGAGTTTCATTTTTTGCATGTAGCTGTCCGGCTCTCCCAATACCGTTTGTTGAAGAGGCTATTTTTACTCCATTTTATGCTTCTTCCCCCTTTGTCAAATATTAATTGACCACATAGGCTTGGGTTTATTTCTGGGCTGTCTGTTCTGTTCCATTGGTCTGTGTGCCTGTTCTTATGCCAGTATCAGACTCTTGATTACAGTGGCCTTATAATATACTTTGATATCAGGTATTGTGATCCCTCCTACTTTGTTTTTCTTTCTCAAAATTGTTGCAGCTATTCAAAGTTTTTTATAGTTCCATATAAATTTTTGAAATGTTTGTTCTATGTCTGTGAAATACCAATGTCATTGGTATTTTAATATGGATTGCATTGAATCTATAAATTGCTTTGGGTTGTATGGACATTTTGGTGATGCTAATTTTTTTCAGTCCATGTACACGATATATGCTTCCATTTATTTGTGTCATCTTTAATTTCTTTCTTCAGTTTGTTGTGTAGTTTTCTGAGTACAGGTCTTTTACCTCCTTGGTTAGGTTTATTCCTAGGTACTTTATTTTTCTTGTTCCTATAGCAAATAGGATTATTACCCTGATTTCTGTTTCTGATATTTTGTTTTTGGTATATAAAAATGCCTTTGATTTCCAAATATTGACTTTGTATCCCACTGTTTTGCCAAAGTCACTTATTAGGATCAGTAATTTTTTGGTGAGTCTGTAGGGTTTTCTATGTATACTATTATGTCATCTGCAAGCAGTGGCAGTTTTACTTCTTCCTTTAGAATTTGGAAGACTTTTATTTCTTTTTCTTGTTGGACATTGTGGCCAGGACTTCCAGTACTATATTGAATAGAAGTGGGGAAAGCAGACAACCTTGTCTTGTTCCTGATCTTAGTGGGAAAGATTTTAGTTTTTGCCCATTGAGTATGACACTGGCTGTAGATTTTTCACATATGGCCTTTATGATGTTGAAGAATGCTCCCTCTACTCTCACTTAGCTGAGTGTTTTTTTGTCAGAAATGGGTAATGTACTTTATCAAATTCTTTTTCTGCATCTATTGATATGATTATGTGATTTCTGTCTTTTGTTTTGTTTATTTGATATATTACATTTAATGATTTGCAAATATTGTACCCTCCTGCATCCCTTGGATGAATCCCACTTGATTATGGTATATCATCTTTTTTTTATATTAGATGTGATTATAAATTTTTAAAAATTTTATTTTAATCATTGTTCAAGTACAGTTTTCTCCCTTTTACTCCCAATCCAGCCCCCCGCTCCCAAACCTCCCCACTTCCCTCCCATTACCACCCTCCCCCTAGTTTTTGTCCATGTGTCCTTTAAGTTTGTTCCCGAGAACCCTTCCCATTCTCCCCTGAAATTCCCTCTTCTCTCCGCTGTGGTCACTGTCAGCCTGTCCTCTATTTCAGTGTCTTTGGTTATATTTTGCTTGCTTCTCTGTTCTGTTGTTTAGGTTCCTGTTAAAGGTGAGATCATATGGTATTTGTCCTTCACTGCCTGGCTTGTTTTGCTTAGCAAAAATTTTTTAAAAATATATTTTATTGGTTATGCTATTACAATTGTCCCATTCCCCCCTCCCCTTTATTACCCTCTTCCCTGCGCATCCCTCCCATCCACATTCCCCGCCTTTAGTTCATGTGCATGGGTCATATATATAAGTTCTTTGGCTCCTACATTTCCTATACTATTCTTTAGCTCCCCATCTATCTTCTACCTACCATTTATGCTTCTTATCCTCTGTACTTTTCCCCCCCTCTCTCCCCACCCACTTCCCTGCTGATAATCCTCCATGTGATCTCCATTTCTCTGATTCTGTTCCTGTTCTAGTTGTTTGCTTAGTTTTTATTTTCATTGTTTTTTTTTTCTTTTAGGTTTATCTGTTGATAGTTGTGAGTTTGTTGTCATTTTATCATTCATATTTTTGATATTTTTCTTAGATAAGTCCCTTTAATGTTTCATATAATAAGGGCTTGGTGATGATGAACTCCTTTAATTTGACCTTATCTGGGAAGCACATTATCTGCCCTTCCATTCTAAATGAAAGCTTTGCTGGATAGAGCCATCTTGGATGTAGGTCCTTGCCTTTCATGACTTCAAATACTTCTTTCCACATCCTCTTGCCTGTAAGGTTTCTTTTGAGAAATCAGCTGATAGCATAATGGGCACTCCTTTGTAGGTAACTGTCTCCTTTTCTCTTGCTGCTTTGAGCATTCTTTAATCCTGGGTAACTTAATGATGATGTGCCTTGGTGTGTTCCTCTCTGGATCCCATTTCTTTGGGACTCTCTGGGCTTCCTGGACTTCCTAGAAATCTATTTCCTTTACCAGATTGTGGAAGTTTTCCTTCATTATTTGTTCAATAAGTTTTTAATTTCTTGCTCTTGTGCTCCTTCTGGCACCCCTGTGATTCAGATATTGAAATGTTTCAGGTTGTCCCAGAGAATTCTCAGCCTTCAATTTTTTTTGGATTCTTGTTTCTTCATTCTGATCCAGTTGGATGTTTATTTCTTTCTTTTGTTCCAAATTGTTGCTTTGAATCCTGGTTTCCTTCTTGTCACTGTTGGTTCCCTGAATATTTTGCCTTGTTTCATTTTGGGTATTTTTCATTTATTCTTTCTTTTTTCGACTAAGCTTAATCAGTTCTGTGAGCATTTTGATTACCAAGGGCTTTAAATTCTCCATCAGATAGGTTGTCTATGTCCTCATCGTTTAGTTCTCTTTCTGAGGTTTTGCTGTGTTCTTTCATTTGAGTGGTATTTCTTTGTCTTGGCGCAGCTGATAGGTTGTAAGGGGATGGGCCTTAGGTATTGACCCAGGCAGGGCAACCCTCTTTGCTGTGCTGCCTGTGTGGGAGGGGCCAGAGAGGGAACAATGCAGCTTGCCTGCTTGTCTCTAGTGCACTTTCCAACAGACTCTCATGTCAGACTGGAAGTATGTCTCACCTCGACAACCTGAGCCACAGTCAGCTCTGAGTCTCAGTTTTCCACTTAAGTCAGTCTCTCCCTCGCAGCTCTGCAGAGCTGGGCAGTCAGCCCCACCCCTCAGCCACCTCCTTGCAGTTTTTCTAAGTTGTCCTCGGCCTGTATGGTCTGCCTTACTGGTCTGGTTGTTCTGGTTGACTTTTTCTCAATTCCTTGGTTGTTGGAGTTCCATGCAGTTTGATTTTCTGGTGTTTTTGGTTGTTTATTGACTTTAGATTGGTTGTTATCCTCCTTTTGGTTGTGCAAGGAAGCAAAGGGGTTCTACCTACACTTCCATCTTGGACAGAACTCTAAGTGTAAATTTAGATTGTTTTTTGAGTTTTTTCTTGTCTCTTGAGATAGGTCTGTAATACTATGAATTTTTCTCTTAGGATAGCTTTCCCTGTGTCCTACAGATTTTGGTTTGTTGTGTTCTAATTTTCAGTTGTTTTAAGCTATCCTTTGATTTCTCCCTAGATTTCATTGTTGACTCATTCATTGCTTAATAACATGCTATTTAGTTTCCATACCTTTGTGTATTTTTCAGTTTTTTTCTTGTCATTGATTTCTAGTTTCATAGTGTTGTGGTTAGATAAGATGTTTGATATGATTTCAACCTTCTTAAATGAACTGAGACTTGTTTTGTGTTCTAACATATGGTATATCCTAGAAAATATTTCATGTGCACTTGAAAAGAGTGATTATTCTGCTGCTTTCAGATGAAATACTCTAAAGATATCAATTAAATTCATTCAGTATAGTGTGTCATTTTAAACCACTGTTTCTTTGTTGACTTTCACTTTAAAAGATCTTATACATTTGGAAACAAATTTAAAGGACACATGGTCAAAAACTAGGGGGAGGGTGGTAATGGGAGGGAAGTGGGGAGGGTTGGGAGGGTGGGAGGGATTGGGAGTTAAAGGGAGAAAACTGTACTTGAACAATGATTAAAATAAATTTTTTTTTTTTTTTTTAAGAAGGCAACTTTTTTTTTTTTTTTAAGATTCTATTTATTTATTTTTAGGGAGGGAAGGAAGGGGGGGAGAGAGAGAGAGAGAGAAAGAGAGAGAGAGAGAGAGAGAGAGAGAGAGAGAGAGAGAGAGAGAGAGAGAGGCATCAATGTGCGGTTGCTGGGGGTTATGGCCTGCAACCCAGGAATGTACCCTGGCTGGGAATCGAACCTGGGACACTTTGGTTCCCAGCCCGCGCTCAATCCACTGAGCTACGCCAGCCAGGGCTAAAATAAAATTAAAAAAAAAAAAATCTTACACATTGAAGTCAATGTAGTGCTCAAATTCCCTACTACAACTGTATTTCTGTTGACCTCTCCCTTTATTTTATTTTATTTTTTTACTTTAGAATAAATTATCAGTTTTATTTCAAAATATAAATAAATAAAAATTGAATTAAAAAATTAAAATGAAAGATTTTTTTCCCTGAAAGTTTGGACCAAGAACGTGGGTGCACGTTCTAGACAGGAGTTTTATTTTATTTTATTATTATTTTATTTTTACTTTTTAAATATATTTTATTGATTATGCTGTTACAGTTGTCCCATTTTCCCCCCTTCACTCCTCTCCACCCTGCACATCCTCTCCCATCCACTCCCCCTGCCACTTTAGTTCATGTCCATGTGTCATAAGTTCTTGGCTTCTACATTTCCCATACTATTCTTACCCTCCCCTTGACTATTTTCTACCTACCATCTATGCTACTTATTCTCTCTACCTTTCCCCCCTCTCTGCTCCTTCCACTCCCCTGTTGATAACCCTCCAAGTGTTCTCCATTTCTGTGCTTCTGTTCCTGTTCTAGTTGTTTGCTTAGGTTGTTTTTGTTTTTGTTTTAGGTGTGGTTTTAATTATTGTGAGTTTGCTGTCATTTTACTGCACATATTTTTTTATCTTATTTTTCCTAGATAAATCCCTTTAACATTTCACATAATAAGGGCTTGGTGATGATGAACTCCTTTAACTTGACCTTATCTGAGAAGCACTTTATCTGCCCTTCCATTTTAAATGAAAGCTTTGCTGGATAGAGCCATCTTGGATGTAGGTCCTTGCCTTTCAGGACTTGGAATACTTCTTTCCAGCCCCTTCTTGCCTGTAAGGTTTCTTTTGAGAAATCAGCTGACAGTCTTATCGGCACTCCTTTGTAGGTAACTCTCTCCTCTTGCTGCTTTTAAGATTCTCTCCTTATCTTTAATCTTGCGTAACTTAATGATGATGTGCCTTGGTGTGTTCCTCCCTGGGTCCAACTTCTTTGGGACTCTCTGAGCTTCCTGGACTTCCTGGCAGTCTATTTTCTTTGCCAGATTGGGGAAGTTCTTCTTCATTATTTGTTCAAATAAGTGTTCAATTTGTTGCTCTTCCCCTTCTCCTTCTGGTACCCCTATAATTTTGATGTTGTAATGTTTAAAGATGTCCTGGAAGTTCCTAAGCCTCTCCTTTTTTTTTTTTTTTTTTTTGAATTCTTGTTTCTTCCATCTTTTCTGATTGGATGTTTCTTTCTTCCTTCTGGTCCACTCCATTGATTTGCGTCCCAGTTTCCTTCCCATCACTATTGGATTCCTGTACATTTTTCTTTATTTCACTTAGCATAGCCTTCATTTTTTCATCTAAATTGCAACCAAATTCAAACAATTCTGTGAGCATCCTGATTACCAGTATTTTGAACTGTGCATCTGGTAGGTTGCTATCTTTTCATTGCTTAGTTGTGTTTTTTCCGAAGCTTTGATCTGTTCTTTCATTTAGGCCATTTCTTTTTTTGTCTTGACCTGCCTGTTCTGTAGTGAGGGACAGAGCCTTAGGTATTCACCTGGGCAGGGTAACCCATGTCACAGTATTGTGATGCTGTATGTGGGGGAGGGGTCCGATAGGGGACAATGGCGCTTGCTCCACTTTCTGCTGGGTTTCAGTCACTTTCCCCACTTTCTGCAAGCAAACTGAGCCCTTCTGGTGCTGATTCCTGTGTGGGTGGGCTTGTGTACATCCTGGGACCCTGTGAGTTGCTCCAATGAACTCTCCTGTGAAGCTCGGAGTTTCTCCCCGCACCTCAATCCCCACAGGTGTTTTCGATTGGTGTTTTGAGGCTTTATTTCCCCATGCTGGGACCCTGAGTTGCATGGTCTGTCTTCCTCCCCACTTTTGCTTGGTTTATCTGTGCTCAAACGTGGGACACCTGGCCCACCAGCCGCCTTGTGTGCCACACCCCTCCACAATCTCCTGCCTCGCTGAGTCTGCTAACTGCTGCTTTGTGTGCCTGCGACCTGCCAGCTGGCCTGCCTTGAGCCCTTTCCATCCCAGCTCGTTGACTCCGCCCCTTCTACTGGCCTGGATGAATGTGTCTACTTTAACTCCTTGGTTGTTGGACTTCCATACAGTTCAATATTCTGGCAGTACTGGTTGTTTTTAAATTGTTGTTGTCCTTATTTTGGTTGTGTGAGGACACACAATGTGTCTACTTATGCCTCCATCTTGGCCAGAAGTCTGACCTCTCCCTTTATGTCCATCAAGATTTGCTTTACATTTTTAGGTGCTCCATATAATAGGGATACATCCTCTGGTTGGATTGTTCTATTTATTAGTGTGTCATGTCCTTCTTTGTCTCTTACTGTACCCTTTGTTTTAAAGTCTATTTTGTGGTATATGAATATAGCTACCTCAGCTTCTTTTCCCTTTCCATTTGTATGAATAACTTTTTTCATTCCTTTACCTTTAGTCTGTGTGTATCTTCATTCTAGGGTGGATATCTAGGAGACAATATACATATATATGGGTCTTGTTTTCTTATCCATTCAACTACCCTATGACTTTTGTTACAGCACTTATGCCATTTACATTTTAAATGATTATGGATAAATACATATTTATTGCCATTTTAAAACTATCTTTCTCTGTTCTTTTCCTTTTTCTTCCTTTTTTCAAGCAAGCAATTTAACATTTGTTGCAATACTGGTTTGGTGGTAACAAATTCCTTTAGCTTTTTTTCTTTTCTTTTTTGTCTGGGAAGCTGTTTATTTCTCCTTCAGTTTTAAACGATAGCCTTGCTGGGTCAAGTAGCCTTGGTAGTAGGTTCTTGCTTTTCACTACCTTGAATATTTCATGCCAACCCTCTGGTCTGAAATATTTCTGTTGAGAAATTAGATGACATTTTAATAGAAGCTCCCCTGTAGGTTGCTATCTCCTTTACTCTTGTGGCTTTTAAAATTACCTCCTTGTCTTAAAGTTTGCCATTTTAATTATTTTTTCTAGCATCATAACATATTTATTCGTTTTTAAATTGTATTTTACTGATTATGCTATTACAGTTGTCACATTTTTTTCACCTATGCCATCCTCAATGCAGCAATCAACCAGTTCCTCAGGCAATCCCTCCACCATTGTTCATGTCCATGGGTCATGTGTATAAATGTGGCTACCTGCTTTCCTATACTGTATTTTACATCTCCATGGTATTATGTAACTACCTATTTGCACTTGTTAACTCCCTCACCTCTTCATGCATTCTCCCAAACCCCCTTCTCATCTGGCAACCATCAAAACACTTTCCATATCTGTGATTCTGTCTCTGTTTTTCTTCTTTGCTTAGTGTGTTTTTTAGATTCAATATATGATAGATATGTATTTATTGACATTTTATTGTTCATTGCTTTGATCTACTTTTCCTTAAAAAGAGTCCCTTTAACATTTCATATAATAATGGTTTGGTGATGATGAACTCCTTTAGCTTTTTCTTGTCTGGGTAGCTCTTTATTTGCCCTTTAATTCTAAATTATATTTTTGGTGGGTAGAGCAATCTTGGTTGTAGGTCCCCGCTTTTCATCACTTTGAATATTTCCTGCCAATCCCTTCTAGCCTGTAGTTTCTTTCTGAGAAATCAGCTGACAGTCTTGTGGGAACTCTCCTGAAGGTAACTAACATCTTTTCCCTTGCTGCTTTTAAAATTCTCTCCTTATCTTTAACCTCTGGCATTTTAATTATGATGTGTCTTGGTGTGGGCCTCTTTGCATCCATCTTGTTTGAGACTTTGTGCTTCCTTTGGACTTGCATGTCTATTTCCTTCACCAAACTAGGGAAGTTTTCTTTCACTATTTTTTTCAAATAGATTTCCAATTTCTTGCTCTTTCTCTTCTCCTTCTGGTACTCCTATGATGCGAATGTTGGAATGCTTGAAGTTGTCCCACAGGCTGTTTACACCATCCCCATGTTTTTGGACTCTTTTTTCTTCTTGTTGTTCTGATTGCTTGTTTTTTGCTTCCTCATGTTCCAAATCACAGATCTGATTCTTGGATTCACCCACTCTACTGTTGATTCCCTGTAAATTGTTCTTCATTTCAATTTGTGTGTCCTTTGTTTCTGACTGGATCTTTTTTAAGCTGCTGAGGTCCCCACTAAGTTCCTTGAGCATCCTTATAACCAGTGTTTTGAACTCTGCCTCTGGTAGATTGCTTAACTCCATTTTGTTTAGTTCTTTTTCTGGAGTTTTGACCTATTCCTTCATTTGGGCCATGTTTCATTGTCTCCGCATTTTGGCAGTGTTTCTCCCTTTGTTTGTTTCTATATATTAGGTAGAGCTGCTATGACTCCCTGTCTTGGCAGCGTGGCCTAATGTAGTAGGTGTCCTATAGGGTCCAGTGGCATAGCCTCTCCTATCAACCAAGCTGGGTACTTGAGGTGGGCTCTTCATGTGTGCTGAGTAAATCCTTCTCTTGTAGTTGAGCCTTGACTGCTGTTGACAGGTCAATGTAAGAGAATAACCCAGGTCAGCCAGCTGCAAGAACTGGCTCTGACCAGTGACCACCGACCACCAACTCCACCCTCCATGGAAGATCAGCTGTGTAGAAGGATCAGCATAATGGTGTTCTAACATGGCCTGTAACTCTCCACTGGGTGCATTGGCTCTGTGGTTTCCTGGGTGGTGCAGGCCAGGGTCAGCCCCACATGTATTTTAACTGGGGCTGTCCTGCCTCAGCTATAAAGCAATCTGAAATAGTTGCTACTTGTGCTGGGCTTGGAGATTCCCAGGTGTAGCCAAGCGGTGAATCTGGGCTGGGTGCTTGTAGTACTGGGCCTAGGGTCACAAAGCAAGAAGTACAGGGATGGTGGCTCACTGAATCTGCCTATTGCTTGCTTGAAAGGATTTAGGAAATTGTGAAGCATTGCCAATACCAGCCATTCATATAAAAATGTCTCTGTTAACAGCTTGGGTGAGCCCATAATTTGGGTGGGATGGTGTCTTAGGAGATCTTCAAGGCAGGTCAAAAAGTATTAGCCAGGTTGATGGAGTTTCAGATGTGGCACCTGCCTAGTGGGTCTTTGGCTCTGTGGTTATTTTTTTTTTGGGGGGGGGGTGTTCAGAAAAGGGACAATGGCCTCTGCCTGCCTTTCCTTCTGGGAGAAAGCTGTCCCCCAGCTCTTGCCTTGATGCTAGTCACTTCTGTCCTCCCTGTGTGCCACTGGTCTTTGAAGCACTTCCCCAGTGCTGGAGCTCAGAGGAGGTGAGTCTGACTAAGTCTGTTAGTGGGTTTTTTAAAGAGAAACTGTTTGGGACTCCTGTAGTTTCTTCTACCAACACAGTCCCTACTGGATTTTGCAGTCAGAAGTTATGGCGACTTACCTTCCTGGCGATAGAATCCTGGTCTGGGAGGCCCACAGTGGTTTGGACTCCTCAATCTTGAGATATCCCTCCTGAATTTTTAAAAAATATTTTATTTATTTATTTTCAGAGAGGGGAAGGGAGGGAGAAAGAGAAGGAGAGAAACATCAATGCAAGAGGGAAACATTAGTTGGCTGCCTGTCTCATGGCCCAACCCTGTGACTTGCCTGCAACCCAGGTGTATGCCCTGACTGGGAATTGAACCAGTGATCTGTGGTTCAAAGGCCAGTGCTCAATCCACTGAGCCACACAAGCCAAGGCCCCTCCCATTTTTTAATCTTCCATTTGTGAATGTGGGACCAGTCTGTTCCTTCTCTTTACCTATCCTACCAGTCTGGATGGGTGTGGTTTCTTTAATTCCACAGTTGTCAGATTTCCATTCAACTCGATTTCTGATGGTTTGGAGTGCTATTTTAATTATGATGTGGTTCAGTGTGGATCTCTTTGGGTATATCTTGTTTGGGACACTCTGGATTTCCTGGACTTGTGTGTATTTATCCATCACTAGGTTAAGGAAGTTTTTGGTCATTATTTCTTCCAATTGGCTCTCAATGCTTTGTTCACTTTGTTCTCCTTCTGGTATTCTCATAGTTCAGATATTGTTATATATCATGTTGTCCCAAAGGTTTCTTAAACTCTTCTTAATTTGTAAAATCTTTTTACTTTTTGCTGTTCTGCTTGAGTATTTTTTCTACCCTGATTTCCAATTTTTATACCCTATTTCCAATTTCCTACTGTTTTTTCCTTCTAGTATATTTATTTCAGATATTGCATTCTTTATTTCTGCTTGGTCCTTTTTTATATGGTTTCTATATCTTTGTTTATGCTATTGAGCACCCTTCTAATCATTACTCTACACCAGGGGTATCCAAACTTTTGGCATGTCTATGCCACATTGGAAGAAGAAGAGTTGTCTTGGCACACATTAAATACCCTGTGACACATAATCACAAAAAAAACCCTCACAATGTTTTAAGTAAATTTATGATTTTTTTTTTTGTTGGGCTGCAATCACAGCCATCCTGAGCTGCATGCGGCCCATTGACCCCAGGTTGGACTTACCTGCTCTAAACTCTATTTCTGATAGCCTGCTTGCCTTCATTTCACTTAGTTCTTCTTCTGCATAATTCCCTCATTCTTTCAATTGGGGTATGTATCCTTGTCTGCCTATTTTGGCTGCCTCTTTGTGTTTGTTTTTATGCATTAGGTAGATCTGCAAAAACTCTGGTATAGGTTTATGTCAGACACTACCTGTGACTGGCCCTGAGAAACCAGATTGGAGCTGTCAGCAATCCACAGCTTGTGGCTCCCTGTGCTGGGCCTGGGTTTATACAGAAAGAACCAAACTGTGCACCAATGTTGCTTTTACCAGTATCAGGCCTAGGGGAGAGTCAGCTAATGTCTCAAAGCTCCCAGAGATCTGCCTTGGCCTACAGTCTTTCTGTTAGGCTTAATCTATGATAGAGCCTTCAGCTGTACTCCTCAGCATCCTGGCTCAAGTTCCACAGGGTGGAGCAAAAGAGATTCCTGCTAGTGGAGCTATTGTTTCCCTCTAGGCTGATGCTGCATGGAGGGGAGTGCTCTGCCTAGGAAAGATGGCTTCTGAAGTGTAGGGAATGACTAAGAACAAAGATACAGGTGGCTGACACTTAAGCTGTCTTCCTAGAGCCCCAAACCACAGACTTATATGGCTTTAGTGTGCTCTGCTTTCCCTCTGCCAGAGCCGAGGAAAAGTGGGTGCAAATAAAATTTTGTGTGCTCTTTAAGAAGCTCACTGTATCTCTAGCTGTCTCCCCTTGGTGGACACAAGCCCCACTGCTTTTCACTGAGAGGTGTTTTTGAGTTGGCCTAAAAGTGTATTTGGTTTTTCCAAAAGATGCCTCTAGTAGCACTTAGTTGTCTTTAGCTTCATTTGAAACAATTTTGTTAGTGTTGTTACAGCTGTCATATCAGCATTCATTTTTTTCTTTTTTAAATATATTTTATTGATTATGCTTTTACAGTTGTCCCATTCCTCCCCTGCTTTATTTCCCTCTGCCCTGCATACCCCATCTCAACCACATTCCCCACCTTAGTTTATATCCATGGGTCATATGTATAAGTTCTTTGGCTTCTATATTTCCTGTACCTATTCTACCTACCATTTATGCTACTTATTCCCTGTACCTTTTACCTTAATTCTCCTTCCCCTTCCCTGCTGATAACCCTCCATGTGATCTTCATTTCTGTGACTCTGTTTCTGTTCTAGTTGTGTACTTAGTTCATTTTTGTTTGTTTGTTTTAGGTTCAGTTGTTGATAGTTGTTAGTTTGTTGTCATTTTACTGTACGTAGTTTTTTATCTTTTTTTAAGACCCTTTAACATTTCATATAACAAGGACTTGATGATGATAAACTCCTTTAACCTGACCTTATTTGGGAAGCACTTTATCTGCCCTTCCATTCTAAATGATAGCTTTGCTGAATAGAGTAATCTTAGGTGTAGGTGCTTGCCTTTGAGGACTTTGAATACTTCTTTCCAGCTCCTTCTTGCCTGCAAGGTTTCTTTTGAGAAATCAGCTGATAGTCTTATGGGCATTCCTTTGTGGGTAACTCTTTTCTTTTCTCTTGCTGCTTTTAAGATTCTTTCCTTATCTTTAACCTTGGGTAACTTAATTATGATATGTCTTTGTGTGTTTCTTCTTGGATCCAATTTCTTTGGGACTCTCTGAGCTTCCTGGACTTCCTGGAAGTCTATTTCCTTTGCCAGATCGGGGAAATTCTCCTTCATTATTTGTTCAAATAAGTTTTCAATTTCTTGCTTTTCCTCTTCTCCTTCTGGCACCCCTATGATTCAAATATGGGAACATTTAAAGTTGGGCTGAAGGTTCCTCCATCTCTCCTCATTTTTTTTGAATTCTTGTTTCTTCATTCTGTCTGGTTGAATGTTTATTTTTTTCTTCTGGCCCAAACCATTGATTTGAGTCCTGGTTTCCTGGAACACTGTTGGTTCCCTGTACCTTTTCCTTTACTTCACTTTTCACAGCATTCGCTTTTTCCTCTATTTTGCAACCATACTCAATCAATTCTGTGAGCATTCTGATTACCAGTGTTTTGAACTGTGCATCTGATAGGCTGGCTATCTCTTCATCACTTATTTGTTTTTTTTTTTCTGGAGCTGTGGTGTTCTTTCACGTGGGCTATATATATATATATATATATTTTATCTCAGCATGCCTGTTACGTAGTAAAGGGTAGAGCTTTAGGTATTCATCTAGGTGGGGCAACCACGTCATTATGTTGTGGTGCTGTATGGGTCCAAGAGGGAACAATGCTGCTTGTTTGGCTCTTTGTCAGCTTTCAGTCACTTCCCCCACTACTCACAAGCAAATCAGGTTCTTCAGGTGCTGATTCCCGGGTGGGTGGATTTGTGTACATTCTAGGACCCTGTGGGTCTCTCCAATGAACTTTCCTGTGAGGCTCTGTATTTCTCCTGCATCTCAACACCTCCCCCACGCCACTAGGTTTTTTTCAATCAGAAGTTTTGAGGCTTTATTTCTCTGTTCTGGAAACCTGGGTTGCACAGTCTGTCTTGCTCTCCAGTTGTTCCTCTGGTTTACCGATTTATCCATACACAGACATGGGATTGCCCACTCCACCAGCTGCTCCCTTGCCATGAGTCTTTTCCACTCAGCTGCCTGTCTCTGCCCACCCCACTATCACTCTGGATGGATGTTTCTTCTTTAAGTCCTTGCTTGTTAAACTTTCATACAGTTTGATTTTTCTGGCAGTTCTGGTTGTTTTTGTTATAAATTTGTTGTTGTCCTTCTTTTGGTTGTGCAAAGAGGCACAGTGTATTTACCTACACCTCCATCTTGACCAGAAGTCTCAGATTCAACATGCATTTTTAAAAACTTATCAAAATTGGTAAGTTTTTGTGTAGCCATTGTAATATTGAAGGAGGAAGAAAATAAGCATAATTTTCAGCATATTATGCTTTATTACTTCAAGAAAGGTAAAAACATAACTGAAACACAAAAACACATTCGTTCAGTGTATGGAGAAGGTGCTGTGACTGATCAAATGTGTAAAAAGTGGTTTGAGAAGTTTTGTGCTGCTGATTTCTTGGTGGACAATGCTTCACAGTTAGGTACACCAGTTAAAGTTGATAGCAATGAAATTGAGACATAAATTAAGGACAATTAATGTTATATACCATGTGATAGACAGCCACAATGCTGAAAACATCCAAATCAATAAAATTTTTGGTGAAAATGAAAAATATGTCTTTTATTTTATGGAAAAAAACCCACATGGAGTTTTTGGCCAACCCAATATTTGGGTTCCTTTCCCAGTTCTGGTAGTCCTGCTGGGGAAATCAGCTTGGGGTTTAGACCCCACACTTCTCAGAGAACCCACCCCACCCCAGCCACTGAAACATTCCTCCATAACTTCAGCTGCTACCTGTGGGAGCCTAGCCAGCCCTCTTGAACCTCCACACTCCCTACCAATCTGAATGTGCTGATGTGGTTTTTCCTGTAAGTCCTTGGTTATAAGGCTTCTCTCCACTATTGTTCAGTTGGTTATTCAGGATGATTTTTTCATTATTTAGTTGTGATTCTATTTGCTCCTGGGAGGAAGTTAGCGTAGCTTTCATCTACAATCTTTGACTACTAGAATTACCTAAATTTTATTCACCAATTTGATTCATTTCGTAACAGAGTTCATCATCATCACCATTTTCAAGAGCTTATCCTGATTTGTAAATCAGAAAGTCAAACCTGGGAATTATCTGTGTTCTTTTGTTTCTTTAGGCTGTTTTGTTTCGCCTGTTTTGGGTTACAGATTCCTGACTTATACCTACATTCAGATATCATGCATAGGTGGAGAAAGAGAAAAAATATTATCATTATTTTCTTTACATGCATTTTCTACCCTTTTATGGGAAGGAGCTTTTTGCTGTTTGCTTCTGCTTTTTCTTTCTGACAAAGAAAATAGCTGTGGTCTGGGCCAGTTGCCCTGAAATTTAAAAAACAAACAAACAAGCCCTTACTGGTATAGCTAGCCCTGGCTTGTGTAGCTCAGTGGATTGAGAATGGGCTGTGAACCAAAGGGTTGCTAGTTTGATTCCCAGTCAGGGCACATGCCTGGGTTGCAGGCCAGGTCCCCAGTGGGGGCTATGTGGGAGGCAACTACACATTGATGTTTCTCTCTCTCTGTCTCTTTCTCCCTCCCTTTCCCTCTCTCTAAAAATAAATAAATAAAATCTTAACCATCCCCCACAAAAACCCACCTCTTAATCTGTTACCACTTTGTTTTTAAATGTGAGAGGTTTAAATTTGACCTCATTCATCATTCAGAATATAGTTCTAGCAGCAGGAAAACTTCATTGTCTATGGCTTACTCTAGCTTGTCTCTCAGTCAACAAGGACTTCAGTTTCTCCATCTTTGAAGTAAGGATAATGCCAATCTCATGTAAATCATCTAACATGGGTTGTAGTCCAAAGGAAACTCAAAACAAATATTGTTCATCCAAAATTAGTTTCCTTAACTGTAACATAAATAATAAGATATACCTTGCTGAGTTATTTGGAGAGTTAAATAAGAAAATACAGAATTTTACAAATAAATGTGACGCAGGTTATTTCTTCTGAAGCAAGCTCGATTCCTTTTGAGGTCATGTGGCCTTTGTACCACTAGAGGGCATTATCAACACAGACTTCTGGTTAAGTTGGGTCTCTGAAACCCAAGTGGGGAAAGGAGATCTCTTCATTTCCACCCCGCCCCCCCCCGAATAAAATTGGTTTAGTAACAATTATCACAAATGTAACAAAGAAACTTTCATTTTGCTATAAATTATTACCATCAGAGCATTTCTTAGACAATAGACTACCTGAAGGAATGGTTGGAAGTGGAGCCCAGAAGACAGAGTTGTCTTTCTGCAACATAAATTTGACCACAACTTTCCCAGACTTAAAATCCTTCTGCAGAGACAGTGTCCAACATTTTCATTTCAAGTTAAACCTTACTCTGGAATTGAGTATATAAAATAAGTCACTGAAGTTGAGGGCAGTAGATACCTAGTCCTACTTCTCAGGCACCACAGAGGAACCCTGGAACTCCAGGTAACAAGGCTTGAGAACCACTGCAGGATGAACCTTGGGGCCTTTAACATGGCCTATAGAGTCCTCTGCTGTCTGAAGCTGACATGCTACTCCAGCCCATCTCTGGCCACTCACAGCTTTGCACTTGAGCCTCTACAATCTACTGAATTTCCCATACATGTCACCCTGATTCTTTCTTCCATGCCTTTGCCCATGCAGTTCAATTCTCCCCCAACTCTGATTCAAAGGGCCAAAGTAATTTTAGGACTGTATAAATGTAACTACTCTGTAACTGTTAAGGAGTTGAAATTACATTTGGTCCTTTGAAGGCAGCTATGAGGCTGATGTGGCCCTCAGTGAAAATGAGTTTGACACTCCTGCTATAGAACAACTATCATTCAGAAGTGTCAGAAATTGAGTTGAATGGGAGTCCAACAACTATAGAATTAAAGAAACCACATCCATCTGGACTGGTAGAAGGGGTAGACATGGAATAGTTTGGTCCCACATCCACATATGGTGGATTAAAAAATGGGAGGGATATCTCAGGAGCAAGGGGTCTGAGCTCCACACCAGGCCCCACCTGCCCGGGGTTCCAATGCCAGGAAGATTAAGTCCCTATAACTTCTGGCTGTAAAAACCAGAGGGGATTGAGTCGGTGTAAAAAACTGCTGGATTTCCCAGCAATTCCTCTTAAAGGTTTCGCACACAGACTTACTCAGACTCACTCCCTCTGAGCTCCAGCACCAGGTTAGCACCTTGAAAGACACCAGTGGCATATGGGAAGGAACTGAAGTGTCTGGCACCAGGGTGAGATCTGGGGGACAGCTTTCTCCCAGACAGAGTTGTGGGCATCTTTCCTCTTCTGAACCCTCCCCCAACACAACCACAGAGCTAATAGGTGGGTGCCATATCTGAGACTCCATCAACCTGACTAACTCTGTTTGCCCCATCCTGGTGATTCCCCAAGACTCTGCCCTACCCAAATTAGTCCACCCAAGTTAACTGTGGCTTTTCCATATGAATGGCTTGTCTTTGCTCAGGCTTCAGAGCTTCCTAAATACTCTCAGTCAAGCAACAGCTGGCCTTAGTGAACCCTCACCCTCCATGCTTCTTGCTAAGTGGCCCCAGGCCTGACACTACCAGCAGCTGGTCTTGGTTCACAGTGTAGCATTACTTGGATACCTCCAAGCCCAGCAGAAGTAGCAGCCATCTGCAGATAGCTTTATAGCTAATACCAAGTGTACCCACAAAGAGAACAAGCAGTAGCTAATTTTGGCCTGCACCACATTGGAAATCCCAGAGCCTATACACCCAGTGGACGACTGCAGACCATGTCAGAGCACCACCACTCAACCACCACCACAAGAAACAGGCTCAAGGGGCAGTCCCAATGGGCTCCAGAGCCCTGCTGAAGTATAGTACTTTGCGGTGTATAATGCACACTTTTTTTGCCCAAATTTTTAAGGGAAAAATAAGGATACACATATACTTGGGTATAATGATTACATACCATGGGTATTATAATGAGCATAAAATCCCATGTAAAATGCACACAGAAAAGTGAGTGTGAATTATATGTGGCAAACTATGGTAAGTCCTGCTCTGTGGAGTGTGCCCATGCACTACTGATCTTCCATGGAAGGTGGAGTTGGTGGCCAGTGGGCACAGCCAGTACATGCAACTGAATGGCCTGGATTAATCCTTCCCATTGACTGGCCAACAGCAGTCAAAGCTCAACTACAAGAGAAGGATATACTCAGCACACATGAAGAGCCCACCTCAAGTACCCAACTTGGCTGATAGGAGAGGCTGTGCCACTGGACCCTATAGGACACCTACTACATTAGGCCACGCTGCCAAGACAGGGAGTCATAGCAGCTCTACCTAATATATAGAAACAAACAAAGGGAGAAACACTGCCAAAATGCGGAGACAATGAAACATGGCCCAAATGAAGGAATAGGTCAAAACTCCAGAAAAAGAACTAAACAAAATGGAGTTAAGCAATCTACCAGAGGCAGAGTTCAAAACACTGGTTATAAGGATGCTCAAGGAACTTAGTGGGGACCTCAGCAGCTTAAAAAAGATCCAGTCAGAAACAAAGGACACACAAATTGAAATGAAGAACAATTTACAGGGAATCAACAGTAGAGTGGGTGAATCCAAGAATCAGATCTGTGATTTGGAACATGAGGAAGCAAAAAACAAGCAATCAGAACAACAAGAAGAAAAAAGAGTCCAAAAACATGGGGATGGTGTAAACAGCCTGTGGGACAACTTCAAGCATTCCAACATTCGCATCATAGGAGTACCAGAAGGAGAAGAGAAAGAGCAAGAAATTGGAAATCTATTTGAAAAAAATAGTGAAAGAAAACTTCCCTAGTTTGGTGAAGGAAATAGACATGCAAGTCCAAAGGAAGCACAAAGTCTCAAACAAGATGGATGCAAAGAGGCCCACACCAAGACACATCATAATTAAAATGCCAGAGGTTAAAGATAAGGAGAGAATTTTAAAAGCAGCAAGGGAAAAGATGTTAGTTACCTTCAGGAGAGTTCCCACAAGACTGTCAGCTGATTTCTCAGAAAGAAACTACAGGCTAGAAGGGATTGGCAGGAAATATTCAAAGTGATGAAAAGCGGGGACCTACAACCAAGATTGCTCTACCCACCAAAAATATAATTTAGAATTAAAAGGTAAATAAAGAGCTACCCAGACAAGAAAAAGCTAAAGGAGTTCATCATCACCAAACCATTATTATATGAAATGTTAAAGGGACTCTTTTTAAGGAAAAGTAGATCAAAGCAATGAACAATAAAATGTCAATAAATACATATCTATCATATATTGAATCTAAAAAACACACTAAGCAAAGAAGAAAAACAGAGACAGAATCACAGATATGGAAAGTGTTTTGATGGTTGCCAGATGAGAAGGGGGTTTGGGAGAATGCATGAAGAGGTGAGGGAGTTAACAAGTGCAAATAGGTAGTTACATAATACCATGGAGATGTAAAATACAGTATAGGAAAGCAGGTAGCCACATTTATACACATGACCCATGGACATGAACAATGGTGGAGGGATTGCCTGAGGAACTGGTTGATTGCTGCATTGAGGATGGCATAGGTGAAAAAAATGTGACAACTGTAATAGCATAATCAGTAAAATACAATTTAAAAACGAATAAATATGTTATGATGCTAGAAAAAATAATTAAAATGGCAAACTTTAAGACAAGGAGGTAATTTTAAAAGCCACAAGAGTAAAGGAGATAGCAACCTACAGGGGAGCTTCTATTAAAATGTCATCTAATTTCTCAACAGAAATATTTCAGACCAGAGGGTTGGCATGAAATATTCAAGGTAGTGAAAAGCAAGAACCTACTACCAAGGCTACTTGACCCAGCAAGGCTATCGTTTAAAACTGAAGGAGAAATAAACAGCTTCCCAGACAAAAAAGAAAAGAAAAAAAGCTAAAGGAATTTGTTACCACCAAACCAGTATTGCAACAAATGTTAAATTGCTTGCTTGAAAAAAGGAAGAAAAAGGAAAAGAACAGAGAAAGATAGTTTTAAAATGGCAATAAATATGTATTTATCCATAATCATTTAAAATGTAAATGGCATAAGTGCTGTAACAAAAGTCATAGGGTAGTTGAATGGATAAGAAAACAAGACCCATATATATGTATATTGTCTCCTAGATATCCACCCTAGAATGAAGATACACACAGCTACCTGAGGGCTCTGTACTTCCTTAGGTCCTGTGGTTACTGAGGAACCTGGGATTTTCTTTAATGTTTGTATTTCTGATGTAACCTGACAAGGCCAGGCTCTGCAGACATCAGGCCCATTTTTTCCAGACAGTCCACCAAAATAGGCCAAAGCCAGAGTGTGCTCTTGCAGGTATGAAGGGACTCTGAACATATATGGGAGACCCAGAGGACAGATTTCTATCCCTCCTATTACCACAGTCATGGGGCTTTGGATGTATTCCCTGAGATCCACTGAGGCATGTTAGTTGCTCCCCCAAACTAGAGAAGAGATATTCTGGTAATAAGTCCCATTTTACCTTAAGTCTGAGAATTTGCGAAAGATACAGAAGAGTATTAGGAAAGCGGATATGGAAATTCTAAATCCTAAGGAGAAATTCCTTGGTGGGTAGGTGCAGCTCATATTCAGCTTTGCTCACCATGACCCAGGGTTCTACTGAGGCACATATCTTCCTCTCTTACCTTCCTATATGAACCTCCCTAGAGGGCAGAGGAGGTTCTTGGCCTGAAACTGGGAGAGAAACCAATGGAATTTAAAAAAAATTGCTTTTTACTTCATTTTCCTTCTGAGAGGATCCCTAGGCATCTAAACAATGCCTCTCCAGGTAGTCTGGCACTGTTGTCATAAAATGCAACTGAAACTCGTATCCATGGAAACAGGCTGGCTCCTTTTGCCACTGTCATTCACCGCTTCTGTGTTGGCCAGGATGGGTCTGGATTCTGGGCTCTGTGCTCTGATGTAGGGGCTGCTTCAGTGATATCCTGAATGCCCTTTGGTGTCCACTCTCCTTTTAACAGAGGCAGAGGAAGAGCTGGAAAGAGAGTGACCCCAGCATTATGGCAAAGCCTCAGGCAGTCTCAGAGATATTGCACAGGATTAATATTGTTCATCTGCCTAGGTCTCCAGGGAAAGCAGACAGTGCAGCTTGGGGACAGTGCTAACCTGAGCACCTGGAGCTTGGTTCTTCTATCTTGATTTTTGAGCTAAAGTCCCAGAAGTTTACCCAGTCAACACAATTTCTTCCCTGCCTCCTATGCCTGCCCCAGACTTGGCTATGATCCTCTGGGCCTTTCTTTTCTTTGCCTAAATATGTAACTCACTATTTCTTAGAGGTACATGTGCAATGGTTTTGATTTGCAAAGCATTTATTTATTTATTTATTTGGAAATAAAGTAAATAAAAATTGGTTTGCTTCAGTTCAGCAGAATGGGTCAAAATGAAAACAAATGCATCAGAACTCTCTTTTTCTCCTCAGCCCAGATCTGCTGACCTATGAAACTATGAGTTTTCTTGCAGGGTAAGCTGTCCTGAAAATAGATATTACATGCAGGTCTGGCTCCTCCATGTAGAAAACAGGCTGGGAGACTAGTGGGAGCAGGGTGATGGTGTTTGGAGACCTCACCATTCTGACAAAACGTAAGTCGCTTAACTATCAGAGTTTCTAAGGAAGTCATATCCATTCCCACAGAGTGCCTCTTGCTGGGCAGTCCAGGAAAGTTTCCAGAACACTGTGGAGATTGACCTTACATCACTAGGGAGCAATGCTGTCCCTCTTTTGCTCTGTGTATGGGTTTTTAGGAAATCTCAGAGACTGGGTAAAGAAAGAAGCCAATTCCAGATCTGAAACAGAATTGAGGGAACTCTTTGAATCACGCCAGAGTAGATGAGCCTGGTCTAAATGGAAGGGGCTGAAAGGATAGGAAATGCAAATGGGCAAGACCTGGGTATGAATTTGGGAGACTGTTTATTAAATGACTACATTTCCTGGGTGGGTCTTCTGGTGCCCTCCCTTTTACTCTTCTGAGTATTACACTGGTGGAGCTGGAGGTCCTGGAGGGTATGCCCCATTCTTTTCTTCTTTTCTTTTATTCACTAACCCCTTTTATCACTGATAAAATTATTCTGTCTCCCATGCACCCCCAACCCAAAACTGTCAAACCTGAGTCTCAAGATTCTCTGCTACCTCCCTCTTCCATCTCCTGGGTCTGCCCATCTCCTCTGGTCCTGCACAATTACACTGTACTATGATTGTACCAGGGACAATATCTGATCATGAAATGACAGAAGGAAATAGAGAGTGTTGGTTCCATGATGGCAAAACAAAGGGTAAATTTTAGCAGACCCTGACTGACCTCAGAGAGATACAAATATTCTGGGCCATTCTGGTTACAATATCAGAGAGTCCAATCTAAGAGTTACAGCTGAGATTGTGTGAATTTAATTCATCCTTTTGCATGCTCTAGGAAGCCTTGTTGCTGGAGACAGTGTTGGTGAAGCTCCTGGAGCCATGGAAGGCGGTGGTAGGGGGGGCCCCCTCTACTATGAGCTGCCTACCATTGGGCTTGCCCTCCAAAAACCTGCTAGCTGATCAAAAGTTACAGACTGCATCAACAGAGACTCAACCAGGCTTCTACTCATTCTCCCCTTGATCTGTCTACAAACCCATTAGAATCAAGACTCCAGAGGAATTTCTCCCCTTACTAGATCCAGCAAGAACATTTTCCTGTCCTTCTAAAGGTTGAGGGGTTCTTACGTGGAAGTTTCCATAGTTCAAGTTCATTATTGGCTTTCTCAGTATGGTTTAGTATTTCCTTTGCTTGCAGACTCTATAATCAGACAGCCTGGTTCTGAACTTATTGCTCACTAATATTTGGTAAGTTAATGCTTTTAAGTCTTGGTTTTATCATCTGTAGTTGGAGATGATTATTATAAGGATTTGATTAAATAATCTATGTAAAGTACTTGACCCAATAGCTGGCACATAAATTCTTGCTGACATTATCTTGAAATACAGTAGAGGTAGTAGCTAAGCCTAGCTCAAAAGTCCAGGCTCAAATCTGGACTCTACTACTTGCTAGTTGTGTGATATCAAGCAAACCATTTAATCTCCCTTTGTCTCAGTTTCCTTATGCATAAAATACAGTTTAATAATAGTACCTACATCATACAGTACTTGTTAGGATTGAATAGCTAGTGCATGCAGAGCACTGAAAACAGTTCCTGACACACAGTAGTAAGCACCCAAAGAAGGCTAGCACTTGTTGCCTGCAGAGCTGTGGTTTGTATTATACAAAAGTGACCTGCTTTTGGCTCTGGAATACTATGATGTAGGATTTAGGAGAATTGTTTTCTCATTTGACTTAGTTTGCAATAAGATGAATCTGTATGTGTTGCTTATACAACTGGTAAGTGCTGGGGTCAGGAGCTCACAACATGGCTGAGGGAAGCTTGTTAAAGATGTAACATGTGACACAGAGATTCTGGAAAATATCATTTTAAGGTGTTTGAATGGCACCTATTCACCACTAGTCCTGGATAGTTTGTCTTTTACTATATATCTGTGTGGAGAGAAAGATTTTATTGTCATACCAATTTCACATGTGAAGAAATAAGTGAAAAAGAGAGATTATGTCCTTGCCCAAAGCTTGCAAAGGCAGGATTTATTCCTCATTCCCACACCAATTGTATTTAAAAATAAAAATTAAGCAAAGCAGCTTTTGGCACCACTTGACAGGACAGATCATGGACAGTGTGTTCTACATGTCATTCAACTGTTTTGGCAGCCTTAGGCACAGTTGCAGTGAATCTGGGGTAACACCAAGAATAATGTAAATCTTAGGACTTCCATCACACCTCCCTAATTACTTATGTATTATCAGAGTCTTCAACAAAAAATTTTTAAGGACAAAAAAAGAAGCTGTAGCCAGAAATCAGAAAGGACCACTCTAGAAAAATCTGAAAATTTTCTAAAACTTTCTTTTTTCTCTATTTTAGAAAATTTTCTCTTACTTTTTTAAAGTATATTTTATTGATTATGCTATTACAGTTGTCCCATTTTTTTGGCCCATTTATCCCCTTTCCTCCCTGCACCCCTCCAGCCTCCAGCATTCTTCACCCCTTAGTTCATGTCCATGGGTTGTACATATAAGTTCTTTGGCTTCTCCATTTTCTATACTATTCTTAACCTCCCCCTACTTTATGCCTACCAATTATGCTTCTTATTCCCTGTAACTTTCCTCCCTCTTCCCCCCCCCAACACTGAAACCCTCCATGTGAACTTCATTACTGTGATTCTGTTCCTGTTCTAGTTCTTTGCTTAGTTTTAGTTTTAGGCTTTTTTTTTTTCTAGGTTCAGTTGCTGATAGTTATGAGTTTGTTGTTAATTTATTGTTCATAGTTTTTGATCTTCTATTTCTCAGATAAGTCCCTTTAATATTTCTTATAATAAGGGCTTGTTGATGACAAACTCCTTTAACTTGACCTTATTCGGGAAGCACTTTATCTGCCCTTCCATTCTAAATGATAGCTTCTCTGGATAGAGTAATCTTGGATGTAGGTCCTTGCCTTTCATGACTTGGAATACTTCTTTCCAGCCCCTTCTTGCCTGGAAGGTTTCTTTTGGGAAATCAGCTGGTAGTCTTATGGGCACTCCTTTGTAGGTAACTGTCTCCTTTTCTCCTGCTGCTTTTAAGATTTGCTCTTTATCTTTAATCTTGGGTAATGTACTTAGGATGTACCTTGGTGTATTCCTCCTTGGGTCCAACTTCTTTGGGAGTCACTGGGCTTTCTGGACTTCCTGGAAGTGTATTTCCTTTGCCAGGAAATTATTTGTTCAAGTGAGTTTTCGATTTCTTGCTCTACCTCATCTCCTACTGGCACCCCTAGGATTCAGATGTGGGAATGTTTAAAGTTATCCTGGAGGTTCCTAAGCCTCTCTTCATTTTTTTTTGAATTCTTTTTTTTTTTCCATTCTGTTCTGGTTGGATATTTATTTATTTATTTATTTAAGATTTTATTTATTTATTTATTTATTCTATTTTATTTTTTTAGAGAGGGGAGGGAGGGAGAAAGAGAGAGAGAGAGAGAGAAACATCAATGTGCGGTTGCTGGGGGGCTGTGGCCTGCAACCCAGGCATGTACTCTGACTGGGAATCGAACCTGCGACACTTTGGTTCACAGCCCGCGCTCAATCCACTGAGCTACACCAGCCAGGGAGGGATATTTATTTTTTTCTTCTGTTCCAAATTATTGATTTGAGTCCCAGTTTCCTTCCCTTCACTGTTGCTTCCCTGTGTATTGTGCTTTATTTCACTATTTGTAACCTTCATTTGTTCCTTCATTTTGTGACCAAGCTCAATTATTTCTGTGAGCATCCTGATTACAGTATTTTGAACTCTGTATCAGATAGGTTGGCTATCTTCTCATCACTTAGTTCTTTTCCTGGAGTTTTGATCTATTCTTTCTTTTGAGCCATATATACATATATATATATATATATATATATATATATATATGCATATTTTGTCTCAGCACACCTATAAAGTTGTAAGGAAGCAGAGCCTTAGATATTTGCCAGGGCGAGACAACCTTCTTTGCTGAGTTGTGGCACTGTATGTAGGGGAGGGGTCAGATCTGTGGAGGAGGGGTCAGAGAGGGAACAATGCCACTTGGTCTCTTTGCTCTAGCCACACTTTCCAACAAACTCTCCTGTGAGACTGGGAGTTTCTACTGCCTTCATAAACCCCCAGTCTTTTATGGCTAGTTTTGAATCTTTAGTTTTCCAGTGTGCCAGCCCCTCCTAGCCTGCGTGGTCCACCACCTTGCCACGGGTCCTGTCCTCTTGCCCAGCTGTCCATCTCTGCTCCCTCCTACCAGTCTGGAGGAATGTTTCTTTAACTCCTTGGTTGTAGGAGTTTCATGCAGTTTGCTACTCTGGAAATTCTGATTGTTTTTGTTTTAAATTGGTTGTTATTCTTCTTTAGGTTGTGTGAGGAAGCAAAGTGTTTCTAACTACACCTCCATCCTGGTTGGGCCCTCTAAAACTTTCAAAATATATATTATGAATTTTAGGATGTTTTCTAGGTTCTAGACCATTTTGATAAGATAATCTCTAAAGCATGTTACTGTCTTCCAGGAGGAGGATTTTGAAGAATAGAGATATCAAAATGAGGGGGATGTGTTGTCCACTTTTTTTAAAAAAGTGGGGAGAATTAATCTGCAGAAAAAATCTATTAGGGTGACAATTGCTTAAGTAGAATTGAAATGGAATTGAGAAGAAAATACTCTGCTGACTTCTTTTTTTTTGACAGCTGGGTAGATTTTTATTGTTATTTTTTAGATATCAATATCTATTAGACAGTTGCAATCTTTGTTTTAAGAGAGGGGAAGGGAGGGAGAAAAAGATGGAAAGAAACATCAACTGGGGACTGAAACTGCAACTTAGACATGTGCCTGGATGGGGAATTGAACCATAGACATTTTTCTTTGAGATGATGTCTAACCCATTCAAGCCACACCAGCCAATGTTCTGATGACTTCCTAAATGGGATGATGATTCATTAGCAGCAAGAGTTAGGAATGTCAGTAATCCTTTTCTGATATCTGTGGAACAGTAGCCTGGATTATCCAAAGAGATACTTACTTTTGGTTTTGAAAAAAATGTCATAACTACATAACACTGAGGAAAGAAATCAAGGAAGACACAAATGGAAACATATACCGTGTTCATGGATTGGAAGAATTAATATCATCAAAATTTCCATACTACCAGAAGCAATTTACACATTCAATGCAATACCTATTAAAGTACCAATAGCTTATTTCACAGACATAGAACAAACACTTCAAAAATTTATATGGAATCATAAACAACCCTGAATAGCTGCTGTAATTTTGAGAAAGAAGAGTAAAATAAGAAGGATCACAATACCTGACACTAAACTATACTACAAGGCCACTGTAATCAAAACAGCCTGGTACTGGCATAAACACAGGCACATAGACCAATGGAACAGAACAGAGAGCCCAGAAATAAACCAAAGTCTCTACGGTCTTTAATATTTGACAAAGGAGTCAGCAACATAAAATGGGATAAAAATAGCCTCTTCAACAAATGGTGTTGGGAGAACTAGACAGCCACGTGCAAAAAAATGAAACTCGAGCAGCACCTTACGCTGTATACAAAAATAAATTCAAGGTGGATAAAAGACTTAAATATAAACCGTGACACTATTAAAGTCCTAGAAGAGAACGTAGGTAGGAAAATCTCAAATATTTCACGCAGAAACTTTTTTACTGACTTGTCCCCTAGAACAAGGGACATAAAGGAAAGAATAAACAAATGGGACCTCATCAAAATTAAAAGCTTTTGCACAGCTAAAGAAAACAGTATCAAAATAAAAAGAGAACCAACTGTATGGGAAAACATATTTGCCAATGATACCTCAGACAAGGGTTTAATCTCCAAAATATATAAAGAACTTACACGACTCCACTCTAAGAAGACAAGTAACCCAATTAAAACATGGGCAAAGGACTTGAACAGACACTTCTCCAAGGAGGACATACAGAAAATCCAAAGACACATGAAACGATGTTGAATATCGCCAGCTATCAGAGAGATGCAGATTAAAACCACAATGAAATACCACTTCACACCAGTCAGAATGGCCATCATAAACAAAGCAACAAACAACAAGTGTTGGAGAGGTTGTGGAGAAAAGGGGTCCCTAGTGCACTGTTGGTGGGACTGCAGACTGGTACAACCACTATGGAAAGCAGTATGGAACTTCCTCAGAAAACTAAAAATGGATCTGCCTTTTGACCCTGCAATTCCACTGCTGGGACTCTATCCTAAGAACACTAAACCACCAATACAAAAGAACCTTTGCACCCTGATGTTCATAGCAGCACTATTTACAATAGCTAGGTGCTGGAAGCAACCTAGATGCCCATCAGTAAATGAATGGATCAAAAAACTATGGTACATTTACACAATGGAATTCTATGCAGCAGAAAGAAAGAAGGAGCTCCTACCCTTTGCAACAGCATGGATGGAGCTGGAAAGCATTATGCTAAGCGAAACAAGCCAGGCAGTGAAAGACTAATGCCATATGATCTCACCTTTAACAGGAACCTAAACAACAAAACAAAGAAATAAACAAAATATAACCAAAGACACTGAAACAGGGGACAGACTGACAGTGACCAGAGGGGAGAGAAGAGGGAATTTCAGGGGAGAATGGGAAGGGTTTACAGGAACAAATTTAAAGGACACATGGACAAAAACTAGGGGGAGGGTGGTAATGGGAGGGAAGTGGGGAGGGAAGAGGGGCTGGAACGGGAGTAAAAGGGAGAAAACTGTATTTGAACAACGATTAAAATAAAATTAAAAAAAAGAAAAAAAGAAAAAATGTCATGATATTTATTTTCGTAGTAGATAAATTTTTCAACTGAACTTGTTAGTTTGATTAAAAATATTTTATTAGTGAGGAACATATGACTGTTATAACTTTTTTTTATTCAACAAATATTGAGTATCCACTTTGTGCCAGGCACTGGGCTAGGAGCTGGAAATACAACACTACACTAGTTAGACATGGTCCCTGTCCTGGACAAAGACATCAAACAAACTCATAAGGAATCATTTAATTAATTTACCTCAATGAAGGACACATGTAGAGTGGTAAATATGTGTATAATTTAGTTGGCCTTCCCAGAGTGTGAGAATTATGAAAGACCTTTGAAAACTGTGTAGTGCTAACTAAAAGATGAAGTAATTTCCTACTCCATACTTAGTCTGGATTCATGGTTAGTCTCTCGATAGGCACAGGTTGCTCCTGCCTGAAGTCTGGGCCACTGTTTCTGCTGGAGCTTTCTCTCTCTCTCTCTTTTTTTCCTTGTCCTTAGGGACTTCTTTTTTTTTTTAATTTTATTTTAATCATTGTTCAAGTACAGTTTTCTCCCCCCTACTCCCATTCCAGCTCACCCACCCAACCCTCCCCCCTTCCCCCCCATTACCCCCCACCCCTAGTTTTTGTCCATGTGTCCTCCAAATTTGTTCCTGTAAACCCTACCCATTCTCCCCTGAAATTCCCTCTTCTCTCCCCTCTCGTCACTGTCAGACTATCCCCTATTTCAGTGTCTTTGGTTATATTTTGCTAGTTTTTTTGTTTTGTTGTTTAGATTCCTGTTAAAGGTGATATCATGTGGTATTTGTCTTTCACTGCCTGGCTTGTTTCACTTAGCATAATGCTTTCCAGCTCCATCCATGCTGTTGCAAAGGGTAGGAGCTCCTTCTTTCTTTCTGCTGCATAGAATTCCATTGTGTAAATGTACCATAGTTTTTTGATCCATTCATTTACTGATGGGCATCTAGGTTGCTTCCAGCACCTAGCTATTGTAAATAGTGCTGCTATGAACATCAGGGTGCAAAGGTTCTTTTGTATTGGTGTTTTAGTGTTCTTAGGATAGAGTCCCAGCAGTGGAATTGCAGGGTCAAAAGGCAGATCCATTTTTAGTTTTCTGAGGAAGTTCCATACTGCTTTCCATAGTGGTTGTACCAGTCTGCAGTCCCACCAACAGTGCACTAGGGTCCCCTTTTCTCCACAACCTCTCCAACACTTGTTGTTTGTTGCTTTGTTTATGATGGCCATTCTGACTGGTGTGAAGTGGTATTTCATTGTGGTTTTAATCTGCATCTCTCTGATAGCTGGCGATATTCAACATCGTTTCATGTGTCTTTGGATTTTCTGTATGTCCTCCTTGGAGAAGTGTCTGTTCAAGTCCTTTGCCCATGTTTTAATTGGGTTACTTGTCTTCTTAGAGTGGAGTCGTGTAAGTTCTTTATATATTTTGGAGATTAAACCCTTGTCTGAGGTATCATTGGCAAATATGTTTTCCCATACAGTTGGTTCTCTTTTTATTTTGATACTGTTTTCTTTAGCTGTGCAAAAGCTTTTAATTTTGATGAGGTCCCATTTGTTTATTCTTTCCTTTATGTCCCTTGTTCTAGGGGACAAGTCAGTAAAAAAGTTTCTGCGTGAAATATTTGAGATTTTCCTACCTACGTTCTCTTCTAGGACTTTAATAGTGTCTCGGTTTATATTTAAGTCTTTTATCCACCTTGAATCTATTTTTGTATAGGGTGTAAGTTGGTGCTTGAGTTTCATTTTTTTGCACGTGGCTGTCCAGTTCTCCCAACACCATTTGTTGAAGAGGCTATTTTTATTCCACTTTATGTTGCTGCTTCCTTTGTCAAATATTAGTTGACCATAGAGGCTTGGGTTTATTTGGAACTTTCTCTCTTGAAGGAGGCTGTGTTGCAGACTCTCAAGGCCTGGCAGGTCCACTTTAGATTCAGGGAGATGGAAGAAAATGTGCAGAACCATAGGGATGCTTGACATGCCTTTATTCATGGGTGGGTGAGCCACTCATGCTGCAAGCTGCATGTTTTCCTGCATGTGTCTGCATGACACACTGCATGCCACCTATCTCTTTGTGTGGCACATGTTGTGGCACCCAGTAGGGAGTATCTACCTGCTTAAGTACTAGAGGCAAACAAAGCCAGAAGGGTACCAACAGATCTTATGCAACAGAGCTTCATACTATGCATGTGAGCCCCCTCAATGCTATGGGAACATTTTATCAGACCTTGTCTCAAGGTTATGAGAGCACTATTTAACAGGCCCATCCAAGGTTATGGGAACACTGCTTCCCTTAGTTACCCAGACACCAGGGTGAAGAAGCCAACCTGCCTCCATTTACCACACAATCCACCTCTCCTGAGTTCCTCATTGCACAATCTACATGATGATATATTCTGCAAGTTTTCCTTGGTGAGGAAGGAAGGGCTCTGCACTCATAAACCACAACACTGTATAGGCTAGAGCAACAAGCAAGCAAAACACAAGTGTGGCCACAGCAGCAGTACAAACTGCAACAACACATAGTCAAAACACAGGCAATCAGGCTACCTCTAGGTACAGTGGCCAGTCCAATATCCCATAAGGTAAGGCCACACACCCAGAGGACCCCTGTGGGAACAGCAGCCCATGTACTATTCCGTGCCTCTCAGAAATACCCAAGAATATGGGTCTGACACAGACATGTCAAGAGTCCAGCCCATGCAGGCTTGTCCTTGAGGCTTTTAACACAGAGGGAGGGATGGTCCAGCCAATCCTATAGTCCCAGCTGTGAGTCAACCCTGAGCCATCCCATACACAGTAGCCATTTAATGGCTAGGGTAGGTATACTGCTGCTTTGCTCCAGCATAGATGTCACTCCAGGTAGCATTCCACAAGGTATGTTCACTGTTCCACTGGTTCTGAAGCCAAGTCCAATTTGAGATAGGAGCAGGAGTGATGGGCCATAGGAGGCTGGCCAATGTGCTCAAGGGGAGTTCAGTGCAGACCCAGCATGCTGATTGGTTAGCCAATGAGGCATAAGTTTTAGTGTAAGTCTTAGTTTAAGTCTTAGTGGACTAGGTTGAGGTATGAACCTAGTCCACTAAGGTGTTACCTTGCATGCTAAGGCTGAAAAGACAGAGTAGTTATAGGCACCAGTAAAGGCAAGTCACGACTTTCAGGCAATATAGAAGCAAGTTTCTGGTCAGGCAATAAGACAGTGGCTGCCAGAGGGGGTCTTCCAGGGCATGACTACCAGACCTTTCATGCCTCAACTGCGGGTTCAGCATCTTCTTGCAATAATAGGGGAGAAGTCATAATGGGTCATAAGGAAATCACAAAGGTGCCATGAAGAAGCATTTAGTGGTCTGCTGGCACTGGATATGTCACCTTTAAGACTGGGGGCCATGTCCCAATCACCCAGGGCACTATTTATAAGTTTCTCTCTACTCCTTGGCCCCAAGGGGCAACAAGAGCCACTTAACACATGTGAGGGGCCTTTATTTCCCAAGGCCACATCCAAGTGTCTGTTTGCCCTCTACCCAGGCCCTTTGGAGCCATCAGAGAATATTCCTCTGATTTCCCTATGCCTGGTTTCAGCAAAGCATCCTAGTCTGTATCTTCAACTGAATTGGAGCTGTAGTTCAGTGGAGTAGTGCTTCCACCAGAGCTGGGAGTCCAGACTCCCCTCTGACTCCAGAGGACAGTTCATAATGGTTTCATCCAACCCTTCAGCATAGTGGTGGCAGCTGCAGCTTTTAGGCCCTGCTTTAAGAGACCATTGTACTGTTCTATCATTCTAGCAGCTTGGGGATGATAGGCCACATGGAATTTCCAGTCAATCTGCAAGTCTTGAGCCCATTGTTGTACCAAGGCCCCAGTAAAATGTGTCACCTGATCACTTTCAATGATTAAGGGTCACCCATAAGCAGCACATAACTACTCTAGTACAGCAATCATTGCTTTCTGATCTGGGTGCCATACAGGATAAGCAGCTGAAAGTCTTGTGGCCATGTTCACGCCTGTAATAGCATTCTTACATCCCTCTGAACCAGGTAGGGGCCTGATTATATCCACCTGCCACTGGGTGAGTGGTACCGGCCCCCACACCACTGATTAGGTAACACAGGTCTCACAAGCTTCTTGTGCCTCTGCTAAAGTAACAGGTAACCCCCAAGTTTTGATGGTAGACCACATGGTCTTTTGCCCAGTATGTAAGAGGTGACATTGCAGCCACTGTGGCACTTCCTGTCCTGAGGGACTGGCAGGTACAGTTTCTAGCCACTGCACCTTGGCTAGAGTATCAGCCTCATCATTCCCAGGGGAAGCAAGAGCAGCATGTCCAGTAACATGATACACAGTGATTTGTTTCTGGTGGTCTAACTCACATAAGTCTTGTCATAAAGCCTGTCCCCACAGTGGTCTATGCATAATCATCCATTTATTTGTATGCCATGTAGAGATCCACAATGTTAGCCCCTGGTACACTGCCCAATTATCTGTGCAAAGAGTCAGGGGTGGGGCTTCATTGGCTGCTGAGAGCCATATGGTTCAGAGTTTTTCCCACTGGCTGCTCTGCCCCACACCAGTGTCAAAGCAGGTTGTGTCTGTCTCTGGTTGAATTGCTAAGGCAGTTCAGATGGCAGGCTGGCCCCTGATGGGACCCATCAGTATACCATGCATATGAGGGAATAGGTGTTTGCCCTTTGTGGGAGGGGCTAGCTTCCATTTCTTCTATAGAGACAGAAGCAATAGATTTCTCATCCACATACATAAATAACAGGACCTAACACTTCCTGTAGCTCAGCCCACAAAAGGCTAGTGGACAGAGTACTCCTTTATTGCAAAAAAGCTCCCCACTTAGCCAATGTGAGCATCTGGGCTGTCCCATCAGAAGGCTTGGCCTTTTAGTCCTGGACCCACTCTGCAATGGGATACATGGTCTTAACTGTCATGGGGACAGATCCTGTTATAGTCTCTGTGACCAACAGGGGAGCATATACTGCAGCTGATTGCTTTTCAATTAAGGAGTACCATGCCTCTGCTCCCTTCCATAGTTGGGGCCAGAAACCCAAGAATTGGTATAGCCATTGTGATCAATGCCACAAACCCCATCCAAAGCCTTCTGGTGTTACATGCACATCTAGGTCACAGGGTCTAGCAGGATCCAGAGCATGCAAGGCCTGGGCGTGCTTAATGATGCACTTAACTCTTTGGAATGCTTGATTTGAGGTTAAGGTCCAGTCTCAGTTCTCTCCCTTTTTTACAAAAAAATACAAGGTGTGAATGACCTGGGCTAGATGGAGCACAAATGCTCTTTAGTACCCCAATATCTGGAGTTGTTTAATTTCCGTCACCCTCTATGGGGATGGTGACTGAACAGGGGAGATGCTCAGCATATCCCTGCAAAGAGCCTTAACAGGTCCCTACAAGGGGCACAGAATGCACTCAGTAATGGGGGACACCTAAACAGTCACCCTACATTTCTGCAACTCTGGTGACTCCAGCTGCCTGAGTCTCCCGGGCTCCAGCCACTGCCGTCACTGCTGTCTCTGGGTACTGTCATCTGCTCTGGCCATTGCCTCCTTCTTCTGGGGCCATGCTGACAGGTGCAGTGCTTGTCTGTGCTCTGTGGAGCCCACCACAGCCACTGCTGCTGCTCTTTGGCCGCCTCCCTATCAGCATGCTTTCCTTTCTGGGTACCAGTGCCTGCTTCCCCATCTCGTGCCAGGTCCTGCCTGCTTTCTCATAGCCTCCCTGGTTGGCATAGCCAGCTTTAACAGTTCCCATGGCAGCCCCACCTTCTGGAAGGCCACTGCAAAGCTCTGCTTCATGTGTAGGGCCTTGGTGCACAGGCACAGCAGGGCATGATACTTGCCTGCAGGGGTTTCTGCCTCTTCCGATCAGCATGCTCTGAGCAAAGTTTTCCTAGCAGGGGCCACAGTCCTAAGGCAACTGTGTTCCACGTCTGTGTGGGGTAGTGGAGGAAATCCCAGGCTGCCTAAATTCTAACTCCCCCTAGGCACCATCGGCTACTGCCTTCAGGGAAATCAGTTCCTTTCACTCCCACCCTTTTCCTCTGAATTGTTCACTATGAGTTTGGACAGGAAGTGCCAGCAGCTCTACTGCTTGGAGGCTTTTCACTAGGGCTCAGATTCAAGGCATCAAGGATGTTTTTTTTTTTTTTGCCTTGGTGCTCAAGTAACTTCACTGCATCATGAAGTGCAGTCTTCGCTTCAGCTCCCAAAGCTGAAACACCCAGCCCATGGCCCCCCATGGCAGTATAGGGCACTGGGTTTTTCTAGGGTCTTCCCCACTACCCATAGGGCTTTCTCTACTGTATCGGGTGTACCGCTAACATTGGGCCAGTCCTGGGGTGGGAGGCCAAGCTGCCAGGATCCTGGGCCATCAAATACTACCTGCCTGTGATTGGCCACTCCAAGCCTCCCTTAAGGGGTGATCAGTGACAAATCCTGACACCTATGCCAATTGTGTTGCAGCCTGTCAAGGTGTGGCAGCTCCACTCTAGATTCAGGGAGATGAAAGAAAATGAGTGGAGCTATAGGGATGCTTCACATGTCTTTATTCATGGGTGTGTGAGCCACTCATGCTGCAAGCTGCATGTTTTCCTGCATGTCTCTGCATTACACACTGCATGTCACCTGTCCCCTTGCATGGCACATCATGGCACCCAGCAGGGAGTCCCTACCTGCTTAAGTACTAGAGGCAAACAAAGCCAGAAGGGCACCAACAGATCTTATGCAACAGAGCTTCATACTATGCATGTGAGTCCCCTCAATGCTATGGGAACATTTTATCAGACCTAGTCTCAAGGTTATGAGAACACTACTTAACAGGCCCATCTAAGGTTATGGGAACACTGCTTCCCTTAGTTACCCAGACATCTGGGTGAGGAAGCCAGACTGCCTCCATTTATCCCAGAGGTGAACTTCCTTTTTCAAACTACATGGTGAGTGGAAAGGTCCCCACAGTAAGAAATAGGTTGAGAAAAGGTTCTGTCAATTACTGGACAGAGAGGTTGATTTAGCTCTATTAATTCATTATCCATTTTTGTTGGAAATCTGACAAAAAATAAGAAGGCACAACAATTTCTTTTTTTTTAGATTTTATTTATTTATTTTTAGAGAGGGAAGGGAGGGAGACAGAGAGAGAGAAACATCAATGTACGGTTGCTGGGGGTCACGGCCTGCAACCCAGGCATGTACCCTGACTGGGAATCGAACCTGCGACACTTTGGTTCGCAGCCCGTGCTCAATCCACTAAGCTACGCTAGTCAGGGCCTAATTTCTTAATTAAAACTATGAGTAGAAAGTTCTGCTACTGTCCATCACTCATGCTATTAGGAATTGACACAAGGTAGTTCTTATTAACCAATTATATTCTAAGAGTTAAACACATGTGGATGTGTTATTATGAGAAATGAAATTTTTTTCCTAAAAGTCTTTTTTCCTTAATAGTTAACACTTATTAAATACATATTATATGACTTATACCTTTATATATATAATTTCATTTATTCATCACATAAGTCTGGTAAAGTAGCTTTTTTATTTCCATTTTAAAGATGGAGAAATAAAGTTAATCATGTTAATTCACTTGTAAAATGTCAAAGTACTAAGAACAGACAGAATCAGGATTTATATTCAGGCTTGCTGAACTTGAGAGCTTGTGTTTTATCCCATTATTGTATCAAACAGGTATTGGTCTTTTGAGGAATGTAGAGATAGAGATAGCAGGTGGAATTCAAGACTCTGATAATATTAGCTTTTTTTCCTCATGACAAAGGAACAAGGAAGGGAAAGGAGGAAAGAGTCTACAACTGAGCTTTAACCTGGGATTAGTGGAAATGGGTCTTGCATCATTTTAAGTTCAGTATGTTTTATTGGGTGGGAGTGAACAGTTAAGAAATAAGATGTGTGCTTTGAGATGTGGATGGAAGATCCTGTACTTTCAAGCACCCATAATCAGTCAGGAAAGGGCATGGATAAAAGAAATTGAGACACATAACTGGCAAATATAAAAGAGCATAAAAGGGGCCAAGACCCAGAGGATCACAGAAAAGGGGACACATAGCTCATCACCAAGCTGGAGTTATTTTTGTTTTAGAGACACCACAGTTCTTCCCTAGCTCTTCTTCCTTAGTCTCGGTAATGTGAAGCTCTGGAAGTCATTCATGCTAACTTCATTCCCTTTATGGCTCCCTGTGTTATTCAATTCAACCTTTTAAGAAAGAAGGCCCTGGCAGAAATGTCTCATGGTTTATGCATAACCCACTTCCTTTCATGTTTCCTGCCATAAATTTTTGCTTGTAAGTTGCATTTTTGAAACCCTATTGTAACTATTCCTGGGGATGGAAAATTCTTTTATAATGAGACCAGTTGACTTTGGCTAACTGCTAAAATAAGTTGGAAGAAGAGGCAGTAGAAGAATTGTGCAGAGGGAGCAAGGTAAGAACATTGAGAAGATTAGTGTTCCAAGATTTTTGGTCTCCAGCCCTCCTTCATCTCATACTATCTATCCATAAGCAATCAATCTTGGACAGCTTTTTCTGAGTGTTCCTCAGCTGCCTTATAAAATGTTTAAACTTCCAATTGTATGACTTGCCTGTTCTCTTTTCTTTGATCCTTGGAAATAAAAAAGCTATGGTCCAAAGGGATCTTTTTTCTCTGTCATGTTAGTTTTAAGTTTAATGATTTTCATAACTTTTTAAACTGGTCTTTTCTTTCCACTAGCACAGTCAAATAAAGTAGTATTTATATCTGCTTAGGAGTTAATTAGCTTAGTTTAAGAATGGACATAACATAGCTAACTTTAAGAACAACTGAAATAGTGACCACAATAATGATAACACTGAATATAACCAATGAAAGTAAATTGTATTGCAGTGTGGGATGGTGGTTGATCCATTTGCAGTATTTATTTCAATACACTCATCTGCTGGTCTGACATTGATCTAAAACACATCATTCTTGACAACCTGTTCAAAGTTTCAAAATGTTTACAATGAAGATCATCACAGTAGTCCCTTGAAAAACAAGAAGAAAGAGACACAGCTAATTGTCCTCTATCATGGAGTTTATTAAATTGTATAATAATTAGCCATGACTGGTATAGCTCAGTGGATTAAGTGTCATCCTGCAAACTGAAAGGCCTCTGGTTCAATTCTGAATTGTGACACATGCCTGTATTGTGGGCCAGGTCCCTGGTTGGGGGAACACAGGAGGCAACTGATGTGTTTTTCTCTTGCACATCTATGTTCCTCTCTCTCCCTTTCTCCCTCCCTTACCCTCTCTCTAAAAATAAGTAAATAAAATCTTAAAAAATAAATTGTAATAATTGTTGATTAACTTGGATGGCTCCTCCCATAAAGTATAAGTTTTTTGAAGGACTATTAATTAAAATTAATATTAATAAAAGTTTCCTGATCCTTGATTAACTAGTGTCCAAGAATTACTACTAGTGAATGAGGGGTCAAACTCATTAGGAGTTCTCATTCACATTTACCACCACATGACTGTTTTGGTAACCCCTGGTAGAAGTTATTTGTTCTAGCTTAAATATTGATGGTGACACTTCTGGATCTTATTGAAATTTCCAGGATAAGAGCAGTGATTCTACATTAGAATCTCCTGGTTAGTGGTACCCATATGTTGGCCCAATTCAAGTAGCTAGGTTCAGGAGATACTGCAGATGCTGGATTTGACCTTCCCCTCTCTTCTCCCAAGGGCAAATTTGTCTATTATTTCCCTAATTTCCTACAATCCTACCTTCTCCTCCCTGTCACATTCTCTTTCTTTCCTTCAAATAATAAGACATTTATAATGCTCCTTTGGAGAATGACTGTTGGATAGATGACAGGAACTAATATCCAATTGTTTTAATTCTAATTCATTGCTATTGCAGGAGTTTTACTATATTAGATACTCAAAAAGTGTTTGTTGAATTAATAAATATGATTTTTATCAAGGAGGCAAGAATATACAATGGGGTAAAGATAGTCTATTTAATAAATGGTGTTGGGGAAATTGGACAGATATGAGGTCAGTCCAGAAAAAGTCCAGCCATTGTTAATATAAGAATGGTTTTTGTGGTATTGATGTAACCTGGCAGCCAAGAAGAGTAGACTGGAATGTGCCTGTGTGAACAATGATGACTTCACTGTACTAGTCAGTGGGGGTGGTAGATGTCATTGAGTGATTGTGTGTACTGTGTGGCTATCACATTCAAAATGACTGAGCAAGTAGAACAATGGATCTGTATCAAATTTTGTATTAAGCTTGAACATTCTTCTATAGAAATTATTCTGATGATTCTGAAGGCCGCAGCTATGGGCAAGTAGTGATTGGTAGCTTCATCATGGCAATGCACCCATTCATGCATCACATCTCGTGCAGAAATTTTTTGTGAAACATCAAATCACCCAGGTGACTCAGCCACTCTACAGCCCAGATTTGGCACCCTGCAACTTCTGGCTTTTCCCAAAACTAAAATCACCTTTTAAATAGAAGAGAATTGAGACTATTGATGAGATTGGGAAAATACGAAGATGTAGCTGATGGCAACATGAGAAAATTGTGGGGTCCCAAGGTGTCTACTTTGAAGGGGACTGAGGTGTCTGATTATAAGAGACATTGTCTTGTGTACAATGTTTCTTGTATCTTCTTTAGTAAAAATCTATTTTTCATATTACATGGCTGGATACTGTCTAGAGAGACCTTATGTGCAAAAAAAAAAAAAAAAAAAGGAAGAAAAAGAAAGAAAGTAGACCACTTCCTTAAACTGTATAGAAATGAATTGAAAATGGATTAAAGACTTAAATGTAAAACCTGACACCATAAAACATCTAAAAAAATAGGCGGTAAAATCTCTGATATTGCTCATAGTAATATTTTCCTGAAATATATACTGAAACAGGTAAACAAAAGAAAATTAAACAAGTGGAAGAAGGCAGCAAGATAGGTGGGAGCAGAGTCCACTTCAACCTGAGCAGAGGTGAAACACCTAGCTGATCTTCTGAGGAACAGAGTGAACAGCCAATGGTATCTCAGCATATATGAAAATTGGAGACAAAAACTGTAGAAAACATTGAAAGATCAGATGGTAAGGAGAGTACTTCAGGAAAACAAGGTCCCTGGGACCAGCACAGGGAACAGGGCAGCTGCAGCCCTGGGCTCAGCACTCACAGGGTCTGCCGCAGGATTCTTGGGAGAGAGCCAGGTCAATAGCTCCCTCCCCTGACAAACAAAGTTTGAGCAGCACCAGGAGGGACCTGAATGGTTGAAGTCATGGCTGCGGGGGGGAGTGGTAAGGATGAGGTGGCAAACACACAGGGGTGGTGTGAACTCACCGAGACTGTGGATGCCAGCTGGGAAGAGTTGGGCAGTGACAGATCCTGACCTGGGTAGTACCTAGTCTGGTTGGAACGTTGAGCTGTGTGAGAGGCCAGGCACTTCTCTGGAGTGGCAGACTTGTCTTGGAGTGGAAGAGTCTCACAGACAACAGGAAGACAAAGAAACAATCCCCAAATGAAAGGAAAGGAGGAAGCATCAGAAAGAATGCTAAATGAAATAGAGTCAAGTCACTATCAGATACTGAGTTTGAAGCAATGGTTATCAGGAAGTTCAATGAACTCACATAAAATTACCAAAAACTATAGGAAAACTACAAGGAACTCACTGCAAACTACATCAACAAGAAAAAGGAAATAGGAACTATCAACAAGGGCAAAGAAGAAATGAAGAATATAATTTCTGAATTGAAGGTCACAATAGAATGAATCAAAAGCAGACTAGAGGAAGCAGAGGATCGGAACAGTGAGCTGGAGGACAAGGTAGAAAGAAACACCCAGAATGAGCAAGACAAGGAAAAGAGAGTCAGAAAGAAGAAAGAGAAGTTAAGGGAAATGCAGGACAACATGAAATGTAATAATATCCGTATAATAAGGATACCAGAAGGAGAAGAAAAAGAGCAAGGGATAGAAAATCTGTTTGAAAAAGTAGAAATGGAAAACTTCCCTAATTTGATGAGAGGAAAAGTCACACAAATCCAGGAAACACAGAGAGTCCCAATCAAGAGGAACCCAAAGAGGCCCACTTCAAGACACATCATAATTAAAATGGCAACATTCCAAGACAAATAGAGAATCGTGAAAGCAGCAAGGGAGAAACAGAGTAACATTCAAGGGAGCCCTGATAAGACTAACAGCTGACTTCTCAATGGAAATCCTCCAGGCCACAAGAAAATGGCAAGAAATATTCCAAGTAATGAAAACCAGAGGCCTGCAACCAAGGCTACTTTACCCTGCAAGGCTTTCAGTTAAGATGGAAGGCCAAATAAAGAGCTTCCCAGACAAAAGAAGTCTAAAAGAATACACCACCGCCAAACCAGCTCTGCAAGAGATGCTGAAGGCACTGCTTTAAGAAAACAAGGAAAAGAGTGAGAGAGAAAGGAACACAGGTATAAAAAAATGGCAATGAATACATACCTATCAATAATGACCTTAAACATAAATGGATTAAATGCTCCAATCAAAAGACACAGAATAGCTGACTGGATAAGAAAGCATGATCCACATATATGTTGCCTACAAGAGACCCACCTCAGGACAAAAAACCTACACAGACTGAAAGTAAAGGGCTGGAAACAAATTTTCCAAGCAAATGAACAGGAAAATAAAAAAGCTGGGGTAGCAACACTCATATCAGACAAAATAGACTTAAAAAAGAACCATAAAAAGAGACCCAGTAAGTCATTCATAATACTCAAGGGAAGAATCCATCAAGAAGACATAAACATAGTAAATATATATGCACCCAACATAGGAGCACACAAATACATAAAGAAAATATTGGGGGACTTCAAGAAAGGTATTGACAGCAACACAATTAGAGTAGGAGATTTTAACACCCCACTGTCAAAAATGGACAGATCTTCCAAACAAAATATCAACAAAGATATTTTGGCATCAAACAGTGTCTTAGATCAAATGGAGTTAACTGATATATATATAGGGCCCTTTATCCCAAAGAAGCAAAATACACATTCTTTTCCAATGCACATGGAACATTTTTGAAGATAGACCACATAATGGGACACAAAACAAGCCTCAATAAATTCAAGAAAATTGAAATCATATCAAGCATTTTCTCTGACCACAAGGGACTGAAGCTAGAGACCAACTTGAAGGAACCCCCCCCCCCCCACAAAAAACACAAAAACTCATGGAGATTGAATAACATGTTATTAAACAATGAATGGATCAAGAATGAGATACAGGAAGAAATAAAAAAAATTCCTGAAGCAAACTAAAATCAACTCACAACAATCCAAAACTTATGGGACACAGCAAAGACAGTCCTGTGAGGGAAGTTTGTAGTGATACAGGCCTATGTAAAAAAGATACAAACATTTGAAATAAACAACCTACCCCTATACCTACAAGAACTTGAGGAACAACAACAAGGACAACCCAGAGCAAGTAGAAGGAAGGAAATAACCAAGGTCAGAGCAGAATTAAATGACATAGAGACTAAAAGCACAATTCTAAGGATCAATGAATCTAGGAGCTCATTCTTTGAAAAGATAAGCAAAATCCACAAGCCTTTAAGCAGACAAATCAAGCAAAAAAGAGAGAGGACCCAAATAAAAACAAATGAAAGAGGAGAGATTACAACTGATACCACAGAAATACAAAGGATTGTAAGAAATTACTATAAAGAACTATATGCCGAGAAGTTTGATATCCTAGGTGAAATGGACAAATTTCCAGAAAAATATACTCTTCCAAAACGCAATAAAGAATCAGAAAGCCTGAACAGACCAATAACACCTGATGAAATTGAAGCAGTAATTAAAAAGCTTCTGACACACAAAACCCCTGGACCAGATGCTTTCACAGGAGAAATTTACAAAGCATTTAAGAGAGAGCTAACCCCCATCCTCCACAGATTATTTCAAAAAATCCAAGAAGATGGAAAACTCCCAAACTCTTTTTATGAAGCCAGCATCATCCTAATCCCAAAACCAGATGAAGACACAACAAAGAAAGAAAACTTCAGGCCAATATCATTGATGAACATAGATGCTAAATCCTCAACAAAATATTGGCAAACTGCATCCAGCAATACGTTAAGAAGATCATACACCATGATCAAGTGGGATTCATCTTAGGGATGCAAGGATGGTACAACATTCGCAAATCAAGAAACACAATACACCACATAAACAAAATGAAAGACAAAAATCACATGATCATATCAATAATTGTGGAAAAAGCATTTGATAAGGTACAGCACCCATTTGTGATAAAAACACTCAGCAAAGTGGGAGTAGAGGGTACATTCCTCAACATAATAAAGTTCATGTATGAGAGACCTACAGCCAACATCAAACTCAATGGACAAAAGCTTAGAGCTTTCCCACTAAGATCAGGAAAAAGACAAGAATGCCCACTTTCACCACTCCTATTCGATATAGTACTGGAAGTCCTAGTCACAGCAATCAGACAAGAAAAAAAATAAAAGGCATCCAAATTGGAAAGGAGTAAACAAAACTGTCACTGTTTGCAGGTAACACCATAGTGTACACAGAAAATCCTATAGACTCCACCAAAAAACTATTCAACCTAATAAATGAATTTGGCAAAAGAGCCAGATACAAAGTCAATACTCAGAAATCAAAGGCATTTTTGTACACTAACAATGAAACATCAGAAACAGAAATCAGGAAAAAAGTCCCATTTGATATAGCAACAAGAAAAGTAAAATACCTAGGAATAAGCCTAATCAAGGAGGTAAAAGACCTGTATTCAGTGTACACAACACTGAAGAAAGAAATTAAGAAGACACAAACAAATGGAAGCATGTACCATGCTCATGAAATAATTATCATCATCAAAATGGCCATACTACCCAAAGTAATTTATAGATTCAATGTAATCTCTATTAAAGTACCCATGACATATTTCACAGATATAGTACAAACATTTCAGAAATTTATATGGAACCATAAACGACCTTTAATAGCTGCAGCAATTTTGAAAAAGTAGAACAAAGCAAGAGGGATCACAATACCTGATATCAAACTGTATTACAAGGTCACTGTAATTAAAATGCCTGGTACTAGCATAAAGACAGACACATAGACCAATGGGACAGAACAGAGAGCCCAGAAATAAACCCAAATCTCTATGGTCAATTAATACTTGACAAAGCGGGAAGAAGCATAAAATGTAGCAAAAATAACCTCTTCAACAAATGGTGTTGGGAGATCTGGACAGCTACATACAAAAAATTGAAACTCGATCACCAACTTATACCATACACAAAAATAAATTCAACATAGATAAAAGATTTAAATATAAGTCACAACACCATAAAAGCCCTAGAGGAAAACAGCTGCAGGAAAATCTCAGACATTCCATGCAGCAAAATCTTCACGGGTATGTCCCCTAAAGTAAGGGACATAAAGGAAAGAATTAACTAATGAGATCTCATCAAATTAAAAAGCTTCTGCATGGCTAAGGAAAACAGCATTAAAATGAAAAGAGAACCAATATATGGGAAAACATATTTGCCAATGACACCTCAGACAAGGGTTTAATCTCCAAAATATATAAAGAACTCACACGACTCCATTCCAGGAAAACAAAAAACCCAATTATAAATGGGCAAAAGACTTGAATAGACACCTGTCCAAGGAGGATATACAAAGGGCCCAGAGACACATGAAAAGATGTTCAGCATCATTAGCCATCAGAGAGATGCAAATTAAAACCACAATATGATACCACCTCACACCACTGAGAATGGCCATCATAAACAAAGCGATGAACAAGTGTTGGAGAGGTTGTGGAGAAAAGGGAACCTTAGTGTACTGTTGGTGGGATTGCAGACTAGTGCCGCCTCTGTGGAAAAGAATATGGAATTTCCTCAAAAAACTAAAAGTGGAACTGCTTTTGACCCAGCAATTCTGCTGCTGGGATTATACCCTAAGATCCCTGAAACACCAATCCAAAAGAACCTATGCACCCCAATGTTCATAGTAGCACAATTTACAATGGCTAAGTGCTGGACGCAACCTAAGTGCCCATCAATAAATGATGGATCAAAAAACCATGGTGCATTTACAGAATTGAATTCTATGCAGCAGAGAGAAAGAAGGAGCTTATACCCTTTACTACAGCATGGATGGAACTTGAGAGCATTATGCTAAGTGAAATAAGCCAGATGGTGAGGTATACATACCATATGATCTCTCCTTTAACTGGAACATAATTAACAAAAGAAAAAAGCAAACAAAATATAATCAGAGTCACTGAAATTAAGAACACTCTAACAATAGCCAGAGTGGAGAGGGGTGAGGACAGTGCGAAGAAGGGTTTTCAGGAAATACTATAAAAGTCACATGGACAAAACTTAGGGGAAGGGTGGAAGCAAGGGAGGGAGGTGGGTTTGGAGGGTGTCCATCTCTACAATCTAAAAGTGCATTCAATTTTCTCCTTATTAAAAAGAAAAAGAAAAAAATTGTGACATATCCATTGTAATTCTATTTAGTGATAAGAATGAACAGATACGACACAAATGAATTTCAAAAACACTATCCTAAGCTAAAGAAGCCAGACATAAAGAACCATGATTGTATGATTTCATATACATGAAAAACCAGAAAAGGCGAAATTATAGTGAAGGAAATAAGATCCATGGTTTCCAAGGGACAGAGAGTGGGGAGGTGAAGGGTATTGACTGTAAAGAGGGTGAAGGGACCTTTAGGAGTGAGAGAAATGTTCTATATCTCGATTGCAGTAGTGATTACATGACTGAATACCCTTGTGGTAACAGTGAACTGTGTACCTTTAAAGGATGAACTTTATTGTAAATAAATTATACCTCATTAAAGATTATTTAATAATACAACCTTATGAAGGAAGGCATTATTGTCTACACTACAGATGGGAAAATTGAGATCAGAGAGGTAATATTAGCTTGCGTAATCATACAGCAGGTAAGTGGCAGAGTCAAAGTTTGAACCACTATATGTTTTTGATGCAAAAAAAAACATGTTTTTTTCTGTTACACAAAGAACTTAAAAATGATGTGTGTGGCCCTGGCTGGTGTAGCTCAATGGATTGAGTGCAGGCTGTGAACCAAAGGGTCACTATTTTGACTTCCCAGTCAGGGCACATTACTGGGTTGCTGGCCAGGTCCTCAGTGGGGGCCACACAAGAGGCAACCACACATTGATATTTCTCTTCCTCTCTTTCTTTCTCTCTTCCCCTCTCTCTAAAGAAATAATAAAACCTTTTAAAAAAGCAATGTGTGTGTGTTTATTTATACATGCAAGCATGTTCTGTTTTTTTTTCAACTAGCTCTTCAAAGGCAAGTGTTTTCATATATACCTTTTATCTAGTTCTCACTTACAGTGTGCTCTGTAACAGGGTCAGGCAGTCTATAGACCTAAGGTTGTCTGCCATTCCTGTGTGCAGTGACTTTGAATGGATTACAGGCATGTCTGAGGTATTGAACTGCTCTCCCCACCCCAATCCAATTCTACGAGTATCCGGAGTTCCTGGGCTAGTTGCCCTGGTTGAGATCAGTTCCATGTGTTTATCTCAGGGATCTGTACAAATATAATTTTTAATTCCACAAATAAGATTAGGAAGCATTGACTTAGACAGGAAGCACTGTTGGAATTTAAATGTGAGAGAGAAATTCTGGTTGAGATGTTCTGAGTCAAGGACCCATGAGAAAGGACTTATTAATAAGAGAGAAAGGGAAGGCAGTATGTATTTAGAAGTGGAAGTATGTAGAAAGGATTGGAGTGAGACTGGGATTGACACATGTATGGGACCCTAAGCTGGAGGTGGGCTTATGGAGATATGTTTGAGAGGGATATGGATGCTTTTCTGGTGAGGGCCTCACATTGGGGTTAAGTAGAGTTGGAGTGATCTCTGCAGGACAAAGGTGCCTGTTCAGGATTTAATGTATGTTTGTAGGAGAGGGTAGGGAAAGAAAAGAGAAGTGTGTGTTTAAGAATAACATGCAGTTCCTTGATTTTGAAGCTGAGGGTCTCACTGGACACTGGGAAGGGCCAGCCTCTCAAAGTGGAGCCTCTGGTGAAGTCTGGCTCTCTTTTTTACACAGAATTTGTTCCTAGCCCCTGGTTATCTCCCCCTGTGTGTGTGTGTGTGTGTGTGTGTTTGTGTGTGTGTACTGGGTGGGCAGGGGGTGGGAAACATCTGTGGGGACAATTCCTGTTTCCCTGCCTTTGCAGACCCTGGCCTTCCTGAACATGATATGATTGTTTCTCTGGGCACTGTGTAAAGATGCCAGTGGAGAACGGAAGTATCTCATACCTCAACAATTTTTTTAAGGCAAAAAAGAAAAGGCTATTGAACTTGGGAACCCTAGACCTGGAGTCCTCTCTTCCTGGTGTGGTAGTGGAGATATTGTACAGGCCTATGAATCAGCCCATGGGCCAAATATCCAACATGGGAAAAATTTACTCCCATCGATCAGCTAAGAAGTGACAATAACACTAAATTCCTTCTAGCCCTCAAACTGCCATGTTTATGCTGTTCTCCTTGGTGATTTTGGGACTTGGAAGTAGAGGGCTTTTATCCTCTGCTGCCTCTTCCTCTTTTTCCACATCCTCATTTCCTTTTAGTATTTTTTCATTCATTCACTTATTTACTCACTTGTTCAACAAATATTCATGCAGTGTCTGTTATGTGTACATTGTAATAAATATTGAAAATACAGCATGGTTGAGGAGAGACCCCATTGTTGGCCTCATTTACTTATAGACTAATGAAAAAGATGTTCCATTGTGTGTAGGTATTGTTGTATGAGGCATGGAAAAACAGAAAATACAGGAAAAGAGAAATGACAACACAAAGGAGTATGTTAAACACCACTATCCTGACAGGGTCTTTTCTGACCAGATCTAGAGTAGATGTACTTTGGAGTCCTAGGAATCCCCGAGCAGGAGCAGGAGCAGGAGCAGGGGCGGGGGCAGGGGCAGGTACAGGGGCATATCTCTTCTACCTCTCCCCACCATGCCCCTGCTGGTATCAATTCTGCGGTTTGCAAACTAGCAGGCTGAGTTCTTTGAGGGTAGAATTATGTCTTAGTGAAGTTTTTAATTTCTTTTGGCCCTAGTAGTTTACGAAACACAGTAAGTCATCAAACATTTGTTGAATTGCAAACAATTGCGAAGCCTGAGAGCTCAGGTTCTGTGCAGACTGAATGCTGTTAAGGGGAGTGACAGGGGAAAGAACCCCTGTGGTTCTCAAATAGCCCTGTGTGACTGATTTATAGAGAAACAGCTGCCTTGCTATGACTCCAGGGATTAGTTGGGAACTGAGAGGGTCTGCAGGACTGTGAGCTGCAAGGGAGCAGAAGCCAGTGATATCTGGTATCTGTCCAGGAACTTAAGAAGACCAGAGTCAGGGTGTCTCATTCTGATTATTCCATTTAAAGAAATTCATGATGACCTCAGTAGCTAGACATCAAAGGGGAAGGAAACATATTTATTTTACCTATGAACTTTGCTAGTATTTACTACTAAGAAAATGCCCTATAAAGTGGTTATTAAAGATTAAAGAATTCATAGGGGAAACATAAAAAAATTCATAGGGGAAAAGTCACTAGGTGGAATTTAGTAAATAGCAATTCAAATTCAAGTGCAAAGCCTGCTCTCCATTATAGCCACTCAATCCTGCCATTATTTATTGAGCACCTAATATGTACAAATCTCTATGCTAGAGTATTAAAAATTTAAAAAAGTATAGGGCATAGATCTTATATTTCAAGAGGCTATCACCTAGAGTTGAGTTTGTGGTCAGTGAGTTGATTGGTGCAGGATAACAGAATTAATTTCAAGACAGTGAACAGTCCTATACAGACATACACACATGTATACATACACACATTTGTTTGTATATGAAAATATCATGAACATATGATTAGTTGCAGTGGGAAAGACAGGGGAAAGTTTCCTAGAGGAGACAGACATTAAAGAGAAAGTAAAATTCTGAGTTTAAGAAGGAAATAGTATATTTCTTCTTATCCCTACCCATGTCTCATTGTTTAATTCTGGGCAAAGTACACACCATTGACGTTCTTAGGTATGACAAGAATTAGAATATAGCTATATTTGGCAATATACATGAATTCAGATTTAATTAAATGTACATCAGGATATATTGAGTCCGTAACCAAAAGGACAATTGATAGCAAATTTTTATCTAGCACATTAGACTCGCTAAAGCTAACTTCCTAAGTGATTAAATGGGACACATTGCTCTGTGAACAGCAAAAGACTGTTCATATGTAAAATACCAAAAGAAGAGTCAAGCAATACTCCTGTATTATCATTTTTGCTGCTGTACAATTAATTTTGTGAATGTAAATATAGGACTTTGCATTTATCTTGACTTTATTTCATCTCATTCACCCAGGAAATCTTTTAATGTTTTTTTTCCTGTCAATCTTCTTATTTTCTTATGTTTCTTATTCTTAGCTTCATTTGTACTGAACATTGATAAATATGTTCCTGTGTTTCCATCCAATTTATTGTTAAAAATGTTGCATAGAACAGGGTTGAGGCCAGAGGGCAGAGGCAGGCAGTAGTGGATTTGTAATATTTGGGCACAGCCATCTTCTACAGCACCTAGTAGTGTTTCACAAGGACATGTCCAGTCAGCTCAGTGACAGTATTAGTAACAAACTCAGCTCTTTCCACTCAGAGTGGTCAGGGCAAACCTAAACAACCACTTTGAAACATTGTATAAAGATTCTGAAACAATAAAAACCATGTCTCTGAGTATTCTAATTGTTTTCACATTGATTATTTGAATTGGGCTTCACAAGAATCTCATGAAAAAGGGTGTGCAGATGTTGCCATACTGATTTTCAGAGGATGCTGATGAAATGAAGGCTGTCAGAAGTTAAGTAACTTCTTGAGGCTCATATAGCAGTAAGTAGGAGAGCTGGGTCTCAGGTATTTTGACCCCCAGACCTGTGACTTTGGTACTTGTCTAAAAAAATAGCCATTTTCGTTGAAAGTTAAAACAGTTATTTTTCTTATTGTCACTGTCCACACTTATGAGGACTGGCTAGTTGTATCTCCCCACTAGACACCATGATCCTTGAGGTCAGGGACCATGTTGTCCTATTTACTGCTTCATCCTCTGTGTCTGTATGATGGCCAGCACAGTGTATGTGCTCAATGAATGTATGTTGAATAAATAAATGATTAAACGAAGTTATTATCTATAGTGTAATTGTCAATAATAACAATTATTTTTATTTAGCAGGGCTAAGGTTTAAAATTTCCCTTCCACCAAGCACTGCATAAATATAGCAATATGGCTATCCACTTTCTCCTAATAATGAACTCAAGGCATTGCCTCAGTATACTCTGTTTATTCTCATATGCTTTTGACAATAGGTAGGGGTTAGAGGTGCCATCATCATATCATCCACAAGAGTAGAGAGATTCTTTATCTCACTCAAGACTGCACAAACGTTTTCAGGAGCAACTGTCAATAGATTTTATGTTTCTTTATATTCAGTCCATTGCTGAAGCTGCTAAATCCTACTAAAGCATCAGAGCCATTTACTGCTTTTCAAGGGTCTACAGTGTCCCCAGAGTTAATTCATGGAAAGAGCTGTAGGATTGTGGAAAAACAGCTTGTTACCTTCCAACAGAATTTGTTATAAACAGTTTAGTCACTTGCTAAGAGAAGTCAGGAAATCTCATGCAAAAGTCAGCAACATTCCTCATATTATAATGGCAAGTAAATCTATTTCTGAGGAGACTTAGGTCAGACCTGGTAGGTTTAGGAAGATTCGGAGGTGGACAGAGACCTGTAGTCTAAAGAATGTGAGAGATTTAGAGGCAGGCCTGGCTTTGAATTTCTGACTCTGTTACAGATGGAGTACATATTTTGAGAATGGTGAGAATGATTCACCAGTGAAGTTAAGGCAGAAATGTGGACAGACAGAAAACCTTGAGCCCCACTCAGGCACCTGCTGTTCTGCTAACAGCAGCTCTTTTCCATATCCTGACATTGGCTACAAACTATTGCTTTCCATTCCCACAGGTGGGAGGTGGCCTGCAAGGCAGAGGTGGGGGAATATCCTGTCCAAGGGGAGTCAGACCATAGTCTATATTTTAAGATAGTATGCTTTTTTGAATTATTATTTTTGTATTGTGTTCATATAGTATAATTTTTAATTAAATATTTTTGAAAAGAATTACAAAGCTCCACAGAATGCTACAAGTACTATAGAAGTATCTCTCCTTAACTATTTAAGAATAGGTTGTCAACCCAATTCTCTATTACCCTGAAAACTTTGGTGTGTATTCTTACAAATTTCTTATATTTTTCTATATTTCAATAATACAAGCAACAAAATCTGAAAATTAATCTCAATACATTACTGCCATAAGGCTCCATTTGAAGTTTGCTAAGTGTTGCAATAATATTCTTCATAGCAAAAGAATCCATTTCAAATTCACACATGTCAAGCCTCTGGTAACTTCAATTTTAAACTTTCTTTGACTTCATGTCATTGTCACTTTTGAAGATTACTGGCCTGTTTTTTTTTGTAGCATCTCTTCATTTAGGCTTTGTCTGGTGTTTCCTCAGATTAGATTCAGGTTATTCATCTTTCAAAGAAATAACACAAAAATGATATATTCTTCTCAGTGCAACATACCTGGTGGTACAAAATTTCAATTTTTCCTATTACTGGCGATAACATTGGCTACTTTATTAAGATGATATCTTTAGGCTTCTCTAGTCTCCAGTTACTTCTTTTCTCTTTGTAATTAATACATATTTTGCATGAAAAATAGAAACCATGTAACTCTCCCATTCCTCAACAAACTTTCAATTATTAATATATTGTTTTATATCTATAAGGATATATGTTCTGTCCTATTTTATTCAATGAATTATAATCTTTTACTATCATTATTTCTTTTGATACTCAAAGTATCCCCAATTCAGCCACTGGAAACGTCTTCAGGCTGGTGTTCTGTGCTTTTGATATATCCTTATTATTCTTTCAGTATTTCCTTGCCTTTGGCAAGAAACATTATTGTAGAACCATCTTATACTTTCCTTGCCCAGCCTTGAACTGGAATATTTTTTAAAGGAGCCCTAGTTCCTTTAAGTGGTGAATGGTATTTAGAAGCCAGGAGCTGGGCAATAGCTGTGCTTATTGCTATTGGGGTGTTACTGCTCCCAAGATGTCTCATTGGACCAAACTTACATCTATATTTGTTTCTTTTTGCTATTTATTTATTTATTTATTTATTTATCTTGTTTATTCTATTACAATTGTCTCCAATTTTTCCCCTTTTCCCTCCTCTGCCCATCCCTAGCTCTCACAGTCCATCCCCACACCATTGTCCATGCCCATGGGTAATTCATATATGTTCTTTGAATAATCCCTTCCCCTTCTTTCCACCACTCACCCTTATCACTTTTCTCTAGCAGTTGTCAGTCTGTTCTGTTTCCACGTCTCTGGTTCTGTTTTGCCTGTTAGTTTATTTTGTTCATTAGATCACTTTTATAAGTGAGATCATATGGTATTTTTCTTCTACCAATTGGCTTATTTCACTTAGCATAATAGTCTCCAGTTCCATCCATGCTGTTGTGAAGGGTAGGAGTTCCCTCTTCTTTCTTTTTGCTGTATAGTATTCCATTGTGTAAATGTACCAAGTTTTTTAATCCATTCATCTGCTGATGGGCACTTAGGCTATTTCCAACACTTGGCTATTGTAAATAGTGATGCTGTGAACATTGGGATGCATAAGTTCTTTTGCATTGGTGTTTTGGGGTTCTTAGTATATAGTCCCAGCAGTAGTATCACTAGGTCAAAAGGCAGTTTCATTGAGAATTTTTTGAGGAAATTCCATAGTTTTTTTACAGTGGCTGTGCCAGTCAACATGCCCACCAACAGCACACCAAGATTCCCTTTACTCCACATCCTCACCAGCACTTAATGTCTGTTGGTTTACTAATGATAGCTATTCTGTCAGGTGTGAGGTGGTATCTCACTGTAGTTTTAATTTGCATCTCTCTGATGGCTAGTGATGTTGAACATCTTTTCATATACCTATTGGGCCTCTGTATGTCTTCCTTGGAGAAGTGTCTATTCAGGTCCTTAGCCCATTTTTTAATTAGGTTGTCTGTCTTCCTGGCATTGAGTCATATGAGTTTTTAATATATTTTGGAGATTGAACTCTTGTCCAATGTATCATTGGCAACATGTTCTCACATACAGTCAATTCCCTTTTCATTTTGATGCTGGTTTGTCTAGCCATGCAGAAGTTTTTACATTTGAAATAATCCCATTTGTATATTTTTTTCTTTATTTGTCTTGTCTTAGGAGATATATCAGCAAAAATATTGCTGTGTGGAATATATGTTTTACTGCCTATTTTTTCCACTAAGATTTTTATGGTATCATGACTTATATTTAAGTCTTTTATCCCTTTTGAGTTTACTCTAGTGAATGGTGTAATTGGTGGTTTAGTTTCATTTTTTGCATGTACCGGTATAGTTCTCCCAACACATTTTTTTGCATGTACCAGTACAGTAGCTATTGAAGAAGCTATTTTTACTCCATTGTGTGCTTGTTCCCCCTTTATCAAATATTAATTGACCAAAAAGACATGAGTTTATTTCTGGGCTCTCTATTCTGTTCCATTGGTCTCTGTGTCTGTTCTTATGTCAGTACCAGTCTGTTTTGATTTCAGTGACCTTGTAGTAGTATAGTTTGATATCAGGTATTGTGATCCCTCCTACTTTGTTTTTCTTTCTCAGAATTGCTGCAGCTATTCAAGGTTGTTCATGGTTCCATATACATTTTTGAAATGTTTGTTCTATGTCTGTGAAATATGTCATTGGTATTTTAATAGGGATTGCATTGAATCTATAAATCGCTTTGGGTAGTATGGCCATTTTGATGATGTTAATTCTTCCAATCCATGAACAGGGTATATGCTTCCGTTTATTTGTATAAATAAATAAATTCTTCAGTTTCTCTCTCCAGTGTTCTATAGTTTTCCAAGTACAGGTCTTTTATCTCCTTGGTTAAATTTATTCCCAGGTACTTTATGTTTTTGCTACTGTGGTAAATGGGATGGTTTTCTTAGTTTCTCTTTATGATAATTCATTGTTGATCTACGAAAATACCATTGATTTCTGAATATTGACTTTGTATCCTGCTACTTTGCTGAATTCACTTATTAGGTCAATTAGGTTTTTTTGGACAGCCTATAGGGTTTTCTAAATACGTGTTGTCTACAAAAGATGACAGTTTTACTTCCTCCTTTCCAATTTGGATGCCTTTTATTTTTTTCTTCTTGTCTGATTGCTGTGGCTAGGACCTTCAGTACTATATTGAATAAGGGTGGTGAAAGCAGACACCTTTGTCTTGTTCCTGATCTTACGGGAAACATTTTTAGTTTTTTTTTCCATTGAATATGATGTTGGCAGTAAGTTTATTGTATATGACTTTTATTATGTTTAGGTATGCACCCACCATTCCCACTTTGCTGGGAGTTTTTATCATAAAGAGGTGATGAATTGTATCAAATGTTTTTTTCTGCATCTATTGATATGATCATATGAGTTTTGTCTTTCATTTTGTTTATGTGATGTATCACATTTATTGATTTGCAAATATTGTACCATCCTTACATCCCCAGAATAAATCCCACTTGATCTTGGTGTATGATCTTTTTTTTAATTGTTGTTCATGTAATGATCTTTTTAATGTATTGTTGGATTCATTTTGCTAATGTTTTGTTGAGGATTTTAGCAATTATGTTCATCAGAGATATTGGCCTATAATTCTCTTTCTTTTTGTGTCTTTACCTGGTTTTGGGATTAGGATAACATTGGCCTCATAGAAAGTGTTTGAGAGTCTTCTTGAATTTTTTGAAATAGTTTGAGAAGTATAGGTGTTAGTTCTTGTTTGAAGATTTGTTAAAATTCTCCTGTGAAACCATCTTACCTGGGCTTTTGTGTGTCAGTAGTTGCGCGCCCGCCCACACACACACCTTTTTATTACTGCTTCAGTTTTTCTAGATGTTATTGGTCTATTCAGGTTTTCTGCTTCTTCCTGATTCAGTTTTGGAAGATTGCATGTTTCTGGAAATTTATCCACTTCACCCAGGTTGTCCAATTTCTTGGTATATAGCTGTTTATAGTAATTTCTTACAATCCTTTGTATTCCTGCGGTATCAATTTTTACTTCTCTTGTTTCATTTCTGACTTTACTTATTTGGGTCCTCTCTCTTTTTTCTTGATGAGTCTGGTTAAAGGTTTGTCAATTTTTTTTTTTCTGAATGGAAAAGGGTTTTATTATTATACATGAATTACTGAAGTAAAAAGCTAAAATATTTTAAGATTTTACTCCTATGAGTAAAATTCACCATTTCACAAAAACCAAAAACATGCTTTCTACTGTCTTCTTTTTACTACACGGAAGGTAGATTATTAACCAGTGTTGAACAATCAACACTTTAAATTAAAAAAAAATATGGAATATTTGTTTTAAGAAAAGTCCAGCAAAAGCAGCCACCTGAAAGCCCGGTGCACTGAGAGTGCAACGTCTCTGGTCGTCCAGGAAGGCTTCGCGTCCAGGGTCACGTCTATGTTTTCTGTGGTCTTGATCAACTCTGAACGGTCGGTGGCCTGGAATCGCCGGCTTTTTTCCATGAACACTTTGCCTACAGGCTGGCTAATGCCAGTGGGTGCAGTGAACGCAGACTGCTGTTCTGGACTACTCTGTTCATCAGTAATTATGTCTTCATCTTCCACTCCCAGCTCATTGGCATACTGCAATTCTGCTGGCTGTGTTTTCTTCGTCTTCCTGCGAGGTTTTTGAATGACTGGCTCCTCAGCTGGCTCCCCATCGATACCATTTTCATTTCGTAATAAAGGTGGACTAGATGTCTTTTGGGTGAAGGCAGTCTCCAATTCTGGTTCGCAGCCCGCACTCAATCCACTGAGCTACGCCAGCCAGGGCTGGTTTCAAGAGGTAGCCTCGTCTTCTTCTGTCTTCTTGGAACAGGAGCTTCTACATGCTCTTTGGGTTCTTTACGTGGTGGCTCACTGCTCTCAGACGGCCTATGAACAGCAGTCTGAACAAGGCCTTCCAAAGAAGCACTTGCTAGCGGGGTTTTTGTTCTTGGCTTCTTTTTCTTAGGACGACCAAGTGGAATATCATCTTGGCACAGGTGGAAGGGCTCATGGAGGACGCACCTGCTTCTTTCCCATTCTTTCTAAACTCCCCCAATTTTTTAATATTTTTTCAAAGAAACAGCTCCTGGATTTATTGAACCTTAGAATTGCTGTTGTTGTGTGTGTTTTGTTTTCTTTTGTTTTAGTCTCTATATCATTTAATTCAGCTGTGATCTTGATTATGCTCTTCTTTTTGCTTGCTCTGGGCTTTGTTTGTTTTTGTTTTTCTAGTTCTTTTAGATGTATGGCTAGGTAGTTTATTTGAGATTTTTTTATCTTCTTTAGGAAGTCCTGGTTGCTACAGACTTCCCTCTCAGGACTACTTTTACACTGTCCCATAGATTTTGGGTTGGTGTGTATTCATTTCTTTTGTTTCCATATGCTTGTTGATTTCTTTCTTGTTCTCATTGTTAACCCACTCATTATTTAATAACATGTTAATCAGCCTCCATGTATTTGAATGTTGTTGACTTTGTTTCTTGAGGTTGGTCTCTAGTTTCAAGCCACTGTGATCCAAGAAGATGCTTGGTATGATTTAAATTTTCTTGAATTTGTTAAGGATTGTTTTGTGTCCTATGTGATCTATCTTTGAGGATGATCCATGTGCATTTGAGAAGAATGTGCATTTTTCTTCTTTGGTGTGAAATGTTCTGTAGATATCAATTAAGTCCATTTGATATAGAGTGTCATTCAATTCTTCAATATTTATGTTGATTTTTGTTTGGAAGATCTATCTATTGTTTACAGTGTGGTGTTAAAATCCTCTACAATGACTGTATTGCTGTCTCTTTCTTAAAGTCCTCCAATATTTTCTTTACACATTTAGGTGCACCTTTATTGGGTGTGTATATATTTACAGAGTTATATATTCTTGTTCAACCACTCCTTTATGTATTATGTAAAGATCTTCTTTGTATCTTGTTATGGCCTTTGTTTTGAAGATTACTTTTTCTGATATAAGTATCACTACCTCTGCTTTTTTTCATGTCTGTTTGCATGAAATATTTTTTTTCCATTTCTTCACTTTCAGCCTGTACATATCGCTTGTTCTGAAGTGGGTCTCTTGTAGACAGCATATACGCAGGTTTTGTTTTCTTACCCATTCAGCAACCCAATGTCTTTTGATTGGAGCATTTAATCCATTTACATTTAGGGTCATTATTGATAGGCACTTATTTATTGTCATTTTCCCCTTTGTACCTGTATTCCCCCCCCTTCTTTGTCTTAAAACAGCCCCTTTAGCACCTCTTGCAATGCTGGCTTGGTGGAGATGTACTCTTTTAGCATTTTGTCTGGGAAGCTCTTCATTTAACCTTCCATTTTATTTTTAATATACTTTATTGATTATGCTATTACAGTTGTCCCAATTTTCCCTCTTTGCCCCCATCCACCTGTTATTCCCATTCCCTCCAGCAATCCTCCCCTTAGTTCATGTCCATGGGTCATGCATATGGTTCCTTTACTATTTCCTATACTGATGAGGACATCAGCCCGCAGTGTCCTTGGTGTTATGGATGAGATGAAATAAATTCACATGGACTACCAAGTCCTGTGGAGGAAAAGGGATGGCACGACTTCTCTCTCAAGGGGAGAGCAAGCCTCAGAGTGTCTCAGCCACTCTCTCAAGAGGAGAGCACCCTGACTCTTGCCTTGAGAGGCTTTTATTGGATTCAATTTGCATAGGAATACAGGGTGTATGTGTAAAACTCATTAATCATTATCAGGCAGTAAGGATCAAACAATAGATAACATACCAAGAACTCTGAGAGCCTATTTTGAGTCAGGGTCAGATAGTTAAATGGCCATAAAACTTTGGGGAACAAACTCACTTCCCACTTGGACTCTTATCATTTAATTGAGAGCATCCTAAACAAAACAGGTTTCACAGGATTTTACAGATTCTTTCTTGGGCCTAATAGCCCTAGGGAACCCGCCCTTTCCAGCTCAAGGCTGCGCCCGCCACCAGCATTGTTTCAGTCTTAAGGCATTGTTTCAGGCTTCAGTCAGGCAGGGGAAGTAAGGCAGCCAAGGGATTAGGAGACTTCTGGCAGACAGAATGAGGACTCAGGCTATGTCAAAGCCAAGGGGCGAGGACCCATAACCCCTTTTCTGTAGCCCCCAAGTCCTTCCCTGGGGGACCCCATGATCATGCCTGCCTTAGGTCATCCCTCCCTTGAGGAATCTCACCTGTCATTGGCTAACTGATCAAGCATTGGGGGCCAGGCAGGGTGAAGTAAAAGGAGCAGAGGTGGAGCCCCTGCCAGGGAGATAAGCTTTGTCTCCTTAGTGGCTTCTGCTCTGAAGGTCACTCACTCAGTCTTAGCCATGAGGGGGTTACAGCTCCTGAAACCAGGCAGGGCAGTTCCCAACACTATACTGTCCTTAACATTGCTCTATATTGTACCTACCAATTTTGCTTTTTAATCCCTGACCTGCCCCCCTATTCCCTCCTTCCCTCTTCCAGGTGGTAACCCTACAAATGATCACCCTATTTATGATTCTGTTCCTGTTCTGGTTGTTTACTTAGTTTGTTTTTTTCAGATTCAGTTGTTGATAGTTGTGAATTTGTTGCCATTTTAATATTCATAGTTTTGATCTTTTTCTTAAATAAATCCCTTCAACATTTCATGCAATAATGGCTTGATGATGATGAACTTTAGCTTTACCTCATCTGGGAAACACTTTATCTGCCCTTCCATTCTAAATGATAGCTTGAGGAGAGAGTAATCTAGGCAGGGGCCTAGGTTGTAGGTCATTGCTTTTCATCACTTCAAATACTTCTTTTTATTAGAGTATATTTATTGATTATGCTATTACAGTTGTCCCAATTTTATTGGGTCCCTCTGCTTAATACCCCCCTTCTCTTCAGCAATACACTTTTCCCTTTGTTCATGTTCACGGGACATGCATGTAAGTTCTTTGGCTTCTCCCTTTCCTATACTATTCTTAACATCCCCTGGTCTATTTTGTACCTATTAATTATGCTTCTTAATCCCTGGACATTTTCCCCCATTCTCCCCCTTCCCCCTCCCTACTGATAACCCTCTACGTGATCTCCATTTCTATGATTGTGTTCCTATTCTAGTTGTTTGCTTAGTTTTTTTTTTTGATTCAATTTTGATAGTTGTGTTTGTTGTCATTATACTGTTCATAGTTTTGATTTCCTACTTATTCTTTAACATTTCATATAATAGGGCTTGGTGATGATGAACTCCTTTAGCTTTACCTTATCTGGGAAGCACTTTATCTGCCCTTCCATTCTAAATGATAGCTTTGCTGGACAGAGTAATCTAGGTTGTCACCCTTGCTTTTCATCACTTTGAATACTTCTTGCCTACAAAGTTTCTTTTGAGAAATCAGCTGACAGTCTTAGGGGAACTCCTTTGTGGGTAACTCTCTCCTTTCCTCTTGCTGCTTTTAAGATTTTCTCTTTATCTTTAACCTTTGGCATTTTAATTATGATGTGTCTTGGTGTGATCCAACTTGTTGGGGACTCTCTATGCTTCCTGGACTTATGTCTATTTCCTTCACCATAGGGAAGTTTATGTCATTATTTTTTCAAATAAGTTTTCAATTTCTTGCTCTTCCTCTTCTCCTTCTGGCATCCCTTTGATTTGGAAGTTGACACATATGGAGATATCCCAGAGGTATCTTATACTATACTCATTTTTTAAAATTCTATTTTTTTCCTGTTGTTCCGGTTAAATTCTTATGTTTTTCCCTCTGTTTCAAATCATTGATTTGAATCCCATCTTCATCCTGTCATCTGCTGGTTCCCTGTAATTTTTCTCTATTTCACTTAATGTAACCTTCATTTAACTTGAGTCTTTTATATTTTGTTGCCATGTTCAATGAGTTCTTTGAGCATCCTGATTACCTGTGTTTTGAACTCTGCATCTGATAGGTTGGTTATCCCCATTTCGTTTAGTTCTTTCTCTATGGTTTTTTTTCTGTTCTTTCATTTGGACCATATTTCTTTGTCTCCTCAATTTGGCAACTTTCCTGTGTTTGTTTCTGTGTGTTAGGTAGAAGTGCTTTGACTCCCTTTGTTAGTAGTGTGACCTGTTGTAGAAGAGCAGACCTGTAAATTGTGTGGGGCAGAGCCATAGGTATTTGCCAGCATGGGGCAACCTGTCCCACCACTTTGTGACTCTGTGTGGGGGAGGGTTCAAAGCAGGGACAGTGCTGCTGCCTTGTTTCTGGAGGTTTGCCTGGCACTTGCCCTGTGTGATTGATGCCCTTCCAGCTGTTAACCTGGTGCTGAATACCAAAAGGTGTGGGTGTGTGTATGTGTTAAGTCTATAAGGGCCCTTTAAGCAGATTCTCCTGAAAATCTGGCAGATTCTTCTGCTGCCCCAACCCCCACTTCTTTTTACAGCTAGAGGTTATGGGGATTTATCTCCTGGCACTGGAACCCTGGGCTATGCAGTCTGGCCTGATACTGGGATTGGTCATTCCCAAGGTATCCCTCCCAATTTTTATTTGTCACATGTGAATGTGGGAACACCCATTTCTCTGCTGCTCCCTCTCTGTGCCACACTGCATCTTTGTGTCTCTCTGCCCATCTCTGCATCTCCACCCCTCCTATATTTCTGGATGAATGTGGCTTTTTAAAAATCCTTGGTTGCTGGATTTCCATACAGCTAGATTTTCTAATGGTTCTGGGTGTTATTTGTTTTGAGTTCTAATTGTAATTCTTTCTGTGGTTACGTGAGGAAGTGAAGCATGTTTACCTATGCCACCATCTTGACCAGAAGTCCTCACCTTCTATTTTAAATGAGAGCCTTGCTGGATAGTGTAGTTGTGGTTGTAGTTTCTTGTTTTTCATTATTTGAAATGTTTCATGCCAGACCCTTCTGGCTTGTAGTGTTTCTGTTGAGAAATCATCTGACAGCCTTATCAGAATGCCTTTTTATGTTACTAGCTGTCTTTCCCTTGCTGCCTTTAGGATTCTCTCTTTGTCTTTTAATTTTACTATTTTGATTGCATTGTGTCTTGGAGTGGACCTTTTGGTTCATCTTAATTGGGATCCTCTGTGCCTCCTGGCCTTGGGTGACATTTTCCCTCACCAAGTTAGGGAAGTTTTGTCACTATTTTTTCAAACAAGTTTTTAATCCCTTGCTCCTTTTCTTCCCCTTCTGGTATGACTATAATGCAAATATTGGTAAGCTTTACACTTTTCAAAGCTCCCTGAAACTATCCTCATTCTTTTTGAGTCTTTTTTCATTTTGTTGCTCTGCCTGGGTATTTTTTTCTACCTTGTCTTTCAGCTCACTGCTTCGATCCTCTGCTTTGTTTAGCCTGCTTATAACTCATTCTGTTGTGTTCTTCATTTCAGATATTACATTCTTCATTTCCATCTGCTTGTTTTTCAAGGTTTCTATGTCCTTTTTCATGTTGATATAGGTCCCACTAAGTTCCTTATAGTTCTCACTATAAGTTCCTCATAAGGATACTTGAGTATTCTTATAAACATTACTTTGAACTCTATGTGTGATAAATTGCTTGCCTCAATTTCACTTAGCTCTTTTTCTGGAGATTCTTGCTTTTCTTTCATTTGGGGGTTCTTTGCCTCCCCATTTTAGTTGTCTCTTTGTGTTTGTTTTTATGTATTAGGTTAATCTGTTTTGACCCTCTCTCTTGTTGAGTGGTCTTGTGTGTTAGGAATCCTGTGGGCTCCAGTGGTGCAGATTCCTTAATCTGTGCATTCTAGGAATGTTTTCTGTGTGGGTTATGTGGACTACCCTGTTGTATTTGGGTCTTGATTGCTATTGGCTTGTTTGTTGGTGGTAACTCCCCTCTGTCTGTCTGGCTAAGAGGCTCAATCTCTACTATGTGTTGTATCCTATTGTAGAGGTACTGGCAGAACAAAGCAAAGTAACACCAAAACAACCCACTCCTCCCTCATCACCACAGCAATATTAACAAGAAGAGAGCAAGAAATATTAAAAGTAGAAAGAGAAATAGAGTAGTAGAGAAAGGAGGATGGGAAAGGGAATATGAGAAGAACAAAGAAAAGAAAAGTGATTATGAGATGAGAAAGGGAAAGGGAACTACTACTTGTAATGGATTGAAAGAAGAAAATAGGAAAAAAGAACACAGGAAATTTAACAAAAATAACAAAAGGAGAGAAGAAAGGAGTAGTGGAGTAATCAAAGATAAAAATAGAATAGGAAAAACGAAAGAAAAATTAGAATACCAAAAATAAAAGAAAAAAATATATTAAAAAGGTAAATAAAAAGGCCATGAAAAAGAAAATTAGCTAAGACAAAGAAAAAAGAGCAAAGTGTATTTGTCTCAACGTAGTTTAGATCTTGCCTTCTGGATTCTCCCTTTGGATACTGCTCTGATGTCTGAGTCTGGTATAAGCCAATGACAGGTGCTGTTCAAGTCTGGCCCTCTTGCCACCTTTTAGAAGCTACTGGCAATCCATAGTTTGTGTCTAATTCTTCTGGGCATGGCTACTCCCAGGGTGGGCTAAACTACTCTGCAAAGCTGTCTTTTATCAGCACTGGGTCCAGGGGTGTGCCAGCAAATGTCCCAGATCACCACAGGAACTGCCTATGCCTGTCTCTGCCTGCTGGCTTGCTGCTAATCTTATACTAATCACAGACCTGACTATTTCTGAAAGGGCTTCTGGCAGCAACAGGGGGCTGTGATCCCTGGATCTCCTGTGGCAGGTACATTTCAGATTGGGGAAGATGGTGGGGTTTCCTCCTTCTCTGAGCCACTAGTCTGAGTCTGTGTAAGATTATTTTTCTGTGCTTGGCAGTGTGGGGTCCCCAGTATGCTTCCAGGGCCCAGATTTTACATCTGTTGGACACTGGAATGGTGTTTCTGTGCCTCTTCTGTGAGGGGAAAGTACTAGTCTGTTTCCCAGGATAGTGTATGGATTGGCTGAATCCTGCCATTAGTCTCTGATGGCTCGTGAGTCTGTTTACATTACTGTCTCCTCAGCAAGGGTTAAGATGCAGGGCCGAAGAAAAGAAAACAAACAGAACAGAACACCACAACAGAATAAAACTGAAAAAAGAACAAAAAAATTGCTAAGTGGAGCAAACAGGATTTTAGAAGTTTTGGGGAGGGGATTTTCAGAGGGTGTGGGGAGTGGTATCCCACAGGGTAAGGTCATTGATTTTCCCTTGAGAAGGGCTAGCTTTTCTCAAGAAAGATGGCTGCTTGTAGCCCAGGTATATCCAGGCACCAAAAATCCCACAGCAGCTCCCTTAAGACCCCCCTTTGTGCTTCCCACACAAGTCCTCTCACATGACTCCAGTCTATACCATTGTCCCTTCTCTGGGGTCTGAGGTGGGTAGCCACAAACGTACAACCTATGCTTTGCTTCTCTAAAGAAAAAAAAATGATGATGAGTTTATCTCCAGTGGTTTTTGTCTCTCCCCAGAGCAGAGAGCCCCCACAGTGCAGACTCCTTGAACTGCTGATCTGGGTGCTCTAGGAATGTCCTTTGTGTGGGTTATGTGGACTCTCCTGTTTTATTTGGGGCCTGATTTTTCATTGGTCTGTTCATTGGTGGGAACTTCCCACCATATGGCTGATTAAGGGGCTCAATCCCTACCACATCCACCTCTGCCTTCGAGGGCTTCTAGGTGAGGGTTGGATACCCAGCTGGGGCACGTACAGGAGGCCACCTATCAACTCCTCTCTCATACGGATGGATGTCTCTCCTCCCTCCTAAATCAAAAGAATGTATCCTATGTGCATCATCTTCTTTTAAGTCTCATATCACCCTGATGGGGTGGGGGAGGGAAAAAAAGAGTCCAGCAGCAAAACTGTAACACAGTATGGTGGTGGGGGTGCTCACTCCCTCCCTCCAGTGAGTCTCAGACTTGGACTCCTGTCACTGCATTCCTGCTGCTGCACTCCTGCCACAGTCTCTGCCACAAGCACTGCCCCAGATGCCTCTCTCCACGTCCAGTATTCCAGGCTCCTCTTCTGATCCACAGCCTCCTCTGTTAGACTCTGTCCCATTCACAATTACAGTGGTGCCCAGGTCCAGTGAGGCTATAGCTCCCTCTGCGGCAAGTTCCGCATTATCCTGGATCCTTGCTCCCAGCAACAGTATGTTGTGTGGCCCAGCCTGGTAGGCTAGGAGATCACAGAGGCAAATCCAAGCACCAAGTTTAACTGCTCTGGTGGCTTCTTCAGGAGGAAGACATTGCAAATTCTACAAAATGGTTCCCACTTCAAATCTGCACAGCCAGAAGTGCCGTGCTGGCTAGTGACTGTGGTGGCAGTGGCAGCAGCTCCACCAGGATCCTCATAAACACCTGATTTTAGATGATGAGACCACTTGCTCCCAAGTGCTCTCACAGGTGGACAGGCACTAGCACACTCACTTGCACACCTGCACACTCATCCATGTACATGCTCACTCACATATGCTGTCACTCACACTCAGCTGGATTTGCAAGTTGATTGCTCTGTGGTTTAACTGCAAGACTGGTTTGGGTCAGGAAGCAAGTGGATGGAGTTTCCAGCTACTCTGCAGCCATCTTGGAACTGTAAATTGGGGATATTTTATATTTATTTGTATTTATCTAGCTATATGTACATTGCATACTTACACCTCCAGTTCCCATCTAACATCACAGAGCTCATTCTAATTTTCTGTTTTTCCACATTTGTAATTCCATTTTCTGATGTTGAGAAACCTGACTCCTGCTATCTAGATTATATTTAATTCCTTGATCAATAACCCTATGTGAAACCAATCTCTCCTCAACGTGGTCATCCCAACCCCCATCCCCTCACTTTACTCTAGCTCTAGCTCCCATATCAGGATTAAAAGAGGATCCTGAGGTCCTGGTAAGAGTCTGGAAAAACTGCTCAGCTGAAAACATGGGTTACCTTTTGTGAAGAAGGAAAAAGGACTCAGAAGGCAGAACACAGAGTCCTGAAGCTGAAGAGGTATTAGAGCATTTATTCCATGCCTTGAAATCTAATCAAGGGAGTCTAATATTTGTCTGGCTGAATGTCAGAAATTTGACACCCCATTTCCCCCATTTTTGAAGCAGAATGTCTAAGCTATTACCCTAAGGGTATTCCATTATTATATGTTGGATATGTTATCTCTTTAGTTTCACAGGTCCTTAAAAGGAAAGGAATTGTTCCTTAGGAGCTGTACTTAATAGATTACACTCAGGATCCTCATAAACACCTGATTTTAGATGATGAGATTTTGGACTTTGAAATGATGAGATTTATATAGAGATGATATTTGCTGATGATGTAATGGAGTGAGAGTCATGAGATGGTCTATTAGTAAACCAGAGCTGCCAGAGCAAATTGTCACAGACTGGGTGGCTTAAACGATATAAATGAATTTTCTCACAATTGTGGAACTTAGAAGTCCAAAATCATGATTCAGTAGGGTTGGTTTCTCCTGAAGGCCTTTCTCCTTGACTTGTAGATGGCTGTTTTCTCTGTGTCTTCACATGGTATTCCCTCTGTATATTAGAAGCCCAGCAGGGGATTCCCTGCTGGGCTCAAGTTTCATCTTCTTAGAAGAGTAGTAATCATATTGGATTAGAACCTATTCTAATGACCTCATTTAACTTTTTAAAAAAGTGCTATTTATTTATTTTTAGAGGGGATGGGAGGGAGAGAGACAGGGAGAAAAACTTCGATGTGCAAGAGATTCATTAATTGGTTGCCTCTCACATACCCCCAAATGGGTACCTGGCCCACAACCCAGGCATGTGCCCTGAGTGGGAATTGAACTGGCAACCTCTTGGTTCATAGGCCAGCACACAGTCCACTGAACCACACCAGCCAGGGCAACATAGTTACCTCTTTAAATACCTTATTTCCAAATACAGTTAGGATTTCAACATAAGAGTTTTTGGAGAGACAGTTTAGCTCATAACAGGTGGGTGTGAGTGTATTTTGCATGTGGGAGGGACGTGAATCATTGGGGGCCAGAGTTTGTCTGTGGTAAGCAGAATTCTAGGATGGTTTCTAAGATTCCTGTCCCCAGTATATATACCCTGTAAAATCCCCTTGAGTGTGAGTGGGACCTGTATCTATGATGAGATATTTACTCTTGTGATCACCTTCTATTTTATAAGACTCCATTTAATCAGACTGGAGAGAGTGAGCTTCTCCTGCTGGCCTTGAAGAAGTAAGTGGCCAAGTTGTGAGAGGGTCACATGGCAGGGAACTGTGGGGGTCCTCAGTGGAGAGAAGCTCTACTGAATGCCAGAAAGAAAGCACGGAACTGAGGCACATGGAACTAAGTGCTGCCAACAACCATGTGAACTTGAAAGAAAAGCACAAACTCCAGAAAAGAGTGCAGCCCAACTGATACTTTAATTGCAGCTTTATGAAACCTGAGCAGAGGACCCAGCTAATCCATGCTTGAACTCCTGGTTCACAGTAACTAATGATAAAGATACGTTGTTTTGAGCTAAGTTTGTGGTAATGTGTTACACATCAATGTAAAACTAATACCATTCAAAGTTGCTAGCTCTTGTCTGCTCTAGGCTGCCATTCCCTGCACCTGCTCCCCACCCCTCACTTCAAAATCTAACCAATTTTGGGCTTTCTGCCAACCAACACACAAACACCTTTTTTTTTCAATATGTATTTGGATTCATTAAACTCACTTTTGCACTTGGGAATTTCCAGGGTTAGTTTTCACAGAAGCACCCAGCTCACTGTCCCCTGCTACCAGATGCTGGTCATCAAGTTTCTCATAGTGTAACTACTTACTGGGTGCTTAAAGTGATCTTGAGTGGATAAGAGTAAATTTCAAATGGCTTTTTAGAAGGGAAGCAAGAACAAATTAGATATTAGGAGAGTAGCTGGCTGTTAATTTTTTTTTTAAAAACAAGTCCATCAAAATGAGAGATCAGCCATCCTTTGATTTCTAACTCATCCTTGAGTTCCATTTAAGCAACACAAACTTTTCTGAAATCCTCTTCTCAAACTCTTCTGCTTCCCAGAACCCTTTACATAGATCACACACATACATACATATCACCCTCAGCCCTCCCACTATCTGTTCTCCCATGAGTGCAGGATAAGTAGAGCAAGTGGTCAAGTTAGCAGAGATTTATCTCTGGTGTTTTCTAACAATTCTCTCCCTCCCACTTTGCATTCCCCAAATCTATCTTCAGTCTTCACCTTCCCCCACCAGGAACAAGGTAGGGACTCCTTCCCACACACACTTGGAAAGTTGTCAAAAAATTTAAGTCCAGGTGTTTGCTGATAACAAAGGTACTGTGGCTGATAAGGGAAGCATTAGCAAATAGGCTTAACACCCCAGAAGTATTTGCATTTTCATAGGGGCCTTCTATAGAAGGAGGCCTCAATGAAAGAAGTAACTAGTTGAAATGGCTTTGGGGGATTGAAATTTGATCTCAGACCATGCTAATCTTTAGTAGAAGTTTCCTACTTATCTGCTTTTTTTCTCTTTTTTTTCTTTTAGTTATCTAACTGCTACTAGATGGGTAGACTCAGCCCCAACAAGTCCAGCTAGATAGACACCTGTCCTGCCCTTTCATCCTACTTTCTGGTCTCTCTGGGAGCTGTGAGAAGAATGGCAAGGGTGGAAGATGGGAAGTGCTTGTTTCATTCCAAATTGGGAGAGGTAGTATTGGAATATATATATGTATTTTTTCTGCGTATATATGTTAGAAACATTTTCTGTAAAGACTATGATTGGAAATGAGCTACTTAAACAATTTGGACTATCAAACTCTACTTTTTATTGAACCATTGAATATAATCAGCCATCCTTTGATTTCTAGCTCATCCTTGAGTTCCATTTAAGCAACACAAACTGTCTTGAAATCCTCTTCTCAAACTCTTCTGCTTCCCAGGACCCTTTACATAGATCACACACATACATACATACCACCCTCAGCCCTCCCTGGCCTTGAAGGCATTGAATATAATCTGCACACCGGCAAACAATGACATACAATTTAGTATCATACAATAAAAATTGATCTTGTATTATCTTTCTGTATTTTGTTGCTAGAGGTTTTAAATAAACTTTCATGGGCAGAACTTATTTTTATTCTGAGATTCTTTCTTATCTTTCTTTTTTTTCCTTTTTTATTTTAATCATTGTTCAAGTACAGTCTTCTCCTTTTACTCCCTCTTTCTTGTCTTTCAAAACATCCTTCTTTCCTGTGTTTGGTATATTTCCCAGGTTTGATATTATCACTTCTAATCATTTTTCTTATGTTTTATATTATTATTATTATTTTAAATATATTTTATTGATTATGCTATTACAGTTGTCCCATTATCCCCTCTTGATTCCCCTCCACCCTGCACACCCTCTCCCACCCACATTCCACCCCCTTAAGTTCATGTCCATGGGTCGTAAGTTCTTTAGCTTCTACATTTCCCATACTATTTTTGCCCTCCCCCTATTTTCTACCTACCATCTATGGTACTTATTCTCTGTACCTTTTCCCCCCTCTCTCCTTCTCCCACTCCCCTGTTGATAACCCTCCATGTGATCTCCATTTCTGTGGTTCTTTTCCCATTCTAGTTGTTTGCTTAGTTTCTTTTCATTTTTGTTTTAGGTATGGTTGTTAATAATTGTGAGTTTGCTGTCATTTTACTATACATGGTTTTTATCTTCTTTTTTCTTAGATAAGTCCCTTTAATATCTCATAAAATAAGGGCTTGGTGATGATGAACTCCTTTAACTTGACCTTATCTGAGAAGCACTTTATCTGTCCTTCCATTCTAATGAAAGCTTTGCCAAATAGAACAATCTTGGATGTAGGTCCTTTCCTTTCATGACTTGGAATACTTCTTTCCAGGTTGGCTATCTCTTAGTCGCTTAGTTGTATTTGCTGTGCAGCTTTGATCTGTACTTCTGTTTGGGCCATTTTTTTTTTCTTGTTGCGCCTGTTATGTATGAGGGGTGGAACCTTAGGTGTTCACCTGGGTGGGGCCACCCAGTCGCTGTGTTGTGATGCTATATGTGGGGGCGGGGTCCAAGAGGGAACAATGGCACTTGCTCCACTCTCTGCTGGCTTTCAGTCACTTCCCCTGCTTCCCACAAGAAAATTGGGCCCTTCTGGTGCTGATTCTCATGTGGGTTGATTTGTGCACGTTCTAGGACCCTGTGGGTCTCTCCAACGAACTCTCTCGTGAGGCTGGGAGTATCTCTCTGCACCTCAACCTCTACAGGTGTTTTCAATCAGTGCCCCGAGGCTCTATTTCCTGGCTCTGGGACCCTGGATTGTGCACAGTGCCTTGCTTCACAATCACCCTGCACCCGAGGTCTGGCAGCCACCACCTGGCACCCAGGGTCTGCCTGCTGTGGTCTTACATGCCTGGCATGCCTTATGCACCTGGTCCCACTGCTCTTTGTTCCGCCACCCCTCTCTGCCTGGTTGCCTGACTTCACCCCTCCTACCAGTCTGGATGAACATGTCTATTTTAACTCCTTGGTTGTCCGACTTCCATACAGTTAAATTTTCTGTCAGTTCTGGTTGTTATTCTGTTTCTAAATTGTTGTTGTCGTCCCCATCTTGGTTGTGCGAGGAGGCACAGTGTGTCTACCTACACCTCTATCTTGGCTGGAAGTTCCAGATCTTTGTTTGATATGCTGGCCCCAGAAGGTGGTTAAGGCATGGTTCATGAGATTAGGAGTTCACTCCCTTATGCTTTGAACTTAAAAATCTGGTTTATATCAACAGGGCTATACAAAGCAAAACAAGCTTCAAAGGATACAATGTATTCTTTAGGCCTGATTTCCCATGGGAACCCTCAGTGTTAGTATCCAGTGTGCGACCTGCATTCCTGGTGTTCTGGTCAAGACCTACAGGCAAGGCCTTGCTCTCGTGGCACTGCAGTTTCCGATACCACACAAAGTGGTCCCCAACACTGTATTCTGTTCCTTTGATCTACATGGACATTTTTATGTCAGTACCATGCTGTTTGGATTACTATGGCATTATAGTACATTTTGATATTATGTAGCATGATTCCTCCAGCTTTGTTCTTCTCTCTCTCTCTCTCAAGATTGCTGTTGCTATTCAGGGCCTTTTGTGGTTCCATATAAATTTCTGAAATATGTGTTTTACTTTATTAGTATCTAGATAGAAATTGTGTTGAATATATTGTTTTGGGTACTGTAGACATTTTAATGATGTTAAGTCTTATCCATGAACACCATATAGGCTTCCAACTTATTTGTGCCTTCTTCAATTTCTTTCTTCATTGTTGTATATTTTCTAAGTTTAAATCTTTTATTTCTAGGTTAAATTTATTCCTAGGCATTTTGTTCTTTTTGAAGCAATTGTGAATGAGGTTGTTTTCTTAATTTCCCTTTCTGATAGTTCATTATTGGTATATCAAAATACAACTGATTTCTGAATATTAATTTTGTATCTGGCTACGTACTGAGTCCATTTATCTGTTCTAGGAGTTTCTTGGTGAAATCTTTAGGGTTCTCTACATACAGTATCATGTCATATTCAAATATAGACAGTTTTACTTCTTCTTTTCCAATTTTAATGCCTTTTAGTTTTTCTTTTTGTCTGATTGTTATGGCTAGGACTTCCAGTACTATGTTGAATGAGAAGTGAAAGCACACATTCCTGTCCTGTTTCCAATCATAAGGGAAACATTTGTAGTTTTTGCTTGTTGAGTATGATGCTGGCAGTGGGTTTGTCAAATATGGCCTTTATTATGTTTAGGTATGTTCACTTTATCCCCACTTTGCTGAGAGTTTTTATCATAAATGGGTGCTGATTTTATCACATGCTTTTTCTGTATCTATTAGATGATCATGTGGTTTTATCCTTCATTTTCTTTATGTGGTGTATGACATTTACTGATTTGTGAATACTGTGCCAACATTGAATCCTCAGAATAAACCTCACTGGATCATTGTGTATGATCTTTTTGATGTACTGCTGTATTCAGTTTGTAATATGTTGAGGGTTTTAGCATCTGTGTTCATCAGGGACATTGGTCTATAATTTTCTTTCTTTGTAGTGTCTTTTGGAATTAGGATAAGTCTGGCTTTATAAAATGAGTTTAGGAGTCTTCCCTTCTCTTAAACTTTTTGGAATAGTTTGAGAACAAATTTGTTAGTTCTTCTCAGAATGTTTAGTAAAATTCAACTGTGAAGCCATCTGGTCCAGGGCTTTTGTTTGTTGGGAGTGTTTTGATTACTACTTCAGTTTTACTAGGCATAATGTGTCTATTCAGATTCTCTGATTCTTCTTGATTTAGTTTTGGAAAATTGTGTGTTCCTAGGAATTTACCCACTTTTCCCAGGTTCTTCAATTTGTTGGCATATAGTTGTTCATAATATTTTCTTACAATCCTTTGTACATTTTTGGTCAGTTATTATTTCTCCTCTTTCATTTCTGATTTTATTTATATGGATTCTCTCTCCCTTTTTCTTGATGAGTCTGGTTAAAGATTTGTCAATCTTGTTTATTATTTCAGAGAACAAGCTCTTGGATTCATTGACATTTGTATCATTTTTTTTTCTCCCAATGACATTTGTATCATTTTTATACTGTTTTTTATTTTTGCTCTGATCTTTATTATTTCCTTCCTTCTACTCGCTTGGGGCTCTGTTTGTTCTTTTTCAAGTTCATTAAGTGTAAAGTTAGATTGTTTATTTGAGCTTTTTCTTGTTTCTTGAGAAAGACATATACTCCTATGAATTTTCCCTTAAGGACTGCTTTCCCTGTGCCCCATAGATTTTGAGTTGCTGTGTTCTCATTTTCATTTTTTAAAAGTATCTTTCAATTTTTCCCCTTGATTTCTTGTTGACTCATTCATTGTTTAATAACATGTTATTAGTTTTTGTGTCTTTGTGTACTTTTCAGTTTTCTTGTGATTGATTTCTATTTTTATAGCATTATGATCAAAGGTGATGCTTGATATGATCTCAGCCTTCTTAAATTTACTGAAATTTATTTTGTATCCTCCTAACATGTGGTCTGTCCTAGAAAATGTTTCATGTGCCCTTGAAAAGAATGTATATTCTGCTGCTTTGGGATGAAATGCTCTGTAGATATCACTGAAACCCATTTGATCTAGTGCCATATGATATTTAAGGCCACTGTCTCCTTGTTGACTATTTTGCCTGGAGTTCTATCCACTGAAGTGAATGGAGTGTTAAAATCCCCTACTATGACTGTATTTCTGTCAGCTTCTTCCTTTATGTCCACCAAGGTATGCTTTACATATTTAGGTGATCCTATGTTGTGTGCATAAATGTTTATTAGCATTATATCCTCTTTTTGGATTGTTTGCTTTATCATTACATTGTGTCCTTCTTTGTCTCTTACTATAGCCTTGGTTTTAAAGTCTATTTTCTCAGATATAAGTATTGTTACCCCAGCTTTTTTTCCTTTCCATTTACATGAAATGTATTTTTCATCCATTTACTTTTAGTCAGTGTTCTTCTTTCATTCTGAGGTGGGTCTCTTGGAAACTGCACATGTATGGACCTTGTTTTATGATCTGTTTAGCTACCCTATGTCTTTTGATTGGAGCATTTAAGACATTCATATTTGAAGTGATGGATAGATACATATTTATTGCCATTTTATTTTTTAGCTATTTTCCATTGTGTTTTTTCCTTTCTGTCTTCTTCTTAAAGCAAGACTTTTAACATTTGTTGCAATACCAGTTTGGTAGTAACAAACTCCGTTAGATTTTTCTGTCTAGGAAGCTCTTATTTCTCCTTAAATTTTAAAGATAGCCTTGCTGGGTAAATTAGCCTTGGTTGTAGGTCCTTACTTTTCATCACTCTGATTATTTCATGCCAACCTCTTCTGGTCTAAAATATTTCTGTTGAGAAATCAGATGACAGTCTAATGGGAACTTCCATGTAGGTAACTAACTGTTTTTATATTGCAGTTTTTAAGCTTTCCCCCTTGTCTTTAAGACTTGCCATTTTAATTATGATGTGTCTTGTACTGGGCTTCTTTGGTTTCATCTTGTTTGAGCCTCTTTGATTCCATCTCTGTGCTTCCTGCTGGTATGTCTCTTTCCTTCAACTGTTAGGAAAGTTTTTAGTCATTATTTCTCCAAATAGTTTCTCGATCCATTGTTCATTCTCTTCTTTTTCTCCTAGTCCCACTATTGGATGTTGTCATACTTTATATTGTTCCAAATGTTTCTTAAACTCTCCTCGTTTTTAAAAAATTCTTTTTTTTTCTGCTCTGCTTGGGTGATTTTTTCTACATTGTCTTCCAAATTCCTGTTTTGATCCTCTGCTTTATCTAACCTACTGTTTATTCCTTCCATTGTATTATTTATTTCAGATACTGCATTCTTTATTTCTTACTTGTCCTTTTTTTGGTGGTTTCTATGTCTTTTATCAGGCTGTTGAGTATTCTTATAATCATTACTCTAATCTCTATATCTGATAAATTGCCTCCATTTAATTTAGTTCTTCTTTTTTTTTTTGTCCTTTCATTTGGGGTCTATTACTTGTCTGCCCATTTTGGCTACCTCTTTGTGTTTGTTTTTATGTATTAGGTAGATCCACAAAGACTCTGTTGCAGACCTAAGTGAGATGCTGCCTGTGACTGGCCCTGGGCAACCTGTTTGGAGCTATCAGCAATCCACAGTTTGTGGTTCCCGCTGTTGGGCTAAGGTTAACTCAATAGACCTGTTCACCTCCCCAAACTGTTCTTGTCTACATTGTGCTGCTACATAGTAGGGAGAACACATCTATTTGTCTGTTTTAGCAGGACATTTGGAGATAGAACACTCTTTATCACTTCCCTTGGTGAAATGAAGGTAAGTAATTCATTCAGTCTATGACCTAAGTCTTTTCATACTTGGAGTGCTAGAGAACAGGCTCAACCACTTACTAGCTATATGACTTTGGGTAAATTATGTACCTTCTTTGAACTTCAGCTTCCCCCCTGTACATTGGGAATAGTTACTCCTGCTTCTCTGTCTAGGTTGTTGTATGTGAAGGTGCCTTGTAAACTGCTATATACATTTGAAGTATTATTGCTGTTAGTGGGCCTTTCATTGATCAGTTTTATTAATTAAAGTGTTCTTTGTAAGTCTTCTATGAATACACACACACACACACACACTCCCCAAAAGATATGTTTATTGATTTTAGAGAAAGGAAGGGAGAAAGAAAGAGGGAGAAACACTGATGTGAGAAAGAAACATTGATTGGTTGCTTCTTATACACATTCTGACTGGGAATAGTACCCACAACCTAGGTATGTGCTCTGACTGGGAATTGAACCCACAACATTTTGGTGTATGGGATGTTTTGGTGCTGGCCCCTGCAAACTGAGCCAACCCATCCAGAGCTCTTCCTTTTATATTTTTAATTGCCTGGTTTCCACTTTACTCCTAATCATCAACTTTTTCAACTTTCCCTTTCTTTTCCCCTTTTGGGCTGTCTTTCTAATAGACTCTGCTGATCAGTCAGGGAACAGGAGTTTTTCAACTGCCTGGTATTTTGGTCTGTTTCAGGCTCCCATCCATCCATGGGCTTTCAGTCAGGTGTGCTTAAGCATTTTAAAACTCTGCCTTCTAGTTTTTCCTTCTTAATACTCTCTGTTTTGCTACAGTTATTTTTTCTGTCAGGACAAATGATTGAACTACACTAATTTTGGGAAACAGTGACTCATGACCTTGAAAGGTGCTGTGTTGGAATAGGTGGTGTCGATAGTGTCAGACATGTCTCAATATTAGGTGTGCTTCAGTCCAGCTTTTAAATAGGTTTCAGTGTTGTAAATCTGCACTTGGAATAAAAAAACATGGAAACATGCTCTCCTCAAAATGATCAACCTTATTCTAAGTATTAAAGAAGTTCTTGAGCCTCCCCTCTTCAGTGGGGAGTAGCTATATGCCAGTTCGTAGGTTAGGCACTGAGTGGATGTCAACAAGAATGAGACAGTCACTGACTAGAGGGCTGTGGGGATAACAGACTCCTAGAAAACAGCAGTAAGGAGAGGGGTTAATCCTCACTACGGCTTCTTCTCACCCCCTAAAAAGAGTCAGTGGCAACCTGTGTGTTCTCAGTCTGTACAAACCCCAGGCTTCTAGAGACCTCATGAAAATAAAAATGAGTTCCTCCTTTTCCTCCTCAAAAAAAGTCACAAAACAACACTTCAAGGGTTTTATCTGTAACCTACAACATACATTGAGAATAGAGTGAGCCTGGCATTCTGGAGCCCCAATCACAGATGGACATTTGCCCCAGAGAGACCCATTGCATGCATACATTTACATATGCTTGCCTCAGCTATGTTAGCTCAGGAACTGTGCTTGCCTCACATTCCTGAACCCTGTCCCCAGTGTGTCCTGGGGAGTCAAACTTGATGAGGAAAGCAGTTGCTCCATGAATTCCTGAATTCCTGAAAGGAAGGAAGATTTTTCCCATTTGATTTCTTCTAAGTTCCAGCCCAAGTATTGTCCTGACTATATTGTCTCCACCAGCCAGCACCTGGCTTGAGTCAGAAGCCTTTCTCTGCAGAGGCTGCATGGTCTGAGACACACATCTTTTATTTCATGAGAAGGTCAAGGCCCCTGTATTAGTTTTCTATGGGATCCATAACAAAGTACCACAAACTGGGTAGCTAAAACAACAAAAATTTATTCTCTCACATTTCAGGAAGCCAGAAGTCCAAGATGAAGATATTGGCAGAGTTGGTTCCTTCTGAGGGTATGAGGAAGAATTTATTCCATGCCTCTCTCCTAGCTTCTGGTCATTCTCTGGCATGGTATTCCTTGGTTTGTAGACATATCACCCCAATCTCTGGTGTATGTTCACATGGTGTTCTCTCTGTATCGGTCTCTGTGTTCAATTTTCCCTCTTAAGAGGATAGCTATATTGGATTAGGGCCCATCCTACTGCTCATCTTAACTTGATCATCTACAAAGATTCTATTTTCAAATAAGGTCACATTCACTGGTGTTGAGAGTTAGGGCTTCAATACCTTTGTGGGAGGACACAATTCAACCCATAATGACCACTTATACTGGTTCCCTCAGCTTCTCCTCAAATTCTTTGGTATTTGCACTTTCTTATTCTCCCTTGGTTCCTGAGAAGTCTCTCTTCCTTGCTCAGGCTAACTCCTTCCCAAGGCCTCCTAATTCCATTCCTTCCAATTTCCACCTGTGCCTTCCTATATTAGTTAGTCTGTCCTGGGCTCCTCTTCAGGATCTCTGAAGCTTATAAATTTGTTTAGGTTTTATTCTCTTGGCCCTGCCATTACTGTGTTCAGTTCCTTTTTTTTTCTTTCACATGTTGTTATATTTACTTCCCCATCATGCACTTCCCTCCCAAAACTTGCTCTGTCAAACAGTCCTTGCAGGTGTAATAGAGCCTGATGGCAGAGTTCAGGCTTTAGGTTTAGACTACCTGGGTTCAAGTCCTTGCTCACTTATCTCTTTAACCCTCAGTTTTGTTCATCTGTAAATGTGGATAATGACACCCACCATATGGGTATTGTGAAGATTAAATGAGATAGTGCCTGTATTACTTTAGCACAGCTCCTGGCACACAGTGAGGTCTCAACTATGTGTGAGCATTTTAATTTTTGGTGATTTCAATTACTCCTCTTGCTAAATATATATCTCTATATATTTAGTTACAATTTATTTACTTTCCAACTTTCAACTACCTGCTAAAGAGTTTATTTAGATAAGTTATTAACATTTACAAAATTTTATTGATTGATTTGAGAGAGAGAGAAAGAGAGAGACAGAGACAGAGAGAGGAAGAAAGTGCTCATGAGAGTCTGATTTGTTGTTCCACTTATTTATGCATTCATTGGTTGATTCTTGTATATGCTCTGATCAGGGATCAAACCTGTGACCTTGGTATATTGGGATGATGCTCTAACCAACTGAGCTACCTGGCTAGGGTCAGCTATTAACATTTTAATACATCCCTAAACTAAGCCTTCTCCTTTGCTTCCTGCTCCTCTCCCTACCCTCTCAAGCTTCCGATTTTTCTATTTCTGTTAATGGCATCATTATGCTTCTATTAGATCTGGGCACAAACCTTAGAGTCACTACTTCCTTTCTTGTGCCAACTATATTCGATCAATAGCTAAGTTCTCTAAGTTTTATTGATGAAACATTAAAAAATATATGTATCTATATCTATCCCCTCCTTCCATTTCCATTGCCCCTAGCCTAGTTCAGGCTATTACTCATCCCTGAATGCCCCACAGACTATTTCAGTAGCCATCTAACTGGACTCCTATCTCCAGTCCCTTACCATCATGATTATTTATACATTGCTGCCAGATTACTATTCTTGAAATGCAACTTGATCATGGAACTCTCCTGTAGGAAAATAGTTACTGGCTCCCCATTGCTTACCAAATAAAGCTCAAACTCTGGCATCTGAGTGCCTTTATAATATGGTTATTCTTCCTTCTAGCATCATCTCCTTGCAGCCAGTCCCCCAAGGTTTGACTACACAGAACCAATTGCTTCAAAAGTCCTCAGTGCTTTTCCACTTGTAGGTGTTGGTTTAAGATGATTCTTTCTAAGTAGAATACTTAGTCCCACTCCCTATCTTTTAGTGCTCTTCTTAATTATGCTTTCCTTTTGGTAGGCTTCCCTGATCACTTTAACTGCGATTTCTCCTACCTTTGCTGGCCCTCAATATCTTATTTAATATCTAAACCTCCCATGGCCCTTAACAGAATCTATCCTTTATTTCTTGGTAGGTGAGATGACAGAGACATTCTTTTCATTTTTCTGTGGGGGAGCTTTGTCCGCAGGGCACCCCCTCCTCGGCCACCATGGATGAGAATATGTCTACCAAGACATGATCTGCTTGGGGAGGAAAGGTGGCTGATCTCTCAAAGGAGAAGGGCCAAGAGTCTTTTCCTCAATGACCTTTTATTGGGTTCATTTACACAAGAATTCAGGTGAAGCTCATTAATCATTGCCAGGCAGTAAGGATCAAACAATGGATAACAAAGAACTCTGAGGGCCTATTTTGAGTCAGGATAAGATAGCTAAAGAGCTATAAAACTTTGAGGAACAAACTTACTTCTTGCTTGGACCCTTATCATTTAACTGAGAGCATTCTAAACAAAGCAGGTTTCACAGGATTTTACATATTCTTTCTTAGGCTTGATTACCCGGGGAACCTGCCCTTCCCAGCTCAGGTCTGCACCACCCTCTGTCATTGTTTCAGGCTTAGGTGGAGCAAGGGAAGTAAGGCAGCCAGGAGATTAGGAGGTTTTCTCGAAGACAATGAGGACTCAGGCTATGTCAAAGCCGAGGGGCGAGGGTCCATCACCCCCTTTTGCTGTAGCCCCCAAAGTTGTTCCTTGGGGGCCTCCCACGTGATCATGCCTGTCTTAGATTTCCCCCCCTTGGGGAATCTTACCTGTCATTAGCTAACCGACCAAGTATTGGGGGCCAGGCAGGGTGAAGTAAAAGAAGCAGAAGTGGTGCTCTTGCCAGGAGATAAGCTTTTGTCTCCTTGGTGGCTTACGGTTCAGGGTCGCTCCCTCAGCCTTAGCCTTGGTGGGGGTTACAGCTTCTGAAACCAGGCAGGGAGGTTCCCAACATTTTTCTATCTCCTGAAACTTCTAAAATAGTACCTTATATATGTCGATGCACATTATTGTTGAGACTCTTGACTGGACTTGAAGAGTACCCAACTTTCCACATCAAGTTTCTTTTTCAAAAGGACCCCAGCAGGCTAAGAGTGGAAGGCCAATGTAAATGAATGCTGCAGTGAAGTGTAAAGGCAGAGCTTTATCTCTTAGACCACAAGAATCTCCCTCTGCATACCTCTCCATACTGAATGTCTTTGATGGCTTCTCCTTGCTTGTTATCCACACTGGGGCAAATTCATGGTTTTGTGTGCAAGTATGAACAGAAGATTTTATGATGTAGCTCCTTCCTCAGCTTTCACACTCCTTTCTCTTCCTAATCCTGGCTGTTTTTCAACTTTTCCTTTTTATTCAGATTCTTTTTTCTCTACATTTCGTTTCCATTTTCCTCTTCGCTTTGCCATTCACATCACCACAGAGTGGTATAAATAACTCTGATACTGGGTCTTTTGTGGGTGGGGTGGGGGGTGGCAGTTATACTGATGAGAAGCAGAGAGAATCAGTCACTTTCAGCTGGGGAAAGGCTAGACCACTGGGCTGAGTCATGGCCACCTCAGGCTTCCTCCTTCCCCCAAAGCACCAAGGTTCAGACTTATTCCCTCACTGCCTTCCTTACTAACTGGGAACTCTCACACATAGCAACCTCTTTGTGTCCTGTTAGTATGAGTTAATCAAGAACGAGCCCTATGGAATGCAAAGTACTTTCTTTTTTTTATTTATAGAACAGCTGAGAGTCAGGAATTTTTCTCCCCACAAAACCCTGCTAGCCACCCCTTCTGTCTCCCTGGCTTCTCACCTCTAGATCCCTCTGCCCCACAAGTATGCTATCATATGACTGCAGGCATTCCAAGGGAGCTGCAATTTAATCTTCAATCTGTTTCTTCAAGAAGATTGCTTTTCTGGAGTACATTTTTGGGAGAGAATAAATGTTTTAGATCTGATCATCAGCATTTCCTGTTCTGCCTGTAGCCAGCTCCTCTATTAACACATCCCTTTGTCTTCATTAGCAATCTCTTTGTAAGCCTGTTTTGTTATCCCTAGTTGCACCAGTAATCTTTCCCTCACTATCATGATTCCTCAAACCCAATTACCCCCAATCACCCATGTGTTTAGAGACCACTACATTGGGCATGACTATGGCTCACTTGGGCATGTGCAGGTGTAGAGCCAGCACTTGTCTGCCATGGAAATATTCCATGCACTTCAAATACTCTTAAACCAAGTCCTTTAACGGCTTGTGAGGTTTAATTCTGTTTCTGGTGCAAGCATTTTGAGGAACTAAAAGGATACTTTTAATAGTATTTTAAGCTCATGGGAAAAATACACATGTCATTCTAAGGTATTCTTTATATCCTTATCACTACTATTATTGCTCAGATTCATTTGGTTTTAGCAGGTTATAACAGAAAGGCGTATTACTCTAGTGCACTAGATAGAACTAACTATGGTTGGGTACAAATTTCTTGTGAATGTAACAAATGTCTGTAGATTTTGCTTTCTGAGCTCACCTCAGTATGTGATGTCAGTAACTTTCAAGGCCTCTGGGGACAGCCAGGTAGTGCAATAGCGATCTTTGCAAAGTGGTTGGTCAAATATAACCATACCTAACAATATAAATGAATTTCACAAAGAGAATGTTGAAGAAAAAAAGCTAGCCATAAAAGATAAACTACTATATGATGCCATGTTTTAAAGTTCACAAAGAAGTATATCATGCTAGATATCAGGATAGTAGTTACCTTGGGGAGGTAGTAATTGACACAAGATGGAGTGAGGCACCTAGGGTGCTGGTAATATTTCTTGAGCAGGTTCAAAAATGTTCATTTTGTAAAAGTTCATAGTACTATACATTTGTGATTTGTGTACTTTTTCTGTATGTGTTATATCCTAATAAAAAGTTTAAAAATGTGGTTTATCAAGATTCTGTTGTGTTTGGGAATAGTGTGATGAGGTAAAAGCATTAGTTACTATAGTACTAAATTATCTATGTCAATAACTCTTGAAGATGGGGAGTTCATTCCAGTCTCCACTAATGACTCTAGAATGGGCAGGCCTGAACAAATTCTCAGTGAAATTACATGGTAAAACTTAAGGAGCTCTAGGAATTATAATGAACATTCCTCATGCTCTTGGAGGCTTTACTTCTGAATCCTAAAATAAGGGGGGAAAGTGAGAAAACAACTCTTGAATCAGGAAAGCCACAAAGGGGAAGGTGGTCTTCTTCCTGCTCCTTGGCACTGGGGGGTGGCTAGGTGGCCCATGCTCTGCCAATGGATGCTTTGGTGCTGGTTTTGAATCTTTGGGGCATTTGAAAATGTTTAAGGCAACAGAGGAAGAGATTCAGGTGCCTAGGGATGATTCAATGTTGAGTATCCAGTAGAATCAAGAGTCTATCAGCAGTGGAGCCTGATACAGCTTTCCAGACAGCCCTGTTTTTGTTGTGTGATCTAAATGAGTTTTCTCAGCTGCCTACCCTTTCTTGGGTCTATCTGACTTTCAAGCCACTTTACAGCTCTGAAGACAATACCTGATACCCATTTTAAATCCTTTTTCTGATTTAGGTAATCACAGTTACTTTCTGTTATTTGAATTCAAGAACCTTGACTAGTACTGAAATCTGAAAAGTGGTGTTCATGTTGGTTGTTACTACCAGAACTAATAAGTAGAAACAAGAATTGAATCTTTATGGGTGCTTTATTCAGGTGCTGGCAATCTGAGAAGATGGCAGGTTATGTACCCTAAAAACTCTCTTAACATCTCATGTCAAGCTGACCTTTTTAGAAGGAGAAGAAAGGTAGATAAAAGTTTTGGAAAAAAGGTTAATCAGATAAGTGTTGCAGTCCTGTAGTGATTTTCCTAGTACTTCTTTATGCTGATCAACAATTCTTTATCTGCATCACAGATGCTCCTTCCCTGGAATACAAGAGCTCAGATACCATCCCCAATACTTACAGACCCTTGTTGAGCTCCTGGAGTCACTTAGGTCAGTATTCCAGGTCCCAGAACAAAAACAGCTTTCCACTTGTATTAATCACTTAAACCTATGAACTATAACTACAACTAAAATCTTTAACTCTTGAGTTGCCCTGTCTGTGAAACTACCCTCCCCCATTGCCACCTCCACTCTTGTACCACCGCCCCCCGCCCCCACAAAAGAGATGACCACTTCTGCTTGCAATTCTTAACCCAGATTTTTATCACGTGGCTTCTAATTCACTAACTAGAGATTAGTTGGGGTTACCTATGCTTCTGTTTCAAAAGTACCAACATTCTTGCTGAGCAAGTAATCATGCATATTTTGTGTGAATTTTTTCAATTCAGTTGCCTTTTCCCTTATATCTACCTGAGATCGGTACTTTAAGAAACTCAGATGGAGGAGGAAGGGATTCAGGAAGAGCTCATTTTGGAGCTTGTGGCATTTCAAAGAGGGCAGGAATGAGAGAGTACCAAGATGGAGAGCCTTGGGAGGTCATAGGAGCTCATGAGGTTATAGGGTTCATATGGGGTAGGGAAAAGAGGATATGATGAAATAGGGAAGGGGTCAGAGTGAGGGTCAGAGAAGCGAAAAAAATTTTTTTTAATTTACATTTAGGCTGGTCTTTTGCATTAAAGTATTTTTGTTTTGTGTTAGTGTAGGTAATTGTGAGCTCTAGTCTGTTAGATTTCTGGGAGTGATTACAGGTGATTTATCATGTTATTGCAATTCCCAGCTTATGTTCAGGCACCATCAGGAGAAGCACTGTGGGTTCAGAATCCACCCTACCAGACTAATAGTTATAACAAGAGCTCACTCGTTATACCAGACTAACCAGTTATGCTAGACTAAACTCATTTCCTTTGTTGATATGGTTTATCAGCCTGGTAGGTATCAGCAGAATAGAGACCTGTGAGGCCAGTACAGTTAAGTGGATTTGTAATTGGTTGAACAGTTATGTGCAAGGACTGATGATTAATGAATCTGTGTCAACTTTAAGGGAGGTCTCTAGTCATTTGCTGTAGAGTCTTGGTCAATATTTTTAGTAATGACTTGGATGAATTTACAGAACTGATCAAATGTGGTAAGGGGGTTGGACAAGATCTGGATTTAGAAAGTTCTCAGCAGACTAAAGTGATGTCTCAGATATAACAAGAAGGGACTTAACAGGGAGAAATGGGGAAGTCTCCTTGTTGGTCCTAAAAAGCCAACTGTGTGTAGAGGCTGGAGGTGACTTGGCATAATATGAGCACAATTGAGGGTGACTTACCCTGAAGCAGGAACATGATGTTCCTATGGGAGCAAGAGTTCTGCCTGGCTCCCTGCTTCATGGGCAATACCTGAAGAGTGTGGCTTGTTCTGGGCACTGTCCTTGAAGAGCAACTGGGACAAAGTGAAACGTGTCCAGAGGTAGGAACCAGGCCATGAGGGGACCTGAAGCTATTTTGCAGTAGAGAAGACAGCTGAAGGATACCTAGCCTGGAAATGAGAGGGCCTAAAGTCAGGCCAGCTTGTTTTAATAATTTTCAGACTGGTAAGGTAGAAGGTGAGTTAGATATGTTTTGGTGGTTTCAAAGGATAAAATGAAATGGTGGGTGGAAGTTTCAGCTCCCACCTAAATTATAAAATTTAGGAACCCTTTCAACAATGAAGAAAGCAGGAATGCTTAGCTGTAAGACCATAGGCTTAGGAGTTTGCCTTGGTTTCAAACTCAGATATGTCACTGATCAGCTGGGCTTTTGGGCAAGTTTACCTTTTACTCTTTTATCTTCATGGGGTAACTGAGATACTAAAGCACCTAGCTTATGGTCTACTACACATAGAAAATCAGTAAATGAGAGCTAATTTTATGATGTTTGTTATAGTTTCTTAAAAGTTTAAACAGTGGCCTCAGGTGGAAGTGAGTTTGAGCATACCTGAAATAACAAAGAAGGGATTGTATGTGTCTCTTGTGGTGGTGATGATGGAGGGGAGGTTGGTCAGTAGGACCTGGTATTTGATGTTTTTTAGACAAAATGAAGTGTGTGCCCCAGCAGATGAAAGAATAAGGAGTATACCTCATATCTCTATTTTCTTTCAGATTTGTTCCCAGAACAGCTCAGTTTTGTGATTTATAGTGACAAAGTGTTTTTCCCCTCAAACTATGTACATTTAAAACTTGACCTATGACCAGTTATAAAGTATAATTCATAACCTTAATAATGGCTTCTTTTTATTGAGTTCAGATTATAGGCCAGGCAGAGTGCTAATTATCTTTCATATATCTTTTTAACTTTTTAATATAATGATATAGGAATATTATATAATAAATATTATGTATCATTTTAATATAACATCAGATATTATAAAATAAATCTCATGTCACAGGAACATTGAGAATGAAATAATTAATTTTAACTGGAGGATTAAGAAAGGCTTGTTGGAGAAAGTGGCATTTGAGTTGAGTTTTAAAGGATAAGTAAGATTTTAATTGATGGGAGTTAGTAGGGGTAAGGCCTTCCAGGCTGGGAAATGGCTTAAAGAAAAGCACGGAAGTATTAGTGGAGGTGATGAGCCATCTTCACAGAGTAGATTCTGCTTTTTTTCTTATGGACACCATCATCCTTGTCATCATTGATGATTGTTTTGTAATATGAAATTATAGGAACAAATTTGTTGTCAATTAATTGTTACCATTGACCCCATGCTGAAGTGATTTTTATTTGTTAATTTTATTATTAAAGTAGGTAGAATGCCTAAAATGTGTGCAGAGCCCTAAGGTCTGAGGCAGGTTATTCAGGTTGATTGGGGTGAGAGCTTCAAGCAGTAAAAGCTACACAGCAGGAAAAAAAGGTCTCTAATTTCACACTAAATGTAGGCCTTTTCCATCTGCCCAGGAGGTGCTTTCATGGCTTTGAGGTCATTTCAGGTTGATTTAAGCCCACCATCATGAAGGAGTTCTGTGAATGGGAATCTACTGATGATTAAGTGTAGAGGTCCTTCACCATTATTTTCACACATTCTTTTATCTGGGGGACAAGGCCTAGGAAGATGAGAATGACCAGAGGCCAATGACAGGTTATAGGGGAGCAAAACTCAAAACCAGGTGGTTTTCCCATGGATGGATGGAAAAAAACCACTTCTTCCATACACCGTAGTCTATTTGCTCTCAGCAAACTAGGCCTTTTTGGATCAAATGCATCTAGCTTCCAGACCAACCTTAGGTAGGGCAGGATGGTGCTTAGGGAGCAGCCCTAGCCCAAATTTACTATAGTTGATCTATCAGTGACAAAGGGCTGGATTTATGATGATTCCAGAATTTTCAGATTGATGGTACTCAGGAACAGAAGTCAAATTGAGGGAGGTATTAGGGTTCTTGCCTTGAAGCTGCCTTTGCATAGCAAGTACTCTAATTTTATTTAGAGTGTATAGCATAAACAAAGCAATGCTTTTAAAATAAGTTTTTATAAAATGACCATTTATAAAATGACCATTGTACATATCAATGGGAGATGTGCTGATGCAGATTAACGAGAATGAACTTTAAGCCACCCTTTAACAGATGGACCATGCAGAATCTGGGGCAGAGAACGAATGTCCGGGATTATTTTTGGAATTAGCTTAAACCTGAAATGGGATTTAGGGGTTGAAATCCAGTGTACTCAGTTGGAGAAAATGTTTAGTCTTCTCTGGAGAACTGGAGAACTAAAA